>NW_027507914.1:0-687500 GCF_037356315.1 Lithobates pipiens
CTTCATTCCTTCTCCCTCGACCTCATCATCTCCATATTCCGCGGCCTCTTCATTTTCTCCCCTCCTCATCTCCTCACACCCTCTCCTTCTCCCCTTCCCTATCTCCATAACCCTCTTCATCTTCTCCCCTCCTCATCTCACCTAACCCTCTTCATCTTCTCCCCCTCCACTCCATAACCCCTCTTCATCTTCTCCTCCTCCTCATCTCCATAACCCCTCTTCATCTTCTCTCTCCTCATCTTCATAACTCCTCTTCATCTTCTCCCCCTCCATATCTCCTCCGACCCTCTTCATCTTCTCCCCCTCCTCATCTCCATAACCCCTCTTCAACTTCTCCCCCTCCTCATCTCCATAACCCCTCTAATCATCTCCCCCTCCTCATCTCCTCCACCCCTCTTCATCTTCTCCCCCTCCTCATCTCCTCCACCCCTCTTCATCTTCTCCCCCTCCTCATCTCCATAACCCCTCTTCATCTTCTCCCCCTCCTCATCTCCTCCACCCCTCTTCATCTTCTCCCCCTCCTCATCTCCATAACCCCTCTTCATCTTCTCCCCCTCCTCATCTCCTCCACCCCTCTTCATCTTCTCCCCCTCCATATCTCCTCCACCCCTCTTCATCTTCTCCCCTCCTTATCTCCATAACCCCTCTTCATCTTCTCCCCCTCCTCATCTCCATAACCCCTCTTCATCTTCTCCCCCTCCTCATCTCCATAACCCCTCTTCATCTTCTCCCCCTCCTCATCTCCATAACCCCTCTTCATCTTCTCCTCCTCCTCATCTCCATAACCCCTCTTCATCTTCTCCTCCTCCTCATCTTCATAACTCCTCTTCATCTTCTCCCCCTCCATATCTCCTCCGACCCTCTTCATCTTCTCCCCCTCCTCATCTCCCCCACCCCTCTTCATCTTCTCCCCCTCCTCATCTCCATAACCCCTCTTAATCTTCTCCCCCTCCTCATCTTCTCCCCCTCCTCATCTCCTCCACCCCTCTTCATCTTCTCCCCCTCCTCATCTCCTCCACCCCTCTTCATCTTCTCCCCCTCCTCATCTCCTCCACCCCTCTTCATCTTCTCCCCCTCCTCATCTCCATAACCCCTCTTCATCTTCTCCCCCTCCACATCTCCATAACCCCTCTTCATCTTCTCCCCCTCCTCATCTTCTCCACCCCTCTTAATCTTCTCTCCCTCCTCATCTTCTCCACCCCTCTTCATCTTCTCTCCCTCCATATCTCCTCCACCCCTCTTCATCTTCTCCCTCTCCTCATCTCCTCCGCCCCTCTTCATCTTCTCCCCCTCCTCATCTTCTCCACCCCTCTTCATCTTCTCCCCCTCCTCATCTCCATAACCCCTCTTCATCTTCTCCCCCTCCTCATCTCCATAACCCCTCTTCATCTTCTCCCCCTCTTCATCTCCATAACCCCTCTTCATCTTCTCCCCCTCTTCATCTCCATAACCCCTCTGGAAGGGTGCTCCTGGTGAGGATGGGTGCTGCTGTTGGTCTGACCCAGAGGGTCGAGTACCTGGCCTTCTGGCCTGAATTGGGGTAGTTCTAGCCTTGGACAGTCTTTTCGGGAATGGAACACTAGCTCCTCTTTGATGGGTGGGGAGGAGCAGTTAGTACTTCCTGAATGTAATTAGGAAGGAGTGATGGGAGTGACGGTGGAGCCTGATGGCAAAGGGCTCTCACCGGGCTTCCTGATCTTCATGCCTTCCTGCCTGGGGTGGCGGCTGCTGTGGTCTGGACCGTGCATCAGGGCGGTCTTGAAAGCCTTTGGAGTATGTGCCCCTGGAGTGGCAGTCCAAGGGTGCCTAAACAGCACCGTGAGTGAGGGTCACGTTGATTTTGGGCACCATGGTCACTGCACCATAGCACTCTTTTTTAGCACCTGCCTCTTGGGCCGGGCCTTTTGGCTGGGACCCGAGGAATTTTTGATTCGTGGCCGGAGGGCCTGGTCATCGTTTCACACAATGGCCACCTTTTCACTCATCTCTCCACTATCCCTTCCCCACTTTATTTATTTATTTTCTTGTGTGTTTGTCACGTTTTGTTTTGTCACTTTGCACGTTTGGTGTGATGAGTAGGGTCACAGGTCCCAGGGCCTGTCCTGAAAGTCTGGGGAGGGGGTGGACATGGCCTTCTGGCTTAGTTCGCCCCCTCTCTATTAGGGTTGGGGTCTGCCCTCGGGGGAGCCCCACCTAGTATTTGGGTGGGTCTGTTTCGGCAGACCTTCCAAAGAACGGGGTCTGCCTGGTTTCCCGCCAGAAAGACCAAGTTTTAAGTGTCCTTGTCCCTGTCAGGAGCCGAACGCACCGTGTGAAGTTATTGAGTGTGTTTTGCACGCCACGGGCTTTCAAAAAAAAAAACCCTTCCTATCTCATAGATTGGATTCAGGACAAGGCCCTCTGATTTCAGACTGGGCTGGGCTCAGCCCTTCCTTCTCTGAGCTGGCCGCTCAGCTGTTGGCTAATTGGTAGCTCCTATCTCTCCACAGTTAATCGCCTGTTGATGACCCTGCTCGTCAGTCCTGCCTACTTAAGCTGTCCAAGCCCAGAGGATCTCTGGCTTCGCCTTGGTCACATCTCTAGAGACGCTCTCCTGCGTTCCTGTTAAAGACTTGCTAGGCTGACATTCCTTCTGTCTCCAGATCCTGCTTGCTGTTCTACTACGCTCATCTCTGGCTCCCTGACGTTTTTGCTTGTCTGACTATCCGTTCCGGTTCCTGAACTCTGGCTATGTTTTTACTACGTTTACTCTTTTTTTTTAAATTATTGTTAAACAAGCGTGATTTAACTGTACTTCTGTCTCGGTCTGATTCAGTGTGCAAAGGCCATGAATTCAGAAGATGCAGTCAATCCACTTGTTGGTAATATTTTTTCCAGATTGGATGAGCAAGATCACCGCATGGATCAGTTTGCCATGGAGTTACAAGCGCTCCTGAGTCACACGGCTCACCTGGAATCTCCCACTCTGGCTACCTGCTCCAATCTCTGTGCAGGCACCCGCCTCGAGTATTACCTCTATAAATATATGCTATATTAGTGTGGGCCAACTCAATATTGAACCCTACGGACTGTGTGTGTAAAGGCAGGTGTCCCAATACTTTTGGTAATCTAGTGTATGTGGTGCCTCAGAAGAAGGCCCATCTCTGTGACACCAGCATCAACGGGATAAGCACCGGGACCACCTTGGGTACTCTTGCCAGGGCAGCCATCAGAAATTTTTGGGTCCCTTACACAGCTTTAGGCCTGGGCTCCCATCCCCGTGCCTAACCACCAACATTCCCCAGGGCTTGTCCACGGACCATCCTACCGAATACGCACACCGGCCACCTCACCTGTACGCACTCAGCCCCCCTCAATTATGTATACATGTCAGCCTTCCTCACATCTGTATATATGTCAGCCCCCCTCACTCCTGTATATATGTCAGCCCCCCACAAACACCTGTATATATGTCTGCCCCCCACACACTTGTATATATGTCAGCCCAGCCCCCCCCCCCCCCACACACACCTGTATATATGTCAGCCCCCCACAAACACCTGTATATATGTCAGCCCCCCACAAACACCTGTATATATGTCTGCCCCCTCACACACCTGTATATATGTCAGCCCCCCACACACACCTGTATATATGTGCCCAGCCACTGTGCCCATCAATTGCAGCCACTGTGCCATCAAACACAGCCACTGTGCCATCAAACGCACCCACTGTGCCCATCAAATGCTGCCACTGTGCCCATCAAATGCTGCCACTGTGCCCATCAATTGCTGCCACTGTTCCCATCAAACGCTGCCACTGTGCCATGAAATGCCAGCTCTGTGCCCATCAATTGCTGCCACTGTGCCCATCAATTGCTGCCACTGTGCCCATCAATTGCTGCCACTGTGCCCATCAAATGCTGCCACTGTGCCCATCAGCTATCACCACTGTGCCCATCAAATGCCGCCACTGTTTAAAAGTCAACACTTTGACCCCCCCCTACCCGCTGTCTGCCCAGCACTTACCCTATCTCTGTGGGGCAGCAGGTGACAGCGGCGAGCTGCGTCCTCCATGCATCTCCTCTCCTCCTCCTGATAGGCGTCCAATCACAGCTCCTGACATTTTAGCCAATCAAGTAACGGGTAACACACCCACGCTTCCTGATTGGCGGAGAGGCGGTTCAGTACTAGAAAAGTGAATGTTAATTTGCTGTTCTAACACACCTGGGTGGACTGCGAGCTCAATGCTCTGCGCCACAGGTCAACATTTTTGAAGCCTATTAGAGCCTATGGCTCTAATCAGGTGCTTCAAAATACCCCCCGCCGCTGTAATTCAGGCAGAATCCGAAAAGGGGTTGGACGCCTGAATATGGGGGTGGCTACAGCGGTCATGGATAGATTAATGCAATGCATGAATCTATCCATAATACATAGAGGTGGGTGGCTGGAGAGAGGGGGCGGTGCCCGTGAGCCCTTAGTGGATGCACCGCCACTGCATGTATATATGTCAGCCCAGCCCCCCCACACACACCTGTGTATATCTATATATATAAATCTATATATATAGATATATAATCAGCCACATACACGAATCTGTAAACCCCCCACCCTTTCCTTCACAGCCCCTACTTGTAAAGAATTTCCTCCTACCTAGTCCCAGCATGTTTTCACAAAGCTGACATGTTGCTGACACAGAAAAGCCCAGTACACGAGGGGTGCACATGCACATAGTAGCCAGAGGTGGCAGTAAAGAGCTTGATGTCTGAGCTCAATGACACAGAGCGCACACGCTGGGAGATCGTTTCTGTAATGCACAGCACGGCACCCCTTCACCCGTCCTGCCTTCTTCTGGCCCAGGCGGGCCCCCCGGGGGCCCCTTACAGTTGTAACGGCTGTACCCCCCCTGATGGCGGCCCTGACTCTTGTCTCCCCTTTCCCTCCCCACCTCCCGTTTTTTCCCACTATACAACTCTTTCCACTTCTTCTCCTCTCTCTTCACATTATTTGCTCAGATCTGCAAATGCTTTTTTTTTTTTTTTTTAACCAATATGAACGTTCATCGGAAAATTCATGGTGTTATCTACATCATGCCATCTAGCAGTGGTAAATGATGATGCCACATGTCATATTTACATTTCAGCTTTTTCTGTTACTGCGGGAAAGACAAGGCGTTGATACTGATCTGTGTGATTGTGTGACTTCTTATATATCCGATGCTTAAAACGATTAAAATAGACCAATGATCCGACACACATTCAGTAACGGTCAATTCCTATAGAGAGAAACAAGATGTCGAATTTCAGCGATGCAACAGAACCGGGCGTCTTTTACAGCCACAAGCATGTGTTCACCATCCTGGTTTTCTCTTTCACCACCCTCGTGGGTGTCCCCGGCAATGCTCTGGTGCTTTGGGTTACTGGAGTGAAGATGGAGAGGACCGTGACCACCATTTGGTTTGGGAACCTTGCTCTGGCCGATATCATGTGCTGCTTGTTTCTCCCATTCAGTGTAGTGCAGTTCTTCTACCCGGAATGGCTGTACGGTCCTGCCCCCTGCAAGATTTTACCCTTCATCATTATCCTTAACATGTTTGCCAGTGTCTTCACCCTGGTGGCTATCAGCGTTGACCGATGGATTCTGGTTGTCCGGCCGGTGTGGGCCCGAAATCAACGAAGAGTACGCACGGCGTGGATGATATGCTTGGCTATTTGGGTGTTATCTTCTGCGATGAGTCTGCCTCCCGTCATCTACCATAGAACTGACACTTCCAATAACAAGACCTTTTGCTTTGAAGAAGATCACAACAAATTTGCCGTCACTTTTATACATCTAACCTTTGGATTTCTGATTCCTCTTATAACCATTTCTGCCTGTTACATCTCTCTGGCTATTAAAGCATACAACATCAATTTTTTAGATGTAGGTAGAAAAACCATCAAGGTGGCGCTAGGCATTGTAGTCGCATTTTTCCTCACCTGGGCCCCCTACCACATCATGGGTGTTGTCTTGCTATTCATTAACAATGACGTCGTTGGAATCCTGGATCTTCTCTCTCAGTCTCTGGCGTTTTTCAACAGCTGTATCAACCCGATACTCTACGTCTTCATTGGGAAAGATATGAAGAAAAGGGTGAGACAGTCCGTCCGTGAGCTCCTGGAAAGTCTGTTTCGTGAAGACTTGTCAACCTTGAGTATCTTGACTTGCGGCAGGAGGCAAATTGAAGATGACACAACTCTAGAGGGGCTTTAAAAGTGATGAGCCGGGGGTGAGGTGCCAACCTATGGAAGTAAGGATACGGGTGATTGAAGGAGGCTTCCTCTCAAATGTAATGAATGAATGCGTAGTCTAGCTTTTATTTTATAGTCCTATAAGTCAATGTGTAAATATTTTTACAAATATGAGTTGTGTTCCAAATCTTTTTTTTTTTTATGTACTCTTCCACGTGATATAACAGAAATGTACATGGATATCGGGCAAAATTTGAGCCCCCAGCTTGGCCAATTTATTTATAGCCAAATGGGAAGAGGATGTCGTCTATGCCTGTGCCCGACCAGAACTTGTCTTGTTGGCCAGGTACATCGATGACATCCTCTTCCTAAGGAGAGGAGACCGCGACTCGTTAGATCAATTTATGAATCTTTTGAATTCCAATGACCGTGGTATAGCCCTTACTTATGAGGCCAACTCTGAAAGAATTCATTTTTTAGATGAATGAATGAATGAAAATATTTGTAAAGCGCACAACGTGAACTGAATCGCCTCAAGGCGCTGTGAAGAGCTTAGTTGTCATCAACTAGAAGAGGAAGGTCTTGAGTTTTTTCCTAAAGGCCTGGTGGTTTTCTTCCAGGCGGATGTTGGTTGGTAGAGCGTTCCATAGCCAAGGTCCTTGGACAGCGAATCTCCGATCCCCCTTCGATTTGTACCGTGCTTTGGGAACGAGGAGGAGATTTTTGTTAGATGATCGTAGACAATGGTTTGGTGTGCAACGAATATGTACATGGATATGGGGCAAAATTTGAGCCCCCAGCTTGGCCAATTTATTTATGGCCAAATGGGAAGAGGATGTCGTCTATGCCTGTGCCTGACCAGAACTTGTCTTGTTGGCCAGGTACATCGATGACATCCTCTTCCTAAGGAGAGGAGACCGCGACTCGTTAGATCAATTTATGAATCTTTTGAATTCCAATGACCGTGGTATAGCCCTTACTTATGAGGCCAACTCTGAAAGAATTCATTTTTTAGATGAATGAATGAATGAAAATATTTGTAAAGCGCAGTGAAGAGCTTAGTTGTCATCAACTAGAAGAGGAAGGTCTTGAGTTTTTTCCTAAAGGCCAGGGCCAGATTAAGAGCATCATGTGCTTGGTGCTGGGTATTTTGGTGGACCTTTTACTGGGCACCCTTCTGCTTTCCAGGCATAACACTAGGGAAGCCTGGCATTTGATTTGCCAAGTTTCTGTAAGGGGCGTGCATTGGCGTGCACTCTGAGCTGAAAGAGTGCAGTTGCGCAGGCCTAACACTATGGAAGCCCCAGACTTCTGTAAGAGCCCTGCATTGGCGTGCTCCAGGCTTCTGTTAGGACTGCTCATGCAGTGCCCATTATCAATCCCACCACCCTGCCCAGGCGGTGCATCTGGAATGCAGGGCCCGTCAGGGGAGATCTCTTCCCGTTGGCCCATTGCTTTCCATGTCCTTTTTGGGTGGCTGGGCCTATATTAAAGGTAGGGGCCTGGAGCTGCAGCTCCAATAGCCCCTACGTTAATCCAGCCCTGCTAAAGGCCTGGTGGTTTTCTTCCAGGCGGATGTTGGTTGGTAGAGCGTTCCATAGCCGAAGGTCCTTGGACAGCGAATCTCCTATCCCCCTTCGATTTGTACCGGGCTTTGGGAAACGAGGAGGAGGTTTTTGTTAGATGATCGTAGACAGTGGTTTGGTGTGCAATGATTTATTTTCTCAATTAGGTATCGAGGAGCGTCTTTATGCACGCAATTTGTGAGATCTTGAGATCCGAGCATTAGATGATAAACTCATTACCAGTACGTTCTTCAAGACTACGGATCGTAATTCTTATGTACTCATTGACAGTTGTCATCACGAAACATGGCTCAGGTCTGTGCCTCGTAGCCAAATTTGACAGACTCAGATGGAATTGTACTATGATTGATGACTTTGACACTCAGGCTTTCTCTTTTAAATGCTCGATTTGTAGAAAAGGGTTATGATATTAATGTTTTGAATGAAGAGATCAATCAGGTCAGAAGCCTTGACAGAAATTCTTTACTTACCGAAAAAAAATTCAAACCCAATACATGTCAGAAATTGAAATGGTCATCCTTTACAACATTTTCAGGACAACACTATAAAATTAAAAAGATTTAAAAAAAATTATTGGCCCGTACTTAAAAATGACAGACTTTTAGGCTCCGTAACAATTGAGCGTTGCGCCTACTATTTTGGATCCACTAGAACGCACAACTTTTTTTTCCAAATTTAGTGGGATTTTATCCTTGCAAAAAAAAATGTGCAGTGTGCAGAATTAACGTTAATGGAAAAACAAAAACATGTACCTTATTTATCGGCGTAAAACACGCACCAGCATATAACACGCACCCCAAGTTTAGGAGGGACAAACAAGCAGCCTGGGGAGAAGCAGCCGCTGCCCGCTACGCTGCCCGCGAGGTGGGGTAAGTGCAGGGCCCCGTCTGGCTCACCGACCAGGGGGGTTGCCATCTGTGACCCAGTTGACTAACGAGGGGGTGCTGTCTGTGACCTGACCTACAGGGGGGGGTGTGGTGGAGGAGTGGATTGTTTGCCACCCCCCCCCCAAAAAAAAAAGAAACAGCAGCAGCCACTGGTTTCAAGGGTTATATAACCACTTAAGCCCCGGACCAATTTGCAGCCAAAGGACCAGTCCCCTTTTTGCGATTAACTGACGATTGCGCGGTCGTGCGACGTGGCTCCCAAACAAAATTTACGTCCTTTTTCCCCCCCACAAATAGAGCTTTCTTTTGGGTGGGACTGCGAGCTGAGCGCGAGCCGACTACACAGTACACAGCACTTGCTTCAGAGACAGCAGGGAGGCAGGACGGCTGGACTGCGAGCAGAGCCGAGCACTCGGCTCGGCCTTTTACCGCGACGCTCTGTATTTTTCGGTGCCGACCAGTATTTTTCGGCACGTTTGCTCTTTTTCGGCACTGCTCGCTCTCTCTTTTTTGGCGACGCTCACTCTTTTTCGGCTCACAGACAGTGAGGATTGGCGTATAACACGCACCCACAATTTCCCCGCGATTTTAAGGGGAAATTGTTATACGCCGATAATTGCGCTAGTTTTTCCCCTACTGTTACTGGTAAAACATACCCAATCAAACACTTTGTTATCTGTACCACAAAGAATATTGTTTACCTTAGTTACCACATGTCCGTGTGGTAAGCAGTATGCGGGGCAAACAATTAGGATTTTTTTTCCAAATGGGCTCACAAACACATTAACAATATTAACCACTTGCCGACCAGCGCACGACGATGTACGTCGACAGAATGGCACGGGCAGGCAAATGGGCGTAAATGTACGTCCCTTTAAATTTGTCGCCCTGCCATCGGGAGCGCGCCGCCGGTGGCGCGCTCCTGCGCTGGTCGGGACCCCCGTGAGTCCGGTCGCGGGACCCGCGGACTCGATCGCCGCGGGCATCCCCGCGATCGTCTCACGGAGTGGCCAAATGAAGAAATGCCGTTGTAAACAGCATTTCTCCATTCTGCCTAGCAACTAGTGACGCTGATCTCTGCTCCATGTGATTGGAGCAGAGATCGGTGTTCACTAAATGAAAGCCCAACCCCCCCACAGTTAGTAACACGCCCCTAGGAACACTTAACCCCTACACTGCCACCCACTGGTTAACCCCTTCACTGCCAGTGTCATTTACACAGGAATCAGTGCATTTGTATAGCAGTGATTGCTGTATAAATGACAATGGTCCCAAAAATGTGTCACAAATGTCCGATGGGTCCCCCACAATGTCGCAGTCACAATAAAAATCGCTGATCACCGCCATTACTAGTAAAAAAAAAAAATAATAAAAAATTATTTAAAAAAATGCTATAAAACTATCCCTATTTTGTAAACGCTATAACTTTTGCGCAAACCAATCAATAATCGCTTATTGCGATTTTTTTTAACCAAAAATATGTAAAAGAATACGTATCGGCCTAAACTGAGGGAAAAAAATGTTTTTTTTTATATATTTTTGGGGATATTTATTATAACAAAAAGTAAAAAATAATGCGTTTTTTTCAAACTTGTCGCTCTCTTTTTGTTTATAGCGCAAAAAATAAAACCCGCAGGGGTGATCAAATACCACCAAAAGAAAGCTCTATTTGTGGGGAAAAAAAGGACGTCAATTTTGTTTGGGAGCCACGTCGCACGACCGCGCAATTGTCAGTTAAAGTGACGCAGTGCCGAATCGCAAAAAGTGGTCTGGTCTTTGACCAGCAAAATGGTTCCGGGGCTGAAAGTGGTTAAAACATTTAGAAAGGACCAAAAAAAGAACATACGGTTCCTAAGCATTTTGCACAGTGCCATAATAGAGATCCCACAGGTTACCTCTATTGTGGCAATTGATAAATATATGCCACCATGGAGAGGAGGGTCCACCAAAAGAGGCGTCCCACAAATGGAGGTTGGGGAGATCTATGAAAAATAAAATCTTATGCTCCTTTTGGTATTAATGTTAATTGGGATATCAATGCTTTCGTTAATAATTCCTGAAGTCCTATTTTATCTATTAATTTTTCTTTTCATGAATTATTGTTTTGTTACCGTATCAACAATTTATTGTGCCGGGCCATTGTGGAAAGGGGATAGCTTCTCTTTCGCTTTTTATTTTTCTTAGTTCCATTTTTCATTTTTATTTTTTTCATTTTTATTTTTCATTTTATTTCTATTTAATTTTATTTAATTTAATTTTATACACATATTCTCAGCAATTATGTTGTACTTTCTTCTTATATTTTTTATAGTAATTAAATATATATTTCATAATTTTTTTACCATCCACATGAGATCGCCTACTGGGATATTGCGATATCTGGGGTGACTCAGTTGGATTTTTTTTTTTTCGCAAACGAGGCTTGGTTATTTCCTGCCTCCCAGATCGTGATCTGTTGTGTATCCAATCCCGCTGCTTTGTCGGATTGAAAATGAGGCTTGGCTTCTTTCTGCCTATCAGATTGGATTGAGACCTGCTGGATATTTATTCCACTGCTCCATCAGGTTGATAATGAGGTTTGTCTCCAAGTCAAACTGAGGCTTGGTATGTATTCACTGCGGGAGTACCGCCCCTTACTAGTATGGGTTTCGGTCACTCTGTTGTTAACATTGAGCGGCAGTCTCCCCTGTCATTAATGTTTCTGAGACAGCTTTTTGACCAATAACGACCGAATGTGGTGATTAGAGTACCAGATCAGCTGTGCTCTTTCCGCTGTAGATCTGTTAAATAGGGGTGGCTTCTGCCATGAACTTCCCACCCCCGATTACGTCAGGTATGACGAAACTAGTAGGGTGGAGTCTATGCTCAGTGTCACCATGCTAGCTCTAATATTGATCTGCAGATTGTTTTTTATCCTGAAACTTTTTATCTTTGTCTGATTGGCCTTGTGTTATCCCAATAAACCATAACGCTTTTATGCTATGTTGGTGTTCTTTTCCTCTTTTTTTCACACCTCACCTGGGAGCGAGAGACATAGAGAGCAGCCATTCGAACTGATATCTTCATTTATTCTGCCTACATCCAGAGGATGGATTTTTTGTATTGTATGAACCCTTCGCTTTACTAGGCTCCTATAAGATGGTGGCGGTAGCACCCGAGAGCCAAGCGACAGATCGGCTTCGAGTGCCGACATCGCAGGTGCGCTGGACAGGTGAGTGTCCATAGTTTAAAGGTCAGCAGCTGCAGTATTTATATATAAAAAAATGGCGGGACTCCCGCTTGAAAGTGTTACTAAACCCAAGACCCTGCAGTCGCTATATCTAATCTCCCTAGGAACTGCTCTCTCCAGGAGCCTGCATTCACTATATCTGGTCTCCCCAGGACTCTGCAGTCACTATATCTGATCTCCCCAGGAGCCTGCAGTCACTATATCTGCTCTCCCCAGGAGCCTGCATTCACTATATCTGCTCTCCCCAGGACCCTGCATTCACTATATCTGCTCTCCCCAGGACTCTGCATTCACTATATCTGCTTTCCCCAGGACCCTGCAGTCACTATATCTGCTCTCCCCAGGACCCTGCATTCCCTATATCTGCTCTCCCCAGGACTCTGCAGTCACTATATCTGCTCTCCCCAGGACCCTGCAGTCACTATATCTGCTCTCCCCAGGACCCTGCAGTCACTATATCTGGTCTCCCCAGGACTCTGCATTCACTATATCTGCTCTCCCCAGGACTCTGCATTCACTATATCTGCTCTCCCCAGGAGCCTGCACTCACTATATCTGATCTCCCCAGGACTCTGCAGTCACTATATCTGCTCTCCCCAGGACCCTGCAGTCACTATATCTGCTCTCCCCAGGACCCTGCAGTCACTATATCTGCTCTCCCCAGGACCCTGCATTCCCTATATCTGCTCTCCCCAGGACTCTGCAGTCACTATATCTGCTCTCCCCAGGACCCTGCAGTCACTATATCTGCTCTCCCCAGGACCCTGCAGTCACTATATCTGCTCTCCCCAGGACCCTGCAGTCACTATATCTGGTCTCCCCAAGACCCTGCATTCACTATATCTGCATTCATTATTTCAGCTCTGCCCAGGACCCTGCAGTCACTATATCTGCTCTCCCCAGGACCCTGCATTCACTATACTGGATCTCCTCTGGAGCCGGCATTCATTATTTCTGCTCTGCCCAGGATCCTGCATTCACTATATCTGCTCTCTCCAGGACCCTGCAGTCACTATATCTGCTCTCCCCAGGACCCTGCATTCACTATATCTGCTCCCCCCAGGACCCTGGAGTCACTATATCTGCTCCCCCCAGGACACTGCAAGTCACTATATCTGATCTCCCCAGGACCCTGCAGTCACTATATCTGCTCCCCCCAGGAGCCTGCATTCACTATATCTGCTCTCTCCAGGACCCTGGAGTCACTATATCTGATCTCCCCAGGACACTGCAAGTCACTATATCTGATCTCCCCAGGACCCTGCAGTCACTATATCTGCTCCCCCCAGGAGCCTGCATTCACTATATTTGCTCTCCCCAGGACCCTGCAGTCACTATATCTTTTTTTTTTTTAATTTCATAATCTTTATTCATTTTCAACATTCTTTTACATAATAACAACAAGAAAAATATTCTCTATGACATGTGTAGCACTTATTTCACCTTTACAAATACAGTAATACTTTAGTGAGTAATAAAAAACCTTTAGAAAACATTCCTATCCATGATGTGTCAATATTTCTTCTATCTAACCCCTCTTTTCACTCATTGCTCATATATTCCTCCTTCCCCTCCTACTTCCTCTCTCTCTACCCAGCTTTCACCTCTCCCATACCTCATTCTGGATATCTCATTCTATCCAGCCAGGGTTTCCACATCTTTTTAAATTCTTTAAAATTTCCTCTCCTCAAATATATCACCCTCTCCTTCCATATTGTCTCCATAATTGCTATCTGCCAGTCCGCTACTGAAGGAGCATTTTTTGCTTGCCACCTTTGAGCTAACAATTTTCTTGCCTGAAACAAACATCTCAGTATTGCTTTATTGGTATGTCGCGATCTCCCTATTGCTTCACCCAGGCCCAGCACACATATCCTGGGATCCCCCCTGATCGTTGCACCAAATGTTTCATTCAAGATGATAACAATCTCTGACCAGTAGCGAAACAATTTTGGGCATCGCCAGAACATGTGAGCCAGGTCTCCAGACTCTTGACATCTAGGGCACTTATCATCTGCTCTACGTCCGAAACTAAACAGTCTTTTTGGTGTATAATAGGCCCTATGCAGCAGCATTAAGTGTGACATCTTCTGGGCAGGCGAAACTGAGATTGAGTAGCCATCCTCCAGTATTTTCCTCCACTGTTCATCCGTGAATATTCCCAACTCCTCCTCCCATTTCCTTCTGCATTTGAACCCTTCTGGGCTTCCTATACTTCCTTCGCATATAACTGGATATACATCCGCTATAAATCCTTTTGTCCTCACTGGGGCCTTTAATCTGCTAAAAATAGGGGAGTTATTCCACACAGGACCTTGCCTATTAAATTGTTTCCCTAGGGCATGTCTAATTTGAAGGTATTTATAAAATGATTGTTTGGATATATCAAACTCTGATCTTAAAGCGCTGAATGTCATTAATATTTTCCCTGTATATAACTGGGCCAACTTATCTATCCCTTTGACTTCCCAATCTTTATATACCCCTATTTCTTCCATTTCCTGCAGGTTCCGGTTGTCCCACAATGGGGTGTACTGAGTTAAGCCTCCCAGGCCTTTAATCGCCTTAACTGCCTTCCACACCTTTACTACTAATTTTATTGTGGGTATTTTTTTTTGGGGAAATGAGTTTGCCTCCAGAGCTTCTACCATATTCTTATGGGGTGTCTCCATTAATATTAAGGCCTTATTAATTCCTCCACCCATCTCCTCACTCATGTCCAAGTGTTGTAATTGAGCAGCTAAAAAATAGCTCCTTGGATGTGGAACTGCCATTCCACCTTTTCTTGTAGGTGATTGCAAAGTTTGTAGAGCTATCCTGGATACTCCCCCTTTCCATATAAGTTCTCGGAATAGTACCTCTATTTTCCTAAACCACATTATGTCTACCCAAATCGGGGAGTTATGTAACACATACAATAACTGAGGCATCCATACCATTTTAATCAAGTTACATCTCCCTGCATTCGATAATGGGAGTCTTTTCCAGATTTCGATTTTCTTCTTGAATTTAGCTATTAATGGAACCAAATTATCATTTATATATTTATTAGGATCTCTTTGTATGTGTATCCCCAGGTATTTCATGCGCTCCACAACTTCCAGCTGCGCGCCTGTCCCTGGGCTTTGAGCCCTACTTTTATCCAATGGCATAAGAACTGATTTTTCCCAGTTTATCTCCAGGCCTGAGAACCTCCCGAAATCTGTAATAAGTTTCATCCCTTGTCTGAGGGACTGCTCTGTGTCCCCCAGAAAGAGGAGAATATCGTCCGCATATAGCGCTATCCTCTCTTCCCTCGTCCTCCTTTGGAAACCGACCATATTCCTACTAGATCTAATTGCAATAGCTAATGGTTCTATTGCTAGGGCAAAGATCAGGGGTGACAAAGGGCACCCCTGTCTTGTCCCCCTCTCTAGAAAAATCCTATCTGAATATTCATTATTAACCCTAATTCTAGCACTGGGGCCGTTATACAGGGTTTTTACCCATGCAATAAGATTAGGGCCAAACCCAAATTCCCTCAGTACCCGCCAGATATAGGGCCATTCTAAACTATCGAAGGCTTTGATTGCATCTAAAGCCATTATTGCCTTATTGCCATCATTCTCTATAGGTACCTGCATATTAAGATATAATCTTCTTATGTTCGTGCTTGTAGTTCTACCTGGGATAAAACCTGTTTGGTCGGAGTGTATCAGCCTGGAAATAATTTTATTCAATCTAATGGCTAATACTTTGGCTAATATTTTAGCATCCGCACAGAGAAGGGAAATGGGTCGATAGGACTGTGTTTCCAATGGGTCCTTCCCCTCCTTGTGTAAGACTATTATTGTTGCCTCAGTCATTGAGGTCGGCAATCTCTTTTAATACAAACGTTTTTATTGGGTGAGAAACAGAATACACAGTAATGCACATATACACAACTTGCAGTAGCATTGTACAGAGTTCCAGTAATGCTCCGATGAAATAATGAGGAACAATATCCAGAGAAAACATACAACAAAAAAGAAATAGAACAGGGCTATAGAGCCAGTTAAACGTAAACTGTCATCAGAGAGGTCGTATGTAACTGTTCTAGAAGTACCATGCTAAGATCTTTGGGGTGACTGTGTAGGTTAAGAGAAAAACACATTAAATATACCATAATAACAACAACTGACCGTAGCAGAGAAAAGAAAAAAAAATCTCTTCTTTCATAGACTTCAGCCCCATAACGACTGGTATAGGACCAATCTCGGAAAATAAAAAATGTGCGGAGATTTGGTGGACAAGGTAACCAAAACAGGGTCCTTAAAACTGCTATGTCCCAAAAGCAAGGCCCAGTGCTATCTTATCTCAGGGATCCGCCTGCGGGGAAAGGGGAGGAAGTACCAACCCCTCCGCCCCTAAGCCGAGCGGCCAAGTTGCCCACTTGGCAGTGTGAATGTGCATAGAGTCCAGCAGCGTATGGTGGATCCGTTCCATAAGACGGATAGATTCCATCCTTCGAATAACCTGAGCCCAGGGAACCGAGGGTGAGCGCCAATGTAGCGCCACCGCCCATTGAATGGCACTAAATAGGGTATTAATCAAACTCTGGGAGGATCTGGTAGTCCCCGGGAGGGGTGCAAAAAGTAGACAGTGTGCTGCCGTCAGTTCAACGCCAGCCCCCACTATGGTGGTGACTAATGTTGAAGCTCGATCCCAGACAGGTCGGAGCAGGGGACAGCTCCAGAATATATGGAGCAGTGTGCCAGGCTCCAGGCAACCCCTAAAGCACCCGTCAGAGACCGAGGGAAAAAATGTATGTACCTTTACTGGGGTGAGGTACCAACGTGTGTGTACTTTCATTACCGTGTCTTTAATAGCCATGGAACGGGAACATCTATGCATATTCCGGAGCATGTCTTGCCAATCCTCCTGAGAGAATTCGGTGGACAGGTCTGCTTCCCACAATCCCATGGCTCTAGATTTCTCAGGTAGTTGAGCTTCTAATAGGAGCTTATATATCATAGAGATAGTGCCTCTATCTCTGGAATGTCGATAACATAGTGATTCAAATTGCACCCTAGAGGGGTCACTAGCTACACAATAGTGCGATTGGAAAAAATGGCGAATTTGCAGGTATTTATAGAATTCCCCCCTCGGAATCTCATGGCTCCTCTGAAGCTGCAAAAAGGATGTAAAACGTGGGCTATCATTGCAGAGAGCTCGGAGGGTAACCAGTGACTTCCGAATCCACCAGCTGAAAGAGCCGGGGGACTCGAATGCCAGGGGGAATCTCCTATCGCCCAGAAAGGAGGCCAACCGGGGTCTGCTAGGTAGCAATCTAAATTTAGAGTGATAGAGTGACCACAGATAAAGGGAGCGGCTAACTATAGTGTTCAGGGGGGCTAGAACCCCTGGTCTCATCTCCCCCTGCCACAGGATGCCCGGGAGAAAATACGGGCGTATGGACTGGGTTTCAAAAATCAGCCATGGCACCCCACAGTCAGTAGCGTGCCATTGGGCCGTTTGAGCCAACCTTGCTGCCAGGTAATATAACCAGATATCTGGTAAACCCAGTCCCCCCCGGGGCAGGGGTCGATGTAACAGAAGTTTCCCAAACCTGGGCCTCTTATTCTGCCATATAAAAGCATTAATGTCGCGTTGCAACAATGCGAGAGCTCGACGTGGGACATACAGGGGGAGGGCCCTAAAAAAATAAAGTAATTTGGGCAGAATAGACATCTTAACCGCGACCACTCTCCCCATCAAGGGGATATGATAAGTGGACCATAGTTTTAGCCATCTCCTAACGGACGAAAAGGCCACAGGAAAATTAGCATTATAGGTGTCCGATAGAGTGGTGGCAAGATGGATCCCTAGATAATTCAGTGTATGTTTAGATGCTAGGAGGCCAAATGTGTTTTGGAGATGTAAAACTTCGGGGGGGGAGAAATTAACAGGAAGGGCCGAACATTTGGAAAGGTTCACTGCCAACCCTGAAAGTTTCCGGAATGAGTTCAGGGTGTCGATGAGGTTGGGTAGCGAAATTAGAGGGTTGGGTAAAAACAAAAGGGCATCGTCCGCATATAGGCTAAGCTTGTATTCCCCCTCCCCCTTCAGGTACCCCCCTATATTCGGATTAGCAATAAGTGCCCTGGCCAGGGGTTCCAAAGCCAGGGCAAATATTAAAGGGGACAGCGGGCAACCCTGTCTGGTGCCCCTGCCCAAGGGGAACAGCTCCGAGGAACAGCCCGGGATCTTCACTCTAGATTGAGGGTGCAGATATAAAGCCTTAAATCCGTTGACAAAAGCATCAGTAAACCCAAACTTATGTAAAACTCTGTCAATGTAGGGCCATAAAACACTATCAAAGGCTTTATGTATATCCAGTCCCAGGAGCAGGACTTTTTTGGAGAAAAGGTTGGCGTCCTGTATAACATTCAAGGCTAATCTAATGTTGTCAGTGATTTGCCTATTTGGTATAAATCCCGTCTGTTCCGGGCCCACCAGAGTACCAATTATAGGGGCTAGTCTGTTTGCTAATAATTTTCCTAAAATTTTGACATCATTATTCAATACCGAAATGGGCCTATAATTTTGGGGCAGGGTGTGATCCTTATTTGGTTTGGGGATTAACGTCATAGTGGCATGAAGCATTTCATCTGGGATAGCATGACCTTGTAAAATCTGGTTAAAAAGCTTCGTCAACTTGGGGGCCAGGACTTGGGTAAATTTTTTATAGTATAATGAGGTAAATCCATCCGGGCCAGGGGCCGTAGAGGATTTAAGGGATTTCACAGTGGCTATAACCTCTTGTTCGGAAAAGGGGGCATTTAAGGCTTGAAGTTGTGAGTCTGACAGTGATGGGAGGGTCACAGAATCTAACCACTGATCCACATCCGGGGGGGCAGGTTGGGAAGGAGGAGATAACAACTTCGAGTAGAATGTTTTAAATATTTGAAGTACTTCTGTAGGGTGGGTGACTATGTGACCTGAATCGTTTCTTAGCTTGTAAACATGGGGAGGCTGTAGGGATTGATGAAGTTTGCTAGAGAACATACTGGAGGCCGTATTACTATGTAAGAGAAATTTAGCCTTAGACCAACGCAGTGCCTTTTCAGTGTGACCCGAAAGGATTGTGTCTAACTCGGCTCTCTTTTGGTTGATTAACTGCATAGTGTCTAGCGAATGGGAGACGGAATGGGATTGGTATAATAGCTGTAAGTCATGGGTAAGGGAACGGATCTGCTCACCCCTCTGTCTTTTTTTGGAGATTGCGATCTCAATTAAATGGCCCCGAAGGACCGCTTTATGAGCCGTCCAGAGTGTTTGAGGGGAGATATCCCCAGTATCATTAATTTGGAAGTACTCCTCTAGGCGGCCCAACACACGAGTGTAAATCTCCGGGTCCGTCAACAATGAGTCGTTAAGCCTCCAAGAGGCTGCCTTGGGGGAAAGGCCAATGTGGGAGGTGTGGAATAAAACCACCTGGTGATCAGACCAGGGGCACGGATGTATAGATGCGAGAGCCGAGTTAGCCAGCAATATGGGGGAAGTGTATATGTAATCTAGTCTAGCATAGCTATCGTGGGGGTGGGAATAATGGGTATATTCCCTTACGCCAATATTCAGTGCCCTCCACGAATCTATAAGTTGTAATCTATCTAACGAGCGGCTCAGTAGTTTCGGGAAGGCCTTAGCACAATGAGTGGGTTTGCTGCGGTCTAACGCGGGGTTGGCCACTAAATTAAAATCTCCCCCCACAATCAGATGAGGTGAAATATATCTGTCTAAAGTTTTTAAGAATTGTTGGTAGAAAGTACCTTGTGCAGAGTTTGGAGCATATAAATTAGCTACAGTCACCGCCTTACCCTGTATCAACCCTTGCAACACAATGAACCTACTATTTGGGTCCTTATACACATGTGATGGTTCGAACTGCAAAGTATTGCGGATAAAAATCGCAACTCCCCTGGCCCTGGACTCAAAGGTGGTATAGTAATGCAATTTGTACGACTTGTCAAAGAATTTAGGACAAGACGAAGAGGAGAAGTGAGTTTCCTGTAAAAGTATTATATCAGCTCCCAAATGCCTATATTGACGGAAAGCCTTTCTTCTCTTTTGGGGAGAATTAAAGCCCCTCACATTATGTGAGATAATCCGGAGACCCATGTCATGTGGTGTATATGCACGCTATTCCGTATACCCCACCAAAGAGGCGTTGTACCCCATGCCAGAGTCCAGTGCCATGGGAGCCACCCTCACATACACTAGAAAAAATCATGAACCGAAGGCAATTAGGGCCCTCTGACCACCAATTAAAGAAGTCAAAAATAGCAAACCAAGTTATCCATAGATCAGGGCAAGTGTTACGGTCAGTATAACCTAAGAACAAATAAACTGAGATAAAAACAAAAACAAAATAACTGTGGAGTCTGGGTGGAAAATCCAGCCAGACCAAAAAAATGTACACCTGGGACCCTAAGGCCCCAACATCCACCTGCTCCATTCACTCCCCGCCAACGAACAGTCCAAACAGGGAGTGGAGGACCAGTGTGGAGGGGGGAGAATCACAGCGCCAGAAAAAAAAGAGAAAAAATTATCCAGCGAAGGAACTATGGGACACACAAAAAAAAAAAGGGGAAAAAAATTCGGCAAACATCTCCGGGGACAGGGAGACACCAGAGTCATATAGCAATTATCTTCGGACAGCTTGCTCAAAGAATAGGGAAAGGGGAAGGGATTCAAAGTATCCAGGTAGGATAGCTGAGGGAACCTGGGCATATGCTCCATTGAAAACTGTCAAAATCCATGCAGAACAAACTGGGAAAATCCAGGAAAACCAAAAAAATGATCACTCCTCAGGAAGCGGCTGGAGCCTGCGAGAACGCCTGTCCCTATGGGGCGATGGAGTGGCCCAAATGGGAGATGGACGAGGAGACGGTGGGTGCCTTGGTGTTTGCTGTCTTTCCAACAGGCCCAGCTTCATCAGGACTTCTCTACCCTCCACAACCGTGGTGGCAACATGCGTGGAGCCATTATGCGGGACGATCAACTTAAACGGAAACCCCCAGCGATAACGCACCTGAGCTGTTTGTAGCGCAGAAGTAATTTCCTTCATCTGTCGCTGCTTTTCCAGCGTGGCCGGGGCGATGTCCGGGAAAATTTGTACAGCAATCCCATCCAGAAGGATATGAGGGGTGTTGCGGGAGGCCCTGAGGATCTCCTCCTTAATCAGGAAGTCCTTAAGGCACATAACAATGTCCCGTGGGGGCTTCTCTGGGGGCGGTTTAGGCCTTAAAGCCCTGTGCAGTCTGTCGCATATGAAGGATTCCTTAGGCTGGGTGGGGAGAAGCAGTTGAAAAAGTTTGGTGATCGCGGCCGGGAGATCCGTCACTGACTCAGGGATCCCCCGCACCCTCACATTGTTCCTCCTATTTCGGTTGTCCAGGTCTTCCAAATGATTCTGGAGCTGGACAACCGTGTCCCCCAACATCTCATGGTCCCTCCGTAGATCCGCATAAGCTAAATGGAGCTCATCATGTTTTACTTCCAGGAGGTCTGTCCTGTTCCCCAGGGCCGCTAACTCCTGCGAGAGTGTGCTAGTCGACTTCTGCAATTCCGCCTGGAATTTCCTGGCTAGCCTATCGTACATGTGGGCAAGGCTGTCTTCTAGGTCAGCTTTTGTCAGCTGAGAGTCCCCCGTACCTGCCTGTGAGCCCGCTGCGCGCGGAGTCTCTGCATCCATGGAGGCCTGGGCGCCATCTTGAGACATCTCCTGCTTCTCACTGACTCGAAGAAGATAGTTTGTCAAGGAGCGCTGAGCGGTTTTCCGCTTGCCCTTCTTAGCCGTCGGCATGCACGATTGGTCCCTCGGGCCGATGGGCTAGCTGTGGTAGCGATCGGCGAGCAAATTCGGCCCTGGGAGTGCTTTAGTATCTCCGCTGTCCCCGGAGCTCCTGTGACTAGCGTCCTGCTCGCTCCGCGCCGCGCATGCGCCCCCCGAGGTCGGCAATCTCCCCTCCTTTTTTGCCCAATTAAATACTTTAAGGAGCTCTGGAAGCAATATTTTACTGTAATATTTATAGGTTTCCAAAGGAAGACCATCTGGCCCTGGGGATTTCTTATTAGCCATTTCTGCTACTGCGCACTGGATTTCCTCAATTGTTAATGGGGCTTCCATTATCTCATTCTCTTCCTTTGTTAGGGAAGGCATTTTGATATTCGAAAAGAACCTATCCATATCCTCGCCAACCTCTGTCCCCCGTGAAGAATACAGTTTGGCATAGAATACCCGAAAGGTATCAGTAATCACTGAGCTCTGTGCTGATATTTCTCCTTTCTCAGTCCTTATCACTGGGACAGTGGATGGCGAGGAGTTACTTCTTACAATCTGTGCCAACATCTTTCCTACTTTTTCCCCTTCCCCATATTCCACTTGTTTCTGGAACAATCTTTTATTCTCTATTTTCCTAATAACCACTACCTTGTGTTCCAGTTGTTTCTCTAACCATATTTTTTTTTTCTCTGGGGTGGGGTTTTCTATATATGCTCTCTCTGCTATTACTAGATCCCTTTTAACCCTATTCTCCCATTCATTAGATGTTTTCTTAACATTCGCTACCTGTTGGATAAGAATACCCCTAAGATAAGCCTTCAATGCGTCCCATATTACTCCTATCTCTGCAGACCCACTGTTAAACTCCACAAACTCTGCCACACTAAACAGCACCCTCTCGGGGTCTCCAATTAGCTCAAACCACACTGGATTCATATTCCATACTCTTGGGGGCTTTATCCCCCCTAGATTTATCGAAACTGTCACTAGCGAGTGATCTGACACCCCTCTAGGTTGATAAACTATTTCCCTTACTACACGGCTTGCCTCCTCATTCCCAAGGACTAAATCTATCCTTGAGAGTGAGGAGTATGAGCTTGAGAAACATGAGTATTGTAACTGGTCCGGGTTACGCATTCTCCATATATCAGACAGGCCCCCCTCCAGCAAAAATCGAGACAGCCGGGTCTCAGCCTCCATTTGCATACATATTCCTGGTGGAAACCTATCCTGGCTTTTATTTATAACCTCATTAAAGTCTCCCATTACTATAACAGGAATCCCCGATTTATCCGCTATAAATTCCATCAAACAATATAAAACTTCCATTTTAAATGGGGGAGGAATGTAAACATTTGCAAAAACGTACTCCTGATTTTCAATTACACAGTGTAAAAAGATAAACCGCCCTTCTTTATCTATATCGATCTGCCGGCAGGAAAACGCCACCTCTCTCCTTACCAGCACGGCCACTCCCCTCGAATAAGAGGTGTGGACTGAATGGTACTGGACATGAAATTTCCTACTCTGAGTTTTTAATATGGTTTCTTTAATTAGGTGTGTCTCCTGTAGGCAGATCAATCCTACTCTACACTTTTCCAGGGTGTCAAACACTACTGCTCTTTTTACAGAGGCTCCCAGCCCTCGGACATTCCAAGAGCCAATATTCAAAACTCTAGACTGCATAACTCTAAGAAGTGTGGAAAAAGAAAAAAGAAGAGCGAAAAAAGAGTAAAACCTGGAGGCTCAAAATTAACATTTAAATTCCCTGAATTCCCTGACGTTGAGCAGAAATAATCCCTGCTTCTCCCTCTATAGTTCATGCCAAGGAGGAGAATGCAAGGAGGGGATGTAAAAAGGAAAGTGCAATCCCACTTAGTGAGTACTTTGATAAAGCTATACCATCTTTTATTCTCCCTAGTGTCATCCCTTCTCAGTCTCCTCTTGTGAGCATGAGATCCAAACCTTCTGTCTACACACACCATTACCCCGTGTTTGCTCATTACTTTTAAATTAACATCTATAACTGTGCAAGTATTACCCATTTCCTTTTCCTGAATTTTGTATGCTTCCATTTTCCCTGTTCCCTCCCCCCTACCCTCTCCATACCTATCTAGGTTACCCCTAGGGGCTTTTTCCGTGACCACTACACTCCCACACGTACCCTCATGCTCCCCCCTCCCCCCTCCTTCTCTCATACTTCCATCCCCACCCACCTCCCACTCCCCCCTAATACTCAACAACCTCCCCCTTTGACCCTCCCCTTTCTCAAGCATAAATTCTTACTATATTGTGTGTCATTCTCTACACCCTGACTTAAGTGTATCATCTTCCCTTTCTTCATTTACAGTGCACCCGTTACATCCCCCCTTCGCTAATCTTCCCCTCTCCCGATAAGAGAGGGAGGGGAAAGGAGAGAAAAAAAGAAAAAAAAATAAAAGAGAGAAAAGATGAATGAAATGAAAAGGGGGTCATACACATACATATGTAAAAAAGAGAAACACATCACTTCTTCAATAACTGATCTCCCTTCTCCTGCATCCATGCTTCTACCCTTGCCGGCGTGTCAAAAAATAAGGTCTCTCCCAATGCTACTACCCGTAACCTTGACGGATAGAGCAGAGCGTATGTAATGTCCAATTTCTGGAGTCTGCGCTTGACTTCTATAAACTCTGCTCTGCGCTTCTGCAGATCAGGGGAAAAGTCAGAGTAAAACGAGATTTTGGCGCCCTTGTAGATGACACTCCCCATCTCCCTGGCCCTTCCGAAGCAAAACAACCTTATCCCGGAAATTCAAAAATTTGATTAATACAGATCTGGGCTGACCCCCCCGATGCATGATTCTAAGCGGAACTCTGTGTGCCCTTTCAATAGCAAATTGTTGGGAGAAAGACTCTCTGCCAAACACTTCAACAAGCCATTTTTCCAGAAACTCAGCTGTGTCAGAGCCTTCACACTTCTCGAGGAGGCCTACCAGTCTTATATTGTCCCTGCGGAGTCTGTTCTCCAATTCATCCAGTTTCCCTTCATATTTACCCATCTATATTTTTAAATCTTTGACTTCTTGGTTTAATGGATACACCTCATCTTCAATCTCAGAAATTCTACCTTCTGCTGCTGTTAATCTGTCAACCGTTAACTGAAGTTCCTGCCGTATAAAGGCCAGCTCTTCTTTAATACTTCTTGTTTGATCGCATAGCTCCAATAATGATTGTTTACAAACGTTAACAGCCCCAAGGACCTCCTTCAGCGTTGGCTCTTCTTCACCATTTATTGGGTGTACCAGCGTGGGATCTGACTCTGATCTTCCAATTGCTCCTGCATTTTTATTTATATGTTTTATGCCTGCTTGTGACAGTTGCCCTTGACTCTTTCTATCCGTTGGAGGTTTCACTAGACTCCCCTGTCCCCCCTTGGTTGGCGTATTATCGGGAGTATGAGCATGGGCATATTTTTCCAACTTGGCCGCAGCAGCTATCCCAGCTGTTGTTGCAGTAAACTGGGGGTCTTTTTCTTTATCTTTTTCTTTGGCAGATCTCAAAGATTGCGCCCCCACATTTTCCTGCCTGGCATGCTCCTCCCCCCTCCACCTTGCAGACATCGTTCAAATCCGCAAGTGTCCCCGAGAGAAAAAAAAAAAAAAAAACAATATCTCTTTTGAAGGGGGGTAAATTTCCCTAGGCCAAGGCAAAAAAAAAAAAAAAAAAGGAGAGGTCAGCTTCAGCTACTCCGCAGTTAGTCCAGAACTATTAAGAATGAATGAGCTAATTTCTTAAAGGGCAAGCAGCAGCAGCAGGAGCTATTTTTCCAGTATATGTATTTATATATTTCTTTCTTTCTTTACTGCAACACTTTCCCCAAGGATAATACAGCGTTCACAACAACTCCCCTCTTACTTCTCCTTTAATTCAGCTCAAAAGAGGCAATGATGGGGGGGATCTGGCATGAAATAAAACGTCTCTCCACAGTCACTGCATAATAATATATCTATGCCTTTAAATTTCTTCGCTGGGTTTAGCTGACTTTTACCTGGAAGTGGCTGTACCTCATCCCCAGTCTCAGTGATGTGGCTCCTCTCTCGAGCGGATCTCACGGGGTTTCACCTCCAGGGGCTGAGCTGAGAAATCTCTCCTCCGTTCACACTCCTCCACACACCGCCGGTGCTCGAGAGACCCCACCGCTCCGCCACTCCGCCACACTCTGCCTCTCCCAGCCGTCAGCAACCACTGCTGGGCACCTCAGATCCCCCCAGCACACCAAGCCAGAGCCTTCTCCATTAGGGAGATCAAACGGGGATCAAACGGGGATGTCACGGGTGCCGCTGATACCAGCTCCTGTCAGCGTGCAGTGAGAGCACACATCTCTCTCACACTCACTCCTCACACACCGCCGCCATCACCTTCCGGTCACGCCCCCCGTCCGCATATGTATTTTTACTTCACGTGCAGTCACTATATCTGCTTGCCCACAGTACACATATACCGTTCATGAGAAAAGGTACTTATCAGTTTATATTTACTAAAATATTTGCATTTCCATGTTCAGTCTTGTGACTTCTATGAGTGCCTGGTTAAAGCTTGTAGGAGGAGTTCATTCTCCTCTGACTGACCTTTGATGCTGCATGACCCCTGATCCTCTTTCTGGACAGTGCCGATTGACCCTGTACTGATCCCGTGCACCCCCACCCCCCCCCCCAAAAAAAACCTCTCTAGCAATACACACCAAACGGAGCATGTGAAGAAAGCCCACAAGGCTCTGAACTATTAGTAGATGGATTGGGGACTGTGGGTGAAGGGGAGGATCAGAGAAGACAGAAGCAAACAGCCTGGTGTCCACATTTATTAGGAAGGATCTGCACAGGTCTGATCTTCTTATAATGAACGGTCAATAAATGATCTGGCCACGGTCCTGTGTTCCGTGGCCACGGGACCCGTGGACCCGATCGCCGCGATCGGGTCACAGAGCTGAAGAACAAGGAGAGGTCTGTGTAAACAAACCTCTCCCGTGCTTCCCTGTGTGGCCGTCACCGATCGTCTCTTCCCTTTCATAGGGAAGGATGATCCGTGACGTCACATGCCAGGCCACGCCCCCCTACAATAAAAAAAAAACACATAACGTCATATATAACCCCTACACTGCCCCCTAGGGGTTAACTCCTTCACTGCCAGTGTCATTTACACAGGAATCAGTACATTTAAATAGCACTGATTGCTGTATAAATGACAATGGTCCCAAAAATGTGTCAAAAATGTCCGATGTGTCCGCCACAATGTCGCAGTCACAATAAAAATAGCTGATCGCCGGCATTACCAGTAAAAAAAAATAATATTAATAAAAACGCTATAGAACTATCTCCTATTTTGTAAACGCTATAACTTTTGCGCAAATCAATCAATAATCGCTATTTTCAATTTTTTTTTTACCAAAAAATATGTAGAAGAATACGTATCGGCCTAAACTGAGGGAAAAAAAAACGTTTTTTTATATTTTTTTGGGGATATTTATTATAACAAAAAGCAAAAAATATTGTTTATAGCACAAAAAATAAAAATCGCAGAGGTGATCAAATACCACCAAAAAAAAAGCTCTATTTGTGGGAAAAAAAGGACGCCAATTTTGTTTGGGAGCCACGTCGCACGACTGCGCAATTGTCAGTTAAAGCGACGCAGTGCCGAATCGCAAAAAGGGGCCTGGTCATTTGGCTGCAAATTGTTTCGGGGCTTAAGTGGTTATATAACCCTTGAAACCAGTGGCCGCTGCTGTTTCTTTTTTTGGGGGGGGGTGGCAAACAATCCACTCCCACACCACACCCCCTCCCCCCTGTAGGTCTGGTCACAGACAGCACCCCCTCGTTAGTCAACCGGGTCACAGGGGTCATAGATGGCAACCCCCCTGGTCGGTGAGTCAGATGGGGCCCTGCACTTACCCTTCCTCGCGGGCAGTGTAACGGGCGGCGGCTGCTTCTCCCCAGGCTGCTTGTTTGCTGCTCGGTTCCCCTGCGTACGTTTACATGTAAGTATTACATTGTATATCATGTATGTTGTGTGATTATATGTCAGTATCAGTGCCCTAAGTGAAAATGTCCAAATTGGGCCCCAATTAGCCATTTTCCCTCCCCCGGTGTCATGTGACTCGTTAGTGTTACAAGGTCTCAGGTGTGAATGGGGAGCAGGTGTGTTAAATTTGGTGTTATCGCTCTCACTCTCTCATACTGGTCACTGGAAGCACAACATGGCGCCTCATGGCAAAGAACTCTCTGAGGATCTGAAGATAAGAATTGTTGCTCTATATAAAGATGGCCTAGGCTATAAGAAGATTGCCAAGACCCTGAAACTGAGCTGCAGCACGGTGGCCAAGACCATACAGCGGTATAACAGGACAGGTTCCCCTCAGAACAGGCCTCGCCATGGTCCACCAAAGAAGTTGAGGTCACGTGCTCAGCGTTATATCCAGAGGTTGTCTTTGGGAAATAGACGTATGAGTGCTGCCAGCATTGCTGCAGAGGTTGTAGGGGTGGGGGGGAGGGGGGGGGTCAGCCTATCAGTGCTCAGACCATACGCCTCACACTGCATCAAATTGGTCTTCATGGCTGTCATCCCAGAAGGAAGCCTCTTCTAAAGATGATGCACAAGAAAGACCACAAACAGTTTGCTGAAGACAAGCAGACTAAGGAGATGGATTACTGGAACCATGTTCTGTGGTCTGATGAGACCAAGATAAACGTATTTGGTGTCAGATGGTGACAAGCGTGTGTGGGGGCAACCAGGTGAGGAGGACAAAGACAAGTGTGTCTTGTCTACAGTCAGGCATGGTGGTGGGGGTGTCATGGTCTGGGGCTGCATGAGTGCTGCCGGCACTGGGGGGCTACAGATCATTGAGGGGACCATGAATGCCAACATGTACTGTGACATACTGAAGCAGAGCATGATCCCCCTCCCTTCAGAGACTGGACCGCAGGGTAGTATTCCAACATGATAACCACCCCAAATACACCTCCAAGACCACCACTGCCTTGCTAAAGAAGCTGAGGGTAAAGGTGATGGACTGGCCAAGCATGTCTCCAGACCTAAACCCTATTGATCATCTGTGGGACATCCTCAAAACGGAAGGTGGAGGAGGGGAAGCTCTCCAACATCCACCAGCTCTGTGATGTCATCATGGGGGAGGGGATGAGGACTCCAGTGGTGACCTGTGAAGCTCTGGTGACCTCTAGACATGTGCATTCGCTTTCCTCCGAATGCATTTTCGTCCGAATTTCAGGTATTTTTGTTATCGGTTTGACAAACGATAACGAAAGCACAGAGTCCGAAAAACAAAAGATCCGACATAAATAAATGCTTTATTTTCGTTTTCGTTTTGACACAGTTTGACACAGATAGGAGATTCAACATGACTCTGACAATAACAATCTGTGTCTTTTAAACTTGTATCATAACAGTCCATTTATTCACACAGGGGCAACACGACCTCCAGCACGATTTTGGGAGGCAACTTGGACACAACTTGAGTGTGAATCACAGCGCGACTTACAACACGTCTTTAATGGGCATGGGCATGGGTTCCCCTTCAAGAGCATACCAGGCCCTTCGGGGTCTGGTGTGGATATTAAGGGGAACCCCATGCCAAAAAAAAATAAAAATGGCATGGGAGTCCCCCTCAAAATCCATACCAGGCCCTTCAGGTCTGGCATGGATTTTAAGGGGAACCCCGCGCCAAAAAAAATATGGCGTGGGGGGTCCCCCTCAAAATCCATACCAGACCCTTACCCGAGCATGCAACCTGGCAGGCCACAGAAAAAGAGGGGGGGATGAGAGAGCACCCCCCCCCGAACCATACCAGGCCACATGCCCTCAACATTGGGAGGGTGCTTTGAGGTAGCCCCTCAAAGCACCTTGTCCCCATGTTGATGAGGACAAGGGCCTCATCGTCACAACCCTGGCCCGTGGTTGTGGAGGTCTGCGGGTGGGGGGCTTATCGGAATCTGGAAGCCCCCCCCGTGTGAAGAAAGGAAGAAGGAAGAAGACCAGAAGAAAGAAGATGAAAGAAGACTTTAATAAAGGAATTGTCAAAGACCATCTCCTCTAATTTTTTACACTTTTTTGTCACTATTTTGGTGAAATGGTAGGGGTACTTTTGTACCCCCTTACCATTTCACACAGGGGGGGGCCAGGATCTGGGGGTCCCCTTGTTAAAGGGGGCTTCCAGATTCCGATAAGCCCCCCGCCCGCAGACCCCCACAACCACCGGCCAGGGTTGTGGGGATGAGGCCCTTGTCCTCATCAACATGGGGACAAGGTGCTTTGAAGGGCTACCCCAAAGCATCCTCCCAATCTTGAGGGCACGTGGCCTGGTACGGTTCGGGGGGGGCGCTCTCTCATCCCCCCTCTTTTCCTGTGGCCTGCCAGTTCGCATGCTCGGATAAGGATCTGGTATGGATTTTTAGGTGGGACTCCCACGCCATTTTTTTTTTTGGCACGGGGTTCTCCTTAAAAATATGCCAGACCTGAAGAGCCTGGTATGGATTTTGAGGGGTACCCACACGCCATTTTTTTTTTGGCACGGGGTTCCCCTTAATATCCATAGCGGACCCGAAGGGCCGGGTATGTAGTTTCAGGGGACCCCCACGCATTTTTTTAATTTATTTTTCTTAATGCTAATGACCTGTGTGCAATGCAAATAGCCTTAAAAAAAAAACCCCATAGAAGATGTACAACATTAGAATCCTACTATAGCTTGTAGTCGAAATATCCGACCAGGAATGTATGATTGCAGCATCAAAAGTGAGTTTCTCTGCTCCGTCAAATCTTCTTTAAAGAGGAAGTAAACCCTCTTTGATTCCCTGCAAAGGTAAAGCATAATGGACCACTATGCATTGCATCGCATCGCATCGCATAGTAGTCCATTATGTGTCACTTACCTGACACAGAAGCCAGCGAAGTCACCGCTGTCCCCTGTAGTTCCGAGCATCCATCTTCTTGGTGGGTCTCCGTGGGTCTTGCTGCTCCGGCACTGTGATTCGCCGGAGCAGCGATGACGTCACCCCCGCGCATGCGCACGGGAGCCGACACTCGCGACATATCGCCGCGATCTGCGGCTTACCCAGTGCGCCTGCGTGGTGCTGTCTACGGCGCATGCGCCATAGACAGCGGTGGCTGTCTTCAGGTAAATATCTCCTAAACCGTGTAGGTTTAGGAGATATTTCTTGGACCTACAGGTAAGCCTTAATCTAGGCTTACCTGTAGGTCAAAGTGGTTTGTAAGGGTTTACAACCACTTTAACCACCTCAATACAGTGCACTTACACCCCCTTTTGAATGACAATTACTCAGTCATGCAACACTGTATCCATTTGAAACTTGCGTCCTTTTTTCCACACAAATAGAGCTTTCTTTTAGTGGTATTTAATCACTAGTGGGTTTTTTATTATTTGTGCTATAAATAAAAAAAACGTAAATTTTGTGAAAAAAATGCCCTTTTCTTTGTTTCTGTCATAAAATTTTGCTAATTAGTAATTTCTATTCATAAATTTTGGCCAAAATTTATACTGCTACATATCTTTGGTAAAAATAACCCACAGTAGTGAATATTATTTGGTCTTTGTGAAAGTTATAGAGTCTACAAACTATGGTGCCAATCACTGAAAATTGATCACATCTGATCAGGCCTTCAGTACATCAGGTGTACCTCATTTCTTGAGACACTAACAAGTCAGGAGAGTACAAATACCCCCCAAATGACCCCTTTTAGAAAGTAGACATTCCAAGGTATTAAGTAAGTAGCATTGTGAGTTTTTTTAAGTTGTCATTTTTTCCCACAATTCTTTGCAAAATGAAGATTTTTTTTTATTATTATTTTTTTTTTTTTTTTACTAAATTGTCATATTATCAGGTTATTTCTCTCACAGAGCATATGCATACAACAAATTACACCCCAAAATACATTATGCTACTCTTCCCGAGTACGGCGATACCACATGTGTGAGACTTTTACACAGCCTGGCCACATACAGAGGACCAACATTGATGTAGTACCTTCAGACGTTCTACGAGCAAAAATGACGCATCTCATTTCTCAACCACCTATTACACTTTTGAAGGCCCTGGAGTACCAGGACAATGGAATTTCCCATAAAATTACCCCATTTTGGAAAGCAAACACCCCAACGTATAATCTGTGAGCCATAATGAGTTTTTTGAACGGTTCATTTTTTTCCAGAAGTTTTTGGAAAATGTGGGAAAAAATGAAACCGCATTTTTTTTTTTTAACACAAAGTCGGCAATTTATAAGATATTTCTAACACATAGCATGTATATAGCAAAAATTACACCCCAAAACACATTGTGCTACTCCTCCCGAGTATGGCGATACCACATGTGTAGGACTTTTACACAGCCTGGTCACATAGAGAGGCCGAACATTGAAGTAGTACCTTCAAGCGTTCTAGGAGCATAAATTACACATCTCATTTCATTCCTACCCATCACACTTTTGAAGGCCCTGGAGCACCAGGACAGTGAAATTACCCACAAAATGACCCCATTTTGGAAAGCAAACACCCCAACGTATATTCTATGAGACATGGGCTGCAAATAGGTACTCGGGTACTCTGATGGGCTGCAGATAGGTACTCTGGTACTCTGATGGCCTGGTGACAGGTTCTCTGATGGCCTGGTGACTGGTATTTGGGTACTCTGAAGGGCGGTGATAGGTTCTCAGGTACTCAGATGAACTGGGACAGGTACTCGGGTACTCAGATGAACTGGGACAGGTACTCGGGTACTCAGATGGACGGTGACAGGTACTCAGGTACTCAGATGGACTGGGACAGGTACTCGGGTACTTTGATGAGCTGTGACAGGTACTCGGGTACTTTGATGGACTGTGACAGGTACTCGGGTACTCTGATGGACTGTGACAGGTACCCGGGTACTCTGATGGACTGTGACAGGTACCCGGGTACTCTGATGGACTGTGACAGGTACCCGGGTACTCTGATGGACTGTGACAGGTACTCGGGTACTCAGATGGACTGTGACAGGTACTCTGATGGACTGTGAGTGACAGGTACTATGAGGGGTGGTGACAGGTCCTCTTTATTGGGAGGGGACAATCAGTGTGATTGGTGTGTACACTGTAAGCGGTAACGAGATGTTACCGCAATCTCCTCCTCACACACGATAGGTGTGTGAGGAGGAGAACCCGGTAACATCTCGTTACCGCGGTTTGTTTACATTTAGTGATCGGCTGTGAAACTATCACAGCCGATCACGTGTGTAAACAGCCGGCCAATGGCTGTTTACCAGCGTCGGTGACGAGCAGTGTTCCTGGGAACACGCCGCCACCGACGTGCATGCGCAGCGCGATTGCGCGCACGCGCCGTGCACATTAGGGGTGTAACCATCTGTGATCGCCTGTGACTTCATCACGGCCAATCACGTGGTAAACAGCCATACCCAATGGCTGTTCACCCTCCCCTCGGTGGCGAGCGGTGTCTCCGTGACACGCCCCCACCAAAGGAACAGGGATGCATGCGCACAATCGCGCGCATTCCCTGTTTAAATGGGGGGACGTCATATGACGGCCTCCCGCCACAATAGGTGCGCCTCCTGGCCGTCACTTGACGGCTGGCAGTCAGCAACTGGTTAAACATTCCGACAGACACCATAGGCCTTCAGTGACAGATTCGACCGTAATTCATTTGGATTTTCGGACAAATGCAATTTTTTTAATGAAGAAACGAAATAAGTAAAAACTAATTTCGGGAGTAACTAAATAAATGTATTTTTCGTACGAAAACGAAATTTCCGAAACAAAATATTTCAGGCTGCACATGTCTATGATCTCCATGCATATTCATGTATTAGAGAAATATACTAATATATATTTTTTTATACGCTTTAATCTCTATATTTATTTTTGTCATAGTGCGCCTTTTATCTCCTTTGTTAGACACGTCTGACCTACAAATGTTGCTGAGCCAAAGAAAACGAACATGGAGACACCAACCAGTATATCTGACACAGCGATATGAGATGCTGATAGGTTTTCAGTTACAGTTACGCTTAGAACACCCCTCCCCCTTCACCAAATCAAGGGGGGTGACTACATTTCCAAACTTTTGATTGAGTGAACAATATAGTGGATTGTGAAGAAAAATAAATGTACGAAAATCCCAGGAGTCACCTCATGGGATGAGTGCTAAATTAGTGACTACCAGCAGAATACAAGTGCACAGCATCATTTTGTTTATTGAAAAATCTTACAAACAACAACTGTATATACAATAAAACCATAATAAATAAAACATATTTACTAAATAATTGAATATGACTATACAAAACAAAAAAAAACAAGAACATGGTGCAATGGTGCAATGGTGCAAACTAAATTGCACACAACATAATCCCTACGGGAGAGCCAGACTAAGGAACATCACCGTCACCATGCATGGAGCCTTTTATCAAAAATATATTTGATCTGAAAATCTAGGGGAGTGAAAGAAGAATACAAAGAAAAGCCGCACACCCCGAGATCAACAGGCAGCAGCTACAGAGCCCTGATATTCCTCCACGCCTTTATCCAGACCTCCTGCCCCCACCTGTCTTTCTCAAGCCCCCTGAATCTTCTCAACCTCACCCAGAATGTTCTGCACCACCACTTCCACAGGGAGGATTTTACCCCGTAAAGGATACCTGACACCGCGCACTCCACGTGAAATAATGGACTACTAAACTAACTAAAAAAAGTGTTTCCAAATCATAATCCTGACGAGTCCGGAATGCCCCATACACCCACTCTGCATAACTCATATGGGGGAGGAAGGGTATACTCAGAGCCCTCCCCACCCTCTTGTACACCTCTATAATTAAAAAGGGCACTGAACTAGAAAGTGATCCATGGACTCCACCACTCCTCCACACTCCACTCTCGGGCAGCCCCGATCACTCATGGAAAGAAACTTCAAGTTGCCCTTCAAATATAATGAAAAATATAAAATGCAGCACTATAATGCCACGTACACACGAGCGGACTTTTCAACATCCAAAGTCCGAAGGACTGAGTCCGTCAGACTATCCGATCGTGTGTGGGCTGCAACGGACTTTTGACTCGCCAAAGTCCGAAGGACTTTAGAATATGGAACATGCTTCAAATTTTTCCGAAGGAACTCCGCCGGACCCGGTCCCCTTCGAAAATTCTGTTCGTGTGTATGCTACTCCGACGGACTAAAACCGATGCTAGGGCAGCTATTGGCTACTGGCTATGAACTTCCTTATTCGAGCCGAGTCGTACGTCATCACGTTCGAATCCGTCGGAGTTTAGTGTGATCGTGTGTGGCCAAGTCCGCTCAGCCGAAAAGTCTGTCAGAACTCCGTCGGAATTCCAGCAGAACTCCGACGGAACTCCTTCGGAAGTCTGTCGGACATAAGTCCTCTCGTGTGTACGGGGCTTTAGAAGAAAAATAAATGTATGAAAATCCCAGGAGTCACCTCATGGGATGAGTGCTACATTAGTGACTTCCAGCAGCATACAAGTGCACAGCAAATATACAAATACTTCTAATGCCCCGTACACACGACCGGACTTTTCAACATCAAAAGTCTGACGGAATGATTCCGGCAGACTATTCGAACGTGTGTGGGGCTGCAGCGGACTTTTGATTCGCAAAAGTCTGACAGACTTTAGAAATGGAACATGTTTCAAATTTCTCCGACAGAACTCTGCCGGACCCAGTTCCTACTGAGAAATCCGCTCGTGTGTGTGCTAGTCTGACGGACTAAAACCGACGCGAGGGCAGCTATTGGCTACTGGCTATGAACTTCCTTATTCTAGTCCAGTCGTACGTCATCACGTTTCGAATCCGTCGGACTTTGGTGTGATTGTGTGTGGCCAAGTCCGCTCATTCGTAAAGTCCGTCAGAACTCTGTCAGAACTCCGTCAGAACTGTCGGACATAAGTCTGGTCGTGTGTACGCGGCATAAGGATACCTGACACCGCGCACTCCACGTGAAATAATGGACTACTAGACTAACTTAAAAAAGTGTTTCCAAATCATAATCCTGACGAGTCTGGAATGCCCCACACACCCACTCTGCATAACTCATATGGGGGAGGAAGGGTATACTCAGAGCCCTCCCCACCCTCTTGTACACCTCTATAATTAAAAAGGGCACGGAACTAGAAAGTGATCCATGGACTCCACCACTCCTCCACACTCCACTCTTGGGCAACCCCGATCACTCATGGAAAGAAACTTCAAGTTGCCCTTCAAATATAATGAAAAAATATAAAATGCAGCACTATAAGAAGAAAAATAAATGTATGAAAATCCCAGGAGTCACCTCATGGGATGAGTGCTACATTAGTGACTACCAGCAGTATACAAGTGCACAGCAAATATACAAATACTTCTAAGACCCCTTTCACACCACACCGCACCTTGCGTCGGCGGTAAAATGCCGCTATTTTTAGCGGCGTTTTACCGCCGGATTTGCGGCGCATTTCGGCCGCTAGCGGGGCGCTTTTACCCCCCGCTAGCGGCCACAAAAGGGTTAAAACCGCCGGCAATACGCCGCAATAGCGGCGTTTTGCCGGCGGCATTACAGCGCTGCCCCATTGATTTCACTGGGCAGCAGCAGTGGAGGAGCGGTAAACACACCGCTCCTTCACCGCTCCAAAGAAGCTGCTGGCAGGACTTTTTTCTGACGTCCTGCCAGCGCACCGCTGTACTGTGAAAGCCCTCGGGGCTTTCACACTACACACAATGGTGCAGCTTCTTTAGGGCGTTTTGCAGGCGCTATTTCTAACGCTATAGCGCCTGCAAAACGCCCCGGTGTGAAAGGGGTCTAAAGGATGTTCCTGGAGCAATACCCCAGGGATAAGGAATGCACAGGTGTCTGCTGATTAATGTGAACCAGTAACATAGAAGTCTGCAACAAAGTTTTATCAATATAAAGCTGGCCATACACCTATAGATTATCTGCAGATTTTCTATGGTTAGATGGAAAATGTGGGAGATTCCTCCATCCACACAGTTTAGCGAACATGGAGAAATCTGTTGCACTTTTTCCATCTAACCATAGAAAATCTGCAGATAATCTATAGGTGTATGGCCTGTGAAATGATCTGTGAAGATCAATATGTGAAAAATACTGCTACAATATAGCCAAGGAAAAAAAAAAGTCTTTGTGAAAAGAAATCAAACAAGGACAGTCTTTGAAAAATGAATCACTATAGCTGGAAGCTTCTCCCCCAGATGTTCTACGATCCTATTACAAGGAAAATAGGAGTGGCGCTTCTTCAGAAGTGATGATAAATGAAACCACGTGGGTGCGACAACAGATAGAATACGTGGATGTGGAGGCCCTTTTTCCCTTTTTTTTTTTTTTTCTATTTTTCTTTGATTTCATAACTCTGACTGGATGCTATTGGGAGTACCGCAGATCGTTCCACCTTTTGCATGCAGGCACGTTCACCTGCCAGGATTTCAGGTGCCGGTTGTGTTTCGTAGATGTGGCCAAGGTACACCATCACACCATCATATCCCAGTTAAGATCCACTGGAGTGGATGACTCAAAGGCTCGTTCGACCCACCGCTATACGGCGTGTGTGCGTGTCCACCATCTGTGGTAAGCGTATTCAATCTGTTGTCGCACCCACGTGGTTTCATTTATCATCACTTCTTAAGAAGCGTCACCCCAATTTTCCTTGTAATAGGATCGTAGAACATCTGGGGGAGGAGCTTCCAGCCACAGTGATTCGTTTTTCACAGACTGTCCTTGTTCGATTTCTTTTCACAAATATTTTTTATTTTTTTTTACTTGGCTATATTGTAGCAGTATTTGTCACATATTGAGCTTCACGGATCATTTTTTTTTGGCTGGTTTGTGTGCAAAGATTGTCTTATTTGGTCACATCACAGCAGTATTTGTCTTATATTCAGGGGTCAAGTCCTGGGGAAGAAAGTGTGGGAACTCCCACCCAAGATCCACTCGCCCGCCAAAAAAACAAAAACAAAACAATGATATGCTCATATGCACGAACGCTTCAAAAATTGTATTTTTCATCGAATTGTGTATATGAAGCTTAAAACGGAGGTCCACCCTAAAGTGGACCTTCCGCTCACTGGAATCCTCCCCCCCTCCGGCGCCACAATTGGCACCTTTTTAGGGGGGAGGGGGGTGCAGGTACCTGTACAGTACAGGTATCTGTACCCACTTCCGGGATAGCTCTCTGCGGAAAGGGGCGTAGATTTACGCCCCTTTCCGAAAGTCCCCCCCGCTGCCTGCTGGGAAACACACAGATCCCAGAGGCAGCGGGGTCCATCCTTATTGCGCAGCGCGACTCGCGCGTGCGCAGTAGGGAACCGGGAAATGAAGCCCGAAAGGCTCCACTTCCTGATTCCCATACCCAAGATGGCGGCGGCAGCACCCGAGAGACGATCGAGAGATCGGCTTCGGGTGCCGACATCGCGCGCGCGCTGGGCGGGTAAGTGTCCTTATTTTAAAAGTCAGCAGCTGCAGTATTTGTAGCTTCTGGCTTTTAAAAACAAAAAACGGCGGAACTCCCGGCGGACTCCCGCTTTAACTGTTAGTACATAAATCAGCATTCATTAAATTGCGCTTCCATGCAAATGTGAATATCATGTTCTGATCTTTATTGGGAAATTTTATTTTGTGTATAGAGTGTTTATGTGGTGAGTTTACACTTTTCATTGATGAGGAGACAGAAAATCAGGAGGGGGCGGCGGGGAGGAGCATCACGAGAGGTCTGACTAAATACAATCTCTTAGCAGCAGGGACCTGATCTACCCATCAGCTAGCTGTGATTGAAAGGTAGATCGATGAGGAAGCTGTCATGGGGCCCCCTACTGGCAATGCCTGAATGGTCAGTCCACCCCTGGTGTGCGGCACTTAATATTGCGAGCTGTGTCGGCGGCTGCTGGTGTAGCACCTGCCACGCAGCTCGCATACTTCAAAGTCTTGCAGGACGCGGCTGCTAATGGGAACTGAGTTCCTGTTGTGGAAAAAGTACAGGAACTCCGTTCCCATGCGTTCCCACAGGACTTGAGCCCTGCTTATATTGATACACTTTGTTGCAGACTTCTATGTTACTGGTTCACATTAATCAGCAGACACCTGTGCATTCCTTATCCCTGGGGTATTGTTCCAGGAACTTCCTTTAGAAGTATTTGTTTATTTTCTGTGCACTTGTATACTGCTGGTAGTCACTAATGTAGCACTCATCCCATGAGGTGACTCCTGGGATTTTCATACATTTATTTTTCTTCTTATAGTGCTGCATTTTATATTTTTCCTTATATGTGAAGGGCAAGTTGAAGTTTCTTTCCATGAGTGATCAGGACTGCCCGAGAGTGGAGTGTGGAGGAGTGGTGGAGTCCATGGATCACTTTCTACTTCAGTGCCCTTTTTAATTATAGAGGTGTACAAGAGGGTGGGGAGGGCTCTGAGTATACCCTTCCTCCCCCATATGAGTTATGCAGAGTGGGTGTATGGGGCTTTCCAGATTCGTCGGGATTATGATTTGGAAACACTTTTTTTAGTTAGTTTAGTAGTCCGTTATTTCACGTGAAGTGCACGGTGTCAGGTATCCTTACGGAGTAAAATCCTCCCTGTGGAAGTGGTGGTGCAGAACATTCTGGGTGAGGTTGGGAAAATTCGGGGTCTTGAGAAAGACAGGTGGGGGCAGGAGGCCTGGATAAAGGCGTGGAGGAATATCAGGGCTCTGTAGCTGCTGCCTGTTGATCTCGGGGTGTGCGGCTTTTCTTTGTATTCTTCTTTCACTCCCTTAGATTTTCAGATCCAATATAATTTTGATAAAAGGCTCCATGCATGGTGACGGTGATGTTCCTTAGTCTGGTGCTCCCATAGGGATTATGTTGTACGCAATTTTGTTTGAACAGTTTATTTTGTTCTTGTTCTTTCTGGTTTGTATAATTATATTCAATTATTTTGTAAATATGTTTTATTTATTTATTATGGTTTTATTGTATATAAGTTGTTCTTTGTAAGATTTTCAATAAACAAAATTAACCCCTCATAATGGGTACAGCGGGTGTACAGACCCGGGAACTCAGTACAGGGATGGTGGGAACCCCTCATAATGGGCACAGCGGGTGTACAGACCCGGGAACTCAGCACAGGGATGGTGGGAACCCCTCATAATGGGCACAGTGGGTGTACAGACCCAGGAACTCAGTACAGGGATGGTGGGAACCCCTCATAATGGGCACAGCGGGTGTACAGACCCAGGAACTCAGCACAGGGATGGTGGGAACCCCTCATAATGGGCACAGCGGGTGTACAGACCCAGGAACTCAGTACAGGGATGGTGGGAACCCCTCATAATGGGCACAGCGGGTGTACATACCCGGAACTCAGCACAGGGACGGTGGGAACCCCTCATAATGGGCACAGCGTGTGTACAGACCTGGGAACTCAGCACAGGGATGGTGGGAACCCCTCATAATGGGCACAGCGTGTGTACAGACCCGGGAACTCAGCACAGGGATGGTGGGAACCCCTCATAATGGGCACAGCGTGTGTACAGACCCGGGAACTCAGCACAGGGATGGTGGGAACCCCTCATAATGGGCACAGCGTGTGTACAGACCCGGGAACTCAGCACAGGGATGGTGGGAACCCCTCATAATGGGCACAGCGGGTGTACAGACCCGGGAACTCAGCACAGGGATGGTGGGAACCCCTCATAATGGGCACAGCGGGTGTACAGACCCGGGAACTCAGCACAGGGATGGTGGGAACCCCTCATAATGGGCACAGCGGGTGTACAGACTCTGGAACTCAGCACAGGGATGGTGGGAACCCCTCATAATGGGCACAGCGGGTGTACAGACCCGGGAACTCAGCACAGGGATGGTGGGAACTCCTCATAATGGGCACAGCGAGTGTACAGACTCTGGAACTCAGCACAGGGATGGTGGGACAGAAGAATAAAATATAACACAGCTGGGATTCTCCATTCTGTTCTCACCAGGACAAGCAAAGAATAAAGGCAACTGATCGGATAATCACCACTCACAGCACATTGGAAGCCATCGTCTTACACAGTATGGTCTCGTTTCTGTGAAATTGCTAATAAAATGAGGTCAGGTTCAGGTTCAGGTCTCACAGGAAGGAAGTTGTGATATCATAACAATTATATAATATAATTCTGAAGAACAACAATTCACTCACAGCTATATTCTGAGGAGGTGGCGAGCTCTCCTGCTGAGGACAGGTGGAGGTAAGACCAGCCGTGAAGACGTCATTCCACAATGGATGGACGCCATCACCTCTACTAATGGTCTCCATGTCTTCTGTACTCTCTGCTCAGAGCTCCTATCTAACTATAGAGAGAAGTACTCTATATGGGGACAATTTCAGATCTCATTGGCTCTTCATCTAATGATTCATACACCTAAATCTCTTCATTCTTTAGGTGCGTAGATCATCCTTGAGAGTTCTGGTTTATATTTCATTCTCCAGACAAAAGGGTTCCAAGTTGAACTTTTTGGGAGAGGAACAAAGGGGGTAAGAGGGTGGGATAGAAAGAGGGGCATGGTGCAAAAGGGGGTAAGAGGGGAGGGGGTGTTAGACTATGGGAAGGAGAGACGGGCAGTAGAAGGTGCGAAGGGGATAAAGGAAAAGAGCGATATAAGGTAAGAGAGAGAAAGAAGAGGTAAAAAAAAGAGAGATAGAAAGGTGTGAGAGAGAGAGAGAGAGCGATGAAAATAGAGATAAAAAGAGAGCTAGGGACAACAAAGGTAAGAAAGAGATGAAAAGAAGAGAGAGATACAAAGGAAAGTGAGAGAGAGAAGGAGAGAGATACAAAGGAAAGTGAGAGAGAGAAGGAGAGAGATACAAAGGAAAGTGAGAGAGAGAAGGAGAGAGATACAAAGGAAAGTGAGAGAGAGAGAGAGAGAGAGAGATGAGGAGAGAGAGAGATACAACAGTAAGAGGGGAGAGAAATGGAGAGAGAGGGAGACAGAAGGAGAGAAATACAAAGGAAAGAAAAAGAGACAAATAGAGAGCGAGAGGAGAGAGATACAAATGTAGGTGAGAGAAAGATGGAGAGAGGGAGACAAAGTGTGATATAGAAAGGTGAGATGGGGAAAGAGGGGAGAAAGGGGGTAAGAGGGTGGGATTGAAAGAGGGGCAGGGTGCAAAGGGGGTAAGAGGGGAGGGGGGGTTAGACTATGGGATGGAGAGAGGGGCAGTAGAAGGTGGGAAGGGGGAGAAAGGAAAAGAGAGATACAAGGTAAGAGAGAGAAAGAAGGGGTAAAAAAAAAGAGAGAGAGATACAAAGGTAAGAGAGAGAGAGAGAGAGAGATGAAGATAGAGATAAAAAGAGAGATAGGGACATACAAAGGTAAGAGAGAGATTCAAAGAAAGAGAGAAATACAACAGTAAGTGGGAGAAATTAAGATATATAGAAAGACAGAGAGAAGGAGAGATGAGAGAGAGGAGAAGGAGAGAGATATAAATGTAAGCGAGAGAGACGTGAAGATTGAGAGAGTTACTAAGGTAAGAGAGATGGAGAGCGACACAAAGGAAAGTGATTGAGAGATGAAGAGAGCAAAGGAGAGAGTGAGACAAAGGAAAAAAGATGAATAAAGAGAAAGGGAGAGATACAAAGGAAAGTGAGAGAGAGAGAGAAGGGGAGAGATACAAAGGAAAGTGAGAGAGAGATAGAAGGGGAGAGATGCAAAGGAAAGTGAGAGAGAGATAGAAGGGGAGAGATGCAAAGGAAAGTGAGAGAGAGAGAAGGGGAGAGATACAAAGGAAAGTGAGAGAGAGAGAAGGGGAGAGATACAAAGGAAAGTGAGAGAGAGAGAGATAGAAGGGGAGAGATGCAAAGGAAAGTGAGAGAGATAGAAGGAGAGAGATACAAAGGAAAGTGAGAGAGAGAGAAGGGGAGAGATACAAAGGAAAGTGAGAGAGAGAGAGATAGAAGGGGAGAGATGCAAAGGAAAGTGAGAGAGAGAGAAGGGGAGAGATACAAAGGAAAGTGAGAGAGAGAGAAGGGGAGAGATACAAAGGAAAGTGAGAGAGAGAGAGATAGAAGGGGAGAGATGCAAAGGAAAGTGAGAGAGATAGAAGGAGAGAGATACAAAGGAAAGTGAGAGAGAGAGAAGGGGAGAGATACAAAGGAAAGTGAGAGAGAGAGAGATAGAAGGGGAGAGATGCAAAGGAAAGTGAGAGAGAGAGAAGGGGAGAGATACAAAGGAAAGTGAGAGAGAGAGAAGGGGAGAGATACAAAGGAAAGTGAGAGAGAGAGAAGGGGAGAGATACAAAGGAAAGTGAGAGAGAGAGAGATAGAAGGGGAGAGATGCAAAGGAAAGTGAGAGAGATAGAAGGAGAGAGATACAAAGGAAAGTGAGAGAGAGAGAAGGGGAGAGATACAAAGGAAAGTGAGAGAGAGAGAGATAGAAGGGGAGAGATGCAAAGGAAAGTGAGAGAGAGAGAAGGGGAGAGATACAAAGGAAAGTGAGAGAGAGAGAAGGGGAGAGATACAAAGGAAAGTGAGAGAGAGAGAAGGGGAGAGATACAAAGGAAAGTGAGAGAGAGAGAGATAGAAGGGGAGAGATACAAAGGAAAGTGAGAGAGAGAGAAGGGGAGAGATACAAAGGAAAGTGAGAGAGAGAGAGATAGAAGGGGAGAGATGCAAAGGAAAGTGAGAGAGAGAGAAGGGGAGAGATACAAAGGAAAGTGAGAGAGAGAGAAGGGGAGAGATACAAAGGAAAGTGAGAGAGAGAGAGATAGAAGGGGAGAGATGCAAAGGAAAGTGAGAGAGAGAGAAGGGGAGAGATACAAAGGAAAGTGAGAGAGAGAGAGATAGAAGGGGAGAGATGCAAAGGAAAGTGAGAGAGAGAGAAGGGGAGAGATACAAAGGAAAGTGAGAGAGAGAGAAGGGGAGAGATACAAAGGAAAGTGAGAGAGAGAGAGATAGAAGGGGAGAGATGCAAAGGAAAGTGAGAGAGAGAGAAGGGGAGAGATACAAAGGAAAGTGAGAGAGAGAGATGAAGAGAGAGAGAAAGATACAACAGTAAGAGGGGAGAGAGATGGAGAGAGAGGGAGACAGAAGGAGAGAGATACAAAGGAAAGAAAAAGAGACAAATAGAGAGCGAGAGGAGAGAGATACAAATGTAAGCGAGAGAGAGGTGAAGATTGAGAGAGTTACTAAGGTAAGAGAGATGGAGAGTGACACAAAGGAAAGTGATTGAGAGATGAAGAGAGCAAAGCAGAGAGAGAGATACAATGGTAAGGGTGGAAAGAGAGGTGAGGAGAGAGAGGTACAAAGGAAAAAGATGAATAAAGAGAAGGGGAGAGAGAGAAGGAGATAGATACAAAGGAACGTGAGAGAAAGATGGAGAGAGAAGGGGAGAGATACAAAAAAAAGTGACAGAGAGATGAAGAGAGATACAAAGGAAAGTGAAAGAGAGAGAGAGAGAAAGATACAACAGTAAGAGGGGAGAGAGATGGAGAGAGAGAGAGACAGAAGGAGAGAAATACAAAGGAAAGTGAGAGAGAGAGATGAAGAGAGAGAGAAGAAGATACAACAGTAAGGCCGCGTACACACGCGGGGACTGTCTGCCGAAACTAAGTTCGTCAAACAGTCCGCTCAAACTTTTGAATGAACGAACACGCCCACACACGGCACTTTTTGAGCGGACAAATACGGCAAACTTTGTTCGTCGTACTAAGTCCGCGCAACTTTTGAAATGAACGGACTCGCCCACACACGAGGCAACAGTCCGCTCATTTCGAGCGCGTGTGCAGGTAGGCGGGGCCCGCAACGGAGACGTTGCGGGCTCCGCCGCCTGGAATGTACTTAAAGGGGAACCCCAACGCCGAAAAAAAATCGGCGTGGGGGTCCCCCCAAAGTCCACAACAGACCCTTGTCCGAGCACGCTACCCGGCCGGCCAGGAAAGGGGGGCGAGCGAGCGCGCCCCCCCTCCCGAGACGTACCAGGCCGCGTGCCCTCAACATGGGGGGTGCCTTGGGGAAGGGGGGGCCACGCGGCTCCCCCACCCCAAAGCACCTTGTCCCCATGTTGATGAGGACAAGGGCCTCTTCCCGACAACCCTGGCCGTTGGTTGTCGGGGTCTGCGGGCGGGGGGCTTATCGGAATCCGGGAGCCCCCTTTAATAAGGGGGCCCCCGGATACCGGCCCCCCACCCTATGTGAATGAGTATGGGGTACAATGTACCCCTACCCATTCACCTGTAAAATAAAAGTACCCAAAAAAAAACACAACACACGAGATAAAATATTTTATTGCACAGCTCCGGGGGTCTTCCGTCTTCGGGGGTCTTCTCGCCGGACTCCTCCGCTATCTTCTTGTAGCTCTTTTGCTAGCGGAGGAGTCCGGCTTTCTTCCTCCCCGCCGCCGGCCTCTTCTCCCGACTTCGGGGGTCTTGTCCCCCTCTTCGGTTCTTCTGCCGGGCCACCGCGCCTTCTTATAGCTCTTTTGCAGGCGGTGGCCCGGTCTTCTGTCGCCGCCGCCTTCCGTTCTTCTGCCGGGCCACCGCGCCTTCTTATAGCTCTTTTAGAGGCGGTGGCCCGGTCTTCTGTCGCCGCTGTCGCCTTCCGGTTGCCTTCCGGTCGCCTTCCGTTCTTCTTGTTCTTCTTCTTCTTCTCCAGGAGATGTTGACACGTCGGTCTCTCCGGCCGGAATGCCAGAGCCGCGCTGTGCGGCCACTTATATAGTGACAATGGGGCGGTGTCACATGGTATATGTCACATGGGTTGGTCACATGGTGACCCCGCCCCCTTACGATGTCATAGGCCCCATGTGACATCAACCCATGTGACTAACCCATGTGACATATACCATGTGACACCGCCCCATTGTCACTATATAAGTGGCCGCACAGCGCGGCTCTGGCATTCCGGCCGGAGAGACCGACGTGTCAACATCTCCTGGAGAAGAAGAAGAAGAACAAGAAGAAGAACGGAAGGCGACCGGAAGGCGACAGCGGCGACAGCGGCGACAGAAGACCGGGCCACCGCCTCTAAAAGAGCTATAAGAAGGCGCGGTGGCCCGGCAGAAGAACGGAAGGCGGCGGCGACAGAAGACCGGGCCACCGCCTGCAAAAGAGCTATAAGAAGGCGCGGTGGCCCGACAGAAGAACCGAAGAGGGGGACAAGACCCCCGAAGTCGGGAGAAGAGGCCGGCGGCGGGGAGGAAGAAAGCCGGACTCCTCCGCTAGCAAAAGAGCTACAAGAAGATAGCGGAGGAGTCCGGCGAGAAGACCCCCGAAGACGGAAGACCCCCGGAGCTGTGCAATAAAATATTTTATCTCATGTGTTGTGTTTTTTTTTGGGGTACTTTTATTTTACAGGTGAATGGGTAGGGGTACATTGTACCCCATACTCATTCACATAGGGTGGGGGGCCGGTATCCGGGGCCCCCTTATTAAAGGGGGCTCCCGGATTCCGATAAGCCCCCCGCCCGCAGACCCCGACAACCAACGGCCAGGGTTGTCGGGAAAAGGCCCTTGTCCTCATCAACATGGGGACAAGGTGCTTTGGGGTGGGGGGGCCGCGCGGCCCCCCCTTCCCCAAGGCACCCCCCATGTTGAGGGCACGCGGCCTGGTACGTCTCGGGGGGGGGAGCGCTCGCCCGCCCCCCTTTCCTGGCCGGCCGGGTAGCGTGCTCGGACAAGGTTCTGTTGTGGACTTTGGGGGGGACCCCAGCCGATTTTTTTCGGCGTTGGGGCTCCCCTTTAAGTCCATACCAGGCGGCGGGGCCCGCAACGTCTCCCTCGCGGGCCCCGTCTACCTGGAGACGCGCTCGAAATGAGCAGACTTTCCTCCGAGCGGGAACAGTTTGCTCATTTCGAAAGTGGCCTACACACGGGCGGACTGTCCGCTCAAACCAAGTTTCAGTGGACAGTTTTTCGGAATTTCCGAAAAACTTTGTTCGTCAAACTGTCCGCTGAAACTGTCCGCTGAAGCCCCACACACGAGCGGACTGTCCGCTGAAACACTGTTCAGCGGACAAAGTTGGGCGAACAGTCCCTGCGTGTGTACGCGGCCTAAGAGGGGAGAAAGATGGAGAGAGATACAAAGGAAAGAAAAAGAGACAAATAGAGAGCGAGAGGAGAGAGATACAAATGTAGGTGAGAGAAAGATGGAGAGAGGGAGACAAAGTGTGATATAGAAAGGTGAGATGGGGAAAGGGGAGATAGAACGTGGGAAGGGGGAGATAGAAAGTGGGAAGGAGGGGAGATAGAAAGTGGGGGGGGGGAGATAGAAAGTGGGGGGGGAGGGTTCTTTAGAAAGGTGAAGAAAAACATAGAGGTGGAAGGTAGGGAAATGGGGGAAAGAAAGTTAGGTTGGCCTTAAACTAGAATTGTATTTGAATTTTTACATTTTCAAAATGTTTGTTCAAGTTTCTAATGGTTATTGAGGTTAAACTGCCATTCTTTTTTGGCCATAGTGACAAGCAAATTTGAAGGAACGGATGAGCAGATTTTTACTAGTGAATGTGGTTTTCCTTCAGGAAATTCCATTCATTCTAAAACTGAATGTTAAAAGCAAACAACATTTTGAAGTACATTTAAATGACATTCATCAAGTACTGATAAGCTTTTTTTTAATATGAATGTTGGTTAAAAAATCTACCAGTGTATGGTCAGATTTAAATACAAAGGTGGGGAGACACAGGGGTGAGTAGGGGTTGAGATAGAAAGGTGAGAAGAGAGATATTGAGGGAGGAAGAGGGTGAAATAGGTGGGGTGGGAGAGAGAAGCAGAGAAGAGGGCAAACCATATGTGTCTGGGAATAAGGAAAGGCCAAGGTTGAAAGAAAGTTAGGTAAAGGAGACAAAGGGGGTACAAAGCAAAATGTAAATAAACAGGAGTAAGAGATGTGTATGAGCTGAGACAAAATAGAGAGAAAAGAGTGCGACAGACAAACCAAGAGGGTTTTGGCAGTGTTGGTGGTGGTATATGAGTTGGTGGTGTTTGCGTTTTTGTTGTTGGTGTAGGTGTTGATGGTAATGTTGTTGGTGGTGTTGGTATTTGTGTTGGTGTTGTTAGTGGTGAAGGTGTTGATGGTATTGTTGTTGGTGGTGTTGGTATTTGTGTTGGTGTCCATTGTATTGTTGTTGGTATTTGTGTTTTTGTAGGTGTAGGTGTTGATGGTATTGTTGGTGGTGCTGGTGTTGTAGGTGGTGTTCATGGTATTGTTGTTGGTATTTGTGTTGTTTGGGGTGTAGGTGTTGATGATATTAGTGTTGGTGGTGTTTATATTTGTGTTGTTGGTATCGTAGGAGTTTGTGGTATTGTTGGTGCTGTTGGTATTTGTGTTGGTAGTGTTGTTGGTGGTGTAGGTGTTGTTGTCAGTCAGTGGTGTTGGTATTTGTGTTGGTGTTGTTGGTGGTGTAGGTGTTGATGGTATTGTTGTTGATGCTGTTGGTATTTGTGTTGGTAGTGTTGCTGGTGGTGTAGGTGTTGTTGTCAGTCAGTGGTTTTGGTGTTTGTGTTGGTTTTGTTGGTGGTGTAGGTGTTGATGGTATTGTAGTTGATGCTGTTGGTATTTGTGTTGGTAGTGTTGTTGGTGGGGTAGGTGGTGATGGTATTGTTGGTGGTGTTTGTATATGTGTTGGTGGTGCTGGTGTTGTTGGTGGAGTAGGTATTGATGGCATTGTTGGTGGTGGTGTTGGTATTTGTGTTGGTGGTGTTTTTGGTGGCGTAGGTATTGATAGTATTGTTGGTGGTGTAGGTGTTGATGGTAATTGTTGGCGGTGTTGGTATTTGTCTTGGTGTTTTTGTTGGTGGTGTAGGTGTTGATGGAATTGCTGTTGGTGTAGGTGTTGATGGTATTGTTGTTGTTGTTGGTGTAGGTGTTCATGGTAGTTGTTGGTGGTGTAGGTGTTCATGGTAGTTGTTGGTGGTGTAGGTGTTGATGGAATTGTTGTTGGTGTAGGTGTCAATGGTAATTGTTGTTGATGGAATTGCTGTTGGTGTAGGTGTTGATGGTATTGTTGGTGTTGGTGGTGTAGGTGTTCATGGTAGTTGTTGGTGGTGTAGGTGTTCATGGTAGTTGTTGGTGGTGTAGGTGTTGATGGAATTGTTGTTGGTGTAGGTGTCGATGGTAATTGTTGTTGATGGTATTGTTGTTGGTGGTGGTGTAGGTGTCCATGGCAGTTGTTGGTGATGTAGGTGTTGATGGAATTGTTGTTGGTGTAGGTGTCGATGGTAATTGTTGTTGATGGTATTGTTGTTGGTGGTGGTGTAGGTGTCCATGGCAGTTGTTGGTGGTGTAGGTGTTGTTGGTATTTGTGTTGGTATCGTTGGTGGTATTGGTGTTTCTGTTGGTGGTGATTTTGATGGTGGTGTTGGGTGGGAGTGAGGGTAAAATACAAAAAAGAAATGGTGTTACAGAGGAAATAGAAAGATAGAGATACAGCCACAAGGAATAAGAGAGAATGAAATGAGCAGTAGAGAGCATGGAGCAAAAAGAGAGACCCAAAAACAGAGAGAACCTTCATTGTGAAGCCTTCTCTTTGTCTTATATTATACAGTAAGGGATATATTGGTTCCTTTAAGAAGACGAGATAACGATCACATTCATCCGGTAACTCTCTGTGTCTTTATAGGAAATAACGATGTCAAATATCAGCAATGTGACGGACACAACCAAGTCCTTGAGCTATGGGGACATTTTCATCATCCTGGTTCTATTTTTTATTTTCCTGGTGGGGGTCCCCGGCAATGCTTTGGTGCTTTGGGTCACCGGAGTGAAGATGAGACGCAGAGTCAGCACCATTTGGTTTTGGAACCTTGCTCTGGCCGACATCACCTGTTGCTCGTTTGCCCCACTCATCCTAGTTAATATCTTCCATTCCCGTTGGCTATATGGCAACGCTTTGTGCAAAATTTTACCCTTCATCCTCATCCTCAATATGTTCTCCAGCATCTTCACCCTGGTGGCCATCAGCATCGACCGTTGCATCCTGGTGGTCTGGCCAGTGTGGGCCCAAAACCACCGGCGCTTAAAAACCGTGTGGATCGTCTGCTTGGTTATTTGGGTTGTGTCCGTTATATTGGGTCTCCCTGCTGCCATCTACCGGACAACGGACATTGAGAATAATATGACTGTATGTATCTATATGAAAGGTTTCATGGTTCCCATCACTCTTACTCGAATGGTTTTTGGATTTCTGATTCCTTTTGTTATCATTTTTACCTGTTACATCCGTCTGGCCTTTAAAGCACAAAATATACGACTTTTAAAAGTAGGAAGGAAAACCACCATGGTGGCCCTTGCCATAATAGTGGCATTCTTCATCACCTGGGCTCCATACCACGTCATGGGAATTCTTCTGCTGTACACCGAAGATCAGCTTGTGGTTTCCTTGAATGCTCCAGCCCAGGCCTTGGCTCACTTTAATAGTTGTATCAACCCGATACTGTACGCCTTCATGGGGAAAGAGATGAAGAGTAAAGTACGGCAGTCTATAGGTGCGCTCATGGAAAATGCGTTTAATGAAGATGTATCAAGATCGGTCACATACAAAAGGAGCAGATCCTCATCTAAAGAGCACTCTTGTCTTGAGCGAGAGTAGGACTAAGATACTGATGTGAGATGGATATTTATGCTGATAAGAGTAATTATACCCCAACTCTAAGACATAGAACAAGGATTAAATGCCCATTACGTCTAGGGGGTGACTGAATAAGGAGCAAATACTCACCTTGTTTTGTGCTCCAGAAGATGAGCTTCTCTAAGGTGGTCCCTGAAGGCCACAACGTACAAACGTGATGATGCTGAGGGACCTTTTACAGATCAGACCTTTGGAGCTGGCCAGAGTAGGAGAGAGGACAAGCAACAATGTCTGTTCCTCTACCCTCAAGACATGATGAGCGATGGCCACTGCAAGGAAAGGTCTTTTTATTTTTTAATTCCCCGGAGGTGCGCTTTAATATTAATGCATAGTCATAGCCTTGATTTATTTATTTTTGGTTTTGGATATAGTGTTTCCCTATATATGTCTAATTTAGGAGACTTTCCATCATTTCCTGTCCCGGAGATACAACAGGAAGCCAAAGAAGATCTCTACAAAGTGAGGGGAAATCCCCTTTGGCCAGAACAAGTGTCCCCCCCCATGGAAGATTTGGCCTCGTCTCTTGATCTGGTGGCAGCTGCAAAACTTTGGACTGGTCAACACTTTCAGTCTCAATGACCGCGATCAGCAGGACAAATAGAGATGGTGAAGATCTCCAGCAGAAAACAGCAGCAGTCGCAAGAAACCAAAATATGACAAGGGCTCTAATTTAGTCCCTAATAGGCACCTATTTAATAGGAATCACTGTAGTACTCCGGAACCCAACCTACGGCCGGAGGCCGCATGCAACCCTTTTAACCTTTTTTGCATCCCTCAGGGTCACTGCAGGCACCAATCTGCATTTCCCTATTGACTTGTTAAGGCAGTGACTTATACCAGTCTCAATATGTCCACGGTCTCTGACCATCTCCTATACCATGTCCACAGTCTCTGACCATCTCCTGTACCATGTCCACAGTCTCTGACCATCTCCTATACCATGTCCACAGTCTCTGACCATCTCCTGTACCATGTCCACAGTCTCTGACCATCTCCTATACCATGTCCACAGTCTCTGACCATCTGTTATACCATGTCCACAGTCTCTGACCATCTCCTATACCATGTCCACTGTCTCTGACCATCTCCTGTACCATGTCCACAGTCTCTGACCATCTCCTGTACCATGTCCACAGTCTCTGACCATCTCCTGTACCATGTCCACAGTCTCTGACCATCTCCTATACCATGTCCACAGTCTCTGACCATCTCCTGTACCATGTCCACAGTCTCTGACCATCTCCTATACCATGTCCACAGTCTCTGACCATCTCCTATACCATGTCCACAGTCTCTGACCATCTCCTGTACCATGTCCACAGTCCCTGACCATCTCCTGTACCATGTCCACAGTCTCTGACCATCTCCTATACCAGTGATGGCGAACCTTGGCACCCCAGATGTTTTGGAACTACATTTCCCATGATGCTTATGCACTGTGCAGTGTAGTTGAGAATCATGGGAAATGTAGTTCCAAAACATCTGGGGTGCCAAGGTTCGCCATCACTGTCCTATACCATGTCCACAGTCTCTGACCATCTCCTATACCATGTCCACAGTCTCTGACCATCTCCTATACCATGTCCACAGTCTCTGACCATCTCCTATACCATGTCCACAGTCTCTGACCATCTGTTATACCATGTCCACAGTCTCTGACCATCTCCTATACCATGTCCACAGTCTCTGACCATCTCCTGTACCATGTCCACAGTCTCTGACCATCTCCTGTACCATGTCCACAGTCTCTGACCATCTCATGTACCATGTCCACAGTCTCTGACCATCTCCTATACCATGTCCACAGTCTCTGACCATCTCCTATACCATGTCCACAGTCTCTGACCATCTCCTATACCATGTCCACAGTCTCTGACCATCTCCTATACCATGTCCACAGTCTCTGACCATCCCCTATACCATGTCCACAGTCTCTGACCATCCCCTATACCATGCCCACAGTCTCTGACCATCCCCTATACCATGTCCACAGTCTCTGACCATCCCCTATACCATGTCCACAGTCTCTGACCATCCCCTATACCATGTCCACAGTCTCTGACCATCCCCTGTACCATGTCCACAGTCTCTGACCATCTCCTGTACCATGTCCACAGTCTCTGACCATCTCCTATACCATGTCCACAGTCTCTGACCATCTCCTGTACCATGTCCACAGTCTCTGACCATCTCCTATACCATGTCCACAGTCTCTGACCATATCCTATACCATGTCCCCAGTCTCTGACCATCTCCTATACCATGTCCACAGTCTCTGACCATCTCCTATACCATGTCCACAGTCTCTGACCATCTCCTATACCATGTCCACAGTCTCTGACCATCTCCTATACCATGTCCACAGTCTCTGACCATCCCCTATACCATGTCCACAGTCTCTGACCATCTCCTATACCATGTCCACAGTCTCTGACCATCTCCTATACCATGTCCACAGTCTCTGACCATCTGTTATACCATGTCCACAGTCTCTGACCATCTCCTATACCATGTCCACAGTCTCTGACCATCTGTTATACCATGTCCACAGTCTCTGATCATCTCCTATACCATGTCCACAGTCTCTGACCATCTCCTATACCATGTCCACAGTCTCTGACCATCTGTTATACCATGTCCACAGTCTCTGACCATCTCCTATACCATGTCCACAGTCTCTGACCGTCTCCTATACCATGTCCACAGTCTCTGACCATCTCATGTACCATGTCCACAGTCTCTGACCATCTCCTATACCATGTCCACAGTCTCTGACCATCTCCTATACCATGTCCACAGTCTCTGACCATCTCCTATACCATGTCCACAGTCTCTGACCATCTCCTATACCATGTCCACAGTCTCTGACCATCTCCTATACCATGTCCACAGTCTCTGACCATCTCCTATACCATGTCCACAGTCTCTGACCATCTCCTGTACTATGTCCACAGTCTCTGACCATCTCCTATACCATGTCCACAGTCTCTGACCATCTCCTGTACCATGTCCACAGTCTCTGACCATCTGTTATACCATGTCCACAGTCTCTGACCATCTCCTGTACCATGTCCACAGTCTCTGGCCATCTGTTATACCATGTCCACAGTCTCTGGCCATCTGTTATACCATGTCCACAGTCTCTGACCATCTCCTATACCATGTCCACAGTCTCTGACCATCTCCTATACCATGTCCACAGTCTCTGACCATCTCCTGTACTATGTCCACAGTCTCTGACCATCTCCTATACCATGTCCACAGTCTCTGACCATCTCCTGTACCATGTCCACAGTCTCTGACCATCTGTTATACCATGTCCACAGTCTCTGACCATCTCCTGTACCATGTCCACAGTCTCTGGCCATCTGTTATACCATGTCCACAGTCTCTGACCATCTCCTATACCATGTCCACAGTCTCTGACCATCTCCTATACCATGTCCACAGTCTCTGACCATCTCCTGTACCATGTCCACAGTCTCTGACCATCTCCTATACCATGTCCACAGTCTCTGACCATCTCCTATACCATGTCCACAGTCTCTGACCATCTCCTATACCATGTCCACAGTCTCTGACCATCTCCTATACCATGTCCACAGTCTCTGACCATCTCCTGTACCATGTCCACAGTCTCTGACCATCTCCTATACCATGTCCACAGTCTCTGACCATCTCCTATACCATGTCCACAGTCTCTGACCATCTCCTATACCATGTCCACAGTCTCTGACCATCTCCTATACCATGTCCACAGTCTCTGACCATCTCCTATACCATGTCCACAGTCTCTGACCATCTCCTGTACTATGTCCACAGTCTCTGACCATCTCCTATACCATGTCCACAGTCTCTGACCATCTCCTGTACCATGTCCACAGTCTCTGACCATCTGTTATACCATGTCCACAGTCTCTGACCATCTCCTATACCATGTCCACAGTCTCTGACCATCTCCTATACCATGTCCACAGTCTCTGACCATCTCCTGTACCATGTCCACAGTCTCTGACCATCTCCTATACCATGTCCACAGTCTCTGACCATCTCCTATACCATGTCCACAGTCTCTGACCATCTCCTATACCATGTCCACAGTCTCTGACCATCTCCTGTACCATGTCCACAGTCTCTGACCATCTCCTATACTAAGGGTGTCAAACTCAATTTCATTGCAGGCCGCCATCAGCATTATAGTTGCCATCAAAGGGCCGGTTGTATCTGTAAGACTATATAAATGTATCAAGAGCTTTTTTTTCTCAGGGAATAGATGGAGGAACTCAACCACGCCCCCCCCCCCCACCTCCGCCCAATGGCCAAATTGCACTACCAGTGGGGGGGATCTTAAAGGGTCAATAAATACCAGGATGTGCTTTGTACAGAGAGCAGGTTTAGAAAGTGCGCAAAAAGCGTGTAGAATGTACAGAGTGAAGGGTTCAGGGGTGTGCTATGTACAGAGTGCAGTATTTCAGGAGGGCACTATGCACAGAGTGCAGGGTTCAGGAGTATGCTATGGACAGAGTGCAGGGTTTCAGGAGTGCGCTATGGACAGAGTGCAGGGTTCAGGGGTATGCTATGTACAGAGTGCAGGGTTTCAGGGGTATGCTATGGACAGAGTGCAGGGTTCAGGGGTATGCTATGTACAGAGTGCAGGGTTTCAGGAGTATGCTATGGACAGAGTGCAGGGTTCAGGGGTATGCTATGTACAGAGTGCAGGGTTTCAGGAGTACGCTATGGACAGAGTGCAGGGTTCAGGGGTATGCTATGTACAGAGTGCAGGGTTTCAGGAGTACGCTATGGACAGAGTGCAGGGTTCAGGGGTATGCTATGTACAGAGTGCAGGGTTCAAGAGTACGCTATGGACAGGGTGCAGGGTCCAGGAGTACGCTATGTTAAGAGTGCAGGGTTCAGAAGTATGCTATGTAGAGAGTGCAGGGTTTCAGGAGTACGCTATGGACAGAGTGCAGGGTTCAGGAGTACGCTATGGACAGAGTGCAGGGTTCAGGAGTACGCTATGGACAGAGTGCAGGGTTCAGGAGTACGCTATGGACAAAGTGCAGGGTTCAGGAGTACGCTATGGACAGGGTGCAGGGTTCAGGAGTATGCTATGGACAAAGTGCAGGGTTCAGGAGTATGCTATATACAGGGTGCAGGGTTCAGGAGTATGCTATGGACAGGGTGCAGGGTTCAGGAGTATGCTATATACAGGGTGCAGGGTTCAGGAGTATGCTATGGACAGGGTGCAGGGTTCAGGAGTATGCTATAGACAGGGTGCCGGGTTCAGGAGTATGCTATGTACAGAGTGCAGGATTCAGGAATACGCTATGTACAGAGTGCAGGGTTCAGGAGTACGCTATGTACAGAGTTCAGGGTTTAAGAGTGTGCTATGCATAGTGTGCAGGGTTCAGCTCTCTTTTCATAGGATGTCCACATCCTAATCCAACCCCTCCCTTTTGACCTCTGCACCCCTCCCCCCCATCCCCCACCTCTGCACACATCTCCCTCCATAGCCCTCACCCCCTCCCCCTCCCAAAGCTTCCTCACATCTCACATTTTCAAAAAATACCTGGCTTGGGTCTAGTACCCCCCCCCCCCACAGTGTAGGTGACTCCGCCTCTCTCTCTCTCTGACTTGCAGCAAGATCATTGGTCGGCATCTGTACACCCGGGCACAGATGGGGATCACAGTGCGGCCTACCATGTGATGCCCCATCAAACCTGTGACCTCACTGCATCAGCATCTCCCTTGTCCCTGCCAGGAATCTGTGAGAGCCACCGAGGGGAAATCTGTCCTTCTAAATACAGAAGGTGGTGAACAGGGAGCGGAGGGCGACACCTGGTGGTGGTGCAATGTTTACTGTCCTTCAGACTTTAGGAGGACCGGATTGTGGCCAGCGGAGGTAGAAAATGTCCTGGGCTCAGCATTAGTGAGAATAAATCTGGCCTATGGGTTGGTGGTCATTGGGGGGAGGAGTAGTGCCCCTATAGGTGGGAGGAATAGTGCCCCATCATTGGTATCAGTGGGAAGAATAGTGCCCCATCATTGGGAGGAATAGTGCCCCATCATTGGTGTCAGTGGAAGAAATAGTGCCCCATCATTGGTGTCAGTGGAAGGAATAGTGCCCCATCATTGGTGTCAGTGGGAGGAATAGTGCCCCATCATTGGTGTCAGTGGGAGGAATAGTGCCCCATCATTGGTATCAGTGGGAGGAATAGTGCCCCATCATTGGTGCCGGTGGGAGGAATAGTGCCCCATCATTGGTGTCCTTGGGAGGAATAGTGCCCCATCATTGGTGTCAGTGGGAGGAATAGTGCCCCATCATTGGTGTCAGTGGGAGGAATAGTGCCCCATCATTGGTGTCCTTGGGAGGAATAGTGCCCCATCATTGGTGTCATTGGGAGGAATAGTGCCCCATCATTGGTTTCAGTGGGAGGAATAGTGCCCCATCATTGGTGTCAGTGAGAGGAATAGTGTCCCATCATTGGTGTCCTTGGGAGGAATAGTGCCCCATCATTGGTGTCATTGGGAGGAATAGTGCCCCATCATTGGTGTCAGTGGGAGGAATAGTGCCTCATCATTGGTGTCATTGGGAGGAATAGTGCCCCATCATTGGTGTCAGTGGGAGGAATAGTGCCTCATCATTGGTGTCATTGAGAGGAATAGTGCCCCATCATTGGTGTCATTGGGAGGAATAGTGCCTCATCATTGGTGTCATTGGGAGGAATAGTGCCCCATTTTTGGTGTCATTGGGAGGAATAGTGCCCCATCATTGGTGTCATTGGGAGGAATAGTGTCCCATCATTGGTGTCAGTGAGAGGAATAGTGCCCCATTTTTGGTGTCATTGGGAGGAATAGTGTCCCATCATTGGTGTCAGTGAGAGGAATAGTGCCCCATTTTTGGTGTCATTGGGAGGAATAGTGCCCCATCATTGGTGTCAGTGAGAGGAATAGTGCCCCATTTTTGGTGTCAGTGGGAGGAATAGTGCCTCATCATTGGTGTCATTGGGAGGAATAGTGCCCCATTTTTGGTGTCATTGGGAGGAATAGTGCCCCATTTTTGGTGTCATTGGGAGGAATAGTGCCCCATTTTTGGTGTCATTGGGAGGAATAGTGCCCCGAGGGCCGGGTAAAAGGCTAGCTGGGGCCACAGTTTGGAGACGGCGGTCCTCTCCCGTGTGTGGGGTCTCTGACCATCTGCCATGTCATTATCAGTCTTTGATTCTACACTATTCTGCTGTCTCTGGCTTGAAATACTCACAGAATGTTATGTGCAGCCCTTTGGTTATGTTGAGGATCACCATATCAAGATAGTTGACCCCCCCCCCCACTGCTGTAGTAGTTGGCGCTACTATACAGTGAGAGCCGCCATCTTCCAGGCCCCACTGGAGCCCCCGGAGGCGGTCGGTCACATGACACACTCTCCACCGCCTTCTTCAGATCCATTTTTTTAGTTTGTTCAAAACATAATGAAGAGAGATTTATATTTTTCATGCAAAATGTTTAACTTGTCATTTTATTATAAATAGTTTTCCAAGTATTATAAACCTCTTGTCTCTGTGTATATCTCATATTGTATGCACATCGGGGGGCGTGTAGAGACCGCCTACTGCGCCTCCATGTGTAGAAGTGCTGCAAGTGACTGCGCTTTACTGCTCCGGTGTCTAAGGGACCCCCCGAGGCTGATGACGAGTTATTGGACACAATATCATCCCGATGACTTAATATGAACAGTTTCAGAAAGTTCAGCAAGGGTGCTGACCTCAGTGCTTAACATGCAGACAGCCACTAGAGGGCGACTCTACAACTCTATATATAAGGACAACCATCATGGTAGACTGAAAAAGTCAGCCCTTTCTTAGATCGGGGGAGGCGGCGGAGGGCGGTCACGTGACCACACATCGGTGATGCGAAAAAGTTTATTTAGCGGCCGCATTAAAAAAAAAAAAACACAGATACCGTGTAGTATATCTTATTATTACCGAGGCAGGAATGGCGTTACAACAGCTTTAACCACTTACAGACCGGACCATTTTGCTGGTCAAAGACCAGACCACTTTTTGCGATTCGGCACTGCGTCGCTTTAACTGACAATTGCGCGGTCGTGCGACGTGGCTCCCAAACAAAATTGACGTCCTTTTTTTCCCACAAATAGAGCTTTCTTTTGGTGGTATTTGATCACCTCTGCGGTTTTTATTTTTTGCACTATAAACAAAAATAGAGCGACAATTTTGAAAAAAACGCATTATTTTTAACTTTTTTGTTATAATAAATATCCCCCAAAAATATATAAAAAAACATTTATTTCCCTCAGTTTAGGCCGATACGTATTCTTCTACATATTTTTGGTAAAAAAAAATCGCAATAAGCGATTATTGATTGGTTTGCGCAAAAGTTATAGCGTTTACAAAATAGGGATATTTTTATAGCATTTTTATTAATAATTTTTTATTATTTTTTTTTTACTAGTAAGGGCGGCGATCTGCGATTTTTATTGTGACTGCGACATTGCGGCGGACACATCGGACATTTTTGACACATTTTTGGGACCATTGTCATTTATACAGCAATCAGTGCTATATAAATGCAGTGATTCCTATGTAAATGACACTGGCAGTGAAGGGGTTAACCAGTGGGTGGCAGTGTAGGGGTTAAGTGTTCCTAGGGGTGTGTTACTAACTGTGGGGGGGTTGGGCTTTCATTTAGTGAACACTGATCTCTGCTCCAATCACATGGAGCAGAGATCAGCGTCACTAGTTGCTAGGCAGAATGGAGAAATGTTGTTTACAACGGCACTTCTCCATTCGGCCGCTCCGTGAGACGATCGCGGGGATGCCCGCGGCGATCGAGTCCGCGGGTCCCGCGACCAGACTCACGGGGGTCCCGACCAGCGCGGGAGCGCGCCGGCGGCGGCGCGCTTCCGATGGCAGGGCGGCAAATTTAAAGGGATGTACATGTATGCCCATTTGCCTGACCGTGCCATTCTGTCGACGTACATCGTCACGCACTGGTCGGCAAGTGGTTAACCACTTCAACCCCCGGAAAGATTTTCCCCCTTAACCACTTAAAAGACCAGGCCTCTTTTTCTAATTAAAAACATGTTTTTTTTTGCTAAAAAACCCCCAAACATTATACATTTTTTTTTCGAACACCCTAGAGAATAAAATGGCGGTCGTTGCAATACTTTTTGTCGCACCGTATTTGCACGGCAGTCTCACAAGCGCATTTTTTTTTTTTTGGGGGGGAAAAATCACTTTTTTTAATAAAAAAAATAAGACAACAGTAAAGTTAGCCCAATAATTTTTTTTTTTTTATATTGTGAAAAATAATGTTACGCCGAGTAAATTGATACCCGACATGTCACGCTTCAAAATTGCGCCCCCCACCCCCTCCCGCTCGTGGAACGGCCACAAACTTTTACCCTTAAATAGGAGACGTTTAAAAAATTCTACAAAGTCGCATGTTTTGAGTTACAGAGGAGTTCCAGAGCTAGAATTATCGTTCTCGCTCTAACGATCGCGGCGATACTTCACATTGTGTGGTATGAACGCCGTTTTCATATGCGGGCGCTACTCACGTGTGCGTTCGCTTCTGCGCGCGAGCTCATCGGGACGGGGTGCTTTTAAAAAAAAAAAGTTTTTTTTCTTATTTATTTATTTTATTTTTTTTAGGAGACACAGACTGGGAGGGGGGGCAGATGAGGAGTGATGGGGGGCTCCAGCTATGTTTGTCCCCCTCCCCCGGATATTATCACCTCTACACAGGGCTGGACTGGGACAAAAATTTGGCCCTGGACTTCATCCAGACCGGCCCACTTTAATTTTGCAAACACGCAAAAAACAGTATATAAACTGTGCGCAAAAAAGCCCCTAGAGAACCCCCCTTACATCAGGGTCCTCAGAGAGCCCCCCACTTACATCGGGGTCCCCAGAGAGCCTCCCCTTACATCAGGGTCCCCATATAGCCTTCCCCTTACATCAGGGTCCCCTGAGAGCCCCTCTTACATCAGAGTCCCCAGAGATCATCCGCCTTACATCGGGGTCCCTAGAGAGCCAACCCCTTACATCCGGGTCCCCACAGAGCCCCCCCTTACATCCGGGGTCCACAGAGAGCCTCTCTCTTATATCAGGTTCCCCAGAGAGCCCCTGACTTACATCAGGGTCCCCAGAGAGCCCCTCCTTACATCAGGGTCACCAGAAAGAGGGCAGCTAGTGGGCCGGAACCCTGTGGTTGGGGACTCCTGGACTGACTTGGGGCTATGGGCCCCAGATTCGGGGGCTATAGCCCCAAAAGTCCCCCCCCAACGATGCCACTGGCTGTCACTGAAACCGGCCCACTGAGCCATCGGCCCACCGGGAAACTCCCTATAGTCCCTATGGCCAGTACATGCCTGCCTCTACAGCCGGCCATATACTCCATATACTCCCCATTACACCTCAGAGCTCGCCTCACACCACAGAGCACACACTACATTGTGTCTGACCTACCCCCCCACCTACTTACCTCCCCGGGCTCTCTTCCCCTCTGTACTCCTCATCTGTAAAGCTCTGCTCTCCTCACTCACCAAAATTCCCAGATTGGGTGATTTCTTCAGCTTTCCCAGCAAATATAAACTCATATCGCTCTAACGATCGCGGCGATACCTCACACTGTGTGGTATGAACGCCGTTTTCATATGCGGGGCTGGCGCTGCTCACGTATGCGTTCGCTTCTGCGCGCGAGCTCCGTGGGACGGGGTGCTTTAAAAAAAAAAGATTTTTTTCTTATTTATTTTATTTTATTTATTTTTACACAGTTTGTTTAAAAAAAAATAATAAGAATTTGTGTCACTTTTATTCCTATTACAAGAAATGTAAACATCCCTTATAATAGAAATAAAGCATGACAGGTCCTCTTATATATGAGATCTGGGGGGGTAAAAAAGACCTCACCTCTCATATTTGGATTTAAATGCAATAAAAAAAAAAATTAATAATAAAAAAAAAATTTGTTATAAAAATGACAACAGAAAAATGTCCCTTTAAGAGGTATGGGCGGAAGTGATGTTTTAACGTCGTTTCCGCCCTGCTATGCTATGGAGACGGGTGTGGGGGGCGGGGCCATCTTAGCCTCACTCGTCTCCATACCCGGCCACGGACAGGTCCCGATCGCTTCCGCCACTGCCGATGGCTCCGGTAAGCAGCGGAAGGGGGGCGCGGGGGAGCGGCGGGAGGGGGGTGGCCCCTCTCACGCCACCTTTACAGTGATCTAGCAGCGAATCCGCCGCAGAGACCACCATTATCGTTTACTGAACCGCCACCTGAAGAGATGGACACCTTGGCTGTGGCAGCAGCTGCTGCCGTTACCGAGATATCCCTCTTCAACAAAGGGGCGTACGTCGGCGTGCGGCGGTCAGTAAGTGGTTAATGACCAGGCCATTTTTTTTGTGATTAACTGACGATTGCGCGGTCGTGCGACGCCATACCCAAACAAAATTGACGTTTTTTTCCCCCACAAATAGAGCTTTCTTTTGGAAGGTATTTGATCACCTTTGCGTTTTTTTTTTTTTTTGCGCTATAAACAAAAATGACCAATAATTAAAAAAAAAAATAAATAACATTTTTTTTTTACTTTCTGCTATAATACATTTCCAAAAAAAAAAAAAACTTTATTTATTATTATTATTATTATTATTATTATTATTATTATTATTATTTACTTTATTCATCAGTTTAGACCGATTTGTATTCTTCTACATATTTTTGGTAAAAAAAAAAAAAGCAATAGGGGTATATTGATTGGTTTGCGCAAAAGTTACAGCGTTTACAAACTATGGGATGGATTTAGGGACTTTTATTAAATTTTTTATTGTTTTTACTGGTAATGGCGGTGACCGGCGATTTTTAGCGGGACTGCGACATTGCGGCAGACAAATCGGACCCCAAATGACACTTTTTGGGGACCAGTGACATTATTACATTGATCAGTGCTAAAACGCGCTGAGCAAAGTAACAATGTCACTGGCAGGGAAGGGGTCAACACTAGGGGGCGATCAAGTGGGTTAAAGGTGTTCCCTAGGTGTGTTCTAACTGTGGAGGGGGTGGGCTTACTGGGACATGACAGAGATCACTGTTCCCGATCACTGGGAACAGAAGATCTCTGACATGTTATATGGCAGAACGGGGAATCGCCTTGTTTACATAGGCAGTTCCCCCCTTTCTGCTTCTGTACACATCGATCACGGGTCACCGGTGAACATCGAGTCCTCGGGCACTCTCCCGCGGCGCCCGCTATCCTCCTTGCACAGACTGACATACAGGTACGTCGGTTCACGCAGGAGAGCCAACCTGCCGCAGTAAATGTACGTGAGCTGGTCGGCAAGAGGTAAAAGTGTGCTCCATGTTGGAAGAACAACAGCAATCTGCTTATATATACTGTGAACTATGTACTGTGTGCATTATACCTATCTATCCAGCAGGTGGCACTGTAGTGTAATTAGAGGAAGTGTTGCCTCTCAGTGTGTGTAGTTGTATTCTCCTTGTTCCTGTTCATGTTTCTACCGCTGTAAGACATGCATTGCTAATCCTGCATTAAAGTAAAGCCGTTTGCTGTATCCAAGAAACTTCCAGCGCATAATTCAATACCCCGCTAATAGGTTATAGGTCCCTGGCACCCAGCAGCCCCCCAGGGCACCCAGAGGCACTGACGAGGATACTGCAAGTCCGTGAGTACTGTATACAAGTAGCTGAAAGATTGCAAAGTTGAACAATGCCAATTATCAACTGTGGAAGTTTAAACTGGAAGTGTTTCTCTGGAAGGGTGACTTGTGGCAAGTGATGAATACAGACAGACCCACAGACGGAGAAACGGAGGACTGGGATAGGAAGAATAGGAGGGCAAAAGCGACTACAGGCATACCCCACGTTTAAGTACACAATGGAGTTTATTTACTAAAGATGGAAAGTGCAAAACCAGGCTCACTTCTACATATAAACCAATGAGCTTTCAGGTTTTATTACCAAAGCTTAATTGAACAAGCCAAGGTTAGAAGCTCATTGTTTTCTATGCAGAAGTGAGCCTGATTTTGCACTTTTCAGCTTTAGTAAATAAACCCCATTGTGTACTTAAAGGTGGGGTATGCCTGTATAAGCTTGCTACTGGAAGATGACCAGCTTATCCACATAAGAACAGAGAAAACAGCCAAAGGTATGTGGACTTCATTACACAAACTGCCTGAGCATTCAAGCCTCAACAGAAAGCTGATCTTTTTTTGCTGTTCGTAAGGGTTGCATTCTGACCACCGTTGTAGGGGTTCTTTCCACTGACCACCACTGTAAGGGTTTGCAAGGGACCCGGATAAGACAGCAATTTGTGTGAAGCTGGCCCAGGTCCCGCCCCACTTCTTCTCCAGATGGGATACTCACGTACTGTACCTGTCTTTTGGAGATACTTCGCCATCTTGTGTCATTTATTCTCCTGGCCTCAGGCCCACGTTCTCACATATTCCCATCCCGAGGCCTTTCAATCGGAGATGCTTTGTCCAATCCAGAGGCTTTTTAAGGGTTTACTGCATCACCTTAAGCACACAAAGCATCACATCTTCTCCTTAGTATATAGCCCCAGTAAGGAACACTGTGGGGTTTATTTACTAAAACTGGAAAGTGCAAAATCTGGTGCAGTCACAGACCCTGGCTGCAGGGACCTATACTGCCCACATTTACCCTGTTATTTGTTATATTTCCCTTTTTGGTACATTTTGAAGGACTGTTTTCTTGTATGTTTTCTTTGGAACTATGCATGTTGGTTGAAAGAGATGGTCACATTGGTCTCTATTCCATGCATAGGTTGCCCATCCATTAAGGGTGCACGGGCGCTGCCTCCTCTTTCCATTCCCACCCCCACCCCCTATTCATGCATCTGGCCCCTTTCAGGATGCCGGGCGCATGAATTACAGCGACCGGGGGGAGGGGGGGGTAGAGGCTCCAATAGGCTTTAAAATAGGGTGGGCTCATGGGGCAGAGCATTGCGCTCGGAGCCCACCCAGGTGTGTCAGAAAAGCACATTATTATTCTGCCTTCTAACACTGAATCGTCTCTCCGCCAATCAGGAGGCACAGATTGGCTGAAAGGACAGGCGATCCTATTGGGCGCCTAAGAGGAGGAGGGAGATGCACGGCGGAAGCTGCCGTGATCCACAGGAGGAGGAAGAAAGAAAGCTGCCACTTGGCAGTCACGCTACCCACCTGCCTGCTTCCTAGATGGGGTAAGTGTGGGGCTTTGATGTCGCGACCGTCCTCAGGGAGGGGTTGCCACCAACTGACTAGGGGGGGGGACTGTCTGCCGCCCCCCAACAGGAAAAAACACCAGCCACCACTGGTTCCATGTACTCCTATGTAGGCGCCGGACTGTATGGGGTGGGCTCCTCCAATCAAAGCTTGCCTGGGAGCCTGGCTGTTGATTAGCTTACTGTTAGATCGCTGTTTAAATAGAGTACTGTTAGCTGCTACCTGTACATTAAATGTGCTCTTAGATGTACTGAAGATACTACCGTTTAAAGTTTGCATTGTTTAGGATAAAGTGATCAAGCTCTTATCTGATTCTGTGCGGTATAAATTCTGTGTGAATTTTCAATGAAAGGTGTTCCAGTTTGCACGTAAGCTAGTGCCGCTTAGTTCTTGAGTGCAATTCTCAGCTATAATACCTGATTCTTGGTTCCAGAATGGAGGAAGCTCTTGGCAGAGGCACCCAGGTGGGGTGCCAGGCAGTCCGTCACAGTAACCAATCTGCTGCCAGGTTTTATTGTCAAAGCTTAATTGAACAAGATGAAGCTAGAAGCTGATTGGCTACCATACACAGCTGCACCAGATTTTGCACGCTCCAGTTTTAGTAAATCAACCCCTCAGCACTTCTACGCAGTATATAACATCCAGCCATCTTTCCAGTTGTTTCCAGTAAGTCCCAGAACAGTGGCTTCACACACCATGCGAGGTGTCCCTTATGCCGCGTACACACGATCAGATTGTCCGGCGTACTTAGTCTGCCAAAACGCATTTCAGCGGACAATTCGATCGTGTGTGGGCTTCAGCGGACTTTTCCAGCGTGAAGTCCGGCGGACTAAGAAAGTATTTTTGCACTCCAATCTTCCTGCCGGACTTGGGTTTCAGCGGACAATACGTTCGTGAGTATGCTAGTACGGCGGACTAAAAATGACGCATGCTCAGAAGCAAGTACGAAAAAGGAAGCTATTGGCTACTGGCTATTGAACTTACTTTTTCTAGTCCCGTCGTACCTGCTGTACGTCATCGCGCAAGCGAACGTCGGACTTTCTGTGTGTCCGTGTGTGGCCAAGTCCGTTTGGTAGAAAGTCCGCCGGACTATCCGCCGGATTGTATGTCGGACTAAGTACGCCGGACAATTCGATCGTGTGTACGCGGCATTAGTCCCAGCCCCCGAGGCTTACATCAACCAAGCTACAGACCTGCTGAGGGAAAGGGGTAGCAATGTTTTTCCACCTTCTCCCTTGTGAGTGCTTGTTCAGGTTCCTGGCAGCCCAATCCTGCGTAGGGCTCTCCCTTCCACTCATGTGCACAGGCCACACAGGGCAGTGGCCTTATGCTGATCCTACTTGACAAGGAACCTCTCCCTGCACCGTTATTCCCCATTTGCAACAGGATCTCTGTTCCTCACCTATCCATTCACTCCAAGCATGCTCGAACGCTGTATGCAGGGCTGGACTTACCATTGGGCTTGACTGGGCTCAAGCCCATGGGCCCCACCCAATAGGGGCCCGGCGGGCCCGCGAGAGGACCCGAGAACCGCTGTAACAACATATTCGGCGACCCATTGCAGTTTTCTGCGGAAGTGATGTTCCGTCGCTGCCATCTTGCTACACCCCACACTCCTCCATAGTAAGAAAACACCAAGAAGGGGTAAAGCGGACATGTTGTTACACCCACAGGAGTTTTGCATTTTAGACGTATTTATAACATTAAAGTTAGTATATAGTGAAATTACGGGACTTAGAACTCCGCCTGGTTAGATGTTGAATTTTAAAAGCAGAGAACTTCTGTCAGATTAGCAAACCTGTGAGATGAGCAGAGTTGCCGCTGCTTTTAAAATTCAAGATCTAAGTAGTCAGACGGAGTTCTCAGTCCTGTATTTCACTATATAAACTGACTTTACTGTTATAAATACATGTAAAATGAAAGACTCCGGTGGGTGTAACAAGATGTCCGCTTTCCTCCTTCTTAGTGTATCCTTACTGTGGACGAGTGTGGGGTGTACCAAAATGGCGGCGATGGAACGTCACTTCCGTAGTAAACTGCAATGTTTTTTTTTTTCCCTTAAAATTCCCTCCTAAACTAGGGGATAAATATGGTAATGTATAGAAGGTAGGGCCCGAAAGTGACTCAAGCCCAGAGGCCCCCACCACCCTAAGTCCTGCCCTGGCTGTATGTAGGCACTCTAATAGATATAGAATGCCACGAATTCTATGGCTGCCAGAGGTCGCCAGAAGTTGCCGCAACCAATCAGACGGCAGCACTCTCTGTGACAACTACGTAATCTCTCAAGGAACAAATTTTCTCTAAAGATTCGGCTCCATCTGTATAGTGGCACACAGCCCCACCTACTGGATTGAGGCCAAAATGCACTTGCATACCCCCCCCCCCCCCTCTTAACAGATGCCGTGCTCATCATACACACAACCATACACAGAATGAAGAACAGCAATAAAACCGGCGTGCATTGTAAAGTACAGTACATAAACAAAGAACAAACATTTCAAGTAACAAGCTGAGTTATTGACAGGCCAGACATGTACGCAGCTGTATTAAAAAGGAAGGGGGGGGCGTGGCCTAACTCCGGACGAAGATGGATGCCTAATCCCTGAGCTCCAGCACTCGGGAGAACAATCTATTTTAATCAGGGCTAATCTCAAGTCATCCACGCCAGGGAACGGCGGAGCGGAGCTCCCCATCGCCTCAGGCACAGATGGAGCATCAGCAGCAGCCGCCAGTGAACATTCCAGCGATGTTCCGGACATCCCACGGAGAAGGCCTCAAAGCCCCGGCGGCTCCACGGCCATCGCGGACACCGCGAACGGAGCGAACGGACCACAGAGGCAAGAAACACCCCAGCCCCAACCGTTCGGCCTAGCAGACCTTCAGGCCAACCTTCAAGCTATGTCTATGGACATAAAAGCCTCCTTTTCCGCTGCCATCAATGAAATAAGAGCAGACATACAAGGCATAGCAGAAAGAACTGGAGCAATGGAGCAAGCCTCAGCTCATCAGGCAGAAGCAATAAAGCAGGTACAAAAAAAACGCTGACATACATTTAAATCACATCATAGATATGCACCGCCGCATTGAAGATTTGGACAATAGGGGGAGGAGACACAATATTAGAATCAGAGGAGTCCCAGAAATGACTGACCAAAACCCAGTTGAACAGACTGCTGCCGCACTATTTAATGACATCCTGGACAGACCCCCTGACTCCCCTATTGAATTTGAAAGGATCCACAGAGCTCTGCGGCCCAGGGGTAGAGATGATGATCCACCTAGAGACATAATCTGCTGCCTGGTCAATTTCCCCCTGAAGGAAGCGATTCTTAAAAAAGCGAGAGAAAAAGGCAGAATCATTTTTAATGGAAATGAAATCAAACTGTACCAAGACCTATCAAATATCACGCTACAGCAACGCAAAGCCTTACGCCCGATCACGGAGCAACTGCGCACCAGAGGCATTCCATACAGGTGGAAATTCCCCTTTTGCCTATCTGCCACGTGGAGAGGCCACACAGCGCTATTGCGCACACCAGAAGACCTACAGTCATTTTTCCCGAAGCTCTAGATCTCCCCAGAATTGAAGTACCAGACTGGTATAGCTCCTTCACACCGAGCGAATCGTGGATAGCAATTTCCAACAACCTCACTCCAAGAACCCAAAGAAACAGAGACCGTCGCCGCAGATCACCGTCTCCGCACTACAACAGAAGAAATGCTCTCCAAAGAAGTCCCGGCATCTCCCCACCCAGACGCAGAGACCGCATGGATCATCGAGAGTAGACTTGTGCACAATGGAAAATTTCGTTTAGTTTCGGTTCGTTGTCATTCGTAAAATACATAATTTCGTTCTGTTACATTCGTTATGTTACGTTAATACGTTTTCGGATAATTCGTTATTATTCGTAGAGTGTCGAATTCATTCGTTCGTATTCGTTGAAATTCGATATTTATGTATGTATAGGCATTCGTAGTGATTCGTAGTTTGGAAAGTCATTTGTTTATTGAATCTTTTAACACACACAATGACAACGTCTCTTCTCCTCGGCTCAAATACAATACAATACAACACCCTTCTCACTCACTTCTCAGGAATGCACTTTGCCAGTAATCCAACCATTTGAATTCATTCGAATTCATTCGTTATATTTCTTTCGTATTCGTTGTTATTCGTTATTTTTTTTAATTCGGACATTCGGATGCATCCGAATGTCCGAAAGATGCAAAATTCGGCCGAATTTAGATTCGTTACGAAACGAATTGCACAAGCCTAATCGAGAGCAAATGGACACATGATCTCATATCTTCCATGAGAAGTCAAACCTCTAGAAGTTCCCACAAAATGTGACTTTGCCTACTCGGCGCTTCAATTACTCTTTTCTGTTCTCTTTTTACCTCCGCTCTATTCTCACCATTTTTATCTCATCACCTTTTTCCCCTTTTGTATTCTGTCTCATAACTCCCTCTCTCTCTCGCAAAGAAGGACATTTCAAAGAAAAACTGGTAAGAGCCTCTGTGAGGGGGATAAAGGGCAAGAAAGGGGTCGCGAAAGAGTAAGAAGAATACATTTCTTCTATGCCTACCTGCTCTGATTCATACAGACCTGATTCATGAATAGATAACCTCACAAATCTGGGTTATTAGCACCCCCCCCCCCCAGAGCCGCATTTTGAGTCTTTACAGTATTGAGCACCTTCCTTACTGTGACATTGTCCCTAAACACCCCTGATCAACCAAGTTGTAGATCAATTAATCACTCTTTACAGATATGGTGCAATTAGGGTTGCCATCTTTTGTTCAAGTCAAACCCGAACACTTTAGCTGAGCACGCCAATTTATTTTATTTTTTTTAAAGTATTTTGCTATTAAATGACATTTCTAATCATATGAAGTTAATAACAAGAGTCCCCCTTTACATCAGAGCCCACGGAGTTCCCCTTTTTACATCTGAACTCGCTGAGTTCCCTTTCACTGTAAGGGAGGACTCTGCAGACTCTGATGTAAGGGAGAACTCTGCAGACTCTGATGTAAGGGAGAACTCTGGGGACTCTAACATAAGGGACGCTCTGGGAACCCTGATGTAAGGGGGAACACTGATGTATGGAGAGGACTCTAATGTAAGGGGGAACACTGTGGACTCTGGTTTAAAGGAGAAATCTGATGTAAGGGGTGCTCTGAGAACCCTGATTTACCTTAGTGTACTCACTCAGAGGCAGGGGAGAGAGAAGGGGGGAGACTTCAGTCACAGACAGGGATGGATGGTGAGCTCACTCACCCCTTGGCAATCAGCATCTCTCATCCAGATGTATCTGAGGCTGCTGAATTCAAATTTTTCCGGTCCCAACTTTCCTTTTCTGAGGCACAGTGCCGGGGATTGGAGTGTGGGCAGACACAGAGGGGTAGGGTTGGGGGGAAGAGGTGCTGATCGAGCCCTCTCTCCTCTCCCATGTGTGTGTGTGTGTTTCGGGGGGGGGGGGGGTTAGTGTTGGCTTTGAGCAGTGTGAAAGAGTGTAACAGACACTTTAAGCTTAGACAACTGCAGCCAGCAACCCTGCTGGGAAGCCATAGTCCAGTTTAAATAATGTGTCCGGGTTTCAGGCAGTCTGAAACCCGGACGCATGATTCCAAACCCGAACTGTCCGGGTGAATCCTGGACAGGTGGCAACCCTAGGTGCAATACCATAAGGGGGGGGGGAGAAGGGGAGAATAGAGTGGGGAGGGTAAAGTTAGAATTTTAAATTCTTCAAGGTACTTTAATGCTCTAACAGTTAGTCTTGTTGTCGCTTTGACTGCAATTACAACTTAGGGTTAAAGTCACAAAATGCCATTTTCCCGGCATTCTAAGGTTAACAAATTTATTGATCACAACACAGCCTGCTAGTTATGTCTTTACATAGTATAGAATGTTCGTATGTGTGTGTTCTCAATACCGTAGATATGTTTATCTCGATAATAGAACTGAGTATAGGATGATCAAGATACATGCATTGTTGATACGGGTTAAAATTGTTTAAAGTTCAGAATTCTTACAGAGTTGTTTTTTAAGGTGTTAGGACTGAGGGAGATTTCCTCCCCCCTCGGCAGGTTGATGGTTTATATTCTAATCGTTAGATTGCAACCAATCTTCTACCCTCCTATTATCCGCTAGGAGAGACACTTAGATCAACCCACCGACAACACAATCGTTGTCTCAAATAGGCCACTACTCACTATCATACATCTCAGATACTCGCTTCCACGCAACATACTATCTCCTATGGTCAAACACAGACATAGAGGATCGTTTAACACCTGATATTATAGCTATAGGTCAAAACAATAACCTAAACTACCGTTATGTCTCATTGTTGGTACACTGTTCTTAGTATAAGGTGCATCTGACACAAACCTCTCATAGGGTAGACAAAATGGCTTTCACTAAAGGTTAGCCAACCGCTCCACTGTTTTTTTTTTTTTGTAGACACTCGAAATACTTGATTATCCCTTTCAAGCCATATGTCTTGGTACACCCTCACTGTTTCTGCCCCGTCATGTTTCTCCATTAGTACACTAAGGGCTAAAATACAATAACTCGTCCCTAAAACCTTCTAATAGATAGTAGGTCTAACACCAACCCCTACCCTGGCCCAATCTATCAAGAAAATGCCCTAATCTAATTAACCACTTCCCGACCAGCGCACGACGATGTACGTCGACAGAATGGCACGGGCAGGTATATTGGCGTACATGTACGTCCAATATTCGTTGCCGCCGTGCCATCGGGAGCGTGCCGCCGGCGGCGCGCTCCCGCGCTGGTCGGGACCCCCGTGAGTCCGGTCGCGGGACCCGCGGACTCGATGGCCGCGGGCATCCCCGCGATCGTCTCACGGAGCGGCCGAATGGAGGAAATGCTGTATAAACAACATTTCTCCATTCTGCCTAGCAACTAGTGACGCTGATCTCTGCTCCATGTGATTGGAGCAGAGATCAGTGTACACTAAATGACAGCCCAACCCCCCCCCCACACTTAGTAACACACCCCTAGGAACACTTAACCCCTACACTGCCACCCACTGGTTAACCCTTTCACTGCCAGTGTCATTTACACAGGAATCACTGCATTTATATAGCACTGATTGCTGTATAAATGACAATGGTCCCAAAAATGTGTCAAAAATGTCCGATGGGTCCCCCACAATGTCGCAGTCACAATAAAAATCGCAGATCGCCGCCATTACTAGTAAAAAAAAAAAATAATAAAAAATTATTAATAAAAATGCTATAAAACTATCCCTATTTTGTAAACGCTATAACTTTTGCGCAAACCAATCAATAATCGCTTATTGCGATTTTTTTTTACCAAAAATATGTAGAAGAATACGTATCGGCCTAAACTGAGGGAAAAAAAATGTTTTTTTATATATTTTTGGGGGATATTTATTATTACAAAAAGTAAAAAATAATGCGTTTTTTTCAAAATTATCGCTCTATTTTTGTTTATAGCGCAAAAAATAAAAACCGCAGGGGTGATCAAATACCACCAAAAGAAAGCTCTATTTGTGGGAAAAAAAGGACGTTAATTTTGTTTGGGATCCACGTCGCACGACCGTGCAATTGTCAGTTAAAGCGACGCAGTGCCGAATCGCAAAAAGTGGTCTGGTCTTTGACCAGCAAATTGGTCCGGGGCTGAAAGTGGTTAAGCAATATCTCAATGACTTCTCCCGAGTGCAGGAAGTTATCCCATAGTAAGAAGAGAAATTTACAAAGAAAAAAGAAAGGAAGAAACTAACAGGAGAGAAGAAGAAAAACTTCTCTCTTTTTAGTATACCGCTAATCAATTAGCAACCACAAGCATCCATTGAGCCCTGAGTAGTCCCCGTTCTCACACAAAGGGCAATCACTCTTGCTCTTTGAACAAACCGGATCCCTAAAAGGGTAGACTAGCAGGTCTATCTCTACCCCCGGTCAAACCCCCTTTACACATTCCTCCCCCTCACCCCTTCTCCCCCTCTACCCCCCCCCCCTTTTTTATTTATTTTTTATTTATTTTTTTAATTTTCTGTTTCTCTGAAACTTACCCCTTCACCTAGAAGTATACATCCAAACTCTAAGATGACTAACTGTAAACAGAATTCCACTCCACTAATGATCAAACTTCTCTCAATTAATGCCAAAGGACTTAACATACCTGAAAAAAGAACCAAAATACTCAATGAATTCCACAAACACAAAGCAAATATCATATGTATCCAAGAAACACATTTCAAATCCGAAAAGTTCCTGAAATGACAAGACAAAAGATTCCCTTTTGCCTACCACGCCACAAACCCCGAAGGGAAAACAAAAGGGGTCTCAATTTTGATTTCCAAACAGACATCATTCCAACTCCAAGACTCTATGACTGACCCTGGAGGCAGATTTATATTTTTAAAAGGTAAACTTGGCAATCACCCCATCACTATTGCAAACATATATGCTCCAAATTCTAAACAGGTAGCCTTTTTCCGTAAAATCAAAGACCTGCTAACGACATTCGCGTCCGGTATTCTCATCCTAGGGGGTGACTTTAACATCCCACTAAACCCCGCAATAGACACCTCGAGTGGAGCGTCGAGCCTACCATACAGAGCATTAAAACAAATAAAAATTCAGTTACAAAACCTTATGTTACACGATTCCTGGAGAACTCTCAATCCCCAATCCAAGGACTTCACATTCTTTTCCAGCGTCCACCAAAAGTATTCAAGAATAGATTACTTCTTTATGACACAATCAGACCTATCCCTCCTGACCAACAGTACCATCGAACCAATGACCATTTCGGACCATCACCCAATCACCATGACTCTAACTTTCCCAGAGAAAAACACTAGCACAAAAACATGGAGACTGAACACTTCCATATTGAAAGACCCCAAAGATATTTCAGAGTTTAATGAAACACTAAAAGACTAGTGATGGCCGAACGGTTCGCCCGGCGGTCGTTTCGCGGCGAATTTCCGACATTCGCGGTCCGCACGTTCGAACGCCTTTTTCCGTCGTTCGCCGCGGCGGACTTACGTGTTTAATGTATACAAGAACTTTAACCTTTGGTGACACGTTTATCATGTGATACAGGACAGCCAATTGAGACATGACAGCACATGGACACTTGTACATTCCCCCTAACCTATAAATACACCCGATCCGGTGGCCATTTTACATTCTTTCTTCTGTTAAGATAGGGACAGGTTCCTGTGTGGAGTAGGGAGAGATAAACCACTAGCTATTTGGTACACAAAAGTTCTTTTCAGGACTGGTATAGGTGTTAGGTGTTGATAGGTTTGCTGTGCTGCTGATTCTTGCAGCAGCCTGAGTGTCTTTTGTTAGTTTAGAGAAAGGGAAAGGACGGTGTATGCTACAGGGACAGCCAGATTAGTCTTTCATCATCATCATCATCATCATCATCATTAGCTGTTACTATCAAGGTCCACAAAAGAGCTGTTCCAGTAACCACTAATCGTTCTCTTTTTTTGCCAATTTGTATAGGGACAGGAAGGAAGCAGTGTTGTCAGGCAGTGAGGGTAATTTTAAAGACTTGCTGTTATTATTAGTTCCACAAAGGTTCTTTTCAGGACTGGTATCAGTGGTACAGTAATAGGCTTGTACATGTATAATATTCTTTCTTCCAAATATAGAAAGGATATTATACTTGACTGCTGCCCTTCTGCTGCAGTCTGCTAAACATTCACAACTCACTTGTTCCACAAAAGTTCTTATAAGGACTGGTAACTTGGTATAGGGTGCTACGGTACATAGGCTTGAGTGCGGTACAGTCTGCTGTTCTGTAAGGACCGCTATCGGTCCACAATAGATAGGGTTGACGTGCACCACTGCTGACCGCTGCCCTATACTGCAGCAGTCCTTCAGCGGTATAGGGACTGACGTACAGTCTGCTAATCACTAACACACAACCTGCTTGTTCCACAAAAGTTCTTATAAGGACTGGTAACTTGGTATAGGGTGCTACGGTACATAGGCTTGAGTGCGGTACAGTCTGCTGTTCTGTAAGGACCGCTATCGGTCCACAATAGATAGGGTTGACGTGCACCACTGCTGACCGCTGCCCTATACTGCAGCAGTCCTTCAGCGGTATAGGGACTGACGTACAGTCTGCTAAACACTAATACACAACCTGCTTGGTCCACAAAAGTTCTTATAAGGACTGGTAACTTGGTATAGGGTGCTACGGTACATAGGCTTGAGTGCGGTACAGTCTGCTGTTCTGTAAGGACCGCTATCGGTCCACAATAGATAGGGTTGACGTGCACCACTGCTGACCGCTGCCCTATACTGCAGCAGTCCTTCAGCGGTATAGGGACTGACGTACAGTCTGCTAAACACTAATACACAACCTGCTTGGTCCACAAAAGTTCTTATAAGGACTGGTAACTTGGTATAGGGTGCTACGGTACATAGGCTTGAGTGCGGTACAGTCTGCTGTTCTGTAAGGACCGCTATCGGTCCACAATAGATAGGGTTGACGTGCACCACTGCTGACCGCTCACCTATACTGCAGCAGTCCTTCAGCGGTATAGGGACTGACGTACAGTCTGCTAATCACTAACACACAACCTGCTTGTTCCACAAAAGTTCTTATAAGGACTGGTAACTTGGTATAGGGTGCTACGGTACATAGGCTTGAGTGCGGTACAGTCTGCTGTTCTGTAAGGACCGCTATCGGTCCACAATAGATAGGGTTGACGTGCACCACTGCTGACCGCTGCCCTATACTGCAGCAGTCCTTCAGCGGTATAGGGACTGACGTACAGTCTGCTAAACACTAATACACAACCTGCTTGGTCCACAAAAGTTCTTATAAGGACTGGTAACTTGGTATAGGGTGCTACGGTACATAGGCTTGAGTGCGGTACAGTCTGCTGTTCTGTAAGGACCGCTATCGGTCCACAATAGATAGGGTTGACGTGCACCACTGCTGACCGCTGCCCTATACTGCAGCAGTCCTTCAGCGGTATAGGGACTGACGTACAGTCTGCTAAACACTAATACACAACCTGCTTGGTCCACAAAAGTTCTTATAAGGACTGGTAACTTGGTATAGGGTGCTACGGTACATAGGCTTGAGTGCGGTACAGTCTGCTGTTCTGTAAGGACCGCTATCGGTCCACAATAGATAGGGTTGACGTGCACCACTGCTGACCGCTGCCCTATACTGCAGCAGTCCTTCAGCGGTATAGGGACTGACGTACAGTCTGCTAAACACTAATACACAACCTGCTTGGTCCACAAAAGTTCTTATAAGGACTGGTAACTTGGTATAGGGTGCTACGGTACATAGGCTTGAGTGCGGTACAGTCTGCTGTTCTGTAAGGACCGCTATCGGTCCACAATAGATAGGGTTGACGTGCACCACTGCTGACCGCTCACCTATACTGCAGCAGTCCTTCAGCGGTATAGGGACTGACGTACAGTCTGCTAATCACTAACACACAACCTGCTTGTTCCACAAAAGTTCTTATAAGGACTGGTAACTTGGTATAGGGTGCTACGGTACATAGGCTTGAGTGCGGTACAGTCTGCTGTTCTGTAAGGACCGCTATCGGTCCACAATAGATAGGGTTGACGTGCACCACTGCTGACCGCTGCCCTATACTGCAGCAGTCCTTCAGCGGTATAGGGACTGACGTACAGTCTGCTAAACACTAATACACAACCTGCTTGGTCCACAAAAGTTCTTATAAGGACTGGTAACTTGGTATAGGGTGCTACGGTACATAGGCTTGAGTGCGGTACAGTCTGCTGTTCTGTAAGGACCGCTATCGGTCCACAATAGATAGGGTTGACGTGCACCACTGCTGACCGCTCACCTATACTGCAGCAGTCCTTCAGCGGTATAGGGACTGACGTACAGTCTGCTAATCACTAACACACAACCTGCTTGTTCCACAAAAGTTCTTATAAGGACTGGTAACTTGGTATAGGGTGCTACGGTACATAGGCTTGAGTGCGGTACAGTCTGCTGTTCTGTAAGGACCGCTATCGGTCCACAATAGATAGGGTTGACGTGCACCACTGCTGACCGCTGCCCTATACTGCAGCAGTCCTTCAGCGGTATAGGGACTGACGTACAGTCTGCTAAACACTAATACACAACCTGCTTGGTCCACAAAAGTTCTTATAAGGACTGGTAACTTGGTATAGGGTGCTACGGTACATAGGCTTGAGTGTGATACAGTCTGCTGTTCTGTAAGGACCGCTATCGGTCCACAATAGATAGGGTTGACGTGCACCACTGCTGACCGCTGCCCTATACTGCAGCAGTCCTTCAGCGGTATAGGGACTGACGTACAGTCTGCTAAACACTAATACACAACCTGCTTGGTCCACAAAAGTTCTTATAAGGACTGGTAACTTGGTATAGGGTGCTACGGTACATAGGCTTGAGTGCGATACAGTCTGCTGTTCTGTAAGGACCGCTATCGGTCCACAATAGATAGGGTTGACGTGCACCACTGCTGACCGCTCACCTATACTGCAGCAGTCCTTCAGCGGTATAGGGACTGACGTACAGTCTGCTAAACACTAATACACAACCTGCTTGGTCCACAAAAGTTCTTATAAGGACTGGTAACTTGGTATAGGGTGCTACGGTACATAGGCTTGAGTGCGGTACAGTCTGCTGTTCTGTAAGGACCGCTATAGGTCCACAATAGATAGGGTTGACGTGCACCACTGCTGACCGCTCACCTATACTGCAGCAGTCCTTCAGCGGTATAGGGACTAAGAGTTTTGTCACAGGGTCATTTAAAAAATGACATGCAGAGGAAGAGGCAGGCCCTTCCGCAGGGGTGGTAGGGGTAGGGCAGGAGCAACAGGCTTGAGCCAAAGTGGGAAGTTGCAGAAGGTGCGTTCAATTACTTTAAAGGATGCACCAGACTTGGTTGAGTGGCTCGCTCAGCCTTACTCTTCTGCACCCTCCTCATCCTCTCGATCTGCACCCTCTTCTTCACTCTCTGCTATGTGCACCCCCAAAGACACTACCACCAACAACACGACCACCACCACCACCACCACATACCTTCCGCTTGAGTCACTGGAATTATTTTCCGATCCATATCAAGAGGACATTTCTGATGCGCAGCCACTCTTGGTATTGGATCAGGAAGAGGAGGTAGCAACAAGCGCTACTCAGCAGTCTGACGCCAGTACCCAGATCAGCCCAAGGAGGAGGTTGGTCCCCGGTGTTGCTGCCTACTCCGAGATCTCTACTTATAGCGGTGGGGAAGGTGACGTTGATGATGACGTGTCTAGTGATGTCACGTGGGTGCCCACAAGAGAGGAAGAGGAGGGGAGTTCAGAGGGAGATATGGACCAGCAGATAGGGAGGAGAAGCAGCAATGACTTACATTGCACAGCAGGGACAAAGCAGACTGCAAATGTATCAGGAGCGAGTCATCGACCATGTACGGTCACATCTGGCGCTCCCAGGACACCGGCACATGGCTCCGCAGTGTGGGCTTTTTTTAACGTGTCCGCTGCTGACAATAGCGTTGCCATCTGCAATCTTTGCAGTCAACGCGTTAGTCGCGGTAAGCCCAATACTCACCTAGGGACGACCGCCTTAAGAAGGCACATGAGCAGCCATCACCGAGCCCAGTGGGAGCAACGGAACACACAAAGCCACACTGCAGGCTCTCACCGTCCAGCCTCGTCTTCTACTTCTCCTTCTCCTCTCTCCTCACAATTGTCCTCCACTCCACCTTCCATCACGCCAAGCTCACATTTTTCTGCAAAAAGGCAGGCTTCCGTGGGCCTAATGTTTGAGCGTAAAAAAATGATGATGCCGGATAACCCTCTTGCCCAACGGTTGGCGGCTGGCTTGTCAGAACTCATAGCCCGCCAACTACTGCCATATAAACTGGTGGACTCGGAGGCCTTTCGCAAATTTGTGGCCATTGGAACACCACAATGGAAGGTCCCAGGAAGGAAGTATTTCTCAGAGAAGGGCATCCCAGAGCTATATGGCCATGTTCAGCGGCAAGTGAATGTATCTCTGGCACACAGTGTCGGTGCCAAGATACATCTGACCACAGACACGTGGTCTAGCAAACACGGGCAGGGAAGGTATATCAGTTTTACTGCCCACTGGGTGAACCTTCTGACGGCCGTCAAGCATGTAACCCGTGGCACCCGTGTAGATTTGGTTTTACCGCCACGGATTGCATGCAGGCCTGACTCTTCTTCTCCTCCTCCTACTCCATCCTCCTCCCTCTCCTCCTCAGCTGCCTCCTCCTTTTCTGCTGCTAGCGTCTCTTCCACTGCACCGCCCAAGCTCCCCAGAACCTATTCCACATGCCAGGTGAGACGTTGCCATGCCGTGCTGCGTCTGTTGTGCCTGGAAGCAAAGAGCCACACTGGCCCGGCACTCCTTTCAGCTTTGCGTTCACAGGCAGATGAGTGGCTAACACCGCTCAATTTGACAGTTGGTAAAGTGGTGTGTGACAACGGTGCCAATCTGCTTAGCGCATTGAAACAGGGCAAAATCACGCACGTGCCGTGCATGGCACACGTCTTAAACTTGGTCGTGCAGCGATTCCTTGTCAAATACCCTGGGGTCCAGGACATCTTGCGGCAGGCAAGGAAAATCTCGGCCCATTTCAGAAGATCTTACACGGCCATGGCTCGCCTTGCTGACATTCAGCGGCGACACCATCTGCCGGTCAGACGTCTTATTTGCGATTGCCCGACGCGATGGAACTCAACCTTCTATATGCTTGATAGGCTGCTCCAGCAGAAACGTGCAGTTAACGTCTACCTGTATGAACTCTGCGAAAGAAACGGTTCTGGGGAGCTGGGTTTTTTTTCACCGCGCCAGTGGCTGCTCATGCGCGACACATGCAGACTTCTGCGGCCATTTGAGGAGATCACCAAACTGGTCAGTCGCAGCCATGGCGCCATCAGTGACATGGTACCTTATGCCTTCTTTCTGGAGCGTGCATTGCGTCGTGTCATTGATCAGGCTGTGGAGGAGCAGGAGCGGGAAGATGAGGAAGTCGCAATGCTGGATGAATTCCCAGGGGGGGCTACTCTATCTGAGACAAGTCAACAACAGGAGTCTGATGAGGAGTCAGAGGAGGATGGTGCCGGGGCGGATGAGCAGGAGCAAGAAGAGCATGCTTTAAACCTTTCTGGGATCCCTGTTGTGCGAGGATGGGGAGAGGAGAATGAAGAGGACGACATTATCCTGGATGATGAGCAGGAGCCAGGCCACCACACCGCTTCCACTTTAGTGCAAATGGGGGCCTTCATGCTCCAGTGTTTTAATAGGGACCCCCGTATAAAAAGCATGAGGGTCAAGGACCAGTACTGGGTGGCAACGTACTTAGACCCCCGGTACAAACACAAAATGGCGGAAATGTTACCGCCGTCGCAGAGGGCTGTCAGAATGCAGCACTTCCAGGCCTTGCTTCGAGAAATGCTGCATTCTGCTTTTGCGTGCGCTGGCAGAGGAGCAATTCCCACTCCCAGAGAAGGATTTGCGGGTACCAATCCAACAGCGCCTGCAAGAAGAGGCCGGTTTGAAGATGTGTTGGTGACTTCGGATATGAGGTCATTCTTTCAGCCGAACCATCGACAGGTGTCATCCGGATCCAGCATCAGGGAACGCCTAGACCGTCAGGTGTCCGACTACATTGGGTTAACGGCCGATGTGGACGCTCTGAGGAGTGATGAACCCCTAGACTACTGGGTGGGCAGGCTTGACCTCTGGCCAGAGCTTGCCCAATTTGCAATCGAACTGTTGGCTTGCCCCTCATCCAGTGTCCTGTCCGAAAGGACGTTCAGCGCAGCAGGGGGGATTGTGACCGATAAGCGTACTCGCCTAGCTCACCACAGTGTTAACTACCTCACATTTCTAAAAATGAATGAGGCATGGATCTCGGAGGAATTCAACACATGTGACCAGTAGACCATGTATATGTCTATAAACTATTTTTTTAATCAAGCACACAGACCTTCTTAATTCATTTGGCTCACTTCCTTGACCCAAAAAAGCACACCGTACTATATGCCCCTACCCTCCTCTTTGAAGAGGTTGAGCGGTGTCATATTTCTACTGGGGCTGCTTATGATATCCCTGTGCTGTGCTGACTTCCTCCTGGGGGTTCTTATTATGAAGGGATCACACTATCCCTGTGCTGTGCTGACTTCCTCCTGGGGGTTCTTATTATGAGGGGATCACACCATCCCTGTGCTGTGCTGACTTCCTCCTGGGGCTGCTTACGGTGCTGCTGTCAGTGCTGTATGTCACGGTGCTGCTGTCAGCGCTGTATGTCACGGTGCTGCTGTCAGCGCTGTATGTCACGGTGCTGCTGTCAGCGCTGTATGTCACGGTGCTGCTGTCAGCGCTGTATGTCACGGTGCTGCTGTCAGCGCTGTATGTCACGGTGCTGCTGTCAGCGCTGTATGTCACGGTGCTGCTGTCAGCGCTGTATGTCACGGTGCTGCTGTCAGCGCTGTATGTCACGGTGCTGCTGTCAGCGCTGTATGTCACGGTGCTGCTGTCAGCGCTGTATGTCACGGTGCTGCTGTCAGCGCTGTATGTCACGGTGCTGCTGTCAGCGCTGTATGTCACGGTGCTGCTGTCAGTGCTCTGTATTACGGTGCTGCTGTCAGATGCCTCTATCACGGTGCATGTGTCATTCCGGTATGTCACGCTGCTGGTGATCATCTCCTGCACCCTCTTCTTTGCCTACCCTGGTCCCTGACCTTCCCTCTCCTCCATTGCCTTCATTAACTCCATAGTCCTGAATTGTTAGAACAATTTCCCAAATAAAATAAAAATGCTTGTAGTTATCGATCCCAAATTCACCTCATACATGTATTATGTCATTGTCCAGATGGTGGGACTACGTTTTACCCCCTAATAATTACCACGTGGCCGCAAATTCGACATGAAGGTTTGCAAAGTTCGCCTCCCATTGAAGTCAATGGGGCCCGCGGCGAACGGTCGGTTTCGCGAACGTTTGGGTCCGTTCGCATTTCGCGTTCGCGAAACGTCCCGTCGGAAGTTCGTCCATCACTATAAAAGACTACTTTGCTCGTAACGATAACGGAGAAACCTCAACAATCACACAATGGGAGGCCCACAAATGTGTTATCAGAGGAGAATTTATAAAAAAAATAGCCCAAATAAAGAAAGAAAAACAATCCAAAATAAATTCATTGACAGCGTATATCCATAATCTTGAAACAACACATAAAAGAACTATTGCAATCTCAACATTTGAGGAGCTTACGAATGCGAGAAAACTACTCGCAGATGAATTAAATATCAAAACCAAAAAGGCAATATATCTTAAGACACAAGATATATTATGAGCAAGGAAACAAGAGTGGGAGACTGCTCGCTAAAGCAGTGCAAAACAAAAAAAATCTCAGCAACAATCCACCAAATAATGGACAAACAAGGCAAATTACAATCCTCGAATGAGGAGATTGCAAAATAGTTCGAACTGTATTATCAGTCTCTATATAATATCCCTTCCAATCCCAAATGTCCGCTAAAATCAGACCTAAGAGCCAACCTTATCCAAGACTTTCTAAGTAAATACAGTCCACCCCGAATCTCAGACGCCACTGCCCAAAAACTTGAAGAACCGATCTCTGGCACGGAACTAGACAAAGCTATAAAAGAGATGAAAATAGGGAAAGCCCCAGGCCCCGATGGATTACCCCTACAATATTACAAGACTTTCATCGAAATACTAAAACCACAATTTCTGAAATCTTTCCAATCACTACACTTCGAGAGACGCCCCCCCCAAACAACTACTAGAAGCACATATACCTGTAATACCCAAGGAAGGCAAGGACATAACTCAGGTCACAAACTATAGGCCGATTTCCTTAATTAACGTCGATGTAAAACTTTATGCGAAAATTTTAGCAAACAGAATACTACCCTTACTAACATCCCTAATAACCCTAGACCAAGTGGGCTTTATTCCTGGCAGAGAGGGAAGGGACAACACGACCAAAGCTTTAAATATTAGTCACTGGTTAACCTCAAAACAAAAACAAGGATTCTTTCTCTCCCTCGATGCGGAGAAGGCGTTCGATAGGGTGGCATGGGATTTCATAGACGCAGTATTGAACCATATAGGAATACTGCCCCAAATGAGATCTTACATCAATGTACTATATTCCAATCCGACTGCACGAGTTCGTGTAAACAACCACCTATTGAATGCCTTCAACTTACGAAATGGCACCAGACAAGGTTGCCCACTCTCCCCACTCCTATTTGTCCTCACTCTGGAACCACTATTAAATAAAATCAGAGCAAATAATGACATTAAGGCAGGCATGTACTGGCCATAGGGACTATAGGGAGTTTCCCGGTGGGCCGATGGCTCAGTGGGCCGGTTTCAGTGACAGCCAGTGGCATCGCTGGGGGGGACTTTTGGGGCTATAGCCCCGAATCTGGGGCCCATAGCCCCGAGTCAGTCCAGGAGTCCCCAACCACAGGGTCCCGGCCCACTACCTGCCCTCTTTCTGGTGACCCTGATGTAAGGAGGGGCTCTTTGTGGACCCGGATGTAAGGGGGGGCTCTGTGGGAACCCGGATGTAAGGGGGGGGGCTCTGTGGGGACCCAGATGTAAGGGGTTGGCTCTCTAGGGACCCTGATGTAAGGAGGATGATCTCTGGGGACTCTGATGTAAGAGGGGCTCTCTGGGGACCCTGATGTAAGGGGAGGCTCTCTGGGGACCCTGATGTAAGGCGGATGATCTCTGGGTACTCTGATGTAAGAGGGGCTCTCTGGGGACCCTGATGTAAGGGGAGGCTCTCTGGGGACCCTGATGTAAGAGGAGGCTCTCTGGGGACCCTGATGTAAGGGGAAGGCTCTATGGGGACCCTGATGTAAGGGGAGGCTCTCTGGGGACCCTGATGTAAGTGGGGGGCTCTCTGGGGACTCTGATGTAAGAGGGGCTCTCTGGGGACCCCGATGTAAGGGGAGGCTCTCTGGGGACCCTGATGTAAGGGGAGGCTCTCTGGGGACCCTGATGTAAGGGGAAGGCTATATGGGGACCCTGATGTAAGTGGGGGGCTCTCTGGGGACCCTGATGTAAAGGGGGCTCTCTGGGGGCTTTTTTGCGCAATTGCGTACAGTTTATATACTGTTTTTTGCGTGTTTGCAAAATTTAAGTGGGCCGGTCTGGATGAAGTCCAGGGCCAAATTTTTGTTCCAGTCCAGCCCTGCATTAAGGGAATAGAAATCCAAAATAACACCTACAAAGTTGCAGCATTCGCCGATGATATGCTACTCTTCCTATCGGAACCTCACACATCCTTGCCTAACCTCCTCAAAGATCTGGAACATTTCCATCTTCTCTCCAATCTAAAAATCAACCACTCCAAATCAAACGCTCTTAATATCACTTTGCAGCCAAGTTCTGTTGAACTCTGCAAGAAAAATCACCCATTTATCTGGGCTGAAAAGAGTATCACATATTTGGGCATTGGAATTCCCTCAGATTTAAAAAAAACTATACCAATTAAACTATATACCCATTCTAAAAGATACACGAGATGACTTGAGAAGATGGAACGCCCTAAACATCTCGTGGTTTGGCAGGGCCTCATTAATAAAAATGACAATCTTACCCAGATACCTATACGTTATGCAAACTATCCCCATCAAAGTGCCACTATCCTTCTTTACAGCCTTTCGCAAAGCGTGCTCCCTGTTCATATGGAGGGGCAAAACCCCCAGAATAAAATTTGCCAGACTAAACCTCCCTAAACACAAGGGTGGTATAGCTCTCCCTGACCTTAGGAAATACCACCAAGCAACACTTTTAACCCGTATAGTAGACTGGAACATTCATCAAGCTGTTAAGGATTGGGTGACGTTAGAACAATCTCAGTTCACCTCCTCAATCAAGTCACTTCCGTGGATCCACCCTAAACATCATTCTAATCACATCAAAACGCACCCCTAAAGCCCCGTACACACAAGAGGACTTATGTCCGACAGACTTCCAAAGGAGTTCCGTCGGAGTTCTGCTGGAATTCCGACGGAGTTCTGACAGACTTTTCGGCCGAACGGACTTGGCCACACACGATCACACTAAACTCCGACGGATTCGAACGTGATGACGTACGACTCGACTCGAATAAGGAAGTTCATAGCCAGTAGCCAATAGCTGCCCTAGCGTCGGTTTTAGTCCGTCGGAGTAGCATACACACGAGCGGATTTTTCGAAGGGGACCGGGTCCGGCGGAGTTCCTTCGGAAAAATTTGAAGCATGTTCCATATTCTAAAGTCCTTCGGACTTTGGCGAGTCAAAAGTCCGTTGCAGCCCACACACGATCGGATAGTCTGACGGACTCAGTCCTTCGGACTTTGGATGTTGAAAAGTCCGCTCGTGTGTACGCGGCATTAGTTGGACCCACATTAGAAATCTTTCACAACACATTCAAATCCAAAATCCCCACCCCTTGGTATAGTCCTCTCACACCTCTGAGAAATAACCCTGACTTCCCACCAGGTTTAGACAGAAACTTCCTTTTACTCAATTGGCCACATAGAGAAATCCTAACCAAAATGGGAAAATACTCTCTAGAGAAGACCTCCATGACACTATAACACCTTTCCAAATACCCCATTGGAACTATATTCAAATTAGACACTTCCTGACCAACAAACAGACAACGCACCTTTGGACGAAACCCCTAACGACTGTTGAAGACCTATGTACGAAGAAAGACCCACATAGACATATTATATCAATCATATACAACTCTCTATTTGAAGGGGCACCCGATCTGTCCATCAAAACATCTGAACATTGGGAAAGAGACCTTGATATCTCAATATCCGAAAAACAATGGGAAAAATTATATATTTACGCACACAAAGGGTCAACTAAATGTAGCCACTCAGGAATGTAGCTATAAAATCTTGTCCAGATGGTATAGGACCCCCCTCTATGCTACACAAGTTCTCCCCCTCCTCCTCAGAAAAATGCTGGAGATGCAAACGAGAAGAGGGCTCGATGCTCCACGTGGTGGTGGTCCTGCCCCTTAATCCAGACCTTCTGGATGGAGGTTCACGAAACAATCAACAAAATCTCCTCAGAACACTTGAACTTTAACGCGGCACAATACCTCCTTCACTTAAATGACATCCCCAGGAAAATGTATCTGAAATCACTGCCAATGTTTATGGTCAATGCTGCACGTCACTGTATCCCCGTCCACTGGCGCTCTGAGGCCATTCCAACGAAAAAGGAATGGTTTCGGAGAATTAACAACATAGAGCAGATTGAAGAACTTATAAGTGTATCTCAGGAAAAAAATTACAAAATTCTTCGCAACCTGGCATGAATGGATAGAATATAAAAGCTCTCATGAATATAAATCAATTGTAAACCATTAGAAAATTACTTCTATAAGAGAAAAACTCAGGTAGAACTGAAATACAGCTTGTAATTATAATGTACTTTTCTCATTGTACTGTTCCCCCCCCCCCCATATTAAACCTTCTTTTTCCCCCCCCCCCCTCCCTCTCCTTCCTTTCCTCACCCTCTACCCCTCCCCACCCCTATACTTCCCCCCCATACTCTGGGTACAGTTAGCCAAACTACCAACTGACCTTCAGTATTATGATGGAATAAGCTGCTTATTTTTTATTTTTATTTTTTTCCATATATATATATTGTACTGTCTACATGAATATTTTTCCTATTCCCCTTTATAACTGTACTCTATTATTATCACATGTATAATATGCGACATTATATGTCTTTTTTCTATGATGTATCTTATGTTCTGGTTCACTCAATAAACGTTGTGAAACAAAAAAAAAAAAAAAAAAAGGAAGCGCAGGACATACAGTGGTGTGAAAAAGTGTTTGCCCCCTTCCTCATTTCCTGTTCCTTTGCATGTTTGTCACACTTAAGTGTTTCGGAACATCAAACCAATTTAAACAATAGTCAAGGACAACACAAGTAAACACAAAATGCAATTTGTAAATGAAGGTGTTTATTATTAAAGGTGAAAAAAAATCCAAACCATCATGGCCCTGTGTGAAAAAGTGATTGCCCCCCTTATTAAAACATACTATAACTGTGGTTGTCCACACCTGAGTTCAATTTCTCTAGCCACACCCAGGCCTGATTATTGCCACACCTGTTCACAATCAAGGCATCACTTAAATAGGAGCTGCTTGACACAGTAAGGTCCCCCAGAAGATCCTTAAAAGCTACACATCATGCCGAGACCCAAAGAAATTCAGGAACAATTGAGAAAGAAAGTAATTGAGATCTATCAGTCTGGAAAGGGTTATAAAGCCATTTCCAAAGCTTTGGGAATCCAGCGAACCACAGTGAGAGCCATTATCCACAAATGGCGAAGACATGGAACAGTGGTGAACCTTCCCAGGAGTGGCCGGCCCCCCAAAATTACCCCAAGAGCGCAGCGACGACTCATCCAAGAGGTCACAAAAGACCCCACAACAACGTCCAAGGAACTGCAGGCCTCACTTGCCTCAGTTAAGGTCAGCGTTCATGCCTCCACCATCAGGAAAAGACTGAGCAAAAATGGCCTGCATGGCAGAGTTCCAAGGAGAAAACCACTGCTGAGCAAAAAGAACATCAAAGCTCGTCTCAATTTCTCCACAACACATCTTGATGATCCCCAAGACTTTTGGGACAACATTCTGTGGAGCGATGAGACAAAAGTGGAACTCTTTGGAAGGTGTGTGTCCAAGTATATCTGGCGTAGAAGGAACACTGCATTTCATAAAAAGAACATTATACCAACAGTAAAATATGGTGGTGGTAGTGTGATGGTCTGGGGCTGTTTTGTTGCTTCAGGACCTGGAAGACTTGCCGTGATAAAAGGAACTATGAATTCTGCTGTCTACCAAGAGATCCTGAAGGAGAATGTCCGACCATCTGTTCGTGTACTCAAGCTGAAACCAACTTGGGTTCTGCAGCAGGACAATGATCCTAAACACACCAGCAAGTCCACCACCGAATGGCTGAAGAAAAACAAAATGAAGACTTTGGAGTGGCCTAGCCAAAGTCCTGACCTGAATCCTATTGAGATGTTGTGGTATGACCTTAAAAAGGCCGTTCATGCTCGAAAACCCTCTAATGTAACTGAATTAGGACAATTCTGCAAAGATGAGTGGGCCAAAATTCCTCCAGGACGCTGTAAAAGCCTCATTGCACGTTATCGCAAACGCTTGGTTGCAGTTGTTGCTGCTAAGGGTGGCCCAACCAGTTATTAGGTTTAGGGGGCAATCACTTTTTCACACAGGGCCATGATGGTTTGGATTTTTTTTCACCTTTAATAATAAACACCTTCATTTACAAATTGCATTTTGTGTTTACTTGTGTTGTCCTTGACTATTGTTTAAATGGGTTTGATGTTCCGAAACACTTAAGTGTGACAAACATGCAAAGGAACAGGAAATGAGGAAGGGGGCAAACACTTTTTCACACCACTGTACATGACAGGGTGCAAGGAAATTACAATGTTAGGGGAAAAAGGCAGCGTGGGGGTGGTTAGGAGGCAGACGTACTTACCCCATTGATGGATGGTCACAGGGGGGAGGAGTGTGGTTGTTTCTTCCATGTGCTGGGGGTGGAGCAAGTTAGCAGTTGGGGGTCAGCAAGCAAGGAGAAACGTTCCCGCCCTCCCTCCCTAAATGAAATTGGTTTGGTTTGGTGGTGCTGGTCGCTGCGAGGTGTGGCGTTGGGTCCTTGACGACTGGTATATATATATATATATATATATATGGAAATGCATGGGTCATTTGAAAAGGTTGGGGCCCATACCAGATATGGAGTCATTATGTTTGGTCTGGTTGTCAGTCCAGATCAGGGATCCTCAAACTACGGCCCTCCAGCTGTTGCAAAACTACACATCCCATGAGGCATTGTAAAACTCTGACATTGTAGTTCCTGAACAACTGGAGGGCCGTAGTTTGAAGACCCATGGTCCAGATTAATGGCTAACATGTGTTGGGGGGGGTCTGTGGTCAGTTAGTGAGTCCTCGAGGCGAGTTGGCGGCTGGGGACAGATGCTGACGAAGAGGGGATCACAGGCTCAAAGTAATAAGGGGGTCATCAGGGACCAGCCGGAAAATCCACTTAGTGGTCTTTGGGTAACTGGAAGATGTTACAAGTTTTTGAATTTTTGAAAATATTTAAAAATAAAGTTTAGGTTTTTTTATTGTTATTAATAAAGGCCGTTGAGGCCATTTACATCCAAGCAGGTGTCCGTGTATTCATTTTAAGGTAACAGTTGGTGCATGCATGTATTGGTGGGGAAGTAAGTTATCTGGCTACCCTAGTCATGAGTCCTCTAGTGGTTCACCCAAGCAGGCATGTCTTCATATCCAGATTATCCATTCTCAAAAGAAGAATCAGGATGCCGATTTTTTTTTACAGGATGGTCAGGGCCTCCTGGACAAGGCCTCTACTGAAGGAAGAGGAGGAAGACACCAATCTTCTGTTGCATAGGTCATTTCTCTTGGACCCTCACTGGTAACTTCTACAGCTTAAGCACAGTGTGCACTGAACACATCATGGCAGAGCAGTTCTCACGCAAGAAATTACAAAGTCCACTTTGCTCCACAGACAGGGGTGGACTGACAACTCATGGGGCCCCTGGGCAATAGGAGATTATGGGGCCCCCAGGCAATCCGAGATTATGGGGCCACACAGTATACCCAAACACACACACACACACAGTATACAATCACACAGCATACACATACATGTATACACAGACATGTTTCTATTGGCTGAGAAGGTACTGGAGAGGTGGGGCAGCTATAATCTCAGGATTTTTCAGACCAAAAGGATGTCGGTAAGGGACAGTTCTGAGATCGATGTAAAAAAAAAACACAGATTTTTACATACTGTCCCTGGTTTTACTGAGGCTGGCAACCCTGATGGGGTCCCCTAGTGGCTCGGGGCCCTCGGGCCCCAATGGTCAGTCCGCCCCTGTCCACAGACCTCAAAGGGCCGGATAAAGGCAAGCAAAAGACTGCAATTTGGAGACCACTGGTATGCGCCAATTGCTTGGTGGGATGGCAGATGTCCATTCCGATGTTTGGGTTTGACTCCCCGTCATGGTTATGCAATAGAGTTCGTCTGCTTACCTGTTTCCATGTGTTCATTTCTAGAGACCAGCCGACCCTCACCTGACTGCTTTTATAATCCATCCTCTGGCATGGCTCCACCCTAGCTCCTATCAGAGAACTCTATATTAACCTGTACACTGCAGGCCAGCCCTGCTGATCAACCTTTGTGTGTTAGCTTCCTGTTACCTGCCATGTGCTCTTCTATTGTTTTCCGGTACCGACTTTGGCGTGTCCTTGACCATCCCTGTTTGCCTGTGATCCTGACCTTTTGGCGTGTCCCCGACTTTTTCTGTCTGCTTGTGGTCCCGACCTTGGCTTTGTCCCTCACCATCCCTATCCTCCTGTTGCCTACTGTGGGTGTGAGCTGGGGGACCCTGGGGGTCGTGACCTGGAGCCAGTTGCAGCCAAGTCCATCCTCACCACTAGAGGCTCTGGTGACCACCTGCTGGCTCTTAGACTCCGCGCCCCAGGGAATCTTACGCTCTAACCCCGGTGGGATCCATCTTGGTGTTTGGGGGTGGCCCTGCCTTCCTATCACCTTGACCCCCATCCGCAGCAGTCAGCCGTAGGGTCCACAACCTTGCGGTGCACTCCTAATCCCTATGGTGTGTGCATCTGTCACCTGGCCTCAAGGTGACCTGACACTCCCCTTTGACTTCCAGTTTGCGTTCCATTGCGTTTTGCCCACATGGCCTATTCCAATTTGTTGAACCTGGAGAATCTCCTTGTTCCTGCCCAGGGTAATATGTAGTGATCGCAGTTATTACTAAGGAAGGGACTAACATAGTTACATCGTTAGGTTGAAAAAAGACACAAGTCCATCTAGTTAAACCATAAAAAATAAAAATAAAAATATCATACAATCTGTTGGAAGGCAACATGGTCTAATGTCATATTTCTGGAGTTTCTACATATCTGTTTCCTATTCCCAAAGATCAGCTATGCTGCTACTTGAAGCTCCATGGCTTTACTGAGTTAGGGCCGGTTCACACAGCGAGGCGAGGCGAGGCGACACGGCTCGCCTCGCCTCGCTCCCGCAAGTCGCCCCCATTCAGTACTATGGAACCGTTCTGAGAGGAGCGACTCGAGTCGCTCCGACTCAGAAAAAAGGTTCCTGTACTACTTCGGGGCGACTTCGGGGGCGACTTGCATTGACTTCTATACAGAAGTCCTCTGCAAGTCGCCGCTGAGCTCCCCGCAGGTCGCGGCGAGGTAAGTCGGAGACGCCTCGCCGCGCCTCGCTGTGTGAACCGGCCCTTAAGATTGGAGATTCTTTTTGGTTGATACAACCAAGCATTTTCTTTCCTGGGAGTGGTCTGGGATTAGACATGTGCAAAAGGAAAAAATTTGTTTAGTTTAGTTTCGTTTTAATTTGTTAATTCATTAATTTCGTTTAGTTATATTCGTTAACTTCCTTAAATTCGTTTTCGGATTTCGTTTAGTTTTCTAGCGAATTCGAAAAATCGGCCACATTCGAAATGATTTCAACATGATTCGATATTATTTCAACCGCATTCGAAATGATTTCAACATGATTCGATATTATTTCAACCGCATTCGAAATGATTTCAACATGATTCGACATTATTTCAACCGCATTCGAAATGATTTCAACCGCATTCGAAATGATTTCAACATGATTCGATATTATTTTAACCGCATTCGAAATGATTTCAACATGATTCGAAATTATTTCAACCGCATTCGAAATTATTTCAACCGCATTCGAAATTATTTCAACATGATTCGACATTATTTCAACCGCATTCGAAATGATTTCAACATGATTCGAAATTATTTCAACCGCATTCGAAATGATTTCAACATGATTCGATATTATTTCAACCGCATTCGAAATGATTTCAACATGATTCGACATTATTTCAACCGCATTCGAAATGATTTCAACCGCATTCGAAATGATTTCAACATGATTCGATATTATTTCAACCGCATTCGAAATGATTTCAACATGATTCGAAATTATTTCAACCGCATTCGAAATTATTTCAACATGATTCGAAATTATTTCAACCGCATTCGAAATGATTTCAACATGATTCGACATAATTTCAACCGCATTCGAAATGATTTCAACATGATTCGAAATTATTTCAACCGCATTCGAAATGATTTCAACATGATTCGACATTATTTCAACCGCATTCGAAATGATTTCAACCGCATTCAAAATGATTTCAACATGATTCGATATTATTTCAACCGCATTCGAAATGATTTCAACATGATTCGAAATTATTTCAACCGCATTCGAAATGATTTCAACATGATTCGACATTATTTCAACCGCATTCGAAATGATTTCAACATGATTCGAAATGATTTCAACCGCATTCGAAATGATTTCAACATGATTCGATATTATTTCAACCGCATTCGAAATGATTTCAACATGATTCGAAATGATTTCAACCGCATTCGAAATGATTTCAACATGATTCGACATTATTTCAACCGCATTCGAAATGATTTCAACCGCATTCGAAATGATTTCAACATGATTCGATATTATTTCAACCGCATTCGAAATGATTTCAACATGATTCGAAATTATTTCAACCGCATTCGAAATGATTTCAACATGATTCGAAATTATTTCAACCGCATTCGAAATGATTTCAACATGATTCGATATTATTTCAACCGCATTCGAAATGATTTCAACATGATTCGACATTATTTCAACCGCATTCGAAATGATTTCAACCGCATTCGAAATGATTTCAACATGATTCGATATTATTTCAACCGCATTCGAAATGATTTCAACATGATTTGAAATTATTTCAACCGCATTCGAAATTATTTCAACATGATTCGAAATTATTTCAACCGCATTCGAAATGATTTCAACATGATTCGACATTATTTCAACCGCATTCGAAATGATTTCAACATGATTCGAAATTATTTCAACCGCATTCGAAATGATTTCAACATGATTCGATATTATTTCAACCGCATTCGAAATGATTTCAACATGATTCGACATTATTTCAACCGCATTCGAAATGATTTCAACCGCATTCGAAATGATTTCAACATGATTCGATATTATTTCAACCGCATTCGAAATGATTTCAACATGATTCGAAATTATTTCAACCGCATTCGAAATTATTTCAACATGATTCGAAATTATTTCAACCGCATTCGAAATGATTTCAACATGATTCGACATTATTTCAACCGCATTCGAAATGATTTCAACATGATTCGAAATTATTTCAACCGCATCCGAAATGATTTCAACCGCATTCAAAATGATTTCAACATGATTCGATATTATTTCAACCGCATTCGAAATGATTTCAACATGATTCGAAATTATTTCAACCGCATTCGAAATGATTTCAACGGCATTCGAAATGATTTCAACCACATTCGAAATGATTTCAACCGCATTCAAAATTATTTCAACCGCATTCAAAATTATTTCAACCGCATTCAAAATGATTTCAACATGATTCGATATTATTTCAACCGCATTCGAAATGATTTCAACATGATTCGATATTATTTCAACCGCATTCGAAATGATTTCAACATGATTCGACATTATTTCAACCGCATTCGAAATGATTTCAACATGATTCGAAATGATTTCAACCGCATTCGAAATGATTTCAACATGATTCGATATTATTTCAACCGCATTCGAAATTATTTCAACATGATTCGAAATGATTTCAACCGCATTCGAAATGATTTCAACATGATTCGACATTATTTCAACCACATTTGAAATGATTTCAACCGCATTCGAAATGATTTCAACCACATTCGAAATGATTTCAACATGATTCGATATTATTTCAACCGCATTCGAAATGATTTCAACATGATTCGAAATGATTTCAACCGCATTCGAAATGATTTCAACATGATTCGACATTATTTCAACCGCATTCGAAATGATTTCAACCGCATTCGAAATGATTTCAACATGATTCAAAATGATTTCAACCGCATTCGAAATGATTTCAACATGATTCAAAATGATTTCAACCGCATTCGAAATGATTTCAACATGATTCGATATTATTTCAACCGCATTCTAAATGATTTCAACATGATTCGAAATTATTTCAACCGCATTCGAAATGATTTCTGCATGATTCGAAATTATTTCAACCGCATTCGAAATTATTTCAACATGATTCGATATTATTTCAACCGCATTCTAAATGATTTCAACATGATTCGAAATTATTTCAACCGCATTCGAAATGATTTCAACATGATTCGATATTATTTCAACCGCATTCGAAATTATTTCAACCGCATTCGAAATTATTTCAGCATGATTCGAAATTATTTCAACCGCATTCGAAATGATTTCAACCGCATTCGAAATGATTTCAACCGCATTCAAAATGATTTCAACCGCATTCAAAATGATTTCAACATGATTCGATATTATTTCAACCGCATTCGAAATGATTTCAACATGATTCGACATTATTTCAACCGCATTCGAAATGATTTCAACGGCATTCGAAATGATTTCAACCGCATTCGAAATGATTTCAACCGCATTCGAAATGATTTCAACCGCATTCAAAATGATTTCAACCGCATTCAAAATGATTTCAACATGATTCGATATTATTTCAACCGCATTCGAAATGATTTCAACATGATTCGACATTATTTCAACCGCATTAGAAATGATTTCAACGGCATTCGAAATGATTTCAACCGCATTGGAAATGATTTCAACCGCATTCAAAATGATTTCAACCACATTCAAAATGATTTCAACATGATTCGATATTATTTCAACCGCATTCGAAATGATTTCAACATGATTCGATATTATTTCAACTGCATTCGAAAGGATTTCAACATGATTCGAAATTATTTCAACCGCATTCGAAATGATTTCAACATGATTCGAAATTATTTCAACCGCATTCGAAATTATTTCAGCATGATTCGAAATTATTTCAACCGCATTCGAAATGATTTCAACATGATTCGATATTATTTCAACCGCATTCGAAATTATTTCAACCGCATTCGAAATGATTTCAACATGATTCGAAATTATTTCAACCGCATTCGAAATGATTTCAACATGATTCGACATTATTTCAACCGCATTTGAAATGATTTCAACATGATTCGATATTATTTCAACCGCATTCGAAATGATTTCAACATGATTCGACATTATTTCAACCGCATTCGAAATGATTTCAACATGATTCGATATTATTTCAACCGCATTCGAAATGATTTCAACCGCATTCGAAATGATTTCAACTGCAATCGAAATGATTTCAACATGATTCGACATTATTTCAACCGCATTCGAAATGATTTCAACATGATTCGAAATTATTTCAACCGCATTCGAAATGATTTCAACATGATTCGATATTATTTCAACCGCATTCGAAATGATTTCAACATGATTCGATATTATTTCAACCGCATTCGAAATGATTTCAACCGCATTCGAAATGATTTCAACCGCAATCGAAATGATTTCAACATGATTCGACATTATTTCAACCGCATTCGAAATGATTTCAACATGATTCGAAATTATTTCAACCGCATTCGAAATGATTTCAACATGATTCGATATTATTTCAACCGCATTCAAAATGATTTCAACATGATTCGAAATGATTTCAACCGCATTCGAAATGATTTCAACATGATTCGACATTATTTCAACCACATTTGAAATGATTTCAACCGCATTCGAAATGATTTCAACCGCATTCGAAATGATTTCAACATGATTCGATATTATTTCAACCGCATTCGAAATGATTTCAACATGATTCAAAATTATTTCAACCGCATTCGAAATTATTTCAACATGATTCGACATTATTTCAACCGCATTCGAAATGATTTCAACCGCATTCGAAATGATTTCAACATGATTCAAAATGATTTCAACCGCATTCGAAATGATTTCAACATGATTCGATATTATTTCAACCGCATTCGAAATGATTTCAACATGATTCGATATTATTTCAACCGCATTCGAAATGATTTCAACATGATTCGATATTATTTCAACCGCATTCTAAATGATTTCAACATGATTCGAAATTATTTCAACCGCATTCGAAATGATTTCTGCATGATTCGAAATTATTTCAACCGCATTCGAAATTATTTCAACATGATTCGAAATGATTTCAACCGCAATCGAAATGATTTCAACATGATTCGACATTATTTCAACCGCATTCGAAATGATTTCAACATGATTCGAAATTATTTCAACCGCATTCAAAATGATTTCAACATGATTCGAAATGATTTCAACCGCATTCGAAATGATTTCAACATGATTCGAAATTATTTCAACATGATTCGACATTATTTCAACCGCATTCGAAATGATTTCAACCGCATTCGAAATGATTTCAACATGATTCGAAATTATTTCAACCGCATTCGAAATGATTTCAACATGATTCGATATTATTTCAACCGCATTCGAAATGATTTCAACATGATTCGATATTATTTCAACTGCATTCGAAAGGATTTCAACATGATTCGAAATTATTTCAACCGCATTCGAAATGATTTCAACATGATTCGAAATTATTTCAACCGCATTCGAAATTATTTCAGCATGATTCGAAATTATTTCAACCGCATTCGAAATGATTTCAACATGATTCGATATTATTTCAACCGCATTCGAAATTATTTCAACCGCATTCGAAATGATTTCAACATGATTCGAAATTATTTCAACCGCATTCGAAATTATTTCAGCATGATTCGAAATTATTTCAACCGCATTCGAAATGATTTCAACATGATTCGATATTATTTCAACCGCATTCTAAATGATTTCAGCATGATTCGAAATGATTTCAACCGCATTCGAAATGATTTCAACATGATTCGAAATTATTTCAACCGCATTCGAAATGATTTCAACATGATTCGAAATTATTTCAACCGCATTCGAAATGATTTCAACATGATTCGATATTATTTCAACCGCATTCGAAATGATTTCAACATGATTCGATATTATTTCAACCGCATTCGAAATGATTTCAACATGATTCAAAATTATTTCAACCGCATTCGAAATTATTTCAACATGATTCGACATTATTTCAACCGCATTCGAAATGATTTCAACCGCATTCGAAATGATTTCAACATGATTCAAAATGATTTCAACCGCATTCGAAATGATTTCAACATGATTCGATATTATTTCAACCGCATTCGAAATGATTTCAACATGATTCGATATTATTTCAACCGCATTCGAAATGATTTCAACATGATTCGATATTATTTCAACCGCATTCTAAATGATTTCAACATGATTCGAAATTATTTCAACCGCATTCGAAATGATTTCTGCATGATTCGAAATTATTTCAACCGCATTCGAAATTATTTCAACATGATTCGATATTATTTCAACCGCATTCTAAATGATTTCAACATGATTCGAAATTATTTCAACCGCATTCGAAATGATTTCAACATGATTCGATATTATTTCAACTGCATTCGAAAGGATTTCAACATGATTCGATATTATTTCAACCGCATTCGAAATGATTTCAACATGATTCGATATTATTTCAACTGCATTCGAAAGGATTTCAACATGATTCGAAATTATTTCAACCGCATTCGAAATGATTTCAACATGATTCGAAATTATTTCAACCGCATTCGAAATTATTTCAGCATGATTCGAAATTATTTCAACCGCATTCGAAATGATTTCAACATGATTCGATATTATTTCAACCGCATTCGAAATTATTTCAACCGCATTCGAAATGATTTCAACATGATTCGAAATTATTTCAACCGCATTCGAAATTATTTCAGCATGATTCGAAATTATTTCAACCGCATTCGAAATGATTTCAACATGATTCGATATTATTTCAACCGCATTCTAAATGATTTCAGCATGATTCGAAATGATTTCAACCGCATTCGAAATGATTTCAACATGATTCGATATTATTTCAACCGCATTCGAAATGATTTCAACAAGATTCGAAATGATTTCAACATGATTCGAAATTATTTCAACCGCATTCGAAATGATTTCAACATGATTCGAAATTATTTCAACCGCATTCGAAATGATTTCAACATGATTCGAAATTATTTCAACCGCATTCGAAATTATTTCAGCATGATTCGAAATTATTTCAACCGCATTCGAAATGATTTCAACATGATTCGATATTATTTCAACCGCATTCGAAATTATTTCAACCGCATTCGAAATTATTTCAACCGCATTCGATATTATTTCAACCGCATTCGAAATTATTTCAACATGATTCGAAATTATTTCAACCGCATTCGAAATGATTTCAACATGATTCGATATTATTTCAACCGCATTCGAAATTATTTCAACCGCATTCGAAATTATTTCAACCGCATTCGAAATTATTTCAACCGCATTCAAAATGATTTCAACATGATTCGAAATTATTTCAACCGCATTCGAAATGATTTCAACAAGATTCGATATCATTTCAACCGCATTCAAAATGATTTCAACGTGCTAGAAACTCTAAATTTGGTATACAAACACAATAGTACTAGCACTACAACATATCCAAATTTGGAGTTTCTAGCACCAAGTGACCCCGAGATACATGGCCCTAAAGTCGGGTCACAAAATATTTTCGAATACGGTTGAAATAATTTCGAATCATGTTGAAATCATTTAGTACTTTCGGCTCAAATACAATACAACACCCTTCTAACTCAGTTCTCAGGAATGCACTTTGCCAGTAATCCATCCTCCGGCACAAAATTAATTAGCTGATTGGACTATAGGATTTAATTTGAGCTGACCTTTTGTTTCATTAGATCTTTAAAAAATTACTGAATCATGTCGAATTCATTCGAATTCATTCGTTATATTTCTTTCGCATTCGTTGTAATTCGTTATTTTTTTATTCGGACATTCGGATGCAAAATTCAGCCGAATTTCGATTCGTTACGAAACGAATTGCACAAGCCTATCTGGGATGTCGTTTCTCAGCTCTTGGTTCCGGACTGTCTGTTGCTATAACGCAAACTTGAAAGGGACCATAGCTGACAAGATGATTGATGAATGTCCTGCTACAGAAAATCAAAAGATCAAAGGCATTGAAGAGTGACCTAGGATACTGTCATATAAACCAGATGTGACCAGAACTGTGTGACGGCGACAGAGTGAAGCAGACATAAATAGGTGAAAGTAAGTGAGTTTATTAACCACTTACAGACCGGAACCATTTTGCTGGTCAAAGACCAGACCACTTTTTGCGATTCGGCACTGCGTCGCTTTAACTGACAATTGCGCGGTCGTGCGACGTGGCTCCCAAACAAAATTGACGTCCTTTTTTTCCCCACAAATAGAGCTTTCTTTTGGTGGTATTTGATCACCCCTGCGGTTTTAATTTTTTGCGCTATAAACAAAAATAGAGCGACAATTTCGAAAAAAACTCATTATATTTTACTTTTTGTTATAATAAATATCCCCCAAAAATATATATAAAAAACTTTTTTTCCCTCAGTTTAGGCCGATACGTATTCTTCTACATATTTTTGGTAAAAAAAAAATCGCAAAAAGCGATTATTGATTGGTTTGCGCAAAAGTTATAGCGTTTACAAAATAGGGATAGTTTTATAGCATTTTTATTAATAATTTTTTATTATTAATTTTTTTTACTAGTAATGGCGGCGATCAGCGATTTTTATTGTGACTGCGACATTGTGGGGGACACATCGGACATTTTTGACACATTTTTGGGACCATTGTCATTTATACAGCAATCAGTGCTATATAAATGCAGTGATTCCTGTGTAAATGACACTGGCAGTGAAGGGGTTAACCAGTGGGTGGCAGTGTAGGGGTTAAGTGTTCCTAGGGGGTGTGTTACTAACTGTGGGGGGGTTGGGCTTTCATTTAGTGAACACTGACCTCTGCTCCAATCACATGGAGCAGAGATCAGCGTCACGAGTTGCTAGGCAGAATGGAGAAATGTTGTTTACAACGGCATTTCCTCCATTCGGCCGCTCCGTGAGATGATCGCGGGGATGCCCGCGGCGATCGAGTCCGCGGGTCCCGCGACCGGACTCACGGGGGACCCGACCAGTGGCGCGCTCCCGATGGCAGGGCGGCATTGAATATTGGACTTACATGCACGCCAATATGCCTGCCCGTGCCATTCTGTCGACGTATATCGTCGTGCGCTGGTCAGGAACCGGTTAAAGTCATTGCATATAAATGTGAACACACCACCAATACAAACAGGCTGAACAAACCAAACAACCAGTGATAATAAACCAACCAGCATACCCTGTTTCCCCTAAAATAAGACCTAGCGTGATTGTCGGTGTTGGCTGCAATATAAGCCCTACCACCCAAATAAGCCCTACTCTGTTTCCTCAAAAATAAGCCCTATCCTGAAAAGAAGACCTACAAGGACTTTAACTAGGGCTTATTTGGGGGGTAGGGCTTTTATTGCAGCAATCACCGACAATCACACTAGGTCTTATTTTAGGGGAAACAGGGTATATAGCAAAAGGGGAGTCCCAGAATTGTAGTCAAAGCCAGGACAGGACCATAAACAGGAGATCAGCAGATGGGGGGGGGGGGGGGGGTAGGAGTAAACAGACAAGGAACAGGATGGAAGGGATCAGGCTGCAGGGCAAGGATCCAGGGATACAGGAACAGATACAAACAGGTTCAAGATACAGGGATCAGGATCAGGCTAACAGATAAACAGGCTGAAGGTCAAGGGCACAAGGACAATACCAGAGCCAAGGTGTGTAGGCACTTGCCGGGGTATTTTATACTCATCTCAATCAGAGGCAGGTAATGCCTGATTGCAGGAGATGATGTCGGCCCCACACTGCCAGGAACCACCTGCTTTGCGTCCCAAAGATCACATAATACTACCAACAGGGGAAAGCTCCCCTGGCAGTCCCAGACTGCCAGGAGACACCTGCTGGTGGACCATAGTACTTCACGCCAAATATCTGGCAGTGGTGTCAGCAGATGGAACCTTCCCTGACAGATACAGAGACATGATACATGGACAATGCTGCCCCTAGAGGCCAATATAGCAGGACGGACAGTAATATAATCCCCATAAATACCGATTCGTCAAAAGCCTAGATGGGATGGCACTGGGGTATAAAAGAGTGAGAGAGCTATCTCTTGTCTCTACCCTTATCGCTCTTGGCTTGTGCCTGGGCCGCATGGCTCTATCCGGCATTTTTGAGCCGCATGGCTCTCTCTTTGTCACCTGAGTCAAGCCTGACGATCCAAAGCCTCTAGGAAAGCATTGTGATCTGTATCCTACACTGCCAGGAACCACCTGCTGGTGGACACCAGTACTGCGTCCCAAAGATCACATAATACTACCAACAGGGGAAAGCTCCCCTGGCAGTCCCAAACTGCCAGGAGACACCTGCTGGTGGACCATAGTACTTCACGCCAAATATCAGGCAGCGGTGTCAGCAGATGGAACCTTCCCTGACAGATACAGAGACATGATACATGGACAATGCTGCCCCTAGAGGCCAACATAGCAGGACAGTAATATAATCCCCATAAATACTGATTCGGCAAAAGTCTAGATGGGATGGCACTGGGGTATAAAAGAGTGAGAGAGCTATCTCTTGTCTCTACCCTTATCGCTCTTGGCTTGTGCCTGGGCCGCATGGCTCTATCCAGCATTTTTGAGCCGCATGGCTCTCTCTTTGTCATCTGAGTCAAGCCTGACGATACGAAGCCTCTAGGAAAGCATTGTGATCTGTATCCTACACTGCCAGGAACCACCTGCTGGTGGACACCAGTACTGCGTCCCAAAGATCACATAATACTACCAACAGGGGAAAGCTCCCCTGGCAGTCCCAGACTGCCAGGAGACACCTGCTGGTGGACCATAGTACTTCACGCCAAATATCAGGCAGCGGTGTCAGCAGATGGGACCTTCCCTGACAGATACTGAGACATGATACATGGACAATGCTGTCCCTAGAGGCCAATATAGCAGGACGGAGAGTAATATAATCCCCATAAATACCGATTCGTCAAAAGTCTAGATGGGATGGCACTGGGGTATAAAAGAGTGAGAGAGCTATCTCTTGTCTCTACCCTTATCGCTCTTGGCTTGTGCCTGGGCCGCATGGCTCTATCCAGCATTTTTGAGCCGCATGGCTCTCTCTTTGTCATTTGAGTCAAGCCTGACGATACGAAGCCTCTAGGAAAGGATTGTGATCTGTGTCCTTTCGGTTTAGTGCTTCAACTGCTTTGCACTGTTTAGGAGCCATGGCCATCACATTGGCTCCTTGTTGTGCCGGTTGCCATGCCACACTTTTCTTTTTCCGGACTGTCATTAGCTGTAATGGGGGTTGGCCTGGAGCCTGCCCTTGAGGTGGAGCTTCCTGCTTGTATTCCCGAAAAGCGAATCCATTCTGATTCCATTCCCGCCTAGTACTGGAACATTGCTTTGATCTGCAGGTGATTTGCAGAAGATTAAGTATTCTATGGTCCCGTAGAACATTCAGGGACTTCTGGAAAGGCCGAGCCGCGGGTCACCACCTCTCCAGTTTGATCAAACATGCGAACAAAAACTTTTATTCTCATTCAGGCGACATCTATTACCAGGATGCATAACTTTTTGGCATCCTCCAAAGCTACACTATATTACCAAAAGTATTGGGACGCCTGCCTTTACGTGAACTTTAATGACATCCCAGTCTTAGTCCGGAGGGTTCAATATTGAGTTGGCCCTTTGCAGCTATAACAGCTTCAACTCTTCTGGGAAGGCCGTCCACAAGGTTTAGGAGGGTCTCTATGGGGAATGTTTGACCATTCTTCCAGAAGAGCATTTGTGAGGTCAGGCACTGATGTTGGATGAGAAGGCCTGGCTCGCAGTCTCCGCTCTAATTCATCCCAAAGGTGTTCTATGGGGGTTGAGGTCAGGACTCTGTGCAGGCCAGTCAAGTTCCTCCACCCCAAACTCGCTCATGTATATATTTATGGACCTTGCTTTGTGCACTGGTCCAAATCATTTGGTGGAGGGGGGATTATTTTGTGGGAGGAGGGGGGATTATGGTGTGGGGGTTGTACTTGGCTCCTTAGTTCCAGTGAAGGCGTCAGCATACCAAGACATTTTGGACAATTTCATGCTCCCAACTTTGTGGAAACAGTTTGGGGGACGGCCCCTTCCTGTTCCAACATGACTGCCCCACCAGTGCACAAAGTAAGGTCCATAAAGACGTGGATGAGCGAGTTTGGGGTGGAGGAACTTGACCGGTCTGCGCAGAGTCCTGACGCAGCAGCAAGACTCAGGAGCGAGCCCGCACGGGTACCCCCAGGCAAAGCAGCTTTCCGTGGGGGGGCACCAAATGAAGAGGAGGGGTCTGGAACACCGGCTGGGGGGACCCCCAGAAGAGAAGGATCGTGGCTGCTCTGTGCAATCAATTGCACAGAGAATGTGAGTTAGGCTTTGTTTGTTATTTTTATTAAAGGAAAACAAAAATCAAAGGGTTTGGAACCCCTTTAAAATGACTTCATCTGCAGATTGAAGTTCCTCCCTTTTGATCTGCAGATGAATAAACAGAAATATATCAAATTAAACAATGTTTCTTTATATCTTTTTATCTTTTTCTGTTTTAGGTTGAGCAATGTTGTTGATAAACATTGCCTGGCTGCTTTTTTTTCCTTTCTTGCAGCTCCAATTGCCGGAACTTTGTTTATATTTCAGCTGTCAACAGGGGAACCCCACTGACAGCTGAATGAATAATCAATTGGTAAGGACACGGCTGCCCTGCTCCTTAACAACCAATAATCGCCCGCTTTTTTTTTTTTACATTTCAGCTGTCAGTGGGGGAATCCCGCTGCCAGCTGAAATATCCGAGTCTGAAAGTACCGTGCAAATGCTTAGTATCGGCACTGATACTGGTATCGGGATCGGTGCAACACTAGTAGTAACCCCAGATCCAGTATCTATCATGGGCCCATCTTTCATCATTATTGTTACCGGCTTATTTCATCCCACTGACACCAACAATGTCACCTCGCTGACACCAACAATGTCACCTCTCTGACACCAACAATGTCACCTCTCTGACACCAACAATGTCACCTCGCTGACACAAAGTCATCCCACTGACACCAACAATGTCATCTCACTGACACCAACAATGTCATCCCACTGATACCAACAATGTCATCCCACTGACACCAACAATGTCATCCCACTGACACCAACAATGTCATCTCACTGATACCAACAATGTCATCCCACTGACACCAACAATGTCATCTCACTGATACCAATAATGTCATCCCACTGACACCAACAATGTCATCCCACTGACACCAACAATGTCATCCCACTGACACCAACAATTTCATCCCACTGACACCAACAATGTCACATCACTGACACCAACAATGTCATCTCACTGACACCAACAATGTCACCTCTCTGACACCAACAATGTCACCTCGCTGACACAAAGTCATCTCACTGACACCAACAATGTCATCCCACTGACACCAACAATGTCATCTCACTGACACCAACAATGTCATCTCACTGACACCAACAATGTCATCTCACTGACACCAACAATGTCATCCCACTGACACCAACAATGTCATCTCACTGATACCAATAATGTCATCTCACTGATACCAACAATGTCATCCCACTGACACCAACAATGTCATCCCACTGACACCAACAATGTCATCCCACTGACACCAACAATTTCATCCCACTGACACCAACAATGTCACATCACTGACACCAACAATGTCATCTCACTGACACCAACAATGTCATCTCACTGACACCAACAATGTCATCCCACTGATACCAACAATGTCATCCCACTGACACCAACAATGTCATCTCACTGACACCAACAATGTCATCCCACTGATACCAACAATGTCATCCCACTGATACCAACAATGTCATCCCACTGACACCAACAATGTCATCTCACTGATACCAATAATGTCATCTCACTGATACCAACAATGTCATCCCACTGACACCAACAATGTCATCCCACTGACACCAACAATGTCATCCCACTGACACCAACAATGTCACATCACTGACACCAACAATGTCACATCACTGACACCAACAATGTCATCTCACTGACACCAACAATGTCATCTCACTGACACCAACAATGTCATCCCACTGATACCAACAATGTCATCCCACTGACACCAACAATGTCATCCCACTGATACCAACAATGTCATCCCACTGACACCAACAATGTCATCCCACTGATACCAACAATGTCATCCCACTGACACCAACAATGTCATCTCACTGATACCAATAATGTCATCTCACTGATACCAACAATGTCATCCCACTGACACCAACAATGTCATCCCACTGACACCAACAATTTCATCCCACTGACACCAACAATGTCACATCACTGACACCAACAATATAGAGTTTATTTAATGCAGCTGACATGAACCATATGGGACCTATTTCATTGCACCGATGACACCAATAATACAGCCTATTTTATCTCAGAGTTCACTTTACCTCACTGGGGCCTCATTTATCCCACCGACACCAAAGATGGGAATTATTTTATTTCATTGACACCAACAATGGAACTTCATTCCCTTCTTATGTCACCACAATGAGGCTTCTGTTCTCCCACCGAGACCAACTACGGGGCTCATTCTCCCCCCACAGTCCACACCATGGGGCTTCTATTCTATCTCATTGACACAAACCATCGATTTCATTTTTTCCCACGAACAGAAGGAATCTGGGCCTCATTTTTTTGTTGCTCCTCTCCGTTACCCCAGAGGTCTCCAGCCTACGGCCCGCGGGCCACATGTGCCCACTACAAGATTTGATCAAACTCGCAGCTGATGTGCGCGCTTTCCGCTCTCCCTTCCCCCGACAGCGGATGTGCACGGACTCCACTTCTTCCCCCCCAACAGTAAGGTGGAGCTCTGATGGGGACACTGATGTGAGGGGGACTCTGATGTGAGGGGGACTCTGATGTGAGGGGGACTCGGATAGGGACACGAATGTGAGGGGGACTCTGATGGGGACATTAATGTAAGGGGGGACTCTGATGGGGACATTAATGTAAGGGGGGACTCTGATGGGGACATTAATGTAAGGGGGGACTCTGATGGGGACATTAATGTAAGGGGGGACTCTGATGGGGACATTAATGTAAGGGGGGCTCTGATCTGGACTTCTATTTAAGGGGAGACACTGACAGGGATACCAATGTAAGGGGAGATGGGGACTCTGATATAAGCGGGGACTCTGCTGGGGACCCTGATGTAAGGGAGACTCTGATGGGGACGCTGACATAAGGGGAGACTCTCATGGGTACCCTGATATATCAAGGTACTCTGATGTAATGGGGGACTCTGGCAGTGACCCTGATCTTAGGGGGGACTCTGATGGGGACCCCTGAAGTAAAAAGGAAATCTAATGGGGACCCTGATGTAAGGGAAACTCTGATGGGGACCCAGCTGTAAGGGGGGCTCTGATGTGGACACTGATTTAAAAGGAAGTCTAAGGGGAACCCTGATATAAGGGGACCCTAACAGGATCCTGATGTAAGGGGGAGTCTGATGGGGACCCTGATGTAAGGGGGAGTCTGATGGAGATCCTGATGTAAGGGGGAGTCTGATGCAGACCCTGATGTAAGGGGAAGTCTGATGCGGACCCTGATGTAAGGGAGAGTCTGATGCGGATCCTGATGTAAGGGGGAGTCTGATGCGGATCCTGATGTAAGGGGGAGTCTGATGCGGATCCTGATGTAAGGGGGAGTCTGATGCGGATCCTGATGTAAGGGGGAGTCTGATGGGGACCCTGATGTAAGGGGGAGTCTGATGGAGATCCTGATGTAAGGGGGAGTCTGATGCAGACCCTGATGTAAGGGGGAGTCTGATGCGGATCCTGATGTAAGGGGGAGTCTGATGGGGACCCTGATGTAAGGGGGAGTCTGATGGGGACCCTGATGTAAGGGGGAGTCTGATGGGGACCCTGATGTAAGGGGGGGAGTCTGATGGGGACCCTGATGTAAGGGGGAGTCTGATGGGGACCCTGATGTAAGGGGGAGTCTGATGCGGACCCTGATGTAAGGGGGAGTCTGATGGGGACCCTGATGTAAAGGGGAGTCTGATGGGGATCCTGATGTAAGGGGGAGTCTGATGGGGACCCTGATGTAAGGGGGAGTCTGATGGGGACCCTGATGTAAGGGGGAGTCTGATGGGGACCCTGATGTAAGGGGGAGTCTGATGGGGATCCTGATGTAAAGGGGAGTCTGATGGGGATCCTGATGTAAGGGGGAGTCTGATGGGGACCCTGATGTAAGGGGGAGTCTGATGGGGACCCTGATGTAAGGGGGAGTCTGATGGGGACCGTGATGTAAAGGGGAGTCTGATGGGGATCCTGATGTAAGGGGGAGTCTGATGGGGACCCTGATGTAAGGGGGAGTCTGATGGGGACCCTGATGTAAGGGGGAGTCTGATGGGGACCGTGATGTAAAGGGGAGTCTGATGGGGATCCTGATGTAAGGGGGAGTCTGATGGGGATCCTGATGTAAGGGGGAGTCTGATGGGGACCCTGATGTAAGGGGGAGTCTGATGGGGACCGTGATGTAAAGGGGAGTCTGATGGGGATCCTGATGTAAGGGGGAGTCTGATGGGGATCCTGATGTAAGGGGGAGTCTGATGGGGACCCTGATGTAAGGGGGAGTCTGATGGGGACCCTGATGTAAGGGGGAGTCTGATGGGGACCCTGATGTAAGGGGGAGTCTGATGGGGACCGTGATGTAAAGGGGAGTCTGATGGGGATCCTGATGTAAGGGGGAGTCTGATGGGGACCCTGATGTAAGGGGGAGTCTGATGGGGACCCTGATGTAAGGGGGAGTCTGATGGGGACCCTGATGTAAGGGGGAGTCTGATGGGGACCGTGATGTAAAGGGGAGTCTGATGGGGATCCTGATGTAAGGGGGAGTCTGATAAGGACCCTGTTATGAGGGGGACTCTGATGAGAAAGATGCAGTTTGAAATGACTTTTGTTTGATCTTTTATTATTGCCTTAAGTTTTTTTTTAGAATTTCTTTGCTTTACTGAAGTTCTTTATCTTTTCTTCTGAATAATATGCTAATTAAAAAAAAAAAAAATAAGTTTTTTTTTATCAATTCATTAAAATGTTATTCATTCATACATTGAACTGATTTATTTCTAGGCGGTGGATATTGGTAAATATATAGAATAAAGTCCTTGTGCGGGAAGGTTTGGAGACCCCCGATCCCCTCTATACTCGGAGGTTATATTACTATGGGCTGCACTACAACTAACAAAAAGAGTCCCAATGCCAAAAAAACAAAAACATAATAAAACAGAAAAAAAGAGAACTGAATGGGATTATTTTATTTTCTCTCTCATCACCCAGAAATGCTGGCACTCGCTGAGCCGGGTTCATTTAGGGAGAGGTTCTTATCTCCAGAGAACACGTTGTTGTCCCATCAATGTGCCGGGAGAAGAAGACTCCATCGGGGCAGACTGCTAGAGGTAAGACTTGGTAATAATCAAGACATACGGGGGGGAGGGGGACTGGGGACATCTGTACTGGGGGGGGACATCTGTACTGGGGGGGGGCATCTGTACTGGGGGGGGGACTGGGGACATCCGTACTGGGGGGGGGGGATATCCGTACTGGGGAGGGACTGGGGACATCTGTACTGGGGGGGGGGTATCCGTACTGGGGAGGGACTGGGGACATCTGTACTGGGGGGGGGGGGAGATATCCGTACTGGGGAGGGACTGGGGACATCTGTACTGGGGGGTATCCGTACTGGGGAGGGACTGGGGACATCCATACTGGGGGGGGGGGAGATATCCGTACTGGGGAGGGACTGGGGACATCTGTACTGGGGAGGGATATCCGTACAGGGGAGGGACTGGGAACATCTGTACTGGGGGGGGGGATATCCATACAGGGGAGGGACTGGGGACATCTGTACTGGGGGGGATATCCATACAGGGGAGGGACTGGGGACATCTGTACTGGGGGGGGGGATATCCATACAGGGGAGGGACTGGGGACATCTGTACTGGGGGGGGGATATCCATACAGGGGAGGGACTGGGGACATCTTTACTGGGGGGGGGATATCCATACAGGGGAGGGACTGGGGACATCTGTACTGGGGGGGGGGGATATCCATACAGGGGAGGGACTGGGGATATCTGTACTGGGGGGGATATCCATACAGGGGAGGGACTGGGGACATCTGTACTGGGGGGGGGGATATCCATACAGGGGAGGGACTGGGGACATCTGTACTGGGGGGGGATATCTGTAAGGGGGGGGGAACGGGGTTGTCAACCGTCAGAAAATTTACTTTCAGTTTGTAAAACCCAATGACTTTTACAGCTGTCTTTGTCACGTTGTGTTGCCTTCCGTCCTTGTTTTGTGTATTATCTGTGTTTTTCCATATCATGGTTATACTGTTTAACCACTTCACCTCTGGATGATTTACCCCCCCCCCTTCCTGACCAGGCCATTTTTTGCAATACAGCACTGCGTCGCTTTAACTGAGCGGGTGAGCACTGAACTTATTCTCTCTGGAGAAGAGACACCTGAGAGGGGATATCATTTCATTATATAAATACCGGACTGGTGACCCCACAATATATAAATACCAGACCGGTGACCCCACAATATATAAATACCGGACTGGTGACCCCACAATATATAAATACCGGACTGGTGACCCCACAATATATAAATACCGGACTGGTGACCCCACAATATATAAATACCGGACTGGTGACCCCACAATATATAAATACCGGACTGGTGACCCCACAATATATAAATACCGGACTGGTGACCCCACAATATATAAATACCGGACTGGTGACCCCACAATATATAAATACCAGACTGGTGACCCCACAATATGTAAATACCAGACCGGTGACCCCGCGATATATAAATACCAGACCGGTGACCCCACAATATATAAATACCAGACTGGTGACCCCACAATATATAAATACCAGACTGGTGACCCCACAATATGTAAATACCAGACTGGTGACCCCACAATATGTAAATACCAGACTGGTGACCCCACAATATATAAATACCGGACCGGTGACCCCACAATATATAAATACCAGACCGGTGACCCCACAATATATAAATACCGGACTGGTGACCCCACAATATATAAATACCGGACTGGTGACCCCGCAATATATAAATACCGGACTGGTGACCCCACAATATATAAATACTGGACTGGTGACCCCGCAATATATAAATACCGGACTGGTGACCCCGCAATATATAAATACCAGACTGGTGACCCCGCAATATATAAATACCGGACTGGTGACCCCAAAATATATAAATACCGGACTGGTGACCCCACAATATATAAATACCGGACTGGTGACCCCACAATATATAAATACCGGACTGGTGACCCCACAATATATAAATACTTTAAATACTATAAATACTTTAATGAGTGGCCACGTGTAATTGCCAATGCAATTGACCACAGTCCAATCAGAATGCAGGTGGCGTCTTTATAGGGGTTTCATCTTGTAGGTGGGTGGGGGGGTTGTGGATTCTTCCTAGTCCTCCAGGAGGGCTGCTCTGGGCTATATTTAGGGGAGCTAGTGTTGGGGGGGTCATCATTTTTTAGTGGGAGGGTGTGGGCATGTGGGTGGGAGGGTTCTTGTGGGGGGGGGGTTATTGCAGGGATAGTTACCTCTTTTGGATGCTGTGATGATTTTGCAATTTTTCAGTCCCCCCCCCCCACAAAATTAGCATTTGATAAATGGCCGTGCAAATAATGTTTGACATTAAAAACAATTGCACCAGCCACCATTTTTATTTGGGGGGGGGGGGGGAAATGCACATTTTATGTACGAAAAAAAAAAAAAAAAGAGAAAAGAGATTGTGGAGGGGAAGCAGTTAAGAAAAGCTTCCAGTCTACATAGCTTTCCATAAATGTGCAGGAAGGAAGTCTTGTATACAAGATTCATCGGGCTTAATATCTGACAGCCAAGCTGAAATATTAGAAGAATGACGAGGGATTCCATCGGCTGCAGACTGGTAGAGGTAAGACCCGATAATAATGAAGTCCGGGGGGGGGAGGGACACAACCAACAGACTTCTTCATGGTGAGGGACCTGGTATGGACTACCAGCCATGGTAGTGATTGGTTGGCATAGGAGAAAGTGGGTGTTCCTTAACCACTTACAGACCGGACCATTTTGCTGGTCAAAGACCAGACCACTTTTTGCGATTCGGCACTGCGTCGCTTTAACTGACAATTGCGCGGTCGTGCGACGTGGCTCCCAAACAAAATTGACAGCCTTTTTTTCCCACAAATAGAGCTTTCTTTTGGTGGTATTCGATCACCTCTGCGGTTTTTATTTTTTGCACTATAAACAAAAATAGAGCGACAATTTAGAAAAAAAAAAACGCATTATTTTTTACTTTTTGTTATAATAAATATCCCCCAAAAATATATAAAAAAACATTTTTTTCCCTCAGTTTAGGCCGATACGTATTCTTCTACATATTTTTGGTTAAAAAAAAAATCGCAATAAGCGATTATTGATTGGTTTGCGCAAAAGTTATAGCGTTTACAAAATAGGGGATAGTTTTATAGCATTTTTATTATCAGTGCTATACAAATGCAGTGATTCCTGTGTAAATGACACTGGCAGTGAAAGGGTTAACCAGTGGGTGGCAGTGTAGGGGTTAAGTGTTCCTAGGGGCGTGTTACTAACTGTGGGGGGGCTGGGCTTTCATTTAGTGAACACTGATCTCTACTCCAATCACATGGAGCAGAGATCAGCGTCACTAGTTGCTAGGCAGAGTGGAGAAATGCTGTTTACACGGCATTTCCTCCATTCGGCCGCTCCGTGAGACGATCGCGGGGATGCCCGTGGCGATCGAATCCGTGGGTCCCGTGACCGGACTCACGGAGGTCCCGACCAGCGGCGCGCTCCCGATGGCAGGGCGGCATTGAATATTGGACGTACCTGTACGCCAATATGCCTGCCCGTGCCATTCTGTCGACGTACATCGCCGCACGCTGGTCGGGAACCGGTTAAAGTGACACTAAACTCCTTTTATAAAACAAATACAATGTGTCTAAATGTAAGTAGAATGTACCTTCCATCTTTCTCTTCCTTTTGTATCATCCCTCAAATCCGCAAGCCTTTTTTTCCTACTGTTTTCAGATTTTGCGTACTAAGGTGGCTACGTTCCTTCTCCATGCCCACCTTGTGTATGTGTGAGGGCTTACCTAGGTTGGAGTCCATGGCGCAGAGATGTAGGCTCATCCTTGCAAATACACACAGCCCACGGTAACAAAGAGATAAGCTACCTGGGCTGTGAATCTGTGCACAGGGGGCTTGACAGGAATAGACAAGCCACCTTATCTGTGCCTATTAGTGCCACCTTAACTGTGCCTATCAGTGCCCAACAGTGCAGCCCATCAGTGCCCACCAGTGCCGCCTCATCAGCGCATTTCAATGAAGGAGAAAAATTACCTGTTTGCAAAATTTTATAACAAACTATTAAACATGATTTTTAATTTTTTTTTTTTTTTTGCATCTTTTTTTGTTTGTTTACTAAAAAATAAAACTCCCAGCTGTAATTAAATACCACCAAAAGAAAGCTCTATTTGTGGGAAAAAAACGATAAAAATTTCATTTGGGTACAGTGTTGTATGCCCGCGCAATTGTCATTCAAAGTGCATCAGCGCTGAAAGCTGAAAATTTGTCTGGGCAGGAGGGGGGTGTAAGTGCCCAGTAAGCAAGTGGTTAATAATAAAAGTAAATAGAACAAACGTAGTCAAAACATAACCAAAGTTCGGTAGCCGAAACGGATAGTCAGCCAAGCCAGAAGTCAGGGATCAGTGTAGTGGAACAGCAAGCAGGATCTGGAGCCAGGAGGGATGTCAGCAAAGCAAGTCTTGAACAGGATCGCAGGAGAGCGTCTCGGTTTCTGTGATGTTGACCAAGGCGAAGGCAGAGATCCTCTGGACTGGATGGCTTAAAGCGGACCTCCACCCTGAAGTGGAAGTTCTGCGCATCTGATCCCTCCCCCCCTCCGGTGTCACAATCGGCACCTTTCAGGGGGGAGGGGGGTGCAGTTACCTGGATAATCCAGGTATCTGTACCCACTTCCGGGACAAGACCACCGCAGACTGTCGCAGATGCCCCCCCCCGTTGTGTTCTGGGAAACACACAGTTCCTTCCCTCCCCACCTTCATCGATGAGTCTTCCCACCCCCACCTACATCGATGAGCCTTCCCTCTCCACCTCCATCAATGAGCCTTCAACCCCCCACCTCGATCAATGATTTTCCCTCCCCACCTCCATCAATAATCAATGACCCTTTCCGCCCCACCTCAATCAATGGGCTTTCCCGCCCCACCTCCATCAATGAGTCTTCCCTCCCCACCTCCATCAATGAGTCTTCCCTCCCCACCTCCATCAATGAGTCTTCCCTCCCCACCTCCATCAATGAGCCTTCCCTCCCCACCTTCATCAATGAGCCTTCCCTCCCCACCTCCATCAATGAGAGTTCCCTCCCCACCTCCATCAATGAGAGTTCCCTCCCCACCTCCATCAATATTCCTTCCCTCTCAACCTCCATTAATGAACCTTCCCTCCCCACCTCCATCAATGAGCCTTCCCTCCCCACCTTCATCAATGAGTCTTCCCTCCCCACCTCCATCAATGAGCCTTCCCTCCCCACCTTCATCAATGAGCCTTCCCTCCCCACCTCCATCAATGAGCCTCCCCTCCCTACCTCCATCAATGAGCCTTCCCTCCCCACCTCCATCAATGAGCCTTCCCTCCCCCACCTCCATCAATGAGCCTTGGCCACCCATGACCTTGTAACCAGTTTACCTTCCTTGGACCACTTTTGGTTGGCCCTGATCACTGCAGACTGGGAACACCCCACAAGAGCTGCAGTTTTGGAGTTGCCTGACCCAGTCTTTTGGCCCTGGCCAAAGTCGCTCCAATCCTTACACCTGCCCCATTTTTACCTGTTTTCAACATGAATTTCAGGGACAACATGTTCACTTGCTGCCTAATATATCCCACCCACTTTCAGATGCCGTTGTCACAAGATAACCAATGCTACCGACTTTACCTGTCAGCGGTCATATGGTTACGGCTGATTGGTGTATATCTCTTTATGGTGAACGTCTCCGTACTCACTGACATTTGCTGACTGTTGCACGCTCCTGATATAGTTCCTGGAATGCCTGAGCTGTGTCTATTGGGCCAGTAAAGCTCCAATGAGAATTCTGTGCCACGGAAATGTATAAATGAATGGGAGAAAGAGAAGATAAGAGTAAGAAAAAGGAAGATAAGAGGAGTTTATTTATTTAAATTTGGCAACTGTGCCCATCAAATGCAGCCACTGTGCCCATCAAATGCACCCACTGTGCCCAACAAATGCAGCCACTGTGCCCGTCAAATGCAGCCACTGTGCCCAACAAATGCAGCCACTGTGCCTGTCAAATGCAGCCACTGTGCCCGTCAAACGCAGCCACTGTGCCCGTCAAATGCAGCCACTGTGCCCGTCAAACGCAGCCACTGTGCCCGTCAAATGCAGCCACTGTGCCCATCAAAGGCAGCCACTGTGCCCGTCAAATGCAGCCACTGTGCCCAACAAATGCAGCCACTGTGCCTGTCAAATGCAGCCACTGTGCCCGTCAAACGCAGCCACTGTGCCCGTCAAACGCAGCCACTGTGCCCGTCAAACGCAGCCACTGTGCCCATCAAATGCAGCCACTGAAGCAAAAGGACTATTCCCCCTTAGGTGGGACCTTAAAGGCCACAAACACTGACATGCCTGAAAAAAATGAATTTTTATTATTACATGAAACAGGATAATTCCAGACCAAACAAATGATCAAGCATTAACAGACATCTAGCGTCAAATATTGTATGCATGTAGCCAATATAACAAAACAGAAGGAAACAAAATACAACAATACAAGTGTTATGACACTAATACTCTCCAATGGATGGTAATCCCTGGTACCCGACGCGTTTCCAGTTTAACACCTTCGTCAGGGGTAGAGAGTAGAAATAGGTGCGATCAAAAACAGTTTAATTCTAAAACGATAGTAGAAAGACACATCAGAGGGAGCAGCAGATAAAACATGAGATATGTGCAATACTCAACAGGTTTTTCTTATACCGACAAGCTAATCCACAAATGACATACCAAGCATAGTGATTCCATATCAAATACACGAGGAAACTGTCAGGATGGGGGATGCAGGTAAATGCCAGCCTAGGATCGGTATGAGTTTGAAACAAAGGGTTCCCAGATCTGTTTAATAGCGGGTAAGCAGCGGCGACTGAATTCCAGTGGTTGCGTCCGGACTGGTAAGGAAGAAGGACAGGATGTCGGTGTGATGTAAAGACCGGGGTGGGGGGGGGGGGGTCACAGATGAAATATTTAGGTAGACAGGCTGGGAAAAGGAGCCACAACCAGTGGGCAGAACTACGAGTAATCCCTCCACAATCCTACAAGAGTGTAAATAAAGCCTGAATTGGGCACCTGTGTGAGAGACGGGGGGAAAATGATGAAGATGTGATACATTGGTTAAGGCTATCGATTGATCCATTCCACACGAGGAAGATATCATCGATGTACCTGTACCAAACTATGGCTACATGCATACTATATTTCACGCTAGACGTCTGTTAATGCTTGATCATTTGTTTAATCTGGAATTATATTGTTTCATATTTTTTTCACGCATGTCAGTGTTTGTGGCCTTTAAAGTCCCACCTAAGGGGGAATAGTCCTTTTGCTTCAGTGGCTGCGTTTGACGGGCACAGTGGCTGCGTTTGACGGGCACAGTGGCTGCGTTTGACGGGCACAGTGGCTGCGTTTGATGGGCACAGTGGCTGCGTTTGACAGGCACAGTGGCTGCGTTTGACGGGCACAGTGGCTGCGTTTGACGGGCACAGTGGCTGCGTTTGACGGGCACAGTGGCTGCAATTGATGGCACAGTGGCTGTGTTTGACTGCCCCTTGGCTAATTTTAAATAAATAAACTCCTCCTATCTTCCTTTTTCTTACTCTTATCTTCTCTTTCTCTCATTCATTTATACATTTCCGTGGCACAAAATTCTCATTGGAGCTTTACTGGCCCAATAGGCACAGCTCAGGCATTCCAGGAACTATATCAGGAACGTGCAACAGTCAGCAAATGTCAGTGAGCTTGGAGACGTTCACCATAAAGAGATATACACCAATCAGCCGTAACCATCTGACTGCTGACAGGTAAAGTCGGTAGCATTGGTTATCTTGTGACAACGGCATCTGAAAGTGGGCGGGATATATTAGGCAGCAAGTGAACATGTTGTCCATGAAATTCATGTTGAAAACAGGTAAAAATGAGACTGAGTCAGGGCAACTCCAAAACTGCTCTTGTGGGGTGTTCCCGGTCTGCAGTGATCAGGGCCTAATAAGAGTATATTGAATGGTTTGTGCAAAAGTTATCGCATCTCCAAACTATGGGCTATATATTAGATTTTTTTTTTTAACTACTAGTAATGGCGGCTATCAGCGACTTATAGCGGGACTGCGATATTGCGGCAGGCAATCAGACACTAACTCACACTTTTGACACTTTGTGGGGGCCAGTGACATTATTACAGTAATTAGTGCTAAGAATATGTACTGTCACTGTACTAATGACACTGACAGGGAAGGGGTTAATATCACGGGTTTTCAAAGGGTTAAATGTGTCCCTAGGGGGTGCTTTCTTACTGTGTGTGGGGGATGGACTCGCTGTATGAACAGAGTGATCCGTGTTCTATCAGAATACCGCTACCCATCAGAAAATTCTTTGGAAGTGACTCTGCAAGACAAAATTGCTTATTACGCATGCGATATGCGTTCCGGCACGGCCGCTATGTGTATCAATAGGTTTCCTAATGTGACAGAACACAAAGCCAGCAGGGGAGATCTTTTTACACCCAGGGAAAGCGGGCAGAAGGTGGCGACGGCCATCTTGGTACACCCCGCACTGCTCAGCGGCAAACTGATTTGATACTGAAAAGGACAATTAGACTTGGTGAAAGAACGGAAAATTGTATACTTACCTGATGGTAATTTTCCTTTCCTGAGGGAAAGCATGACAGCATACTCGAATGGGATAGGCTCTGCCCCTCGCCCAATCAGGACTGGTTATACTATATATAAATGAGTCATCCCCCCCCCCCCCCCCCAGGCACCATTCTCGTAACTATACTCAACCACTAAACCCACAAGGGAGGGACCTGTATGTTGTCAAGCTTTGCATCTGGAAAGGAAAATTACCATCAGGTAAGTATATAATTTCCCGTTTTCCCGACACAAACATGACAGCATACACGAATGGGATGTAGCACGCCCACAGAACCTATAAGGGAGGGCCATGCTGAAGCATTTGAATCAACAGAACTGAAGTCAACTCCCCTGCTTCCAATGTTGCGTAATTGACTTTGCAATAGGCAAAAAAATAAAATGGCTGGTAGTATATGAACCTGGCTGGTATCCTGTAAAATTCTGGACCTTTGCCCACGAGCACGCCACCCATCCGATAAAGTGAGCTCTGCACTAGATTAATGAATTTATCTTCGTCCTATAAGCCCCTTAGCCTACTCTGACCCGAGATAATGCCGTTGTCCTAGTGGACAAGCGAAGAGTCTTCTTCTGATACTGCCAGGCCTGAAGAGGCCACTGTCTGACCTTCTAGAGAAGGGCCACTTCCATGTATTTCTTCCACGTAGAGTCCATTACTCCAGCTTGTGGTGACGCAGACATTTCAGTTTGGACATGCCGGAAGGGTGGGTGATGTCTTGACCCAGAAGCAAGCATGGCGACCCTCGTCTGGTGCCGGAGAGAAAGAAACCAGAGCTATTTTGTTTGATAAGGGTAGCAATGAGGCAGTTTACCGTTTGGATCTCTGAAATAATTCTCCCAGATGTGATATCCTTAAGAAATACTGCTTTATGCAGGCCATACATGGTCAAAGTTCAAACGAATTTTCTTTTCAAAATCAGTTCGTTTTTTTTTGTGATCTGATGATGCCACCCTTGATTTTCGAAATTCGGCCGACCAAGCCTTCAATTTAAGAAATCAAATAGATAGGTTATGGCGCTAAACCCCAAACAATTGTGCTCGTAATGACCTATCGTCAAGATTGGAGATATAAAAAGTGCTACAGTGGTGTGAAAAAGTGTTTGCCCCCTTCCTCATTTCCTGTTCCTTTGCATGTTTGTCACACTTAAGTGTTTCGGAACATCAAACCAATTTAAACAATAGTCAAGGACAACACAAGTAAACACAAAATGCAATTTGTAAATGAAGGTGTTTATTATTAAAGGTGAAAAAAAATCCAAACCATCATGGCCCTGTGTGAAAAAGTGATTGCCCCCCTTGTTAAAACATACTATAACTGTGGTTGTCCACACCTGAGTTCAATTTCTCTAGCCACACCCAGGCCTGATTATTGCCACACCTGTTCACAATCAAGGCATCACTTAAATAGGAGCTGCTTGACACAGTAAGGTCCACCAGAAGATCCTTAAAAGCTACACATCATGCCGAGACCCAAAGAAATTCAGGAACAATTGAGAAAGAAAGTAATTGAGATCTATCAGTCTGGAAAGGGTTATAAAGCCATTTCCAAAGCTTTGGGAATCCAGCGAACCACAGTGAGAGCCATTATCCACAAATGGCGAAGACATGGAACAGTGGTGAACCTTCCCAGGAGTGGCCGGCCGCCCAAAATGACCCCAAGAGCGCAGCGACGACTCATCCAAGAGGTCACAAAAGACCCCACAACAACGTCCAAGGAACTGCAGGCCTCACTTGCCTCAGTTAAGGTCAGCGTTCATGCCTCCACCATCAGGAAAAGACTGGGCAAAAATGGCCTGCATGGCAGAGTTCCAAGGAGAAAACCACTGCTGAGCAAAAAGAACATCAAAGCTCGTCTCAATTTCTCCACAACACATCTTGATGATCCCCAAGACTTTTGGGACAACATTCTGTGGAGCGATGAGACAAAAGTGGAACTCTTTGGAAGGTGTGTGTCCAAGTATATCTGGCGTAGAAGGAACACTGCATTTCATAAAAAGAACATTATACCAACAGTAAAATATGGTGGTGGTAGTGTGATGGTCTGGGGCTGTTTTGCTGCTTCAGGACCTGGAAGACTTGCCGTGATAAAAGGAACTATGAATTCTGCTGTCTACCAAGAGATCCTGAAGGAGAATGTCCGACCATCTGTTCGTGTACTCAAGCTGAAACGAACTTGGGTTCTGCAGCAGGACAATGATCCTAAACACACCAGCAAGTCCACCACCGAATGGCTGAAGAAAAACAAAATGAAGACTTTGGAGTGGCCTAGCCAAAGTCCTGACCTGAATCCTATTGAGATGTTGTGGTATGACCTTAAAAAGGCCGTTCATGCTTGAAAACCCTCTAATGTAACTGAATTAGGACAATTCTGCAAAGATGAGTGGGCCAAAATTCCTCCAGGACGCTGTAAAAGCCTCATTGCACGTTATCACAAACGCTTGGTTGCAGTTGTTGCTGCTAAGGGTGGCCCAACCAGTTATTAGGTTTAGGGGGCAATCACTTTTTCACACAGGGCCATGATGGTTTGGATTTTTTTTCACCTTTAATAATAAACACCTTCATTTACAAATTGCATTTTGTGTTTACTTGTGTTGTCCTTGACTATTGTTTAAATTGGTTTGATGTTCCGAAACACTTAAGTGTGACAAACATGCAAAGGAACAGGAAATGAGGAAGGGGGCAAACACTTTTTCACACCACTGTATATAGAATAAAGTGCAAATACTTCCTAATTATGTTGGGAAAATTGAACGAAAATAGATATAAAGTAAAATCAGTATTAAACCATCATATAAGTGCCATCTTACACTAAATAAAACCCCAACAAATTCATATAATAAATATTCACATAGATCATAATAGATATTGTGTTCTTATATAAAAGTGACAAAAGTTCTCTTGGACAGCAAAAAAACACTAAATATATCCTTCAGTGTCCTCATTAAAATAAAAAGTGAACCGTGCAAATAGGTGCAAGGAAAGTGCAAAAAAAAAGACTAAAAGTCAAAATCTAAGTTCAACCAATAATCGCATAAGGACGCATGTGTATTCACTACACGTATCCAATATTGGTGTTTTGGTTGATGATACGGCCACCGCAAAATACTAGTGCAAACAGTACGGATCTTCAATGGGAAACCTTCATCCCCGATGCGCCACTCAGTGTTATAATATGTAAATGCTCTCACCAGAACTTACGCCCCCTTGTGGAGCTGGATGGACCTTCACAATGTAAGCCACTGTGTCGCTGTCTGGCTGCTGCTGGTGCACTGGGGGAAAGTTTCACTGTTCCGTTCGTGTGATCTCCATTAAAGGGTATACATGAGGAAAGACACATCCATAGTGTAGTACGTTTTTAAACATAAACCTTTGTTTATTTAAGTTAAAACTACTCACATTTAGTATTAAAAACACATGCATGTAATCTCCGCCGGCCGTCTCTATCTGTTGGAATGGGTGCATGCAACGTGGCCACGCATTCCAACAGATAGAGACGGCCGGCGGAGATTACATGCATGTGTTTTTAATACTAAATGTGAGTAGTTTTAACTTAAATAAACAAAAGTTTATGTTTAACCACTTCCCGACCAGCGCACGACGATGTACGTCGACAGAATGGCACGGGCAGGCATATTGGCGTACAGGTACGTCCAATATTCAATGCCGCCCTGCCATCGGCGCGCTCCCGCGCTGATCGGGACCCCCGTGAGTCCGGTCGCGGGACCCGCGGACTCGATCGCCGCGCGCATCCCCGCGATCGTCTCACGGAGCGGCCGAATGGAGGAAATGCTGTGTAAACAACATTTCTCCATTCTGCCTAGCAACTAGTGACGCTGATCTCTGCTCCATGTGATTGGAGCAGAGATCAGTGTTCACTAAATGAAAGCCCAGCCCCCCCCACAGTTAGTAACACGCCCCTAGGAACACTTAACCCCTACACTGCCACCCACTGGTTAACCCTTTCACTGCCAGTGTCATTTACACAGGAATCACTGCATTTATATAGCAGTGATTACTGTATAAATGACAATGGTCCCAAAAATGTGTCAAAAATGTCCGATGTGTCCGCCACAATGTCGCAGTCACAATAAAAATCGCAGATCGCCGCCATTACTAGTAAAAAAAAAAATTATTAATAAAAATGCTATAAAACTATCCCTATTTTGTAAACGCTATAACTTTTGTGCAAACCAATCAATAATCTCTTATTGCGATTTTTTTTTACCAAAAATATGTAGAAGAATACGTATCGGCCTAAACTGAGGGAAAAAAAATGTTTTTTTATATATTTTTGGGGGATAGTTATTATAACAAAAAGTAAAAAATAATGCGTTTTTTTCAAAATTGTTGCTCTATTTTTGTTTATAGCGCAAAAAAATAAAAACCGCAGGGGTGATCAAATACCACCAAAAGAAAGCTCTATTTGTGGGAAAAAAAGGACGTCAATTTTGTTTGGGAGCCACGTCGCACGACTGCGCAATTGTCAGTTAAAGCGACACAGTGCCGAATCGCAAAAAGTGGTCTGGTCTTCGACCAGCAAAATGGTCCGGTCTGCAAGTGGTTAAACCCGCCGGCAAAGCGCCGCTGCAGCGGCGCTTTGCCGGCGGTATTGCCGCGCTGTCCCATTGATTTCAATGGGTAGAAGCGGTTTAGGAGCGGTGAATACACCGCTCCTTCACCGCTCCAAAGATGCGGCTAGCAGGACTTTTTTCACTGTCCTGCCAGCGCACCGCCCTCCGGCTTTCACACTGGAGTGAAAGGGGCCGGTTTTTTTCAGGCGCTACACAGGCGCTATTTTTCAGCGCTGTAACGCCTGAATACCGCCCCAGTATGAAAGCAGCCTTAGTGTAAGATGGCACTTATATGATGGTTTAATACTGATTTTACTTTATATCTATTTTCGTTCAATTTTCCCAACATAATTAGGAAGTTTTTGCACTTTATTCTATATATAGCACTTTTTATATCACCAATCTTGACGATAGGTCATTACGAGCACAATTGTTTGGGTTTAGCGCCATAACCTATCTATTTGATTTCTTAAATTTCACCTCCCGTCCTAAATTAGGAAGTGGGGGCTTCAGGTATAGGCAGCTCTAACCCCATAAACAAATATTTTTCACCACGTTGCGGTTTGTTTTTTACTCACCTAGGGTGAACATTCCATAGCGCGACTTTACCCATTTATTTACAAGCCTTCAATTTCACCTTCATGTTGCTACAGAAAAGAATTTACGTGGCCGGGAATCTTCTTTTCTCTCCGTAAATTTTCTTTTCTTGCACATGCACATTTTTTTTTTTCTTATTATATTTCTCTCACGATTCTCCCATCATTGATTAGAAAATTGTTAAATTTTCAAAAAAATTGCCAACATGTCAGATTCCTCAAATTTGATTGCCGCACAAAAATCTAAATGACTGCGAAAATTCGTACGGAAATTCTTAAGGCCCATACACACGATCAGGCTTTTTGACAACAAACATGCAAATTAGCTGTTTTGGAGCAACATCCGACCCGTGTGTACGCTCCATCGGACAAACTTTTTTGGTTTTCATCTGACTTTTGTTGGCTGTGCGAACGGACAAACTTTCTGGCAACAAAAGTCTGATGGAGCAAAAAAGTCTGATCGTGTGTACAGAAAACCATAGGACTTTTGTACAAAGTGCAAACAGGCATGCTCAGAACCAATGCAAAAGATCAGACAACAATACAGAAGTTGACCACATGTGGCGGTAAAGAGTAGAAAAACCACGTGATTTGGTGAAAGTTGGCTGAAAAGTCAAAAGTCCTGCTGTGTGTATGCAACACAAGTTCAGGGCCGACGCCCTTTGTACAAAAATCCAAGGGAAAGTTTGTACAAAGTCCTATCGTGTGTATGAGGCTTTTCGATATGATTTTCGAAAATTCGAACCATGTATGGCCGGCATTAGTGTCACTGAACCTATTCAGGTAGTCTTGTTCAGAAGAATGGAGGAGTGGGACAACCTTCCCAACACTAGGGGAAAGAACGATCTGTACCGCCCTTTTGGAATTGGTTCCCCCCAGATGTGCGGCAGTCACTGGATCTCAGGAATTGAGGACCTGGCCAAGACTTGACTACTGCGCAATCCCTTATCTTATATTACTTGCAGACATCTTAATCTTTTGCAGCCGGGAGCAAAGGATTCTATTCTTAAATTCTGTGAGATTTCCCATGTTCTGGTATACCTGGAGTTTGCCGCAGTTCCCCCCGGTTTCCACAAGGTTTCAAATTATAGTGGTGAGACCCCTTGATAAGCCTTCCTAACTCGGTCTGCCAGTTGCTAGATCCAACATGGCTGAATTTGGATACACTTGGCTCCGCTGTGTAAGGTCTAATATCTCAGGAAGAATATAATATGAGGTTCTTGGGCCAAAGACTGTACTTTCAGGACACCACGGGCTGTAAGTCCCCCCTGGATCATTATTGCCCTTATCCCAGCTGTATGACTACGGATCCTGGTTGAACTAGATGGACCCGTGTCTCTTCTCAACCTGCCTAACTATGTACTATGATCCTGATGAGGAGTTCGGAGATCACCGAGTCTGGTGGCTATATAGGCTAACCTGCCGACCCAGCTGGATGCTAGTAGATCCACTGCTTCCATTTCTGTAAAGCTCCTCTTGCAGGAATAACTGCCCTTCCTGACCATTGAGTTTACTACCGAGTTGAGATTAATTGGACCACTTGTTGGTCGAGGGCAGTCTTTCTCAACCTTTTCAACACAGAGGAACCCTTGAAATAGTTCTCCGGTCTCAGGGAACCCCTGATAAAAATTAGAAATCTACAACTCATGATACATTAGTGTGATGGTCAGTGGGAAGAATGGTCCTTACACTTGTGGTCATTGGGAAGAAAGGTCCTTACACTTGTGGTCATTGGGAAGAAAGGTCCTTACACTTGTGGTCATTGGGAAGAATGGTCCTTACACTTGTGGTCATTGGGAAGAATGGTCCTCACACTTGTGGTCATTGGGAAGAATGGTCCTTACACTTGTGGTCATTGGGAAGAATGTTCCTCACACTTGTGGTCATTGGGAAGAATGGTCCTCACACTTGTGGTCATTGGGAAGAATGGTCCTTACACTTGTGGTCATTGGGAAGAATGGTCCTTACACTTGTGGTCATTGGGAAGAATGGTCCTCACACTTGTGGTCATTGGGAAGAAGGGTCCTTACACTTGTGGTCATTGGGAAGAATTACCTCCTTACAGATAGTTAAAAAGATCAATGGTGTCGGTGGGAACTTATCTGAGAGGCAGAAATTGCCCAATGCTGAAGGAACCAGTAGCAACCTCTGGAGGAACCCTGGGGTTCCACAGAACCCTGGTTGAGAATCACTGGTCTAGGGACTCACCCCTGACATCCAAGGTTTCGTATTTTACCATATCTGACAGGAAGTTCTGGGAAGCTAGAACACAGAGCGATGAGATGAGACAGGTTTGGCAAACCTGAAGGGGAGATACCTCTTGCCACGATGATAGGAGATTACCTATTGCCGTCTGTTTGGAGCATAACTGAGGCCTCCTAGGCTGTGTTGCCCAAATGACTTCCCCACTTGGGAATCACTGCACCCCTGAGGCTTAACCACTTGGTTAAAGTGTCACCTATTGGGATTTTTTAGGTACCAAAATTTGGCGAAGGCAATTTTAACCACTTAAGGACCGCATCACGCCGATATACGTCAACAGAATGGCACAGCTGGGCACAATCACGTACCTGTACGTGATTCTTTAAGTGCCCAGCCGTGGGTCGGGAGCGCGCTCCCGACCCGGTCCTGAGCTTCATGACCGTGGGCGCGGGACCAGCGGACCCGATCGCCGCTGGTGTCCCGCGATCGGGTCACAGAGATGAAGAACGAGCTCCCCTGTGTGGCTGTCACCAATCGTCTGTTCCCTTTTATAGGGAAGGATGATCAGTGACATCACATGCCAGGCCACGCCCCCCCTAAACACATCACGTCATACATAACCCCTACACTGCCCCCTAGTGGTTAACTCCTTCACTGCCAGTGTCATTTACACAGGAATCGCTGCATTTGTATAGCACTGATTGCTGTATAAATGACAATGGTCCCAAAAATGTGTCAAAAGTGTCCGATGTGTCCGCCATAATGTCGCAGTCACAGTAAAAATCGCTGATCGCCGCCATTACTAGTAAAAAAAAATTAATAAAAATGCTATAAAACTATCCCCTATTTTGTAAACGCTATAACTTTTGCGCAAACCAATCAATAAACGCTTATTGCGATTTTTTACTAAAAATATGTAGAATACATATCAGCCTAAACTGAGGGAAAAAAAAAATTTATATATTTTTTGGGGACATTTATTATAGCAAAAAGTAAAAAATATTGCATTTTTTTCAAAATTGTCGCTCTTTTTTTTTTTATATAGCACAAAAAATAAAAACCGCAGAGGTGATCAAATACCACCAAAAGAAAGCTCTATTTGTGGGGGGAAAAAAGGACCTCAAATTTGTTTGGGAGCCACGTCGCATGACCGCGCAATTGTCAGTTAAAGCGACGCAGTGCCGAATCGGAAAAAAGGGGCTTGGTCCTTTGGCTGCAGATTGGTCCGGGGCTTAAGAGGTTAAAGCATGTCATGTTTGGTATCTACAGTATTTACTGGGAGTAACATCCTCTTAATTATTTTATGAAAAACATAGGGTATTCTATTGTGTTTTTGTGCAATAAAATTCATTAAAGTTTACTTTTTCCCCAAAAATTTGCAAAAAATTTGAAAAAAAACGCTGCACAAATATCGTGTAATATAAAAATGTGCAACAGCCAGCATTTTATTCTCTAGGGCCTCTGCTTTAAAAAAAATATAAAATGTTTTGGGATTCTAAGTCATTTTATTGAAAAAAAAAAAAAAAATGCAGATTTTTAGCATGCATATAAAAATTAAACATTTGTCCTGGTAGGCAAGCGGTTATGGAAATCTTCTTGTCTACTCATCTTCCCATACAAGTGCGGGAAGGAAGTCGTATATAAGAAATTAATAAGCTAATCATCATTTTCTGAAGCCTTTTCGCTACACTGATTGGTATCTGCGTGCTGCTGACCTTTCTCAGGAGTCCCGGGTCCCACTTCCTTCCCCTTCTTAGACATTCCAAAACCTTATTGTTGTGTTTATAAATTGTTTGTCTCATTTATCCGGTTGCCAGTTTATCTGTTTCCACCTATCCCAGGCTAGCAATTCTCCCGATCTGCGTCGTATTGTGACTCCATTTTTTTTTATATTATGCCTTCTCTTTTATTGCAATGTACGGCGGAGGTGCTGCTGTTTGTTTCCGAGACCTTCGCTAAATTTTTGTACTGCTACCCTTTTTAAAAAAAATCAATAAATATATATATATAAAAAAAAAAAATTATAATTTCCAGCTTAAAAAAAATTAGCATTTTTTTTTTTACACGTAGGAGAGGAATGGCCCGCGGACTGGAGGGGGTTAAAGGTGTTTGGTTTCTGAGTCTGTTCAGAGACGGTGTGATGCATTAGATAAAAGGATATGATGGTTGCGAATAATGAGATTATTATGATGCCTTTATAAGTTTTTAATGTTTAATGTTTTTAACGTTATATTTGTTATAATAATTGTTGTAATAATTGATAAAAAAAAAAAAAAAATTGATGAAGAAAAATAAGTAAGTAGAAATAAAGAACAATAATAAGTAAGCACCAATATATATATATATGTATACGATGTATTACATTTTATTTATTTCCATTATTTATTTTATTTATATATATATAATTTTATTAATCAAATTTTTTTTTATTTTCATTATCTATTTTATTAATTATATATATATTAGTATTATTATTATTTAAGGTACAATTAACCTACCAGCATGTCTTTGGAATATATATAGATATATAGATTTAGAATATATATGTATATATATATATATATATATATATATATAGTAGGGATGAGCCGAACACCCCCCGGTTCGGTTCGCATCAGAACTTTCGAACGGACCGCAAATTCGTACGCACGTTAGAACCCCATTGAAGTCTATGGGACTCGAACGTTCGCAATAAAAAGTGCTAATTTTAATGGCTCATATGCAAGATATTGTCCTAAAAAGGGTTTGGGGACCTGGCTCCTGCCCCAGGGGACATGGATCAATGCCTAAAATGTTTTTAAAAATGGCCGTTTTGGCGGGAGCACTGATTTTAATGACATGAAAAAAAGTGAGATATTCCTTTAAATATCATGCCTGGGGGGTGTCTGTAGTATGCCTGTGAGGTGCCACGTGTTTCCCGTGTTTAGAACAGTCCCTGCACAAAATGACATTTAACAGAAAAAACGTCATTTCAAACTGCTTGCGTTTTTAATGTTATATCTGGTTCCGGCAATATGGATGAAAATCATTGAGAAAATGGCATGGGTAGCCCCCCTTGCCCATTACCAGCCCCTTTGGGTCTTGTACGCATATTGAGGGGAACCCCCGTACCCATATTAAAAAAAGGAAATGCGTGTGCCCCCCAGGCCCTATATACTCAGAACAGCAGTATACAGGCGGTGCAAACAAGACAGGGACTGTGTAGGTTTTTTTTTTTTAAGTAGAATCTGTTTGTAATTTTGAACTGGTACATTTTTAAAGTGTAGCTCCAGTCAAAAAAACTATTTTTAAGCTTTTTGGAAAACATAGGGAAGGGTTATCACCCCTGTATAATTTGTTTTGTCGTCCATCTTTTTTCATCTCAGTTCCTGTTGTCTCCTTCCGTTTGCAAGTAGGAGATGTTTGTAAGTTGGATGTTTGAAAGTAGGGGCCTGCCCTATATGCTCTGCAGAAATGGCGGAACAAGGTGTTGGTTTTGCCACAACATTGTAAGCCCTCAAAGTGACTCTTGGTGGGCGCTGGAGCGCCCTGCTGTGAACGATTATATCAAGAATTGTAATTACATGCCATTGTTGAACAGTGGTAGAAAAATTGGGCCTTTGGTGGTTGTGGTGGTGGTGCTGGTGCCACAACACTATATGTCCTCACAGTTACTCTGGGTGGGCACAGGAACGGGCCCTGCTGTGAAATATTATATCAAGAATTGTAATTACATGCCCCTGTTAAACAGGGGCTGAAAAATTGGGCCTTAGGCACTGGTGCTGGTGCCACCACACTGCAACCTCTCCCATATACTCTAGTTGTGGTGCAGGAATGAGCCCTGCTGCAAAGCATTGCATCAAAAATTGTAATTAAACACCCCTGTTAAACAGGGGCTGAAAAATTGGGCTGGTGGCATCACCCAGAACAAAAAATGTTCTTCCAACATATCAGCGGAGGAGGAAGAGTATAGACAATCAACATAAAAGGACAGTCACTCAGCATCAGCATAGGCAGTCTTGAAGGGATGTGATATTTAAAAAAAAAAATTATTCGTTTACATCAGCTTCAGGTGCTTGGTAGCTGTGGGTGATCCAAGACTGATTCATCTTTATGAAGGTCAGTCGATCAACCGAGTCGGTGGACAGGCGCACCCTGTGATTGGTAACAAAGCCACCAGCAGCACTGAAGGTGCGTTCTGAAAGAACGCTGGATGCAGGACAGGCCAGTAGCTCAATTGCATACTGTGCAAGCTCTGGCCAGTGATCCATCCTCAAGACCCAGTAAGCCAGAGGATTTTCGGTGGGAAAGGTGTCCAAGTCTGACCTTGCCCCTAGGTATTCCTGCACCATGTAAATCAGACGCTGGCGATGGTTGCTGAAACCATAGCCATACCTTGGGGCTGCGGACTAAAAAAATTGTCCGAATGCATTGGTCAGACGGCCACCTTCTCCACCGCTCCTTCTGACCGAAGCCTCAGCAACACGTTGTCCAGGACCAGGAGTTTGTAACCTCCCAGTCTCTGGGAACGCGTTGCACAGACCTTTCTGCAAGGCCTCCCGGAGATGTCTCATCCACTGCTCCCTCTGCGATGGCAAGATAAGGTCAGCAACCTTACCCTTGTACGGTGGATCAAGTAGAGTGGCCAGCCAGTAATGGTCCCTCTCCTTTATCCGAAGAATACGAGGATCCTTCCGCAGGCTTTGCAGGATCAGGGAGGCCATGCAGCGTAGGTTAGCTGAGGCATTCGGTCCGGAGTCCTCTGGGTCACTAAGGGAAACATGATCCGCAGCTACCTCCTCCCAGCCACGTACAAGTCCACGGGTTTCTTGGGACTGTAAATCATCCCTACAAGACTGCTGCTGCTGCTGCTGCTGCTGCTGATGCTGAGTGCCAGCCTCCACCTCCATGCTGACACAATCATCCTCCTCCTCCTCCTCCTCCTCTTCCTGTGTGATGGGTGGCACAGCAGGAACACTGTCTGGATAAAGGGGGCCTTGAGAGGCAAGGAAGTCCTCCTCTTCCTGCCTCTGTTCTGCCTCAAGTGCCCTGTCCATTATTCCATGCAGCGTATGCTCCAAGAGGTGGACAAGAGGTACAGTGTCACTGATGCATGCACTGTCACTGCTCACCATCCTTGTGGCCTCCTCAAACGGTGACAGGACAGTGCATGCATCCCTGATCATGCCCCACTGGCGTGGTGAGAAAAAACCGAGCTCCCCTGACCCTGTCCTGGTGCTCATTGATGGCCCTCTGCTGCGTGTGCAGCCGCTGCAGCATGGCCAACGTTGAGTTCCACCTGGTGGGCATGTCACATATAAGGCGGTTCTTGGGCAGGTTCAACTCCTTTTGGAGCTCAGCCAGCCGAGCACAGGCATTAAATGATCGGCGGAAATGCACACAGACTTTCCTGGCCTGCTTCAGGACATCCTGTAAGCCTGGGTACCTGCCCAAGAACCGCTGCACCACCAGGTTAAGGACGTGAGCCACACAGGGCACATGGGTCAGTTGTCCCTGTCGGAGGGCGGAGAGGAGGTTGGTGCCATTGTCGCAAACCACCATTCCCGGCTTAAGCTGGCGTGGCGTCAACCACCTCTCGGCCCGCCCCTGCAGAGCTGACAAAATATCCGCCCCAGTGTGGATCCTGTCCCCCAAACAAACCAGCGCAAGCACGGCATGGCATTGTTTTGCCTGCGTACTTGCATAGCCCCTGGAACGCCTACGGAGCACCGCTGGTTCTGAGGACAGAGCACTGGAAGAGGCCATGGAGGAAGAAGAAGAGGAGGGGGTGGAGGAGAGAGGTGTGTCACAACCAATAGTAGCATTTTGGAGGCGTGGTGGCGGAACAACCTCCAAAACTACTGCACCTTGTCCTGCATCATTCCCAGCTGCCAGAAGAGTGACCCAATGGGCCGTGAAAGACAGGTAACGTCAGGGCTCGAGTACTGCGGGAACGCGTGGGAACGCGTGGGAACGGCGTCCCTGCACTCTTTTCACAGCGGGAACGCCGTTCCTTTTGCAGGACTAGAGCCGCCCGTGCCGAATGAGATGTATGCAGAGTAGCGCAGGAAGCGCCTGTCTGTAATAGGTTCTCTCTCTTGTCACTCAGCGCTGTTCGCTGCCCGGCGGCCCCTCTCTTCTCGTCTATCCCCATTGGCTTGTGATATCATCTGGGATAGACGAGAAGAGAGGAGGGGCCGCCGGGGAGCGAACAGCGCTGAGTGACAAAAGAGAGAACCTATTACAGACAGGCGCTGCGTGATATGAGAGAGAGAACTTACTACAAACAGGCGCTTCCTGAGCTACTCTGCATACTGGCAAGTAAGAGCCCCTCATGTGCCCTGTAATGTGCCCCCCGATGTGCCCATGCCCTGAGTGCTATGTGCCCCATGCCCTAATGTGCCCCATGCCCTGATGTGCTATGTGCCCCATAATTTGCCCTGATGTGCTATGTGCCCCATGCTCTGATGTGCTATGTGCCCTGTGCCCTGATGTGTCATGTGCCCTGATGTGCCCCGTGCCCTTATGTGCTATTTGCCCTGATGTGCTATGTGCCCCGTAATGTGCCCTGATGTGCCCCATAATGTGCCCCATAATGTGCCATAATCTACCCCGATGTGCCATGTGCCCCATGCCCTGATGTGCCATGTGCCCTAATGTGCGCCATGCCCTGATGTGCTATGTGCCCCGTGCCCTGATGTGCTATGTGCCCCATAATATTCCCTGATGTGCTATGTGCCCCATAATGTGCCCTGAAGTGCCCCATGCCCTGATGTGCTATGTGCCCTGATGTACTATGTGCCCCAATGTGCCTCATAATATGCCCTGATGTGCTATGTGCCCCGTGCCCTGATGTACTATGTGCCCCAATGTGCCCCATAATATGCCCTGATGTGCTATGTGCCCTGATGTGCCATGTGCCTTGATGTGCTATGTGCCCTAATGTGCCATGTGGCCTGATGTGCCCCACGCCCTTATGTGTCCTGTGCCCTGATGTGCCCCATGCCCTGATGTGCTATGCGCCCCATAATGTGCCCTGATGTGCCATAATGTGCCCTGATGTGCCATAATGTGCCCCGTGCCCTGATGTGCCATGTTCCCTAATGTGCCCCATGCCCTGATGGGCTATGTGCCCCATAATGTGACCTGATGTGCTATGTGCCCGAATGTGCCCCATGATGTGCCATAATGTGCCTTGATGTGCCCCGAGCCCTGATGTGCCCCATGCCCTGATGTGCTATGTGCCCTGATGTGCCCCATGCCCTTATGTGCCCCCTGCCCTGATGTGCTATGTGCCCCATAATGTGCCCTGTTGTGCCATAATGTGCTCCGATGTGCCATGTGCCCCGTGCACTGTTGTGCTATGTGGCCTGATGTGCCCCATGCCCTGAGGTGCCCCGTGCCCTGATGTGTCCCAATGTCCAATTTTTTTTTTTTGGTGGGGGAGTGGATCTTGGGTGGGAGTTCCCACACTTTTTTCCCCAGGACTTGACCCCTGGGTAACGTCCCTGTCCATGCCTGCTGGACCATGAGTCAGCGGTAATATGCACCTTACCGCTGACCGCCCTGTCCAGCGAGGCAAGGACATTGCCTTCCACATGTAGAGAGCCGGAATCGCCTTCCGTGAGAAAAAGTGGCGTTTGGGGACCTGCCACTGAGGAACCGCACATTGTACAAACTCACGGAAGGGGGCCGAGTCTACCAACTGAAAAGGCAGCAGTTGAAGTGCTAGCAATTTAGCCAAGCTAGCATTCAACCGCTGGGCATGTGGATGGCTGGGAGTGAACTTCTTTCGCCGGTCCAGCAGCTGGGGCAGGGACATTTGCCTGCTATAATCGGACGTGGGTGTACCGCTAGCAGAGTGCCCGGAAGCACTTGGCTGTGACACACCTAATTCTACACCTTCATTCCTCTCAGAGCAGGTTTCAGAGAGGACTGAAGGTCTAGTGGGGTTGGAGATGCCAGCTGATGAGGAGCAAGGAGAGGTCCGCTTTGTTCTTTGGTGTGGGTCTTTGAGGTACGCTTGCCAACGAAATGCATGGCAGGTCAACATATGTCTGGTCAAGCATGTGGTGCCCAAGCGGCTGATGTTTTGGCCACGCGAGATATGCTTGAGACATATGTTGCAAATAGCAGCGGTGCGATCTGATGCACTCGCCTCAAAAAAGGCCCACACCAAAGAACTTTTAGAATAACGCGCAGAGGCAGCGCCCTGCACAGGCGGAGCTCTGCGGTGTGATTCAGTCGGTGTGCTGCCCCTAAGCTGACCCCCGGAGGGCATCCTGCCTCGTTGGAGATGTGCATCCTCCTCCTCTCTCCTACCAGGCACCAACGTGGAGTCAGTGCCCTCATCATCCCCTCCCTCTTCATCGCTGGAGCAAACCTGGCAGTATGCTGCAGCTTGTGGAACATGGCTGCCAGATTGCTGTCCTTCTTGAGCATCCCCTCTCTCTGCATTCACGCTACTGCCTTTCTCTAGCTGAGTATCATCATCAGAGCCTACAAAACACTGGGCATCCTCCTGGAGCATGTACCCAACAGTTTGCTCAAAGAGTTCAGGAGACTCCTCAGGAGGACGTGGTGGGTCTAGGGAAGGAGTCACTGATGATGACATTGAGACAAGGGAAGACGATGTGTTGGCAGCTGCTTTGCTAGTACCCTGAGCCTGGGTGAGAGAGGATGAGGAGGTTGAAGAGGGCTTGGTCATCCCCTCTACCAAGACTTCGGCATGATGATGCGGCTCAACGCGTCCAGCTGCCGAAAATAAGGACAAGCGCGTCCCATGGCCACGTGCTGATGATGACGATGCACCGTGTCCACGACCAGCACTGTTGTCTCTAGACACAGAGCCTGCTTGCCCTCTTTTATCGGCTCGCGCCTGTCTGCCTCTCCTTGTTGGCCTTCCAGACATGGTAATGGCCTGAAGGGAGTTGGGAAAACCAACAATTGGGTAGTGTATATTGTGCTGGAGGCACACACAACACCCACTAACTCCTGCAGATGCCTTTATTATAGAACAGGAATTAAAGGGTAGATACTGGTGTATACTGTGCTGGAGGCACACACAACACCAACTAACTCCTGCAGATGGCAGATGGCTCAATTAGAGAAGAGCTATATAGGTGGATATAATGGTGTATAGTGCGGTCAGGGCACGCAGACAACACCCACTACAGAAGAGCAAGAACGCAAAATCGGCCGATAACGATCGGTGTATACTGTGTTGAAGGTACACAGAGAACACCCACTAACTCCTACAGATGCCAACACACTACACAAGGCCGCCGCGCTGGCGGCCTTGTATAGTGTGGGGCGTGTACTACACAGCCTGAGCTATGATTGGCCACAGGCATCCTGCCTGTGGCCAATCATGGCTCTCCACGCTGCCGGCGCTGTGATTGGCCAAGCATGCGGGGTCACAGTGCATGCTTGGCCAATCTTGAGCCAGCGATGCACTGCGATGGCGCAGTGCATTGTGGGCCGTGAGCGCCACACGAATTTGGCGCGAACGGCCCATAACGTTCGGTATTCGCCGAACGCGCGAACAGCTGATGTTCGAGTCGAACGTATGTTCGACTCGAACACGAAGCTCATCCCTAATATATAGATATAGATATTTTTTTTTTAATTACATTTTATTTATGTTCATTATTTATTTTATTATATTTATATATATATATATATATATATATATATATATATATATATATTTATATATTTTATTATTATTATTTTTATTAAAAAAATATATATTTTTCAATTTTTTCCTTTTTTTTAAATTTTTTTATTATTTTTATTTTTTTTGTCATGTACACCCTTTCTGGACTTGATGATGGATGCTAAAGATCAAATTATTTTGGCCTTTGCCAGTACTAAAAGGCGATAATGTATCCACTTTGCTTCTCAAGACAAGCACTGAGTGCTGTTTGATGCACTCCTGTCTCCTGTATTGATCTATTACCTCTATTAGTACTAATCCTAATTATACAATGGTTCCCGTTATATGTAGAGTATCATGTACACTTTTATACTGCAGTGTTTGCTATAGTTTTGGGAATTGTTGCTTTTTTATTTATTTTTTTGATATGTGTATATCACTTCTGTATTACAAGTCTACAGTATGAATATCATTTTTTTTTTTTCAATAAACTTAGATCGAATGTTACATTTATGGTGTTAGTTGTACCCTAAAAAAAACCTTGGATATATATATATATATATATATATATATATATATATATATATATACAGTGGGTAAAATAAGTTTTTAACACATCACCATTTTTCTAGGTGAATACACACTGTATTACCAAAAGTATTGGGACGCTTGCCTTTACAGGCACATGAACTTTAATGACATCCCAGTCTTAGTCCCGAGGGTTCAATATTGAGTTGGCCCCACCCTGTGCAGCTATAACAGCTTCACCTCTTCTGGGAAGGCCGTCTACAATGTTTAGGAGATGTGTCTATGGGAATGTTTAACCATTCCTCCAGAAGAGCATTTGTGAGGTCAGGCACTGGTGTTGGACGAGAAGGCCTGGCTCGCCAACTCAATAGGCGTCCCAATACTTTTGGTAATATAGTGTATGAAAGGTATCCCTATATATAAAGCGGGTAAAATAAGTATTGAACACATCAGCCTTTTTCTAGGTAAATATATTGGTAAAGGTGATATTGACATGACATTTTCCCCACATGTCGGCAACAGCCCATTCAATCTATGCATACAAAGACACCAAAACAAATACCTTCATAAATGAAGTTCTGTGTAATAAAATGGAAGGACACGGGGAAAAAGTATTGAACCCGCTAACTGAAATGTATTTAATACTCGGTACAAAATCCTTTGTTGGTAATGACAGTTTGAAGACGCCGGCTCCTGTATGGAGAAACGAGTCGCATGCGTTACTCAGGTGTGATTTTGGCCCCATTCTTCCACACAGTCTTAAAATCTTGAAGGTTCCGTGGGCCTCTTCTATGAACTCTGATCTTTAGTTCTTTCCATAGATTATCTATTGGATTCAGGTCAGGTGATTGACTGGACCATTCTAGCAGCTTTAATTTCTTTCTCCTTGGCTTTGTGTTTGGGATGATTGTCCTCCTGGGATGTCCTCCTGGGATGTCCTCCTGGGATGTCCTCCTGGGATGTCCTCCTGAGATGTCCTCCTGAGATGTCCTCCTGGGATGTCCTCCTGAGATGTCCTCCTGGGATGTCCTCCTGGGATGTCCTCCTGGGATGTCCTCCTGAGATGTCCTCCTGGGATATCCTCCTCAGATATCCTCCTGGGATGCCCTCCTGAGATGTCCTCCTGAGTTGTCCTCCTGGGATGTCCTCCTGGGATGTCCTCCTGAGTTGTCCTCCTGGGATGTCCTCCTGGGATGTCCTCCTGAGATATCCTCCTGGGATGTCCTCCTGGGATGTCCTCCTGGGATGTCCTCCTGAGATGTCCTCCTGGGATGTCCTCCTGGGATGTCCTCCTGAGATGTCCTCCTGAGATGTCCTCCTGGGATGTCCTCCTGGGATGTCCTCCTGAGATGTCCTCCTGGGATGTCCTCCTGGGATGTCCTCCTGGGATGTCCTTCTGGGATGTCCTCCTGGGATGTCCTCCTGGGATGTCCTCCTGGGATGTCCTCCTGGGATGTGTAGACAGCAGCAGATTTTTATCACCATTCATCCTTCCTTCAATGATATGAAGTTTGCCAGTACTGTATGCTGAAAAACAGCCCCGCCCACACCACAATGTTCCCACCTCCAAACCTCAGTGTTAGAATGGGGGGTGTTTTTGGGGTGATGTGACCCCCAAACATGGGGTGTATTATGGCATCCAAAGAGTTCCATTTTGGTCTCCTCTGACCAGACTCCCCGTATTTCATAAGCTTGTCTACATGATGTGCAGAAAACTTTAACCAAGCTTCACCATGCTTCTTCTCCAGCAATGGAGTGTTGCGTGATGAGCGGTCATACAGGCCATGACGGGTGAGGGCATTACTTATTGTGTACCCTCTAATTCCAGGTCTTTTCCGAAGCTCTCCACAAGTGGTCCTTGGCTCTTGGACAACTCTTCTGATAATTCTTTTCACTCCTCTGTCAGAAATCTTGCGAAGGAACACCTGGCCGTGGCCGGTTTATGATGAAATTATGTTCTTCAAACTTCTGGATTATGGCCCAAACAGTGCTCACCGGAACACTCCAGACGTTTAGAAAATCCTTCTGTAACCAATGCCATCCATATGTTTGGCAACAGTAAGGTTGTGAAGGTCTTGAGAGAGCTCTTTGCTGTTACCCATCATGAGATGTTTCTTGTGTGACACCTCGGTAATGAGACACCTCTTTATAGGCCATCAGGTGAGACTGAACCAGCCGATATTAATTTGCACTGACAAGGGGCAGGATGGCTAATTACTGATAGGATTTCAGCTGATGTCTTGGCTTTCCATGCCTTTTATGCTTCTCCCTGTCTTCACGTGTTCAATACTTTTTCTCTGTGTCCTTCCATTATATTACACAGAACCTAATTTCTGAATGTATTTGTTTTGGTGTCTTTGTATATATGGATTGGATGGTTTGTTACCAACATGTGGGGGAGATTTCATGTCAATATCACCTTTACCAATAGATTTGCCAAGAAATATGGTGAATACATATTTTACCTACTGTGTGTATATATATATATATACACAGTGGGTATAGAAAAGAGTCACCCCCTTTAAAATAATTACATTTTGTTGCTTTGCAGCCTGAAATTAAGACAGACACCATTTTTGTTTTATCCAGCTGTATTTACTCTCAGTACAACTTATAACATCCAAACGAATAACCTCAACATGTTAAAAAAAAAAAATCAAAACCAGAAGAATCACTGAGTTGGAAAAAGACCCCCCCCCCTCCTTTTGTATCAGTATTTTGTTGGGCCCCCTTTTGCTGTAGCTCCAGCTTTTAGTCTCTTGGGATTTGTCTCTCTAATAACTTTGCACATCTGGACTTTGCAATATTTGCCCGCTCTTCTTCAATTTGATGGTGGGCGTTTGTGGGCGGCAATCTTCAGTCATCCCGCAGATTTTCAATGGGGTTTAAAGCGATTGTAAAGTATTTATTTACATTTTTTAATTAAAAATTAATAAACACCTTATAAACACACCTCCTGTGCTGCAGTGGATTTGCACAGAGCAGCCCCGGGTTCCTCCTCTTTCCCTGGCCCCTCCCTCCTGTCGGGTGACCCCCACAGCAAGCAGCTTGCTATGGGGGGCACCTGAGCCGAGTCACTGCTCACTGTGTCCATTTAGACACAGAGTTGCGGCCCCGCCCCCTTTCTATTCTCATTGGCTGACTGACTTTGATTGACAGCAGCGGGAGCCAATGGCGCCTCGCTGCTGTCTCAGCCAATGAGGAGGGGAGTTCCGGACGGGCCAAGACATTCCTACAACATTGCTGGAGCTGGATGGACCTCGGGTAAGTATTGGGGGGGGGGGGAGGGCTGAGGGGGGTTTTCTGCGCACAGAAGGCTTTTTATCTTAATGTATAGAATGCACCTTCTGCCTTTACAATCACTTTAAAGCAGAACTTCGGTCTCTTGTTGTTGTTTTATCTTTGGATAGTAAAACATTTTATTTTTCTGCCAGTAAATCCCTTATACAGCCCACTTCCTGTTTTCTTGTCTGGTCATTGGCCTAGGCTTATGACATCATACACAGCTCTCTCTCCTGAGAGTTTGCCAGGAAGGGAGGGGGGGGGGGGGATGAGTCATAAGAGGGCCAACGAGAGCTGGAGGCGTGTCTCTGGGTAAATCCAGGAAGTAAACAGGCAGCATCTTCACCTGCCCACAGTTAAAATGGCTGCAGCCACACTCAGTGGAGGGAGATTTCTGCAGCATGTTTGGCAAGTCGAGAATGGCAGTATATATAAAATAATATGCAAAGTGGTTGGAGGGAAGCTTCAGAATGGCAAAGATGTTTTTATTACAAATGATGTGAGCAGACTGCAGTTCCTCTTTAACTCTGGGCTCTGACTAGGCTATGCAAGGACATTCACTGCAGCGAGTGGTGGAGGACACTGAATGGAGACCAGTGGAGGGATTGGCAGAGAGGGGTGGAGGACACTGAATGGAGACCAGTGGAGGGATTGGCAGAATGGGGTGGAGGACACTGAATGGAGACCAGTGGAGGGATTGGCAGAGAGGGGTGGAGGAGACTGAATGGAGACCATTGGAGGGATTGGCAGAGAGGGGTGGAGGACACTGAATGGAGACCAGTGGAGGGATTGGTAGAGAGGGGTGGAGGACACTGAATGGAGGCCAGTGGAGGGATTGGTAGAGAGGGGTGGAGGACACTGAATGGAGACCAGTGGAGGGATTGGCAGAGAGGGGTGGAGGAGACTGAATGGAGGCCATTGGAGGGATTGGTAGAGGGGGTGGAGGACACTGAATGGAGACCATTGGAGGGATTGGCAGAGAGGGGTGGAGGACACTGAATGGAGGTCATTGGAGGGATTGGTAGAGAGGGGTTGAGGACACTGAATGGAGACCGGTGGAGAGATTGGTAGAGAGGGGTGGAGGACACTGAATGGAGGCCAGTGGAGGGATTGGCAGATAGGGGTGGAGGACACTGAATGGAGGCCATTGGAGGGATTGGCAGAGAGGGGTGGAGGACACTGAATGGAGCTCAAAGGAGGGATTGGTAGAGAGCGGTGGAGGACACTGAATGGAGGCCAGTGGAGGGATTGGCAGAGAGGGGTGGAGGACACTGAATGGAGACCAGTGGAGGGATTGGCAGAGAAGGGTGGAGGACACTGAATGGAGACCATTGGAGGGATTGGCAGAGAGGGGTGGAGGACACTGAATGGAGGTCATTGGAGGGATTGGTAGAGAGGGGTTGAGGACACTGAATGGAGACCGGTGGAGAGATTGGTAGAGAGGGGTGGAGGACACTGAATGGAGGCCAGTGGAGGGATTGGCAGATAGGGGTGGAGGACACTGAATGGAGGCCATTGGAGGGATTGGCAGAGAGGGGTGGAGGACACTGAATGGAGGTCAAAGGAGGGATTGGTAGAGAGCGGTGGAGGACACTGAATGGAGGCCAGTGGAGGGATTGGCAGAGAGGGGTGGAGGACACTGAATGGAAACCATTGGAGGGATTGGTAGAGAGGGGTTGAGGACACTGAATGGAGACCGGTGGAGGGATTGGTAGAGAGGGGGAGGAGGACACTGAATGGAGACCAGTGGAGGGATTGGCAGAGAGGGGTGGAGGACACTGAATGGAGGCCATTGGAGGGATTGGTAGAGGGGGGTGGAGGACACTGAATGGAGACCAGTGGAGGGATTGGCAGAGAGGGGTGGAGGACACTGAATGGAGGCCATTGGAGGGATTGGTAGAGAGGGGTTGAGGACACTGAATGGAGACCGGTGGAGGGATTGGTAGAGAGGAGTGGAGGACACTGAATGGAGGCCAGTGAAGGGATTGGCAGAGAGGGGTGGAGGACACTGAATGGAGGCCATTGGAGGGATTGGTAGAGGGGGGTGGAGGACACTGAATGGAGACCAGTGGAGGGATTGGCAGAGAGGGGTGGAGGACACTGAATGGAGGCCATTGGAGGGATTGGTAGAGAGGGGTGGAGGACACTGAATGGAGACCATTGGAGGGATTGGTAGAGAGGGGTGGAGGACACTGAATGGAGGCCAGTGGAGGGATTGGCAGAGAGGGGTGGAGGACACTGAATGGAGGCCATTGGAGGGATTGGTAGAGAGGGGTGGAGCGCACTGAATGGAGACCAGTGGAGGGATTGGTAGAGAGGGGTGGAGGACACTGAATGGAGGCCAGTGGAGGGATTGGTAGAGAGGGGTGGAGGACACTGAATGGAGGCCAGTGGAGGGATTGGTAGAGAGGGGTGGAGGACACTGAATGGAGGCCAGTGGAGGGACTGGTAGAGAGGGGTGGAGGACACTGAATGGAGGCCAGTGGAGGGATTGGTAGAGAGGGGTGGAGGACACTGAATGGAGGCCAGTGGAGGGATTGGCAGAGAGGGGTGGAGGACACTGAATAGAGGTCAGAGGAGGGATTGGTAGAGAGGGGTGGAGGACACTGAATGGAGGCCAGTGGAGGGATTGGCAGAGAGGGGTGGAGGACACTGAATGGAGGTCAGAGGAGGGATTGGTAGAGAGGGGTGGAGGACACTGAATGGAGACCAGTGGAGGGATTGGTAGAGAGGGGTGGAGGACACTGAATGGAGGCCAGTGGAGGGATTGGCAGAGAGGGGTGGAGGACACTGAATGGAGGTCAGTGGAGGGATTGGCAGAGAGGGGTGGAGGACACTGAATGGAGACCAGTGGAGGGATTGGTAGAGAGGGGTGGAGGACACTGAATGGAAGCCAGTGGAGGGATTGGCAGAGAGGGGTGGGGGACACTGAATGGAGACCAGTGGAGGGATTGGTAGAGAGGGGTGGAGGACACTGAATGGAGACCGGTGGAGGGATTGGTAGAGCGGGGTGGAGGACACTGCATGGAGACCGGTGGAGGGACTGGTAGAGAGGGGTGGAGGACACTGCATGGAGACCGGTGGAGGGACTGGTAGAGAGGGGTAGCAGACACGGTTGGTAAGGTGGATGAGTCTAGGGGCAGGATTCATGATGGACTGAAGGGAGGAGGAGCCTACATAAAGGTAAGCCAATGGCTGGCTCTTTAATATATCATGTGACAATAAACAATTGCACCAGCCACCACTCGAAGGCCCGCCCTTTTCTGGCACTCTTTTTGCTAACATGCAACAATAAGTTATTTTTGCTACAAAATTACTTAGAACCCGCCAACATTATTATTATTTTTTTTTTTAAAGCAGAGGCCCTAGAGAATAAAATCGGAGGGTTTTGCAAATTTGTCATGTCACACGGTATTTGCGCAGCGTTTTTTTTTTTAAGCACAGTTTTTGGTAAAAAAAAAGAAACATTTAAACATTTTTTTTATTTAATCATCATTTTTTACATTTTTTTACACTGTTAGTTTAATTTTGTTTTGTTTTTTATCACTTTTATTGCTGTCACAAGGAATGGAAACATCCTTTCTGACATCAATAGACATGTGACAGGTCCTCTTTATGGAGAGATCTGCGATCTGTAAGACCCCCAAATCCCTCCTCTGCCCCTGAAAGCATTCAAAACACCAAGATCTGTGTTTTAGAAGGCAGCGGGAGGATGGTGGGGGGGGGGGGGGGTTTGTCCCCTCCCGCTGCTTGTAATGGCAATCCAGCAGCTAGTTGGCCACTTTGATTGCTATTACAAGAGAGCCGGCTCTTAATAAACGGTAGCGGGGTGATGCCTGCTGGTGCATATCATCCCAGTATAACCACTTGAAGTCAAATCACGTACCAAGTACCTTTCCAACTTTCTGAGGTGAGAACAAGGGACACCTATCGGCAAACATATGTAGGCATAGGACACGCCCACCCTGCCCCGCCCCCTTAAAGGAGAATTACACCAAAAAAAATAAATTAGTTAACCACTTCAGCCCCGGACCATTTTGCTGGCCAAAGACAAGAGCACTTTTTGCGATTTGGCGCTGCGTCGCTTTAACTGACGATTGCGCGGTCGTGCGGCGTGGCTTCCAAACAAAATTTACGTCCTTTTTTTCCCCCCACAAATAGAGATTTCTTTTGGTGGTATTTGATCACCCCTGCGTTTTTTTTTTTGCGCTATAAACAATAATAGAGCGACAATTTTGAAAAAAAAAACGCATTATTTATTACTTTTTGCTATAATAAATATCCCCAAAAAATATATAAAAAAAGATTTTTTTCCCCTCAGTTTAGGCCGATACATATTCTTCTACATATTTTTGGTTAAAAAAAAAAAAAAAATAACGCAATTAGCGATTATTGATTGGTCTGAGCAAAAGTTATATCGTCTACAAAATAAGGGATAGATTTACGGCATTTTTATTATTATTTTTTTTTTTACTAGTGATGGTGGTGATCAGCAAATTTTTTATGGGGACTGCGATATTGCGGCGGACAAATTGGGCACTTTTGACAAATTTCTGACAACTATAGAGGCGATCAGAGCTTTAAAAATGCACTGACTACTGTATAAATGTCACTGGCAGGGAAGGAGTTAACACTAGGGGGCGATCAAGGGGTTAAATGTGTTCCCTCACTGTGTTCTAACTGTGGGGGGAGGGAACTGACTACGGGAGGAGAGATATCGGTGTTCCTACTTAGTAGGAACACACAATCTGTCTCCTTTCTGGTCTACAAAATAGGGGTTAGTTTTATGGCATTTTTATTAATCATATTTTTTTTTTTTTTACTAGTAATGACGGCGATCAGCGATTTTTTATCATGACTGCGACATTACGGCGGACACATCGGACACTTTTGACACATTTTTGGGACCATTGGCATTAATACAGCGATCAGTGCTAAAAAAAAACTGCATCGATTACTATAAAAATGACACTGGAAGTGAAGGGGTTATCCACTAGGGGGCGGGGGAGGGGTTAAGTGTGTCCTAGGGAGTGATTCTAACTGTTGGGGAGGAGGGGCTACGAATGACACTTCACTGATCTCTGCTCCCGCTCACAGGGAGCGCTGATCAGTGTCCTGTCACTAGGCAGAATGGAGAGATGCTTGTTTATGTCGGCGTCTCCCCATTCTTCAGCTCCGTGAGATGATCGCGGGTATCCCCGTGGCGATCGAGTCCGCAGGACCCATGACCCAACTCACGGGGGGTCCTGGCCGGCACGCACGTGATGGCATGGCGGCAAATTTAAGGGGACGTACCCGTACGCCCATTTGCCCAGCCGTAGCCATTCTGCCGACGTACATCGACGTGCGCCAGGTAGGAACCGGTTAACAACCAATAATTGCCCGCTTGCGATCCTACTCACGGAGCTCCCGGCAGGGTCGCGGGCGCCGCTCCCGGCGTGCACGTGACCACACGGTGGCAAATTCAAAGGGACGTACCTGCTTGCCCAGCCGTAGCCATTCTGCCGACGTACATCGACGTGCGCCAGTCGGGAACCGGTTAACAACCAATAATTGCCCCCTGGCGTTCCTACTCACGGAGCTCCCGGCAGGGTCGCGTGCGCCGCTGCCGGCGCACACGTGACCACATGGTGGCAAATTCAAAGGGACGTACCTGCATGCCCATTTGCCCAGCCGTAGCCATTCTGCCGACAAACATCGGCATGCGCCAGTTGGGAACCGGTTAACAACCAATAATTGCCCGCTTGCGTTCCTACTCTCGGAGCTCCCGGCAGCGCTGCGCATGTGACCACGCGGCGGAAAATTCAATGGGGACGTACCTGCATGCCCATTTGCCCAGCCGTGCCATTCTGCCGAGGTATATGTAAATGCGGCGGTCGGCAAGTGGTTCAAGGGGGTTGTAAACCCTCATTTTTTTTAAAATAACAAACATATCGTACTTACCTCCACTGTGAAGTTCCTTTTGTACACAGCGGCTCCTCCCCGCATCAGGAAACCCTCCTAGGAGAACCTACCTTGCGGGCGCGCTCCCAAGTCCAGCATTTGCTTCCATAGACACAGAATACAGGACTAGGGGCCCCCTGCCCCCCCCCCCCCCCTGCGTCCGCGTCATTGGATTCGGGAGCCAATGGCTATCCAATCAAGAGCTGAGACAACGGGCAGAGAGGGTAAGCGCGTCTCCGGCGTGGGCATTACGAGGCTCAGGTGAGTAAAACTGGGGAGGGGGGAGGGGCTGGTCGGTGACGGAAGTCGAACGACGGGAGTTATCTGGCTGGGAATCTGTCGATCGAGCGAGTCGTTTAATGTATGGAGGTGAGCGGAGCCGTCCGTCTGGAGGAGGAGCAGCACCTGTGCATGAAGAGTGAAAACCCCCGGGGGGGGGGGGGTCGTATTCATCGTGTTTTTTACGATTTTTACTGAACTGTTGTGAAAAATTTCTTGGGGGGGGGTCCTTTGGAAGAAGTGGACACATTCACATTGGGAAAATAAAATGTGGGGGTTTGTTTTATTGGTAAATATCTCATGTTTTGGGGCTCCAGTTATATTTCTAGCAAAAAAAAAAAAAAAAAAATGCTGATTTTATGGAAGTAAAAAACAAAACAAAAACATAATAAAATAAAAACGTTTCCCGGGAGGTAAGCGGTTAAGCAGCATTTCCCATTAATGTTCAGGAAGGAAGTCTTGTATAAAAGATTCATCGGGCTTTATATCTGACAGTCAGCCTGAAATATTGGAAGACGGAGAGAAGATTCCATCGGTTGCAGACCGGTAGAGGTAAGACCCGATAATAATGTCATACCGGGGGGAGGGGATCTTCATTCTGGGGGGCAAACACAACCAACTGGTGTTTTTAAGGTGAGGGACCCGGTATGGACTTATACAAGTCTACCACATAAACTGTGCCATGGTTGTGATTTTATAAACTTTTATAAAATAAAATAAATACAATGTATCTAAATGTAATAGAATGTACCTACCTTCTCTCTCTCTTCCTTTGCATCATCACTCAAATGCTTTTTCAGATCTCCTGTTCTGGGGGGGGGGGAGGGGGGGCTACGTTCCTTCTCCATGCCCACCTTGTGTATGTGAATGTAGCGCACTTCTGAAAAAGCCGCGTTTCCCTTAGGGCACACACAGCCAGGCACAAATGATCTGTCTAGGGGTATCCTTTTGTGTTTTTATTGCTGAGAATAGCTTAGATAGGTATGCATAGCTTCCGACTGTCCCTGTTTGGAGGGACTGTCCCGGATTTGGAGGCACTGTCCCGGATTTGGAGGGACTGTCCCGGATTTGGTGGGACTGTCCCGGATTTGGAGGGACTGTCCCGGATTTGGAGGCACTGTCCCAGATTTGGAGGCACTGTCCCGGATTTGGAGGGACTGTCTTGGATTTGCAGACATTGTCCTGGATTTGGAGGCACTGTCCTGGATTTGGAGGCACTGTCACTGATTTGGAGGCACTGTCCTGAATTTGGAGGCACTGTCACTGATTTGGAGGGTCTGTCCCTGATTTGGAGAGACTGTCCCTGATTTGGAGAGACTGTCCCGGATTTGGAGGGACTGTCCCGGATTTGGAGGGACTGTCCCGGATTTGGAGGCACTGTCCCGGATTTGGAGGCACTGTCCCGGATTTGGAGGGACTGTCTTGGATTTGCAGACATTGTCCTGGATTTGGAGGCACTGTCCTGGATTTGGAGGCACTGTCACTGATTTGGAGGCACTGTCCTGAATTTGGAGGCACTGTCACTGATTTGGAGGGTCTGTCCCTGATTTGGAGAGACTGTCCCGGATTTGGAGGGACTGTCCCGGATTTGGAGGGACTGTCCCGGATTTGGAGGGACTGTCTTGGATTTGCAGACATTGTCCTGGATTTGGAGGCACTGTCCTGGATTTGGAGGCACTGTCACTGATTTGGAGGGTCTGACCCTGATTTGGAGAGACTGTCCCTGATTTGGAACAAAGTCCCTCTGTCCCTCTTTGCTCCTCATTTGTCCCTAATTTTGGTCTGTTCTATATAGTTGTATAAAAAGTGCACTGTTAAAAAGAAGGCAAAAAAGTTCCAAGAGACTGTCTGGGTTTTGGAGAGACTGTCCCTGATTTGGAGAGACTGTCCCGGATTTGGAGAGACTGTCCCGGATTTGGAGAGACTGTCCCGAATTTGGAGAGACTGTCCCGGATTTGGAGAGACTGTCCCGGATTTGGAGAGACTGTCCCGGATTTGGAGAGACTGTCCTTGATTTGGAGAGACTGTCTTTGATTTGGAGAGACTGTCTTTGATTTGGAGAGACTGTCCCGGATTTGGAGGGACTGTCCCTGATTTGGAGGGACTGTCCCTGATTTGGAACAAAGTCCCTCTGTCCCTCTTTGCTCCTCATTTGTCCCTCATTTTGGTCTGATCTATATAGTTATATATAAAATGCACTGTTAAAAAGAAGGCAAAAACTTTCCAAGAGATTGTCCCTGATTTTGAGGCACTGTCTCTGATTTGAAGGGACTTTCCTTGATTTGGAGAGACTCCCGGATTTGGAGCAATGTCCCTCTGTCCCTCTTTGCTCATCATTTGTCCCAAATTTTGGTCTGTTCTATATAGTTCTAACAGTGCACTGTTAAAAAGAAGGCAAAAAAGTTCCAAGAGACTGTCCCTGATTTGGAACAAAGTCCCCCTGTCCCTGTTTGCTCCTGATTTGTCCCTCATTTTGGTCTGATCTATATAGTTGTATATAAAATGCACTGTTAAAAAGAAGGAAAAAACGTTCCAAGAGATTGTCCTGGATTTTGAGGCACTGTCCCTGATTTGGAGGGACTGTCCCGGTTTTAGAGGGACTGTCCCGGATTTGGAGGGACTGTCCCGGATTTGGAGGGACTGTCCCGGATTTAGAGGGACTGTCCTGGATTTGAAGGGACTATCCTTGATTGCTTTGCGCAAAATACCATGGGATATTTATTATAGCAAAAAGTAAAAAGGAGTTTTTTTTTTCAAAATTGTCGCTTTTTTTGTTTATAGCGCAAAAAATAAAAACCACAGAGGTGATCAAATACCACCAAAAGAAACCTCTATTTGTGGGAAAAAAAATTATCAAAATTTCATATGGGTACAGCGTTGTGTGACAGCACAATTGTCATTCAAATTGTAACAGCGCTAAAAGCTGAAAAGTGGTCTGGGCAGGAAGGGGGTCAAAATAACCTGTACTGAAGTGGTTAATAAAAATAATAATAATAATATTATTATTATTAAATATATAGCATAATACATATTGGCCTAAATTTGTGAAGAAATTAGATTTTTTTCAATTTTTTTATTGGGTATTTATTATTATTATTAATTATTGTTATTATTATTCATTATTATTATTATTATTTATTAATTAATATGAATAATAATAAAAATGATTATTAAATATATAGCAGAATACATATTAGCCTAAATTTAGGAAGACTTTTTTTATTTGATATTTTATTATTATTATTATTATTATTATTATTAATAATAATAATAATTAAGATGAATTATAATAAATATTATTATTAAATATATAGCAGAATACATATTGGCCTAAATTTGTGAAGAAATTAAATTTTTTGCATTTTTTTTATTGGGTATGCATTATTATTAATGTTATTATTATTCTTTTGTATTACTAGTTTATTAATTATAAATATTATTATTAAATATATAGCAGAATACATATTGGCCTACATTTGTGAAGAAATTCGATTTTTTTTACATTTTTTTTATTGGGTATTTATTATTATTAATTATTGTTATTATTAGTTTATTAATTATAAATATTATTATTAAATATATAGCAGAACACATATTGGCCTAAATTTGTGAAGAAATTCGATTTTTTGCATTTTTTTTATTGGGTATTTATTATTATTATTCATTATTATTTATTTGTATTATTAGTTTACTAATTATAAATATTATTATTATTAAATATATAGCAGAATACATATTGGCCTACATTTGTGAAGAAATTCGATTTTTTTACATTTTTTTATTGGGTATTTATTATTATTAATTATTGTTATTATTAGTTTATTAATTATAAATATTATTATTAAATATATAGCAGAATACATATTGGCCTAAATTTGTGAAGAAATTCGATTTTTTTTGCTTTTTTTTTTATTGGGTATTTATTATTATTAATGTTATTATTATTATTTATTTGTATTATTAGTTTATTAATTATAAATATTATTATTAAATATATAGCAGAATACATATTGGCCTAAATTTGTGAAGAAATTCGATTTTTTTTACATTTTTTTATAGGTTATTTATTATTATTAATTATTGTTATTATTATTAGTTTATTAATAATAAATATTATTATTAAATATATAGCAGAATACATATTGGCCTACATTTTTTAAGACATTTTTTTACTTTTTGTTTTTTTATTGAATGTGTTTTATAGCAGAAAATAAAATATATATATATTTTTTTGCAAAATTATCGGTCTTGTTTTTGTTTATAGCACAAAATAATAAAAAAGTGCAGAGGTGATTAAATACCACCAAAAGAAAGCTCTATTTGTTGGGGGGGAGGGACCCCGAGACATGATTCATCCAAGTGCCATGTATAGGATGACTGCCCATGATCTGACGTTCGCGGCGATACCTCACATGTGGGGGACGGTCGCTGTTTTGCGTGAGTGTGGGACCGGCGGGGGGCATTGAGAGCGAGCAAACGAGGACGGGGGGCACTTTATTTATTATTATTATTTATTTTTTTACACTGTTGCTTGAATTTGAATTTTTATCACTATTATTGCTGTCACATGGAATAGAAACATCCTTTGTGACCGCAACTCTTTATGGGGGGATCGATAAGACCCCCAAATTCCTCCTTTGTACCTACACTATATAGAATTACTACATGGGAGGAGCCTGTGATACATATGTACGTGGGAGGAGCCTGTGATACTTCTGTACGTGGGAGGAGCCTGTGATACTTCTGTACGTGGGAGGAGCCTGTGATACTTCTGTATGTGGGAGGAGCCTGTGATACTTATGTACATGGGAGGAGTCTGTGATATGGGAGGAGCCTGTGATATTTATGTACGTGGGAGGAGTCTTTGATACTTATGTACATGGGAGGAGCCTGTGATATTTATGTACGTGGGAGGAGCCTGTGATACTTATGTACATGGGAGGAGTCTGTGATACTTATGTACATGGGAGGAGTCTGTGATACTTATGTACATGGGAGGAGTCTGTGATACTTATGTACGTGGGAGGAGCCTGTGATACTTCTGTACACGGGAGGAGCCTGTGATACTTCTGTACACGGGAGGAGCCTGTGATACTTCTGTATGTGGGAGGAGCCTGTGATACTTCTGTACATGGGAGGAGCCTGTGATACTTATGTACGTGGGAGGAGCCTGTGATACTTATGTACATGGGAGGAGTCTGTGATACTTATGTACATGGGAGGAGTCTGTGATACTTATTTACATGGGAGGAGCCTGTGATACTTATTTACATGGGAGGAGCCTGTGATACTTATGTACGTGGGAGGAGCCTGTGATACTTATGTACGTGGGAGGAGTCTGTGATACTTATGTACGTGGGAGGAGTCTGAGATACTTATGTACGTGGGAGAAGCCTGTGATACTTATGTACGTGGGAGGAGCCTGTGATACTTATGTACGTGGGAGGAGCCTGTGTTACTTCTGTACGTGGGAGGAGCCTGTGATACTTCTGTATGTGGGAGGAGCCTGTGATACTTCTGTATGTGGGAGGAGTCTGTGATATGGGAGAAGCCTGTGATATTTATGTACGTGGGAGGAGTCTTTGATACTTATGTACATGGGAGGAGCCTGTGATACTTATGTACGTGGGGAGGAGACTGTGATACTTATGTATGTGGGGAGGAGCCTGTGATACTTATGTACATGGGAGGAGCCTGTGATACTTATGTACATGGGAGGAGCCTGTGATACTTGTGTACATGGGAGGAGCCTGTGATACTTATGTACATGGGAGGAGCCTGTGATACTTGTGTACATGGGAGGAGCCTGTGATACTTGTGTACGTGGGAGGAGCCTGTGATACTTGTGTACATGGGAGGAGCCTGTGATACTTGTGTACATGGGAGGAGCCTGTGATACTTATGTACATGGGAGGAGCCTGTGATACTTGTGTACATGGGAGGAGCCTGTGATACTTGTGTACGTGGGAGGAGCCTGTGATACTTGTGTACATGGGAGGAGCCTGTGATACTTATGTATGTGGGAGGAGCCTGTGATACTTTGGACATTTGTCACTTACAGTATTGTTGTCACAGTCACTATTTTCTGTGCACTTCATATTTGATTGTTTTCTCACTTTAGACTGAATGCTTTATTTAAGGTTTTTCAATTGTTTGCACGTCCATATTTATATTTATTAGAGTGTCTGTAAACCTCAGACATGAAATCTGAACAAAGCCTACCCCTCTATAGTGTGTACTTGTATCAGTCCAGAGCACCGAGTGTCATTTCTGCCTGCTGCCTCCGCCTGCTACCTACATGAGTCACTTCTGACAAGTTTTCCTGACACCACGAGATAAATGGTGACAGGAGAAGGAGCTCCAGCACACAGCCTGTGATTGACAGCCTCAGCTCTAAAAGTAAAAAAAAAAAGGTGTTGCGCTGGCAAACAAGTAAATAAAATAAATAAATAAATGAATATATCGATTTCTTACAAAGTGCATAACAATAACGTGCATAAATAATTGAAAACCCCAAGTGCATTCATAAATAATTAAAAAAAAAAATTCTAAAGTTCTTAATCAAAACACCAACAGAAATAGAGAGCACCGGAGAAAAGTCCTCTACGTGAAAAAAGTTCATTCACATGCAGAAGGATGCAGCCTGGGGTGATGAACGCCAAGCCCCTCCTCTATGACACCTCTGTGTGCGCCAAACCGCCTGTGACACCAGCGCTGCATACCACAAGGTTAGACCTCAAATATCAGGCGGTCTAGCAGCGCTTATAAAGAGGCTGGATGGATGGATGGAAGGACGAGTGATCAGCAATGGCAGCTGGTGAAGCTGTAGGATGCCTAGGACGCCCTTCCTTTTTGACCCCTCCCCCTTGGTGAAAATGGGCGTGGTGTGGTTAATGTCTGAGATGAACAAGGGATGGAAGGAGAGGGAGAGAGGGATGGAGGGACAGCAGGCCCAGATCCTACACAACAATAGAAATATGTGTATTCTAGAAACGTTAACAATCAGCAGATAGAGATATTCCAAATACCTGGTGTTAGCACTTCAATCATCCCGGCACCATGGTTGTTATGGTGTCAGGATGATTGAAGAGCATTATTTCTATTATTACATTGTAATATAAAATGAAATCATTCAACTCACCATAATGCAGAATCAGTGGGAGCCCTGAGCGTGTCACTAGCCACGTCGCCTGCCACCAGATGCCATCAGGTGTCCCCAGCGGAGTCCCTCCTTACATGCAGCCTGTGTCACCAGCAGCCTGTGTCACCATCAATTGCAGCAGCATGTGTGTTAGAAGTTTTTGAGTTAATTAATATTTTAAGTGATAAAAGTTTCTGAAAATATATGTAAGTTATATGTACGGTAATAAGTGATGGTTTCTAAAGGTCACAGAACAACAGATAGTATAGGGAGGAGGGGTTTTGCTGAGTAGGTATTTCTATTTTTGAGTTAGTCGGGACAATGGGTGGAGTTATGCTACTTATCTATAGACTGAACCATATTGGGTATATATGCAAATGTGGGAGTTATTAGGATACGCTGACATAACATCATGAAACAGTATAAGAATGGAGTAAGATTATGAGAGGGAGAGAGAGATCGGTGGGAAGAGAAGGAACTCAATGCTTTGAAAATGTAACACCAGAAGAACCTACCACCTTAGAAGCCAAATCCATGCCATATGTTACCAGATGTCAATCTTGTCTTTGCTTATCTTTCTGAACAATAAACCAACTATTGGACGAACGAAGGATTCTTCAATTTCTACTCCTGAAAATACGTAGCAAATGCAGCCTTGGATGAAGACATACATATCTCCGCTACACACCCTTTAGGAGAAGGGATACTGATTCACATATTACACAAAGACTTTGCTATTCATTAAGAAACGCCCCTGTGAGTATAGTAGAATACTAGAGTAATATGTATTTTACTGGGAAGTGTAGAGTATGTAGAGTTTCCACTACATTTACGTTTTTACTACCTACTCCACTTTCTTTCAATGTGTCACCACCAAATTGCAGCAGCATGTGTCACCACCAAATTGCAGCAGCATGTGTCACCACCAAATTGCAGCAGCATGAGTCACCATCAATTGCAGCAGCATGTGCCCCACCAAATTGCAGCAGCATGTGTCACCACCAAATTGCAGCAGCCTGTGTCACCACCATATTGCAGCAGCATGAGTCACCATCAATTGAAGCAGCATGTGTCCCACCAAATTGCAGCAGCATATGTCCCACCAAACTGCAGCAGCATGTGTCACCACCAAATTGCAGCAGCATGTGTCACCATCAATTGCAGCAGCATGTGCCCCACCAAATTGCAGCAGCATGTGTCACCACCAAATTGCAGCAGTACGAGTCACCACCAAATTGCAGCAGCATGTGTCCCACCAAATTGCAGCAGCATGTGTCTGTTATATCCTCTGTGTTGTGAGAGACACAAGACTCTGGTCTGGAACAATGGAAGTTTATTTCCAGTACTCACTGTACACTGCAACATGCATCTCAGGACAGTACATCTTATTAGGCTCTTACATGTGTCCAAGATGGCTACTATACCCCTTGACCCTTGGCATCACTCCTGGGTGGAGCCAGCCTTAAAGTGGCAGTACATGTGAAACCCTTCAGGTATAACACCTTCCATCCATCCCTAAAAAAACAAAAACAAAAAAACAAACAAAAAAAAACGAGAAAAGGCACAAAACATTAACTAATAACTGTCCAATAACAGTCCTCCAAACACAGGAGATGCACAGGACTTTTCCTGCATCCAGATGTGAGAGGAAGATTCCAGGGACAGTTGCGGGGATACAATGTCATTGGATCACTTTCGGCGGCCCCGTCGAAAGTCTCGTAACCGGTCTTGAAGCTGAAACCGGTCAGGAGGGCGACAGTGTCGTTGAGGGCGGGCACCCATCGACTCGGGATCGGAGGAAACAGGGTCGACTGGAATGGGCACTGGCGGTGCCAAGAAGGGATCCCCCAGCTCAGTGGGTGAACCAACCTCCGGACCAGGGCTGGAGGGCTCTGTTGGAGCTGAGTTCAAAAGATCAGAGTCCCCCCAATCATCAGTTCCCATGCATCCTGATCCGCTGGGAGCAGTTCCTTGCAACACTGGTGGTTCAGCCGGCGTCAGGGATTCATGCAGTTGAAAACGAGGGCGCAGTTGGTCCGCATGCCTTCTGCAAATAGAACCATCTTCCAGGCAGACCCTATACATCTTGGGTCCCAAAGTCTCTGCAATGACAGCAGGAAGCCAACGGGTGTTGGAAGCCCCATAAGATCGGGCCCATACCTTTTGTTGGGCTGTGAATCGGGGGAATCTCATGGTGTTTGACCATCTTGTCTTGGGACTGCAGTACATGTTCCTGGACTGTTTGTGGGCGGAGCATGTCCAAAACAGTCCATGGCTGCCGACCCCGAAGGAGTTCTGCTGGAGTTTTCCCGGTGGTTGCATGTGGTGTGTTTCTGTAAGCAGAAAGGAAGGAGTCCAGCTGCTGGGGTGACAGTGACTGCTGTTTACTTGTAGCCACTGTAGCTTTGAAATAGCGATTAAAAGTCTGCACAAACCGCTCTGCTTGACCATTTGTAGCTGGGTGGTAAGGTGCGGTCAACTTGTGTTTGATGTTGTGGGCAGTCAAGAAACGCTGAAACTCCTGACTGGTGAATTGGGCACCATTGTCTGTGACGATTTCTCTGGGGTATCCAAATGTAGCAGCGAGATGTAACAGTATGGAAACTGTTGCCTTAGTTGTTGGCTGAGTAACAGGAATTACCTCAGGCCACTTTGAATGGGCGTCCACTATGATCAAGAAGGTGTGTCCTCTGATCGGACCTGCAAAGTCCAAGTGTAGTCGAAACCAAGGAACCGTGGGCCAAGTCCAGGGCTGGACGCACCCTCGAGGAGGGTCTCTTGCAGTTTGTGCACATCCAGCACAAGCATTCACATATGTTGTGATATCCGAGTCTAAGTTTGGCCACCACACATAGCCTCGGGCCTTTTGTTTCATACGTGTGCCCCCGGGATGACCAGTATGTAGCAAGTCCAGAATGTGTCTCCGGAGGGTCTGTGGAATGATCACTCGGTCTCCCCATAAAACACAGTTACCAGCCACAGTTAATTCCATACGCCTATGGAAATAAGGTTCATAATCCTGTGTGACGGTTGCAGGCCAACCGGACTGTACCCAGGAGAGTATTGTTTTCAGAAAGGTATCCTTGGCTGTATGGGCTGCTATCTCCCCAGAAGACAAGAAGGACAGGCTGGTGTAACGACAACTCTTTACCGGTGGAGAGGAGTCCATTGACCTCCCTGTCAGTCGGGACATTGCGTCCGCATTAGCATTGGAATCATGACCGCGATACTGGATTTTATAACTGTACGCTCCCAAGAACAGGGCATAGCGTTGGAGGCGGGCCGCAGTAGTCTGAGAGATGCCTTTGTCAGGGCTAAAGATCTGAAGGAGTGGTTTATGGTCTGTCAGTATGGTGAATTCCCTACCATACAGGTAAAGATGAAATTTCTTAATTGCCCATATCAGCGCAAGAGCCTCTTTGTCAATGTGAGAGTAATTGCTTTCTGCTTTTGTCAAAGACCTGGAGGCAAATGCCACTGGTTTTTCTGACCCATCAGGTAAGATGTGAGACAGTACAGCCCCCAGACCATAGGGTGAGGCATCACAAGCCAAGGTCAGAGGCTTCTGGAGGTCATAGTGAACAAGCATGCGTGACGCCAACAGCTTCCGCTTAGAGACTTCAAAAGCGCGTTGGCATGCAGCCGACCAGTCCCATCTGGAGTGTTTCTCCAAAAGCTTGTTCAACGGAAACAAGGTGTGTGCCAGATCTGGCAGAAATTTGTGGTAATAGTTCAGCAAGCCAAGGTATGATCGCAGCTGCTGGACATTGGTTGGGGCAGGAGCTTTGACTAAGGCATCAACCTTGGCTTCTGTGGTGTGTATACCGTCTGCATCCACAAGGTGGCCACAAAACTCCAATTTTGGCACCATGAATTGGCATTTTGCTAAGTTCACTTTCAGACCCTGCTCTTGGAGTCTTTCCAACACAAGCTCCACGTTTTGCTTGTGTTCCTGGTCCGTCCGTCCCGTGATGAGCATGTCATCTAACAGGCACTGAGTGAAAGGAATGTCCGCCAAAATCTCATCCATCTTCCGTTGCCAAATGGCTGGGGCAGAGGCTACACCAAACACCATCCGATTGTACTCATACAGTCCCTTGTGGGTGTTGATGGTCAGAAACTTGCGGGAAGAAGGATGGACCTCAAACTGTAAATATGCTTGTTTGAGATCAAGCTTGGTGAACTTTTGACCCCCTGCAAGAGAGGCAAAAATGTCATCTACTCTGGGTAGAGGATACTGGTCTATTTCCAGTTGGGAGTTCAGTGCCATGCGGAAATCGCCACAAATGCGCAAGTCCCCATTCGCTTTCTTCACTGGTACAACAGGTGATGCCCACTCGCTGTGCTCTACCTTTGAGATGACACCTTGTTCCTCCAGCCGACTTAGTTCTGCTTCCACTCCTGCTCGGAGTGCGAAAGGTACTGTGCGAGCTTTGAAGAACTTAGGCTGGGCGTTGGGTTTCAGCTTGAGTCTCACACAGTCATGCTTTATTTTCCCCAACTGGTCATCAAAGATCTTTGGGAACCGCTGCTTCAGGGACACCACCCATCCCTCATTATCTCCTAATGGAATTGTCACAGTGTTACAGGGATTTATGGCGAAGTCTGGCATACCAAAGTGAGCAATCCAGTCTCTCCCAAAGAGAGGGGGTCCCCCATTCTCTAGTATATATAATGGCAGTCTCTTTGTCTGACCCTTGTACAATACCTGCACTTTTGCATAACCCAGTGGGTGGAGTATCTGCTTTGAGTATGTCTGCAGTTTGGCGTTGGGCGGACAGTTGTTCGGGTCTGAAGTTGTCTCCATTGTTTCTGAGTGATAACTGAAACTGCTGCTCCTGTGTCTACATCCATCTTTAGTTTCTTTCCCTCAATGGTTACCTCTACAGTCATTGCAGAGGGTGCTGAATGCATATGATGTATGTCTAAACTGTGGAGCACTTCCTCATCCTCTGACTCAGATGATGATGTATATCTTCCCACCATATAGGTCTTTGTCTTGGGGTTCAGAGGTTGTTTATCTCGCACCTTCTTGCTCCGGCAAACTCGTTTCAGATGTCCTGTTTTACCACAGTTATGACAGGTCTGATCCTTAAACCTGCAGACTTTGTGATCATGGTCTGTATTCCCACAACGGTAGCAAGCTGACTCCCGGCTTGGTGGAGGTCTGTATTCCCACAACGGTAGCAAGCTGACCCCCGGCTTGGCGGAGGTCTGTATTTCCAGTTTGTGACTGTGGGCTTGACTGCTGTTCTGAAAACTTCCTGTTTCACCTCTTCTCTTCTGCCCTGAGAGTTCAATTCCTCTGTATCTTTCACAGCCATTTCCATCATTGAAGCTATATCAATTGCCTTTGCAAGGGTAAGGTCTTTCTCTGTTAACAGTCTCTTTTGGCTAGAGTCACAATTCAGTCCCATGACAAACTTATCTCTCAGTGCAGTAGGTAGGTACTCCCCAAAAGAACAGGTAGAGGCTAGTCTGCGAAGTGCGAGCACATAAGCTTTAATTTCTTCACCTGGCTGCTGCTGCCTCTGATAAAAACGAAATCTTTCTGCAATCTCTAGTGGTTTAGGCTGGAAGTGACCCTCTAACAGTGTCAGGAGCTCTGCCAATGTCTTAGTTGCTGGTTTTACAGGGGAAAGGAGATCCCTGAGAGTGTCATATGTCTGAGCACCGACCACTGTCACAAATACTGCTACTTGCCTTTCACCTGGGATGCCATTTGCACTGAAATACTGTTCCAGTCTCTCCACCCAGGAACTCCAGGATGTCTGTTCTCCATCAAATTCACTTAATGTCCCGATCAATGACATTTTCCTGCTGGGATCTGTGATTGCTTTTATCCAGGTAACAATCCACAATGTCTTTGTCTCTCTCTCAGACTGATAGACACTTTGTAAATCCTATCCTCGTCGCCACTGTTATATCCTCTGTGTTGTGAGAGACACAAGACTCTGGTCTGGAACAATGGAAGTTTATTTCCAGTACTCACTGTACACTGCAACATGCATCTCAGGACAGTACATCTTATTAGGCTCTTACATGTGTCCAAGATGGCTACCATACCCCTTGACCCTTGGCATCACTCCTGGGTGGAGCCAGCCTTAAAGTGGCAGTACATGTGAAACCCTTCAGGTATAACAGTGTCCCACCAAATTGCAGAAGCATGTGTCACCATCAATTGCAGCAGCATGTGTCACCAGCAATTGCAGCAGCATGTGTCACCACCAAATTGCAGCAGCATGTGTCACCACCAAATTGCAGCAGCATGTGTCACCACCAAATTGCAGCAGCCTGTGTCACCACCAAATTGCAGAAGCATGAGTCACCATCAATTGCAGCAGCATGTGCCCCACCTAATTGCAGCAGCCTGTGTCACCACCAAATTGCAGCAGCCTGTGTCACCACCAAATTGCAGAAGCATGTGTCGCCACCAAATTACAGCAGCATGTGTCACCACCAATTGCAGCAGCATATGTCACCACCAAATTGCAGCAGCACAAGTCATCATCAATTGCAGCAGCATATATCACCACCAAATTGCAGCAGCACAAGTCATCATCAATTGCAGCAGCGTGTGTCACCAAATTGCAGCAGCATGTGTCACCACCAAATTGCAGCAGCCTGTGTCACCACCAAATTGCAGCAGCATGAGTCACCATCAATTGCAGCAGCATGTGTCACCACCAAATTGCAGCAGCCTGTGTCACCACCAAATTGCAGCAGCATGAGTCACCATCAATTGCAGCAGCATGTGGCCCACCAAACTGCAGCAGCATGTGTCACCACCAACTTGCAGCAGCATGAGTCACCATCAATTGCAGCAGCATGTGTCACCACCAAATTGCAGCAGCCTGTGTCACCACCAAATTGCAGAAGCATGAGTCACCATCAATTGCAGCAGCATGTGCCCCACCTAATTGCAGCAGCCTGTGTCACCACCAAATTGCAGCAGCCTGTGTCACCACCAAATTGCAGAAGCATGTGTCGCCACCAAATTACAGCAGCATGTGTCACCACCAATTGCAGCAGCATATGTCACCACCAAATTGCAGCAGCACAAGTCATCATCAATTGCAGCAGCATATATCACCACCAAATTGCAGCAGCACAAGTCATCATCAATTGCAGCAGCGTGTGTCACCAAATTGCAGCAGCATGTGTCACCACCAAATTGCAGCAGCCTGTGTCACCACCAAATTGCAGCAGCATGAGTCACCATCAATTGCAGCAGCATGTGTCACCACCAAATTGCAGCAGCCTGTGTCACCACCAAATTGCAGCAGCATGAGTCACCATCAATTGCAGCAGCATGTGGCCCACCAAACTGCAGCAGCATGTGTCACCACCAACTTGCAGCAGCATGAGTCACCATCAATTGCAGCAGCATGTGTCACCACCAAATTGCAGAAGCATATGTCACCACCAAATTGCAGCAGCATGTGTCCCACCAAATTGCAGCAGCATGTGTCCCACCAAATTGCAGCAGCATGTGTCACCATCAATTGTAGCAGCATGTGTCACCATCAATTGCAGCTGCATGTGTCACCACCAAATTGCAGCAGCATGTGTCCCACCAAATTGCAGCAGCATGAGTCCCACCAAATTGCAGCAGTCTGCCTGTGTCACATAAAACCCCCATCCCCCAGTTATTTACCTTGCTGTTTGTTGTCCTCTCTAGTGATGTCTCCTGTAGAGAGGTCCGTGCTCTCATACTTCCTGTTTCCTTTCTCCTGGGCGCAATTGGAGAGCGAAAACAGGAAGTGACATCAAACTCAGATGTCAATCAAACCGCCCAGCCGCAGTAATATATACTACAAATGGCGGAAGCTACTCGGCGCTTCAGAAAGCGCCGCAAGGCAGGCTAAATGCCTGCAAATGAAGCGCCACGTCTGCAATCTCGTGATTGCACAGACGTGGCGCTTCCCATAGGTGCACTGTGTCCAGCATCCAAACGCAGTGCACTTAAGGACCTTTTTTGTATTTTTTTCTAAAGGGCCAGCATTAAAAAAATTGTGATTGCCCGGAGGTGGGGCGGCGCCCAGGCACCCCCTATGGACGGGCCACCACTGGTGATCAGCATCTGATCCCTGCAGTCTGCCACCTACATCACTGCTCAACAGCTTATATCATAAAGGCGATCCCTGGAGCAAGCATGGCACAGATATTACATAAAAGAGGAAGGAGACTCGTTCACAGTCTAACATTTCAAAATAACTTCATTAAAAGCTAGGTGTCTACTCACATTTTGATAAAACAAGCCAGAATATCAGAACAATGCATCCAAAACCCCGGCAGGTGTAATGACAGCACCGTTGTAGATCCTCCCTACATGTTTTGTCCAAACGGACAACATCACGGCTCTATTCCTGTGTGCTGTATGAAGGAGGGGCCATCACTTCCCTCCGATCGGCTGTCAGAGCTCTGCAGAGTGTAATGTTAGCTCTCCGCCCCCTGCTACCTGAAAGCTTAGAAAAGCTTTATAAATTCTGAATTTTCAATGGCTATAGTGAAGAGACGCCTGAAGATAAACAGGTACAACTTATGTAGGAGGATTTGTTTCACCTCTGTCTATCACCTGAGGCCAGTCACTTCACTGGGTGTATGTAAGGGGGCAGGCCATAGATGTTGCAACTTTCTTTCCTGCACCCGGTACCGGGGCAAGGTCACCTAGGGCTCAGAGTGAACATGCCAAACTGCAACCCCCCAAGATGTCTGAGCATTATGTGTCAGCAAAAATGCCACCCTCCCAAAAAAAAAGAAACATTGGGCACAAATCTCTGCCCCCTCCATCCCTCAAATCCCCTCAGCACAAATACCGCTCCCCCATTCCAAAATAAATCACCCCTCCTAGCACAAATCCTCCATCCATCAAATTTTCCCTCCTAAATATACATTTTCTCCCCCTACTCCAAATCCCCCCTCCTAGCACAAATATCCTCCCATCCCCCTCCTAGCACAAGCACCCCACAATCATCCCCACTAGTGCAAAAAATCATAATAATAATTATAACTTATTATCGTGTGTGTTCATTTACAGAAAGGGGCATGGCCTTGTCAGGAAGGGGGGTGGGTCATATTTAAATTAGGGGGTGCATGAGTTTAGTCAGGCCTAGGGCAGCACCTAAACCTAAATACACCACTGCTACTACTACTACAACTAATAATAATAATAATAATAAATATAAAATAAATAAAAATAATCATGAATAAATAATAAATACAATATTTGAATACTATGTAATAAATAACCCCTTAAAATAATAATAATAATAATAATAATAATAATAATAATAATAATAATAATAATAATAATAATAATAACCTATTATTTTGTGTGTTTTATAATAATTATTATTATTTATTTATTTATTATTATTATTTTTAGGGGTTATTTATTTATTTATGATTACATAGTATTCAAATATTGTATTTATTATTTATGAGTATTTTTATTTATTATATATTTATTAACTTATTAAATAATACTAATAATAACTTATTATTTTGTGTGTTTATTTATTATTATTATTATTTTTAGGGTTTATTTATTATTATTATTATTTTTAGGGTTTATTTATTATTACATAGCATTCAAATATTGTATTTATTAATGATTATTTTATATTTATTCATTAATTTATTATTTTTATTATTATTAATAATAATAATAATAATAATAATAATAATAATAATAATAATATTAGTTGTAGTAGTAGCAGCAGTGATGTATTTAGGTTTAGGTGCTGCCCTACGCCTTACTAAACCCAAGCACCCCCTAATTTAAATATGACCCACCCCCTTCCTGTCAAGGCCACACCCCTTTCTCTTTAAGCCACACCCTATCATCTGCAGACCACACCCCTTCCCCATTTAGGCCCCACCTTTTCCTCTTAGAACTCCACCTCATCCTCTCTGTACATTAAAAGTGGGTACCAAGTGCCTACCTGTTTATTTTGTTGTTGTGTATACAGTTTCAAATGTTGTATCTATTATTTTAAGAGAAAATAAACCTCAAATAAAATAATGAAAAAGTGTAAATTCAAAAATTTTTTTTTACAAAGATCATTCATCCGTGTCAGGTATATGACGTGGATCACAGCCTGCTGTGATTGGTTGAATTGGCACGTGGTCAGCCCACCTGAGCGGTAACACCACGCCGTGGCTTCAGCCGCTCTTACTGGACATTCATACAAGGCGGCGCTCTTTGATCCACGCGTCGTACACGCAAAGTCCACAACTGGTTAAAGTAGATCCAAGCCCTAAGTGGAGGACATTTAACCCCTTCAATACCGGCCATTTTTTTACCCCCTTCCTGCCCAGACCAATTTTCAGCTTTCATAGCTGTGACATTTTCAATGACAATTGCGCGGTCGTGCGACGCTGTACCCATATGACTTTTTGATCATCCCCCCCCCCCCCAAAAAAAATAGAGATTTGATCTCCTCAGCGGTTTTAATTTTTTGTGCTAATACAAAATTATTTTTGAAAAAAAAAAACCCTATATTTTTTACTTTCTGATATAAAACACACTCAGTAAAAAAATGTAAAAAAAAACAAAATAAATAAATAAATTTCTTCATCAATTTAGGTCAATATGTATTCTGCTACATATTTTTTATTCAGCGTAAATTAATTGGTTTGCGCAAAAGTTATCGCGTCTACAAACTATGGGATATATTTATGGAATCTTTATTTTTTATCAGTAATGGCGGCGATTTAAAAAAAAATTTTGGTGGGACTACGACATTGCAGCGGTCAAATCGTACACACACGACCGTACTTTCCGGCAGACTAGGTCCGACGGACTTTCGGCGGAGTTCCGACGGACTTTCCGAATGAACGGAGTTGGCCACACACGAGAGGACTAAGTCCGTTCGAGAGTCCGTTCGTTTTGAACGCGATGACGTAAGACGGGACTAAACAAGGAGGTTCAATAGCCAGTAGCCAATAGCTGCCCTTGCGTCGTATTTTGTCCGTCGGACCAGCACACAGACGAACCGTTTTCCCGATTTTAGGCCGTCGGAATTGAGTCCGTCGGATAGATTTGAAGCATGTTTTATTTCTAGGCCTGTCTGACTTTTTTTTTTTTCGAAAAAACGATTGGACTAGCCCACACACGATCGGATTGTCTGACAGACTCATCCCTTCGGACCTAGTCTGCCGGATCAGTGACACTTTTGACACTTTGTGGGAACCAGTGATGCTAATATAGTGATCAGTACTAAAAATATGCACTGTCACTGTACTAATGACACTGGTGCCAGGGGCGATCAAAGGGTTAAATACATCCCGGGGGGTACTTGCTAACTGTGTGCGGGGGGGGGCAGTGCCGGGACAAGGTCATCCAGAGCCCAGGGCAAACATGCCAAACTTCCCCCCCCCCCTGCCCCCAAGGTGTATGAACATTAAGCATCATCAAAAATCCCCCCCCCCCAAAAAACTGAGCATTAATCTTTTTCATCCCCTTAAGCATAAATCCCCCTCCTCCCAGTGCAAATATGTTCCCCTGCTGAAATCCCCCCTCCCAGCACAAATCTTACCCCCCCGATCCAAGTGCCCCCCAAAAAAAATCACTCCTCCTAAAACAAATTATCTACCCCTAAGATTACCCCTCCCAATAACCCCACTGCAAATCCCCCCTTCCATCACAAAGCGCCCCAATCATTCTTCCGAGCACAAATCTTCCCCCATTCCTTCTCCCCCTAAATTTTAGCATACCCCCCAAATTTCCCCCTCCTAGAACAATACTTACTCCCTGCTGCCCCTCAAATCCCCCTTTCCAACACAAATCCCCTCCCCCCTATTTCCTTGTGGTGCCCCCCCCCCACCGTCCATGATACCACAGTGCCCAGGGCAGCCGCCCCTCCTGGCCCACCCCTTGTCCCAGGCCCTGGCGGGGGGGGGGGAGGGGGGATGGGCTGACTGGGTGAAGATAGAGATCCGTGTTCACGGCTTAGCAGAAACACAAGATCTCCCATCTTCCCCCACTCTGACCGAACGTCGATCTGCCTTGTTTACATAGGCAGACCGCTGTTCTGCCTGTCTCCTGAGAACGATCGGGTTGGCCGGAAACCAGCGGATTGGACTCCCGCCAACGGCACGCGCGACCTCACACCCAGTATATGTGCAGGGGGCGGTCTGGAAGAGGTTAAAGTAAATTTTATTTATTTGTTTATTTTTTTATTTTTTTTTGCTTTATTTGTATTGGATTGTATTAAATACATTTGTAAAATTATCCCCTAGAGGGAGCTAAAGAGGTTAAAGTGAACTTTTTTTTTTTTTTTTGCTTGCTGCGATGTTGTTATTTTTATTGTATTAAACACAGAAATTTGTAAATTAGCCCCTAGAGGGAGCTCTAGTCTCCTAAATTGTCATTTTTTTTTCTCTCCCTAGCTTAGGATAGAGAGCTGGGAAGAGTTCAGGTTTTTCCCAAGTTTTTATTTTAGTTTATGAGCCCAACGGGGGAGGGTAAAAGGCAGGCGTCACAATACTTCTGGCAATACAGTGTATCTCTTTGGAGACCACGGGGGAAAATAACATGACCGTGCGCTTTCTTAATCTGATGTCAGAATGCTGAGATATCGACTCACCATCCGCTGCACTGAGCGTATCTCTCTTCACGTGGTCATATGGTGTACAATGTTGCGTGTCTGATCACACGGAGCTTACATGGCTGCAAACATGTGGTTTTGTTTTTTACGGTTCTCTAACTCTCTGCTGGCATCGATGCCGCAACGTGATAGGATGGAATTTGTAACAGACGCCTTTTATGAGAAGCGCCAAAGAAAGATAATATATATATATAATAATAGAAAACATGTATTTTCTGGTAGAACAAAGACAATTTAACCACTTACTTACTGGGCACTTAAACCCCCCTCCTGCCAAGACCAATTTTCAGTTTTCGGTGCTCTCACACTTTGAATGACAATTACTCAGTCATGCAACACTGTACCCAAATTAATTTTTTGTCCTTTTTTTCCCACAAATAGAGCTTTCTTTTGGTGGTATTTGATCACCTCTGGGGTTTTTATTTTTTTGCGCTATAAATGAAAAAAGACCGAAAATTTTCAAAAAAGAACCGCATATTTCTTTGTTTCTTTGACAGAATTATGCAAATTATTAATTTTTCTTCATAAATTTTGGCCACAATTTATACTGCTACATATCTTTGGTAAAAAAATAACCCAAATTAGTGGATATTATTTGGTCTTTGTGAAAGTTAGAGAGTCTACAAGCTGTGGTGCGAATCGCACAAAATTGATCACATCTGATGTACTGGTGGCCTATCTCGCTTCTTGTGACCCCAAACAAGCCAGGAAAGTACAAATACCCCCCAAATGACCCCTTTTTGGAAAGTAGACATTCCAAGGTATTTAGTAAGAGGCATAGTGAGCTTTTTGATGTTGTCATTTTTTTTCCCACAATTCTTTGCACAAGAATTAAGATTTTTCATTTTTTTTATTTTTTTCCACAAAATTGTCATTGTAATAGGTTATTTCTCTCACATGGCATGTGTATACCACAAATGACACCCCCAAAAAAAATTCTGTTACTTATCCTGAGTATTACAATACCACATGTGTGGGACTTTTTCACAGCCTGGCCACATAGAGAGGCCCAACATGCAGGGAGCGCCATCACGTGTTCTAGGAGCATAAATTACACATCTAACTTGTTGACTACTTATTACACTTTTGAAGGCCCTGGAGCACCAGGACAATGACACGTGACACTGATGACAGATGGCACTGATACGTGGCAATGATGACACTTATACGTGGCACTGATGACACGTGGCACTGATGACAGATGGCACTAATATGTGGCACTGATGACAGATGGCACTTATACGTGGCACTGATGACACGTGGCACTGATGCGTGGCACTGATGACACGTGGCACTGATGCGTGGCACTGATGACACGTGGCACTGAAGACACGTGGCACTAATACGTGGCACCAATGACAGATGGCACTAATACGTGGCACTAATAAGTGCCACCGATGATAGATGGCACTAATACGTGGCACCGATGACGCGTGACACTGATGACAGATGGCACTGATAAGTGGCATTGATGACAGGTGACACTGACAACAGATCGCACGTGACACTGACAGGTGGCACTGATGACAAATGGCACTGATACGTGGCACTGACAGATGGCACTAATATGTGGCACTGTTGACAGATGGCACTATGTGGCACTGATGGCATGTGGCACTGATGACAGATGGCACTTATACGTGGCACTGATGACAGATGGCACTGGGGACAAATGACACTGATAACAGGTGGCACTGGGGACAGATAGCACTAACAGGTGGCACTGGGGGCAGGTAGCACTGGGGCGGATGGCACTGGGGCAGGATGGCACTGGGGGAGGATGGCACTTTTTTTAACTTTTTTTTTACACTCACGGCCGCTGCAGCCGTTCATCTCTCCCTCCTCACACGCTGTCTGTGTGAGGAGGGAGAGCGGCGCTGAGAGATGATCTCATATGTTTACATATGAGATCATCTCCCATTGGACACGCCGATCGCGCTGTAAACGGCCGCTGTGATTGGCCGTGTACAGCGATCTGTGTTTGCCTGTCTCCGGGGAACACGGCAAACACAGAACTTCCCCGATGCGCGCCCGCGGCGGCGCGCATTGCGGAAGTAAATAACAGGACGTCCAGGGACAGCCTCCCGGACGAAAGCGCCTGCTCTACGGCCGTCATTCGGCTATAGGGCGGGCGCGAGGAGGTTAAATCGCGTATGTCAAACACACGGCCCGCCAGGCTTTGTCACGTGGCCCTTGCACCAAGTTTTGTAGAACGTGGTGGAACTCCACTATATTGGTGTAGCACTAACCCCCCGAAGGAGCTGCTGGTTATTTTTGGGCTTACCGTTACCTTCCGCTCTCCTTGTTTCACGTCTAGGGGATGTCCCGTGGTAGGTGGCCCAGTAACTTGTGACCGACAATAGATCCACTTGAATGGATTTTATTTGCAAAACTCAGACAATTGAACAGTCTTTCAACTTGGGATCAGAGGGTTGGAAAGGAAAATTCAGGGACTCTTATGCCGCGTACACACGACCGGACTTTTTGACAGCAAAGGTCCGATGGAACGGGTCCGTCGGACTCTTCGATCTTGTGTGTTGCTCCATTGGACCTTTTGCTTGCCAAAAATCCGGCGGACTTTAGAAATAGAACATGTTTTAAATTTTTCCACCGGAACTCCGCCGGAGCGAGAAATCCGCTCGTGTGTGTGCTAGTCCGACGGACAAAAACCAACGCGAGGGCAGCTATTGGCTACTGGCTATGAACTTCCTTATTCAAGTCCGGTCGTACGTCATCACGTTCGAATCCGCCGGACTTTGGTGTGAATGCGTGTGGCCAAGTCCGTTCATTCGGAAAGTCCGGCGGAAAGACCGTCGGACCTAGTCCCTCGAAAAGTCCAGTCGTGTGTACGGCATAAGTGTCCAAAAAACGTTGGAGAACTTGCTTACTTTGACTGCATCCAGAGAATAGCCATTCGCAGCTGGAGGATCCCTCAGGTTGGACAGTCCCTCTCTCACAAGGCCTAGCAGCCAACAAGGTGCTTTACTCAGGAACAAAGTCTTTGCCACCGACGTTGTTGTAGAGCATGTAGGGAAACTAAGCTTGAAACACTTGTAGGATACCTGGATCTTTCAGCCACCTTAGCGATATCCACAAGACCGGATTCTCTGGGTTACTTCAGCCCTTCCAGGCTCTTGTTAAGAAAACCAACCCGTACATGGTCTTCCTCTGAAGAGTCCTCCCCTGGAATGCTCGAAGTACAATGGGTCTCTCCCGAACCGGAGACCAACCCGTACGTGGTCTTCCTCTGAAGAGTCCTTCCCTGGAATGCTCCAAGTACAATGGGTCTCTCCCGAACCGGAGACCAACCCATACGTGGTCTTCCTCTGAAGAGTCCTTCCCTGGAATGCTCGAAGTACAATGGGTCTCTCCCGAACTGGAGACCAACCCATACGTGGTCTTCCTCTGAAGAGTCCTTCCCTGGAATGCTCGAAGTACAATGGGTCTCTCCTGAACTGGAGACCAACCCGTACGTGGTCTTCCTCTGAAGAGTCCTTCCCTGGAATGCTCGAAGTACAATGGGTCTCTCCCGAACCGGAGACCAACCCGTACGTGGTCTTCCTCTGAAGAGTCCTTCCCTGGAATGCTCGAAGTACAATGGGTCTCTCCCGAACCGGAGACCAACCCGTACGTGGTCTTCCTCTGAAGAGTCCTTCCCTGGAATGCTCCAAGTACAATGGGTCTCTCCCGAACCGGAGACCAACCCATACGTGGTCTTCCTCTGAAGAGTCCTTCCCTGGAATGCTCGAAGTACAATGGGTCTCTCCCGAACCGGAGACCAACCCGTACGTGGTCTTCTTCCTAAGAGACGTTCCCTGGAATGTTCGAAGTACACCGGGTCTCTCCCGAACCGGAGACGGTACCCAACCACCTCACAATCCTCCTTTTAGTTTCCTTGCCTCGGGCTAGCCAGCCCCGAGACAATAAAGTCGGGTGGATCCGCACCCCAGGCCATAGCCTTCCTGGGGGGGGCTGGTCAGGAGGACCAGGACCATGTAATCAGCATTCCCTACTGGACGGGAACCGCCGAACCACGTGACATCCGCATCTTAAATACCCTCTCCCAGAAGGCACAGCGAGAGGGCCACTCCCACTGACCTGGCTCCGAGAAGAGAGTACCCAAGCACCCAACCAGGCCATAGTTCCATGCCTGCCACAAGAGACAGTGCCCCCCTGTGGCCAGGCTGAACATCTCACAGTCCAGTTAGACTGATGCAGAAGTCCAATTTAGACAAATGAACCCAAACCAAACTGCAGTTTAGGTAAAGTTTAACTTTGAAAAACGCATAGCGCGTGCTCTTCAGTATGTATGAGCGAGTTTGGGGTGGAGGAACTTGACTGGCCTGCGCAGGGTCCTGACCTCAAACCGATCTAATTCATCCCTAATGTGTTCTATCAGGTTGAGGCCAGGACTCTGTGCAGTCTAGTTCCTCCACCCCAAACTCGCTCATCCATTTCTTTATGGACCTTGCTTTGTGCATTGGTCCAAATCATTTGGTGGAGGGGGGATTATGGTGTGGGGTTGTTGTTCAGGGGTTGGACTTGCCACCTATCAGTGCCACCTATCAGTGCCCATCAGTGCCACTTATCAGTGCCATCTATCAGTGCCCATCAGTATCATCTATCAGTGGTACCTTTCAGTGCCCATCCGTGCCATCCTATCAGTGGCCATCAGTGCCGCCTTATCTGTCCCCATCAGTTCCACCTTATCTGTGCCTTTCGGTGCCACCTTAACTGTGCCTATTAGTGCCCATCAGTGCAGCCTATCAGTGCCCACCAGTGCCGCCTCATCAGCGCATTTCAATGAAGCAGAAAAATTACCTGTTTGCAAAATTTTTCCATTTTTTTATTTGTTTAGCAAAAAATGAAAACCCCCAGAGGTCAGGGCCGTTTTTAAGGCAGGGGAAAAGGGGCAGCTGCCCTGGGCCCTGTCATTGTTGTGGGGCCCAAAGCAGCTGCCTCACACGTGCCAAATATCCCAGTTTAAATTCCCTTGTCCCTTGAGGTTTTAGTCCCGGGCTGTGTCCCGATATCTCAGTGTGAAGTGCTGCTACTAAAGCTCTGCCCTATTGTGGTGTACAGGTGATTTACATGTAAATTACTGGAATTCATATGTAAATAGCGGCAGCTGGCAGCATTGATATGTATATAATGCCCCCCTGAGGTCATATCCACAGTAATCTCTAGCAGCTAATCAACAAGCAGAAATCATGTGCTGTAACCTCTAGCAACCAATCAGTGAGCCGTTATGTGTGCTGTACCTTTGGTGACCAATCAGTGAGCGGTAATGATACACTGTAACCTCTGGCGACCAGTCAGTGAGCGGTAATGATACACTGTAACCTCTACCGACCAGTCAGTGAGCAGTAATGATACACTGTAACCTCTGGCGACCAGTCAGTGAGCGGTAATGATACACTGTAACCTCTGTCGACCAGTCAGTGAGCGGTAATGATACACTGTAACCTCTGGCAATCAGTCAGTGAGTGATAATGATACACTGTAACCTCTGGCGACCAGTCAGTGAGCGGTAATGATACACTGTAACCTCTAGCGACCAGTCAGTGAGCAGTAATGATACACTGTAACCTCTGGCGACCAGTCAGTGAGTGATAATGATACACTGTAACCTCTGGCGACCAGTCAGTGAGCGGTAATGATACACTGTAACCCCTGGCGACCAGTCAGTGAGTGGTAATGATACACTGTAACCTCTGGCGATCAGTCAGTGAGCGGTAATGATACACTGTAACCTCTGGCGACCAGTCAGTAAGCGGTAATGATACATTGTACCCTCTGGCGACCAGTCAGTGAGCGATAATGATACACTGAAACCTCTGGCAACCAGTCAGTGAGCGATAATGATACACTGTAACCACTGGCAACCAATTTCAATAGCTGCCTGATCTGATTTTGTAAACTGAATTTGAGTCTAGCTGCTATTTATTGTATGTCTCAGAGCAGGTGGAGAGCGAAACTGCATGGGGGGGGGCAAGAAAATTTTTGCCCAGGGTCCAATCAATATTAAAGATGGCCCTGCCAGAGGTGATTAAATACCACCAAAAGAAATCTCTATTTGTTGGGAAAAAAATAATAAAAATGTAATTTGGGTACAGTGTTGCATGACCGCGCAATTGTCCTTCAAAGTGTGACAGTGCCGAAAGCTGAAAATTGGTCTGGGCAGGAAGGGGGGCGGGGGGTTTAAGTGGCCGGTAAGCAAGTGGTTAAGTTCTGAACAACTCTGACGGGGCAGACATGCAAATTTTAAATGTACGCCAAAAGCATTCCGTTATATGAATTCCAGGCAAATTCTTGGAACATCCCGGGACTCAAATAATTGCCCTTCAAAATTCTAAAAATGGGGAGAAAAAAAATGACTTTGAGCTTGTTTACAAATACCAATCCGCGTCCTTGGAAAACCCGACAAATTGGAAGACGACATTTTCCCACGGATTGATGACGCTGACCGTGGCTTTAGTAAACCCCCAGAGACCACGTTGATTCAATATATAAAGTTTCTTCATTGGCAGGCAACAAAGAGATCCCGAGATAAAGAGTGATTTATATGTGAAGAGATACCAACCGGCCTTCCTGATCGAAGTCTCAACTCGCCGTAGAAGCCCCGCGATAAAAATCTGCCAAGAAAGGAAGCCGCCGAGATTATATTTTATCGGGGAGGAAGTTCGTTGGCCAAACAACTTGTCAGCAAGTTTTTACGTTTTTTGAGAAGGTGCCTCAGACTCTCGACGTCTGTCGGAGGAGAGAAGAAGAAAGACCACCATCTGGTCATTACAAGGTAGGACATTCCATCCCCGTGTCACCGATCGACCGATCACCTATTCTACGGGCTTTGGAGAGCCCGATCACCTTCCAATCACCTTCCAATCACCTTCCAATCACCTTCCAATCACCTTCCATGTCACAGTTTGGGTCTCATCACTTAACTTGTCTTACTTGCTTTCATTTTTTTTATTTTTTTTTGTGTTGTATCAGTATGAACAATAATAACTTTATTCTTGGAGAAAATAGATCCAATAATTATTGAAATGTAAAAAAAAAAAAAAAAAATATTATTTTTTTGAGCATTTATCTAAGATGAGCAACAAAATGTAAACATTTGCCGAGTTTCCCAAATGTTATCTGACAATTTAAGCTTATTTTAGAAATGTAAAATATTTGTATCAAATATTGAATTTTTAAATAATCACCCCATAAAAACATCTAAAGGCACTTTATACTTTATAAATATATATATATATATATATATATATATATATATATATATATATAATGTATATTTATAAATATGTGTTTTATAAGATCAACAAAATGTAAATAAGTTTCCCAAATGTGGCAATTTAAGCTTATTTTAGAAATGTAAAATATTTTGTATCAAATATTGAATTTTTAAATAATCACCCCATAAAAATACTTTATACTTATTTACCTACCCAGTTTGGGTCTCATCACTAACTTGTCTTGCTTGTTTTAATTTTTTTTTTTTTTATTTTTTTTTTTTTGTGTTGTATCGGTATGAACAATAATAACTTTATTCTTGGGGGAAGATAAATCCAATAATTATTGGAATGTAAATATATATATATATATATGTAAGAGCAACAAAATATAAACATTTGCAGAGTTTCCCAAATGTTATCTGGCAATTTAAACTTATTTTAGAAATGTAAAATATTTGTATCAAATGTTGAATTTTTTAATAATCAACCCATAAAAATATCTAAAGGCACTTTTTTGGGTCTCATCACTAAGTTGTCTCGCTTGCTTTAATTTTATTTATTTTTTTGTGTTGTATCAGTATGAACATTAATAACTTTATTCTTGGGGAAAATAGATCCAATAATTATTGAAATGTAAAAAAAAAAAAAAAAAAAAATTTGTTTTTTAAGCATTTATCTATCTAAAAAAATAAAAAAAATAAAAAAAAATATATATATATATATATAAATATGTGTTTTGTAAGAGCAACAAAATGTAAACTTGGCAGAGCTTCCCAAATGTTATCTGGCAATTTAAACTTATTTTAGAAATGTTAAATATTTGTATCAAATATTGAATTTTTTAATAATCAACCCATAAAAATATCTAAAGGCACTTTATACTTATTTACCTACCCAGTTTGGGTCTCATCACTAACTTGTCTTGCTTGTTTTACTTTTAATTTTTATTTTTTATTTTTTTTTTGTGTTGTATCAGTATGAATATTAATAACTTTATTCTTGAGGAAAATAGATCCAATAATTATAGAAATGTAAAAAAAAAAAAAATAATAATAATTTTTTGAGCATTTATGTAAGATAACCAACAAAATGTAAACATTTGCAGTTTCCCAAATGTTATCTGGCAATTTAGGCTTTTTTTTTTAGAAATGTTAAATATTTGTATCAAATGTTGAATTTTTTTAATAATCACCCCATAAAAAAATCTAAAGGCACTTTATACTTTTTTACCTACCCAGTTTGGGTCTCATGACTAACTTGTCTTGCTTGTTTTAATTTTAATTTTAATTTTTTATTTATTTTTTGTGTTGTATCGTTATGAATATTAATAACTTTATTCTTATGGAAAATAGATCCAATAATTATAGAAATGTAAAAAAAAAAAAAATTTGTTTTTTTAAGCATTTATCTACCATGTTTCCCTGAATATAAGACCGGGTGTTATATTGCAGCCCTCCTTGAAAATCAGGGTAGGTCTTATTTTCAGGGTAGGTCTTACTTTCGGGGGAAACATGGTAAGATAAGCAACAAAATTACCTACCCCATTTGGGTCTCATCACTAAGTTGTCTTACTTGCTTTATTTTTTTTTTGTGTTGTATCAGTATGAATATTAATAACTTTATTCTTGAGGAAAATAGAACCAATAATTATAGAAATGTAAAAAAAAAAAAAAAAAAAAATTATTTTTTTGAGCATTTATGTAAGATAACCAACAAAATGTAAACATTTGCAGAGTTTCCCAAATGTTATCTGGCAATTTAAACTTATTTTAGAAATGTAAAATATTTGTATCAAATGTTGAATTTTTTAATAATCACCCCATAAAAAAATCTATAGGCACTTTATACTTTTTTACCTACCCAGTTTGGGTCTCATCACTAACTTGTCTTGCTTGTTTTAATTTTAATTTTATGTTTTTATTTTTTTTGTGTTGTATCATTATGAATATTAATAACTTTATTCTTGAGGAAAATAGATCCAATAATTATAGAAATGTAAAAAAAAAAAAAAAAAAATTGTTTTTTTAAGCATTTATCTACCGTGTTTCCCTGAATATAAGATCGGGTCTTATATTGCAGCCCTCCTGGAAAATCAGGGTAGGTCTTATTTTCAGGGTAGGTCTTACTTTTGGGGAAACATGGTAAGATAAGCAACAAAATTACCTACCCCGTTTGGGTCTCATCACTAAGTTGTCTTACTTGCTTTATTTTTTATTTTTTTTGTGTTGTATCAGTATGAATATTAATAACTTTATTCTTGAGGAAAATAGATCCAATAATTATAGAAATGTAAAAAAATATATATATATTTTTTGAGCATTTATGTAAGATAACCAACAAAATGTAAACATTTGCAGAGTTTCCGAAATGTTATCTGGCAATTTAAACTTATTTTAGAAATGTAAAATATTTGTATCAAATGTTGAATTTTTTTAATAATCACCCCATAAAAAAATCTAAAGGCACTTTATACTTTTTTACCTACCCAGTTTGGGTCTCATCACTAACTTGTCTTGCTTGTTTTAATTAAAATCTAAATTTTTTATTTTTTTGTGTTGTATCAGTATGAATATTAATAACTTTATTCTTGAGGAAAATAGATCCAATAATTATAGAAATGTAAAAAAAAAAAAAAAAAAAAAAAAAATGTTTTTTTAAGCATTTATCTACCGTGTTTCACCGAATATAAGATCGGGTCTTATACTGCAGCCCTCCTGGAAAATCAGGGTAGGTCTTATTTTCAGGGTAGGTCTTACTTTCGGGGGAAACATGGTAAGATAAGCAACAAAATTACCTACCCCGTTTGGGTCTCATCACTAAGTTGTCTTACTTGCTTTAATTTTTTTTTGTGTTGTATCAGTATGAATATTAATAACTTTATTCTTGAGGAAAATAGATCCAATAATTATAGAAATTTAAAAAAATAAATAAATAAAATAAATAAATATTTTTTTTGAGCATTTATGTAAGATAACCAACAAATTGTAAACATTTGCAGAGTTTCCCAAATGTTATCTGGCAATTTAAACTTATTTTAGAAATGTAAAATATTTGTATCAAATGTTGAATTTTTTAATAATCACCCCATAAAAAAAATCTATAGGCACTTTATACTTTTTTACCTACCCAGTTTGGGTCTCATCACTAACTTGTCTTGCTTGTTTTAATTTTAATTTTATTTTTTTTATTTTTTTTGTGTTGTATCAGTATGAATATTAATAACTTTATTCTTGAGGAAAATAGATCCAATAATTATTGAAATGTAAAAAAAAAAAAAAAAAAAAAAAAAAATGTTTTTTAAGCATTTATCTACTGTGTTTTACCGAATATAAGATCGGGTCTTATACTGCAGCCCTCCTGGAAAATCAGGGTAGGTCTTATTTTCAGGGTAGGTCTTACTTTTGGGGAAACATGGTAAGATAAGCAACAAAATTACCTACCCAGTTTGAGTCTCATCACTAAGTTGTCTCGCTTGTTTTAATTTTTTTTTTCTGTGTTGTATCAGTATGAACATTAATAACTTTATTCTTGGGGAAAATAGATCCAATAATTATAGAAATGTAAAAAAAAAAAAAAAAAAAAAATTTTTTTGAGCATTTATGTAAGATAACCAACAAAATGTAAACATTTGCAGAGTTTCCCAAATGTTATCTGGCAATTTAAACTTATTTTAGAAATGTAAAATATTTGTATCAAATGTTGAATTTTTTAATAATCACCCCATAAAAAAATCTATAGGCACTTTATACTTTTTTACCTACCCAGTTTGGGTCTCATCACTAACTTGTCTTGCTTGTTTTAATTTTAATTTTATGTTTTTATTTTTTTTGTGTTGTATCAGTATGAATATTAATAACTTTATTCTTGAGGAAAATAGATCCAATAATTATAGAAATGTAAAAAAAAAAAAAAAATGTTTTTTTAAGCATTTATCTACCGTGTTTCCCTGAATATAAGATCGGGTCTTATATTGCAGCCCTCCTGGAAAATCAGGGTAGGTCTTATTTTCAGGGTAGGTCTTACTTTTGGGGAAACATGGTAAGATAAGCAACAAAATTACCTACCCCATTTGGGTCTCATCACTAAGTTGTCTTACTTGCTTTTTTTTTTTTTTTGTGTTGTATCAATATGAACATTAATAACTTTATTCTTGGGGAAAATAGATCCAATAATTATTGAAATGCAAAAAATATATATATATTTTTGTGCATTTATGTAAGATAAGCAACAAAATGTAAACATTTGCAGAGTTTCCCAAATGTGGCAATTTAAGCTTTTTTTTAGAAATGTTAAAAATTTGTATATATTGAATTTATATTTAAAATATTTTGTAAATATTGAATTTTTTAATAATCACCCCATAAAAAAAATCTAAAGGCACTTTATACTTTATACTTATTTACCTACCCAGTTTGGATCTCATCACTAAGTTGTCTCGCTTGCTTTAATTTTTTTTTTGTATTGTATCGGTATGAACATTAATAACTTTATTCTTGGGGAAAATAGATCCAATAATTATTGAAATGTAAAAAAAAAAAAAAAAAGCATTTATCTACCGCGTTTCCCCGAAAATAACCCCAGGTCTTATATTGCAGCCCTCCTGGAAAATCGGGGTAGGTCTTATTTTCAGGGTAGGTCTTACTTTCGGAGGAAAAGCATTTATCTACCGCGTTTCCCCGAAAATAACCCCGGGTCTTATATTGCAGCCCTCCTGGAAAATTGGGGTAGGTCTTATTTTCAGGGTAGGTCTTACTTTCGGGGGGGAAACGCGGTAAGATAAGAAACAAAATGTAAACATTTGCAGAGTTTCCCAAAATGTTATCTGGCAGTTTAAGCTTATTTTAGAAATGTAAAATATCTGTAACAAATATTAATTTTTAACCACTTAAGGACCGCCGTATTGCCAATGTACGTCATCACAATGGCATGTACAGGCACAAGCACATACATGTACGTGCTTGCCTTCCAGCGGGTGGGGGGGTCCGATCGGACCCCCTCCCGCTGGATACGGCGGTCCGGTACGCTTCAGGAGCGATCCAAGATGAGGGGATGGCCATTGGTTTCTGGCCATCCCCTCTCGATCGCTCCTGGCGAATGAGAAGCTTCCACCACTGTGTATTGTATACACAGGCAGGGAGGAAGTGATGTCATTCTCCTCGGGGCGGTCTTTTTGACCGGACTACGAGGAGAAGACTAAAAGTAAGTGTGCACCAACACTACACTGACATGTAGGCACACACAGGCACACAAACCCCCCCCCCCCCCGATCACCCCCCCGATCGCCCCCTGATGTCCCACCGCCCCCCCTCCCCCTCCCAGTCACAGTGTCACTGATTGCAGTGATCATTTATTTAGTGATCACTGCATTCAGTGTCAGTTGTAAAAGTAAAAACTGTCAGGGCAGTTAGTGTTAGGTCCAGGGTAGCCCCCTACCACCCCCCAATAAAGGTTTAACCCCCTGATTGCCCTTAGAGTTAACCCTTTCACCCCCTTTTGCCAGTGTCACTAAGCGATCATTTTTCTGATCGCTGCATTAGTGTCACTGGTGCCGCTAAGTAGCTAGTTATTTTTTTAGGTTCACCGCCAGGTTTTTATAGCGCTAGGTACCCCGATATACTACCCAATAATGGTTTTAACCCCTTGATTGCCCCTAGTTAACCCTTTCACCCCCTTTTGCCAGTGTCACTAAGCGATCATTTTTCTGATCGCTGCATTAGTGTCACTGGTGTCGCTAGGTAGCTAGCTATTTTTTTAGGTTCACCGCCAGGTTTTTATAGCGCTAGGTACCCCGATATACTACCCAATAATGGTTTTAACCCCCTGATTGCCCCTAGTTAACCCTTTCAACAGCGATCACAGTATAAGTGTCCCTGGTGTCGCTGGTTAGCCAGTTAGTTATTTAGGTTCCCCGTCAGGTTTTTATATAGCGCCAGGGACCCCCATATACTACCTAATAAAAATTTGAACCCCCTGATTGCCCCTAGTTAACCCTTTCACTAGTGATCACCGTATAAGTGTTACGGGTGACTCTGGTTAGTTTGCTTTTTATAGCATCAGGGCACCCACCATTTATTACCCAATAAAGGTTTAACCCCCTGATCACCCGGCGGGTGATATCAATTAGGTTTTAGGGTCAGGGTCTGCGTCGCCCCAGGCAGCGCTAGGTTAGTGCCAGTACCGCTAGCACCCACACGCAAAGCATACACCTCCCGTAGTGGTATAGAATCTGAACAGATCAATATCTGATCTGATCAGATCTATACTAGCGTCCCCAGCAGTTCAGGGTTCCAAAAAAAACGCATTGTTAGCGGGATCAGCCCAGATACCTGCTGGCACCTGCGTTTTGCCCCTCCGCCCAGCCCACCCAAGTGCAGTATCGATCGATCACTGTCACTTACAAAACACTAAACACATAACTGCAGCGATCGCAGAGTCAGGCCTGATCCCTGCCATCGCTAACAGGTTTTTTTGGTAGCGTTTTATATTTAAATCCTGAAGGCAGTGCTTGGTTTCGGGGTCCCGTACGCGGCTAGGCTCCCAAAAAGTCCCCCACATGTGGTATCCCCGTACTCGGGAGAAGCAGCAGAATTTATTTTGGGGTGTAATTTGACTTATGCCCATAGCATGTGTGAGCAATATATCATTTAGTGACAACTTGGTGCAAAAAAAAAAAAATTGTAATATTCCTGCAACTTGTGGCAAAATATAAAATATTTCATGGACTCAACATGCCTCTCAGTAAATAGCTTGGGGTGTCTACTTTCCAAAATGGGGTCATTTTGGGGGGTTTTGTGCCATCTTGGCATTTTATGACCTTCGAAACTGTGATAGGTAGTGAGGAGTGAAATCAAAAATTTGCACCCTTAGAAATCCTGAAGGCAGTGATTGGTTTTCGGGGTGCCGTACACAGCTAGACTCCCAAAAAGTCCCACATATGTGGTATCCCCGTACTCAGGAGAAGCAGAAGAATATATTTTGGGGTGCAATTCCACATTTAACTATGGCATGTGTGAGCAATATATCATTTAGTGACAACTTTTTGTAAACTTTTTATTTTTTTATTTTTTTGTCATTATTCAATCACTTGGGACAAAAAAAAAATATTCAATGGGCTCAACATGCCCCTCATCAATTTCCTTGGGGTGTCTACTTTCCAAAATGGGGTCATTTGGGGGGGGGGGGTTGTGCTATTTTGGCATTTTATGGCCTTCGAAACTGTGATAGGTAGTGAGGAGTGAAATCAAAAATTTGCACCCTTAGAAATCCTGAAGGCAGTGATTGGTTTTCAGGGTGCCGTACGCGGCTAGCCTCCCAAAAAGTCCCACATATGTGGTATCCCCGTACTCAGAAGAAGCAGCAGAATATATTTTGGGGTGCAATTCCATATATAACTATGGCATGTGTGAGCAATGTATCATTTAGTGACAACTTTTTGTAAACTTCTTTTTTATTTTTATTTTTTTGTGTCATTATTCAATCACTTGGGACAAAAAAAAATATTCAATGGGCTCAACATGCCCCTCAGCAATTTCCTTGGGGTGTCTACTTTCCAAAATGGGGTCATTTGGGGGGGGTTTGTACTGCCCTGCCATTTTAGCACCTCAAGAAATGAGATAAGCAGTCATAAATTAAAAGCTGTGTAAATTCCAGAAAATGTACTTTAGTTTGTAGACGCTATAACTTTTGTGCAAACCAATAAATATACGCTTATTGACATTTTTTTTACTAAAGTCATGTGGCTGAATAAATTTTGCCCTCAATGTATGACTAAAATTGAATTTATTCGATTTTTCTTATAACAAAAAGTAGAAAATATCTTTTTTTCTGAAAATTTTTGGTCTTTTTCCATTTATATCGCAAAAAAAAAAAATCGCAGAGGCAATAAAATACCATCAAAAGAAAGCTCTATTTGTGGGAAGAAAAGGACGCAAATTTTGTTTGGGTACAACATTGCATGACCGCGCAATTACCAGTTAAAGCAGCGCAGTGCGAAATTGTAAAAAGACCTCTGGTCCTTAGGCTGACAATTGGTCCGGGGCTGAAGTGGTTAAAACCAAAATACAAAAAAACGCAATAGTGCACAATGTAAAAAGTACAAAAATAGCTAAACGATTGAAAAGAGTGAATTCACTTACAATTTAAACCAGTGAGTTTAACATTTAAGCAAAACAGTTTCTCAGTTCCTGATGTTTCACCCCCTGAAATCGGAGAAATTTCCACTCTGGGATGATTTACAGGCTAAACAGTATAAAATCCTTCAAATGCGGTTTCTCCCATATAAAAAGACCAAAACTGCGCCTCTACAAACCAAAATCACCTTTTTAACACAGAACAGACCGTACTACTCACACTAAACTTAGAAAACCTGACCCAAAAGCAGAGCAATTCCACCCAAAACCCAAAACACAGCAGACACAAAATGGCAATTGCAGCAAACGAAAACCGGGCCACGACAAAATGGCAGATGAAAGCCCCCGGCCACATGGTGACTACAACAAAATGTCCGACAACACAATGGTAAAACAAACATTTGAAATGCCTTTGCTGTTCCCGCCAAAACCAGCACAAATCAAGATTTCTTCGATAGAAAACCAAACAATTGAGAATGCACAGCTAACCTTAGACACACACTTTGAGCTACATCAACTAGGGAAAAAAATCCAAAAGTTACATAAAACACAAAATAACAAGGCTCAAACATACACTCTTGTTCCCAAGGAAAGGTCATATACTTAACTCTGGCATCAGCTTCCACAAGAGAAATATAAACAGCGATGGCTGCATGCACGATGGTTACTGCCAGCGATGCTGCACCTGTTACTGCCAGCGATACTGCACCTGTGACTGCGAGCGATACTGCACCTGTGACTGCGAGCGATACTGCACCTGTGACTGCGAGCGATACTGCACCTGTTACTGAGAGCGATACCGCACCTGTGACTGCGAGCGATACTGCACCTGTTACTGCGAGCGATACTGCACCTGTTACTGCGAGCGATACTGCACCTGTTACTGCGAGTGATACTGCACCTGTTACTGCGAGCGATACTGCACCTGTGACTGCGAGCGATACTGCACCTGTTACTGCGAGCGATACTGCACCTGTTACTGCGAGCGATACTGCACCTGTTACTGCGAGTGATACTGCGCCTGTTACTGTGAGCGATACTGCACCTGTTACTGCGAGCGATACTGCACCTGTTACTGCGAGTGATACCGCACCTGTTACTGTGAGCGATACTGCACCTGTTACTGCGAGCGATACTGCACCTGTTACTGTGAGCGATACTGCACCTGTTACTGCGAGCGATACTGCATCTGTTACTGAGAGGGATACTGCACCTGTTACTGCGAGCGATACTGCACCTGTTACTGCGAGCGATACTGCACCTGTTACTGCGAGCGATACTGCACCTGTTACTGCGAGCGATACTGCATCTGTTACTGAGAGGGATACTGCACCTGTTACTGCGAGCGTTACTGCACCTGTTACTGCGAGCGATACTGCACCTGTGACTGCGAGCGATACTGCACCTGTTACTGTGAGCGATACTGCACCTGTTACTGAGAGCGATACTGCACCTGTTACTGCAAGCGATACTGCACCTGTTACTGAGAGCGATACTGCACCTGTGACTGCGAGCGATACTGCACCTGTGACTGCGAGCGATACTGCACCTGTTACTGAGAGCGATACTGCACCTGTTACTGCGAGCGATACTGCACCTGTGACTGCAAGCGATACTGCACCTGTTACTGCGAGCGATACTGCACCTGTTACTGCGAGTGATACTGCACCTGTGACTGCGAGCGATACTGCACCTGTTACTGCGAGCGATACTGCACCTGTTACTGTGAGCGATACTGCACCTGTTACTGCGAGCGATACTGCACCTGTTACTGAGAGCGATACTGCACCTGTGACTGCGAGCGATACTGCACCTGTTACTGCGAGCGATACTGCATCTGTTACTGAGAGGGATACTGCACCTGTTACTGAGAGCGATACTGCACCTGTTACTGCGAGCGATACTGCACCTGTTACTGCGAGCTATACTGCACCTGTTACTGAGAGCGATACTGCACCTGTTACTGCGAGCGATACTGCACCTGTTACTGCGAGCGATACTGCATCTGTTACTGAGAGGGATACTGCACCTGTTACTGCGAGCGATACTGCACCTGTTACTGCGAGCGATACTGCACCTGTGACTGCGAGCGATACTGCACCTGTTACTGTGAGCGATACTGCACCTGTTACTGCGAGCGATACTGCACCTGTTACTGCGAGCGATACTGCACCTGTGACTGCGAGCGATACTGCACCTGTTACTGTGAGCGATACTGCACCTGTTACTGAGAGCGATACTGCAAATGTTACTGCAAGCGATACTGCACCTGTTACTGAGAGCGATACTGCACCTGTGACTGCGAGCGATACTGCACCTGTGACTGCGAGCGATACTGCACCTGTTACTGAGAGCGATACTGCACCTGTTACTGCGAGCGATACTGCACCTGTTACTGCGAGCGATACTGCACCTGTTACTGAGAGCGATACTGCACCTGTGACTGCGAGCGATACTGCACCTGTGACTGCGAGCGATACTGCACCTGTTACTGAGAGCGATACTGCACCTGTTACTGCGAGCGATACTGCACCTGTTACTGCGAGCGATACTGCACCTGTGACTGCAAGCGATACTGCACCTGTTACTGCGAGCGATACTGCACCTGTTACTGCGAGTGATACTGCACCTGTGACTGCGAGCGATACTGCACCTGTTACTGCGAGCGATACTGCACCTGTTACTGCGAGTGATACCGCACCTGTTACTGTGAGCGATACTGCACCTGTTACTGCGAGCGATACTGCACCTGTTACTGTGAGCGATACTGCACCTGTTACTGCGAGCGATACTGCATTTGTTACTGAGAGGGATACTGCACCTGTTACTGCGAGCGATACTGCACCTGTTACTGCGAGCTATACTGCACCTGTTACTGAGAGCGATACTGCACCTGTTACTGAGAGCCATACTGCACCTGTTACTGTGAGCGATACTGCACCTGTTACTGAGAGCCATACTGCACCTGTTACTGTGAGCGATACTGCACCTGTGACTGCGAGCGATACTGCACCTGTTACTGCGAGTGATACTGCACCTGTTACTGCGAGCGATACTGCACCTGTTACTGAGAGCGATACTGCACCTGTTACTGCGAGTGATACTGCACCTGTTACTGCGAGCGATACTGCACCTGTTACTGAGAGCGATACTGCACCTGTGACTGCGAGCGATACTGCACCTGTTACTGCGAGCGATACTGCACCTGTGACTGCGAGCGATACTGCACCTGTTACTGCGAGCGATACTGCACCTGTTACTGCCAGCGATACTGCACCTGTTACTGCCAGCGATACTGCACCTGTTACTGAGAGCGATACTGCACCTGTGACTGCGAGCGATACTGCACCTGTTACTGCGAGCGATACTGCACCTGTTACTGCGAGCGATACTGCACCTGTTACTGCGAGCGATACTGCACCTGTGACTGCGAGCGATACTGCACCTGTTACTGCGAGCGATACTGCACCTGTTACTGCCAGCGATACTGCACCTGTTACTGCCAGCGATACTGCATCTGTTACTGAGAGGGATACTGCACCTGTTACTGCCATCATTCTTGTACATGTGACCACCTGTGTTCTACGCTTGTTACCATAAGTAAAAACGCTAGTGTTGGCATCTGTGTTCTGTAAAAAAAACTTTTCATCCTTTAACTTGCATTCTTCTAAATATATGAACTGTTAAACCTTCATGCACGTTGTATTTCCTTCTTCCTTGACTTTGGTACCTTATTCCACAAGCTGATTGGGCCTCCTGTCATGTGACTGTTTCACGTGGGTTTGCGCTGAACTCAGTTTGGCCTGAACTCGCGTGAGACTGTCACATGACAGCAAGCCGCCATCTCAATCAGCTGTGGTCATGGAATTCCCCACCCCCCCCCAACCCCGCATGTAACAAAGGGGCAGCCATAGTGATGACATCATTGACCTAGCATGGCCATATTTGGACAATATATAACCATGTGGCCATAAAGGGGTCAACGATGTCACCAGCACCCCCTTTTGTTGCGTGCGGTTGCAGAGTGGAGGAACTCCAAGGCTGCAGCTGATTGGGCCTCCTTGTCTCCCATGGCTTTGGACCAAACTTTAGCTTATCGTTAGTCACAGAACTTCATCAAGACCAGTCATAACCTTATACTTTATGTTATATTTCGATAACGTCTGATTGAATAGTAACCACATGGATGCAAAAACTTTTATGTTTTTACAGGAGAACAAGATGTCCAACGTCAGTGATGTGACGGAACCACCCACCTTTTACAACCACGCGCATTTGTTCAATGTCCTGGTTTTCTCTTTCACGACCCTCGTAGGCATCCCCGGCAATGCTCTGGTGCTTTGGGTTACCGGAGTGAAGATGAAGCGGACCGTGACTACCATTTGGTTTTGGAACCTTGCCGTGGCCGATATCATGTGCTGCTTGTGTCTTCCGTTGATTATAGTGCAGTTCTTCTACTCAAACTGGCTGTACGGTCCGGTGCTCTGCAAGAGTTTACCCTTCGTCATTCTTTTAAACATGTTCACCAGCGTCTTCACCTTGGTGGCTATCAGTGTTGACCGGTGCATCCTGGTTGTCCTACCCATTTGGGCCCGAAATCACCGAGGAGTACGAAAGGCGTGGATGACCTGCTTGGCTATTTGGATGATGTCCTTCATAATCTGTATACCTAAGTTCCTGTACAGAACTTTCTCCGCTTCCAATGGGTCAGTTCGATGCACTTCTGAACCGCACATGACAGAGCCCACCACTTACATCTATATGGTTTTTGGTTTTCTGCTTCCATTCCTAATCATTTCTGCCTGTTACATTTCTGTGGCTTTTATATTGCTCAGTAGAAGAGTTACAGAAATTGGTAATAAAATCATCAAGGTGTCTTTAGGGATCATAGTCGCATTTTTCATCACCTGGGCCCCCTACCACATCATGGGCGTAGTCCTGATATTCACTAAAAATGAACTGGCGGACATCCTAGATCTGTTCTCGCAGGCCCTGGCCCTGTTCAATAGTTGCGTCAACCCGATTCTCTATGTCTTCATGGGGAAAGATATGAAGGATAAGGTGAGACAACCTATTGCGAGACTCATGCAAAATACATTTAGTGAAAGCTCGTCAAGCGGCGGAGCACCTCGCAGGTCAAACCGGGTGGCCGAGGACGTGACTCCACAGTAAGGATCTCGGTGTAAAATGCCGACTTATGCCAAAAAGAAGAAGAAAGACCTCTGCTTGAATGTTTAGAAGGACCTGTAGACTTCTTTGTTGTATTAGGGATTTGTGAGCAACTGGCTGCTGGAAATCAATGCATGCTTGGGTAGCCATATGTTGGCAGATGTCTTGTACAAGTCACGTGCCATCAGGGCTGTTTGACCAACTCAGACAATGGCTGTTACATAGTTAGTAAGGTTGCATAAAGACACCAGTCCATCCAGTTCAACCTGAGTGAGTGTCTACAATTGTCCCTATCCCTGTACATTGCATCAGTCCTTACCCTCAAGGAGCCCACAATCCAAGGTCCCCATTCATATATCAGGGTCAATTTTGGACAGAAGCCAATTAACCTACCTGCATGTCTTTGTAGTGTGGGAGGAAACCGGAGTACCCGGAGGAAACCCACACAGGCACAGGGAGAACATGCAAACTCCAGGCAGGTAGTGTGGTGGTTGGGATCCGAACCAGCGACCCTTTTACTGCTAGGCGAGAGTGCTACCCACTACACCACTGTGCCACTCACTACACCACTGTGCCACTCACTACACCACTGTGCTGCCATGTGCACTGCATTTAGGCTACTCAACCTGCCTGCTATATCACATTGACATACCCCATGCTTATGAAAACCTTGGACTTCAGCGGGGCTGTCTTGAATATTGACGGGACCCTGGACAAACATTTTCTTGCCTCCCCCCCCCTTCCCCAACATCCCAAAAAACAAACAAAACACACTCATAGACTTGCCTGAAAAGAAAACCCCATCAATACACAGGACCCCCCCCCCCCCCACAATGCTAGCTGCACCATTACATGGGACCTCCCCTCCTCCATTATTATACAAGACCCCTTCTGCATACTACCCCAATCATTACAAATGATCCCTTCCCCCATACTATCCCCATTATTACACAGGACCCCTCCTCCATGCTACCTGCATCATTACATGGGACCTCCCCTCCTCCATCATTATACAAGACCCCTTCTGCATACTACCCCATTCATTACAAACGATCCCTTCCCCCATACTATCCCAATTATTACACAGGACCCCTCCTCCATACTCCCCCTCATTATTACAAAGGACCCCTCCGCCATACTCCCCTCATTATTACACAGGACCCCTCCGCCATACTCCCCTCATTATTACACAGGACCCCTCCGCCATACTCCCCTCATTATTACACAGGACCCCTCCGCCATACTCCCCTCATTATTACACAGGACCCCTCCGCCATACTCCCCTCATTATTACACAGGACCCCTCCGCCATACTCCCCTCATTATTACACAGGACCCCTCCGCCATACTTCCCTCATTATTACACAGGACCCTTCCGCCATACTCCCCTCATTATTACAAAGGACCCCTCCGCCATACTCCCCCCTCATTATTACAAAGGACCCCTCCGCCATACTCCCCCTCATTATCACACAGGACCCCTCCGCCATACTCCCCTCATTATTACACAGGACCCCTCCGCCATACTCCCCTCATTATTACACAGGACCCCTCCGCCATACTCCCCTCATTATTACACAGGACCCCTCCGCCATACTCCCCTCATTATTACACAGGACCCCTCCGCCATACTCCCCTCATTATTACAAAGGACCCCTCCGCCATACTCCCCTCATTATTACACAGGACCCCTCCGCCATACTCCCCTCATTATTACAAAGGACCCCTCCGCCATACTCACCTCATTATTACACAGGACCCCTCCTCCATACTCCCCCTCATTATTACACAGGACCCCTCCGCCATACCCCCCCCTCATTATTACACAGGATCCCCTCCGCCATACTCCCCTCATTATTACACAGGACCCCTCCGCCATACTCCCCTCATTATTACACAGGACCCCTCCGCCATACTCCCCTAATAATTACACAGGACCCCTCCGCTATACTCCCCTCATTATTACACAGGACCCCTCCGCCATACTCCTCTCATTATTACACAGGACCCCTCCGCCATACTCCCCCTTATTATTACAAAGGACCCCTCCGCCATACTCCCCTCATTATTACACAGGACCCCTCCGCCATACTCCCCTCATTATTACACAGAACCCCTCCGCCATACTCCCCTCATTATTACACAGGACCCCTCCTCCATACTCCCCGTCATTATTACAAAGGACCCCTCCTCCATACTCCCCTCATTATTACACAGAACCCCTCCGCCATACTCCCCTCATTATTACACAGGACCCCTCCGCCATACTCCCCTCATTATTACACAGGACCCCTCCGCCATACTCCCCTCATTATTACAAAGGACCCCTCCGCCATACTCCCCTCATTATTACAAAGGACCCCTCCTCCATACTCCCCGTCATTATTACACAGGACCCCTCCGCCATACTCCCCTCATTATTACAAATGACCCCTCCGCCATACTCCCCCCTCATTATTACAAAGGACCCCTCCGCCATACTCCCCCTCATTATTACACAGGACCCCTCCGCCATACTCCCCTCATTATTACACAGGACCCCTCCGCCATACTCCCCTCATTATTACACAGGACCCCTCCGCCATACTCCCCTCATTATTACACAGGACCCATCCGCCATACTCCCCTCATTATTACAAAGGACCCCTCCGCCATACTCCCCTCATTATTACACAGGACCCCTCCGCCATACTCCCCTCATTATTACAAAGGACCCCTCCGCCATACTCACCTAATTATTACACAGGACCCCTCCTCCATACTCCCCCTCATTATTACAAAGGACCCCTCCGCCATACTCCCCTCATTATTACACAGGACCCCTCCGCCATACTCCCCTCATTATTACACAGGACCCCTCCTCCATACTCCCCCTCATTATTACAAAGGACCCCTCCGCCATACTCCCCTCATTATTACACAGGACCCCTCCGCCATACTCCCCTCATTATTACACAGGACCCCTCCGCCATACTCCCCTAATAATTACACAGGACCCCTACGCTATACTCCCCCTTATTATTACACAGGACCCCTCCGCCATACTCCCCTCATTATTACACAGGATCCCTCCGCCATACTCCCCCTTATTATTACAAAGGACCCCTCCGCCATACTCCCCTCATTATTACACAGGACCCCTCCGCCATACTCCCCTCATTATTACACAGGACCCCTCCGCCATACTCCCCCTTATTATTACAAAGGACCCCTCCGCCATACTCCCCTCATTATTACACAGGACCCCTCCGCCATACCCCCCCTTATTATTACACAGGACCCCTCCGCCATACTCCCCTCATTATTACACAGGACCCATCCGCCATACTCCCCCTCATTATTACAAAGGACCCCTCTGCCATACTCCCCCTTATTATTACAAAGGACCCCTCCGCCATACTCCCCTCATTATTACACAGGACCCCTCCGCCATACTCCCCTCATTATTACACAGGACCCCTCCGCCATACTCCCCTCATTATTACAAAGGACCCCTCCGCCATACTCCCCCTTATTATTACACAGGACCCCTCCGCCATACTCCCCTCATTATTACACAGGACCCCTCCGCCATACTCCCCTCATTATTACACAGGACCCCTCCGCCATACTCCCCTCATTATTACAAAGGACCCCTCCGCCATACTCCCCCTTATTATTACAAAGGACCCCTCCGCCATACTCCCCCTTATTATTACACAGGACCCCTCCGCCATACTCCCCCCATTATTACACAGGACCCCTCCGCCATACTCCCCTCATTATTACACAGGACCCCTCCGCCATACTCCCCTCATTATTACACAGGACCCCTCCGCCATACTCCCCTAATAATTACACAGGATCCCTCCGCCATACTCCCTTCATTATTACACAGGACCCCTCCGCCATACTCCCCTCATTATTACACAGGACCCCTCCGCCATACTCCCCTCATTATTACAAAGGACCCCTCCGCCATACTCCCCCTCATTATTACACAGGACCCCTCCGCCATACTCCCCTAATAATTACACAGGACCCCTACGCTATACTCCCCCTTATTATTACACAGGAGCCCTCCGCCATACTCCCCTCATTATTACACAGGATCCCTCCGCCATACTCCCCCTTATTATTACAAAGGACCCCTCCGCCATACTCCCCTCATTATTACACAGGACCCCTCCGCCATACTCCCCTCATTATTACACAGGACCCCTCCGCCATACTCCCCCTTATTATTACAAAGGACCCCTCCGCCATACTCCCCTCATTATTACACAGGACCCCTCCGCCATACCCCCCCTTATTATTACACAGGACCCCTCCGCCATACTCCCCTCATTATTACACAGGACCCATCCGCCATACTCCCCCTCATTATTACAAAGGACCCCTCTGCCATACTCCCCCTTATTATTACAAAGGACCCCTCCGCCATACTCCCCTCATTATTACACAGGACCCCTCCGCCATACTCCCCTCATTATTACACAGGACCCCTCCGCCATACTCCCCTCATTATTACAAAGGACCCCTCCGCCATACTCCCCCTTATTATTACACAGGACCCCTCCGCCATACTCCCCTCATTATTACACAGGACCCCTCCGCCATACTCCCCTCATTATTACACAGGACCCCTCCGCCATACTCCCCTCATTATTACAAAGGACCCCTCCGCCATACTCCCCCTTATTATTACAAAGGACCCCTCCGCCATACTCCCCCTTATTATTACACAGGACCCCTCCGCCATACTCCCCCCATTATTACACAGGACCCCTCCGCCATACTCCCCCCTCATTATTACACAGGACCCCTCCTCCATACTCCCCCTCATTATTACAAAGGACCCCTCCGCCATACTCCCCTCATTATTACACAGGACCCCTCCGCCATACTCCCCTCATTATTACACAGGACCCCTCCTCCATACTCCCCCTCATTATTACAAAGGACCCCTCCGCCATACTCCCCTCATTATTACACAGGACCCCTCCGCCATACTCCCCTCATTATTACACAGGACCCCTCCGCCATACTCCCCTAATAATTACACAGGACCCCTACGCTATACTCCCCCTTATTATTACACAGGAGCCCTCCGCCATACTCCCCTCATTATTACACAGGATCCCTCCGCCATACTCCCCCTTATTATTACAAAGGACCCCTCCGCCATACTCCCCTCATTATTACACAGGACCCCTCCGCCATACTCCCCTCATTATTACACAGGACCCCTCCGCCATACTCCCCCTTATTATTACAAAGGACCCCTCCGCCATACTCCCCTCATTATTACACAGGACCCCTCCGCCATACCCCCCCTTATTATTACACAGGACCCCTCCGCCATACTCCCCTCATTATTACACAGGACCCATCCGCCATACTCCCCCTCATTATTACAAAGGACCCCTCTGCCATACTCCCCCTTATTATTACAAAGGACCCCTCCGCCATACTCCCCTCATTATTACACAGGACCCCTCCGCCATACTCCCCTCATTATTACACAGGACCCCTCCGCCATACTCCCCTCATTATTACAAAGGACCCCTCCGCCATACTCCCCCTTATTATTACACAGGACCCCTCCGCCATACTCCCCTCATTATTACACAGGACCCCTCCGCCATACTCCCCTCATTATTACACAGGACCCCTCCGCCATACTCCCCTCATTATTACAAAGGACCCCTCCGCCATACTCCCCCTTATTATTACAAAGGACCCCTCCGCCATACTCCCCCTTATTATTACACAGGACCCCTCCGCCATACTCCCCCCATTATTACACAGGACCCCTCCGCCATACTCCCCTCATTATTACACAGGACCCCTCCGCCATACTCCCCTCATTATTACACAGGACCCCTCCGCCATACTCCCCTAATAATTACACAGGATCCCTCCGCCATACTCCCTTCATTATTACACAGGACCCCTCCGCCATACTCCCCTCATTATTACACAGGACCCCTCCGCCATACTCCCCTCATTATTACACAGGACCCCTCCGCCATACTCCCCCCATTATTACACAGGACCCCTCCGCCATACTCCCCCCTCATTATTACACAGGACCCCTCCGCCATACTCCCCCCTCATTATTACACAGGACCCCTCCGCCATACTCCCCTCATTATTACACAGGATCCCCTCCCCCTTACTACCCCATCATTACACAGAACTAGGGCTGCAACTAACAATTATTTTCATAATCGATTTATTGTTTCGATTAATCGGTTAATAACCTTCAAAAAAGTGTGGTGTATAATTTAGTTAATATGTAAAGTTTAAAAAAAGGCAATTTATTCTTAAATATCTCTATATGAAGTGGTAAATATAAATCACCAACTATATGGTTAGGGAGCAAAATATCGAATCCACTCTGAGAATAACAGACAGAAGTGATATATACTGTATATACTATTAGAGGAGATACACTGTATATACTATTAGAAGAGATACACCGTATATACTATTAGAGGAGATATATACTATTAGAGGAGATATATACTGTATATACTATTAGAGGAGATACACTGTATATACTATTAGAAGAGATACACCGTATATACTATTAGAGGGGATATATACTATTAGAGGAGATATATACTGTATATACTATTAGAGAGGATATATACTGTATATACTATTAGAAGAGATACACTGTATATACTATTAGAGGAGATATATACTGTATATACTATTGGCCCTTGTACACACGGTCGGAGATTCTGACGACCAAATCCGTCTGAGTTATTCCGACGGATTAATCCCGGACGAGGTCCGAAAGGGATGTTGCATACACACGGTCGGACAAAGTTGTCGGAAAATCCGATTGTATACTATTAGAGGGGATATATACTGTATATACTATTAGAGGGGATATATACTGTATATACTATTAGAGGGGATATATACTGGATATACTATCAGAGGGGATATACTGTATATACTATTAGAAGGGATAAATACTGTATATACTATTAGAGGAGATATATTGTATATACTATTAGAGGGGATATATACTGGATATACTATTAGAGGAGATATACTGTATATACTATTAGAGGGGATATATACTGTATATACAATTAAAGGAGATATACTGTATATACTATTAGAGGAGATATATATACTGTATATACTATTAGAGGAGAGATATACTGTATATACTATTAGAGGAGATATACCATATATACTATTAGAGGAGATATATACTGTATATACTATTAGAGGAGAGATATACTGTATATACTATTAGAGGAGAGATATACTGTATAGACTATTAGTGGAGATATACTGTATATACTATTAGAGGAGATATATATACTGTATATACTATTAGAGGAGATATATATACTGTATATACTATTAGAGGAGAGATATACTGTATATACTATTAGAGGAGAGATATACTGTATAGACTATTAGTGGAGATATATACTGTATATACTATTAGAGGAGCCTTGCCCCTGCCAGGAGCCTTGCGCCACAGGTAGTTCAGGGTTTGAGGCCCTTCCTCTGTGAAGGACGACCATTACTATACCCCGGTGTATGTTTTGCTGTCATTTCATGGTTCACTTTTTTGTTCATAGGGTTCAACAAACACCCCACTGAGAAGCCCCCAAAAAAAAAAAAAAAAAAAGAACACATTAAAGAATACTACATTAGAAAGAAAGAATTGTTGTGACTTTATATGAGGCCATGGCTGTCCAGTACACAGGTTTCCACCCCTAATTATATAAAAAGAAGGGGAAATGAGGGCAGAAGGGGCAGAAGGGGCAGAAGGGGCAATGGGACTTTATATGAAGCACAGCACTGAGGATGAAACATTCAATAAAGGTAAACATGGTATTTATTAGTGACAAAATTGAGCAATTGAGTGCAATAGATGATATTCATATTATATCAATAAGTATGGTACAGAGAAGGTAAAACATGATTAATAAATCGCATAATCGTAAAATTGGTTGCATAATAAACAATGTAACACATGATTATTAATGACATCTGCAGTGCGCCCAAATTATGTACACACATAATAAGTATTATATTAAATGAATTGAAGACTCAAACAATTGAAAGCCAACAGTATGCACATGGTTATTGTGACATGACATTGAATATGAAAGCTCAACGCGTTTCGTGGATTAATTCCACTCATCAGGAGCAGCTATGGGAATACCTATAATAAATTATAAATGAATGATTAATGGTTATGTGAAGGATATGCTGTGTGTTGTTATGTATACTGACACTTGTAATCTCTGTCTACTTACTCTGTCTCTCTACTCTATAAACATCGTTGAAAGAGAAAAAACAATTTGTGACAATAAAAGTGAGATTTCTTTTATCGTATATTGTTGTACATGTTTCTTACTTACTAGTAGCCCCCCCCGGTACAGTCGCATTGTCCTCTTCTATTGGTGGTGTTATTGGTAAATTGGGGATGGGTGAAAAAACTATATTGGGTGGCCATATGTTTAATTCAATATCATAAAAACCAGCAGTGATTTTATTCCATAAATTAAAAAGTTAACCTTTTATCATCCTCTTTGCCATCTCCGGGATCTTTCAGCTACTACCGGTCTACTGCCTCCAGGAGTGGTGTAAATTTTTGTTTATTAAAAATCTTACAAACATAATAAAAAACATATTTACTTATATACAAAATAAATAAATAAATATAAAAAAAAAAAATTATATATATATATATATATATATATATATATATATACAGTGCCTTGCGAAAGTATTCGGCCCCCTTGAACTTTTCAACCTTTTGCCACATTTCAGGCTTCAAACATAAAGATATAACATTTTTATTTTTTGTGAAGAATCACCAACAAGTGGGACACAATTGTGAAGTGGAACGAAATCTATTGGATATTTTAAACTTTTTTAGCAAATAAAAAACTGAAAAGTGGTGCGTGCAAAATTATTGGGCCCCTTTACTTTCAGTGCAGCAAACTCACTCCAGAAGTTCAGCGAGGATCTCTGAATGATCCAATGTTGTCCTAAATGACTGATGGTGATAAATAGAATCCACCTGTGTGTAATCAAGTCTCTGTATAAATGCACCTGCTCTGTGATAGTCTCAGGGTTCTGTTGAAAGCGCAGAGAGCATCATGAAGACCAAGGAACACACCAGGCAGGTCCGTAATACTGTTGTGGAGAAGTTTAAAGCCGGATTTGGATACAAAAAGATTTCCCAAGCTTTAAACATCCCAAGGAGCACTGTGCAAGCCATCATTTTGAAATGGAAGGAGTATCAGACCACTGCAAATCTACCAAGACCTGGCCGTCCCTCTAAACTTTCAGCTCAGACAAGGAGAAGACTGATCAGAGATGCAGCCAAGAGGCCCATGATCACTCTGGATGAACTGCAGAGAACTACAGCTGAGGTGGGAGAGTCTGTCCATAGGACAACAATCAGTCGTACACTGCACAAATCTGCCCTTTATGGAAGAGTGGCAAGAAGAAAGCCATTTCTCAAAGATATCCATAAAAAGTCTCGTCTAAAGTTTGCCACAAGCCACCTGGGAGACACACCAAACATGTGGAAGAAGGTGCTCTGGTCAGATGAAACCAAAATCCAACTTTTTGCCCACAATGCAAAACGATATGTTTGGCGTAAAAGCAACACAGCTCATCACCCTCAACACACCATCCCCACTGTCACACATGGTGGTGGCAGCATCATGGTTTGGGCCTGCTTTTCTTCAGCAGGGACAGGGAAGATGGTTAAAATTGAGGGGAAGATGGATGCAGCCAAATACAGGACCATTCTGGATGAAAACCTGTTGGAGTCTGCAAAAGACCTGAAACTGGGACGGAGATTTATCTTCCAACAAGACAATGATCCCAAACATACAGCAAAATCTACAAAGGAATGGTTCACAAATAAACGTATCCAGGTGTTAGAATGGCCAAGTCAAAGTCCAGACCTGAATCCAATCGAGAATCTGTGGAAAGAGCTGAAAACTGCTGTTCACAAACACTCTCCATCCAACCTCACTGAGCTCCAGCTGTTTTGCAAGGAAGAATGGGCAAGAATTTCAGTCTCTCGATGTGCAAAACTGATAGAGACACCCCAAGCGACTTGCAGCTGTAATCGCAGCAAAAGGTGGCTCTACAAAGTATTAACGCAAGGGGGCCCAATCATTTTGCACGCCCCACTTTTCATTTTTTTATTAGTTAAAAAAGTTTCAAAAATCCAATAGATTTCTTTCCACTTCACAATTGTGTCCCACTTGTTGGTGATTCTTCACAAAAAATAAACATTTTATATCTTTATGTTTGAAGCCCGAAATGTGGCAAAAGGTTGAAAAGTTCAAGGGGGCCGAATACTTTCGCAAGGCACTGTGTATATATAAATTAGACAGACATTGGGGGACAGAGCAAGGAGTAGAAGCAGCAGTGACAGCCCACAGCTCCATCAGACATCGGAGCTGTAGGGAGATTCTTTCCTCCTTATCTGCTGTGTGTGTAACTCCCCGAATGTCTTCACCAGTATAGAGCCATTCTACTAGAGGGGGGTTAGCAAGGTCCCCTCCGATCACCCCTCACCTAATCCTGGATGGGGGTCCCCCTTATCACCCCTTCATTCCTCCTAGCTGGGGGGTCTTTGTTAACTTGTGGGGGAGGAAGGGGAGTTCCTATGTTCCTGGATAGGGGCCGCCTTATCACCCTCCCTGCAGTCCTACTGGCTGGGGGTCTTCTATAACTGGAGGGGGCAGGGAGGCAAATTCCTGTATATCTGGATGGGGGTCCCCTCTTATAACCCCCCCCAACAATCCTAGTCTCACGTACTCCAAGCAATGCTGCACCTGTTACTGCGTGTAATACTGCACCTGTTACTGCAAGCAATACTGCACCTGTTACTCTGAGCTATACCGCACCTGTTACTGCAAGCAATGCTGCACCTGTTACTGCGAGCGATACCGCACCTGTTACTCTGAGCGATACGTCACCTGTTATTGCTAGCGATACTGCACCTGTTACTCTGCGCTACACCGCACCTGTTACTCTGAGCGATACGTCACCTGTTACTCCAAGCGATACTGAACCTGTTACTGCGTGTAATACTGCACTTGTTACTGCAAGCGATACCACACCTGTTACTCGAGCGATACCGCACCTGTTACTGCAAGCGATACTGCACCTGTTGCTCTGTGTGATACTGCACCTGTTACCCAGTGTGATACTGTACCTGTTGCTCTGTGCGATACTGCACCTGTTACTGCGAGCGATACCTCACCTGTTACTCCAATTGATACCGCACCTGTTACTGCAAGCGATACTGCACCTGTTGCTCTGTGTGATATTGCGTCTGTTACCCAGTGTGATACTGCACCTGTTGCTCTGTGTGATACTGCACCTGTTACCCAGTGTGATACTGTACCTGTTGCTCTGTGCGATACTGCACCTGTTACTGCAAGCGATACCTCACCTGTTACTCCAATTGATACCGCACCTGTTACTGCAAGCGATACTGCACCTGTTGCTCTGTGTGATATTGCGTCTGTTACTCTGTGCGATACTGCACCTGTTACTCCATGCAATACTGCACCTGTTACTGCAAGTGATACTTCACCTGTTACTGCACACAATACTTCACCTGTTACAGTGAGAGATACTGCACCTGTTGCCATATGTAACGATACTAGTGTTAGCATCTGTCTTCTGAACAAAACCTTGTTATCCTTAACTTGCATACTTCGAAATACAATCACTGTTAACCCTTTGTGGATTTTGTGTAAGCTGCTTCCTTAACCTGGGTATCCTACTCCTGGCCCCACCCACAAGATGATTGGGCTTCCTGTCATGTGACAGTTTCACGTGGGTTTGCACTGAACTCAGTTTGGCCCAAACTCACATGAGACTGTCACATGACAGCAGGCTGCCACCCCTAATCGGTTGTGGTCATGGAATTCCCCACCCCTGCATGTAACAAAGGGGCAGGCATGTTGGTGACATCATTGTGGACAATGCTAATGAACAATATATGTCCATGTGGCCATAATGGGTCAATGATGTCACCAGCATCCCCACCCCTTTATGATAAAGACTGTTTCCCTTGTTATGTGAGGTTGATGAATTCCACGGCCGCAGCTAACTGGGCCTCCTGTCATGGGTTCAGACCAAAATTTAGCTCATCACTAGTTACGGAAATCCATAATGACCAGAAATAATCTTTTACTTTATATTACATTTAATGAAATCTGATTGGACGATAACCACATGGATGCAATAACTTTTGATGTCTTTACAGGAGAACAAGATGTCCAACGTCAGTGATGAGACGGAATCAAAGGGCTTTTACACCCATGAGCATTTGTTTACTATCATACTCTTATCTTTCACGACCCTCGTAGGCGTCCCCGGCAATGCTCTGGTGCTCTGGGTTACCGGAATGAAGATGAAGCGGACCATGACTACCATTTGGTTTTGGAACCTTGCTGTGGCCGATATTATCTGCTGCTTGTTTCTCCCATTCACTATAGTGCAGTACTTCTACGGAGAATGGCTGTACGGTCCCGTGCTCTGCAAGATGATTCACTTCGTTGTTCCATTGAACATGTTCACCAGCGTCTTCACCTTGGTGGCTATCAGTGTTGACCGTTGCATCCTGGTTGTCCAACCCATTTGGGCCCGAAATCACCGAGGAGTACGAACGGCGTGGATGACCTGCTTGGCTATTTGGACCTTGTCCTCCCTGATGTGTCTACCTAAAGTCCTGTACCAAAAAATGGACATTATTTATAACAAAACTTATTGCTATTCTGAAGAGCACATAATAGAGCCCACCACTTACATTAATATGGTTTTTGGTTTTCTGCTTCCATTCCTAATCATTTCTGCCTGTTACATTTCTGTGGCTTTTATATTACACAATAGAAGAGCTACAGAAGTTGGTAATAAAATCATCAAGGTGTCTTTAGGGATCATAGTCGCATTTTTCATCACCTGGGCCCCCTACCACATCATGGGCGCAGTCCTGCTATTCACTGTAAGTGATGTAGTGCTCATCCTAGATCTGTTCTCACTGTCTCTGGCCATGTTCAATAGTTGCATCAACCCAATTCTCTATGTCTTCATGGGGAAAGATATGAAGGATAAGGTGAAACATTCTATTTCAGAGCTCATGCAAAGTACACTTAATGAAAGCCTATCAAAAACACCACCTGAGAGCAATCAGCACATTGGAGCGGACGACGTGCCGCGACAGTGAAGATCTCATTGTAAAATGTGCCAAAGGATGATTGCCAAGACAATTGAAGGAAGACCTCTGTGTGAATGCTTAAGAATCTGTAGACTTTTTTTGTTCAACTAGTGATTGTGGTCAACTGCAACTGCAGGAAATCTTATCAGGGCATTCTAGGGTGGCTGTACATGGGCAGATATCTTGTACAAGTCACATGTCATCGAGGCCTACTGCTGTTTGACTGACGCGGCCAATGGGCGTTGGCGGCACACACATAAGGTCTAGGCTGCCGAACCTACGTGCTTAAATCGCATTGATATATCCCATGCTTATGGAAACCCTGGTCTTCAGGGACAACTTTCTCAAGTGCCTGGTATTTCCCTCCCCCTACCAAGATAGGAAAGCCTCACCTTTATTGCCCAAGGAGCTAGAAGATTCCTACATTTTACATTTTGCAAATTAGCTTCAGCCAATTCAGTCAGTTACAGTCCAATGGAAAGTAATTACAGGCTTGTCTCTAGGGAATGGGTGCTCAACCTGTGGCCCTCTAGCTGTTGTGAAACTCCAAGTCCCATCATGCCTCTGCCTTTGGAATTCACAAATGTACTTGTCAGCCTTATATTGCTTCGTAGGCAAAATCCGTTTGGTCAGGTTGGGGTATCCTGGTTGATTGTTTCCTCCATAAGCCCTAAAAGATTTTCCTCAAATATACATGTACAAGCAGCAGTGACGGTTGGTGGTCAAATTTTTTTGGGGGGGGGGTGCGCAAACAAACTGAAAAATACTGAACCCATCAATTGCAGCCATTGTGTCCCATCATATGGCAGCCATTTGTGCCCGTCAAATGCAGCCACTTGTGCCCATCAAATGCAGCCAGGCATGTCCCCTGGCTTGGTTGTCACTTCACTAACCCCCCACATGGCCGGTCCGGTGGCACTTACCGCTCGTGTGGCGGGGATCTGCTCCTCACCGGCAGTGATGGGGCTCTCCTCCTCGGCGGCTCTCCTCCTCATCGGGATGCGGCGGCTGTGGCTCCTATGTCCGCTCTGTGACCTTTGGGTCTTTTTCCTTTCTCCAACCAGGGAGGGGGGGGTCCTCTTTTTTGGGACAGCCCTGCAAGAACTTGGAGGACCGGCTTTCAGCAGGTCTCTATAGAGCAGTAAAAAGAAATTGTAAAAGCGAGCTCAATAGTAAATAAATAACTAAATCCCTCTGAAGGGTGAAACCAACACTCTGAAGAGCCAGTTCAGTACCATCTCTATGCCGATGACACCCAAATCTGTCTACTCCTCATCTCACTGCTTCAGCCTCCTCTCGCATTACTAACTACTAACGGACATATCAGCATTGATGTCAACGCTTCCTTAAACTGAATCTCTCTAAACCCCGAGCTCATAATACTCCCTCCCTCCTGTGCCCCCCTCCATGACTTTTCCATCAAGATGAATAATGCAGCCATCAATCCCTCCCCCCATGCCTAGGTGTAATCCTAGACTCTGACCTGTCCTTTCAGCCCCAAAGCCAATGGTTGTGAAAAGCTTGTAGACATCTCTCAATTCTCCCCTTTTTAACTAATGAAACCACCAAGATCCTCATTCACCCACTTCAATTTAATGTCCTCTACCCCTCTCTGCCAATCCCTCCACTGGCCTCCATTCAGTGTCCTCCACCCCTCTCTGCCAATCCCTCCACTGGCTTCTATTCAGTGTCCTCCACCCCTCTCTGCCAATCCCTCCACTGGCCTCCATTCAGTGTCCTCCACCCCTCTCTGCCAATCCCTCCACTGGCTTCTATTCAGTGTCCTCCACCCTTCTCTGCCAATCCCTCCGCTGGCTTCCATTCAGTGTCCTCCACCCTTCTCTACCAATCCCTCCGCTGGCTTCCATTCAGTGTCCTCCACCCCTCTCTGCCAATCCCTCCTCTGGCTTCTATTCAGTGTTCTCTACCCCTCTCTGCCAATCCCTCCACTGGCTTCTATTCAGTGTCCTCCACCCTTCTCTGCCAATCCCTCCACTGGCTTCCACTCAGTATCCACCACCCCTCTCTACCAATCCACTGCCTTCCACCAAGAATACAATTCAAAATACTAACAACAACATACAAAGCCATCCATCACTCTGCCCTGAGCTACATTACCAACCTTGTCTCAAAATATCACCCTCTGTGCTCCATCCAACACCTCCTTCTCTCTAGCTTGAACATCATCTCTTCCCATGCTCATCTCCAAGACTTCTAAGACTTCTAAAAAACCCAGTGGCAGCCCCTCCATAGCCCCCCACCCCCCCCATCAATGCCTTTGGCCGGCCACTTGTATTCCAATGGGGTTTTATTTTTTTAAGCACATGATTAGAGCCAGAGGCTCTAATAAGCTTCAAAAAAGGGTGGGCTCCGGACGCAGTTGTGTGACAATAGCGAATGAATATTCGCTATTGTAACACTGATTCTCCTCCCGGCCAATCAGGAAGCGGCCCCTGAGACCCGTCACCCAATTGGCCGAAATGGAGATCTGATCGGATTGGCCGCCATTAGGAGACACAGGGGAAGTGAGGAAGCAGCTGCCCGCAGCACAGAGAGAAGCCGCCACCACCCGCCACTGACTGACTGACTGACCTGGGGGAGGGGGGTGCTGCCCGCGACCCAGGGGGGAGATATAGCGGTGGATTGTTTGCTGCCCCCCTCAAAAAAAATAAAAAACACCAGCCGCCACTGGCAAAACCTCTCCCACGTTCTAGAACTTCCAACCCCCATCTACCTTTATGTCTCCGACTCTGTCCACCTTTAGGTGATCCCTGAATATGCATATCTTCAGGGACGTCTACCTGGCCTCCACCTAAAGACTGAACTTTTACTTTCTCCATCAACTCATCCAACCTACCCCTCCCCCTCCCCCTGCCCCTTTATAATATTTGGTAACTGTCTCTCGTTGTTTTGTAAAGTGCTGTGAAAACTATTTTGACGCCACATAAATCCTGTATAATAATAATAATTTCCATTTGATCATGTGGTCTTTGTTGGAATGGGGGTTCAGCCCATCTGAACTCTGATCTTCCTCTTTAGCGGAAATCACAAGACTAAACATCTAGGCTTTTGTAAATGATACTTTGTAACCAATCTAACAATCAATCAGTTTATCAATAATTGTATTATAGACCTCAGACACCGACCAAAGAATCTACTTCTGGACTGCTTGAGGCTGGTCTGCATTCGCTGTTCTTCCAAAATTGCTTTTCTATATATTTATAGAGGATTGTATAATGTATCTGTAGAGTGTCATGACTTATACAAATTTAATTGTAAGCTAGCTCAGATATTCAATGCGTCCCATAAACATAATAAAAAGTGTAATACAGAAATAAATACGAAAATGTTTGAAAAATTTGAGCGTGTTTTTTAATTCTTTACTTTAATTTTCCTAGGGAGATAAAACAATAAGTAAAGGGAGTAGACAAGGATCAGAGGTCTTCACCTCATAAACTTCACCCCAAAATATTGTAAGTCTCATTAAACAGATAAGGTGCATGTGATAAAAGGGGGGACATTTTATAGAGATGAAGCCACAAAGCTAGTTGGGGGTCTCTAGAACAGACACGGTTGGATTTACGCTGGCAAGACCCTACTCAGAGTGATTGGCATGCAAGACTAGAAGAGAGGAGAGCAGAGCCGATCTGAGTGTAGCAATGTAACAGAAAATAGATTTATTCAAAGTAATGCACTCACTAGACAGAAGATGATTCTAGGCTGTGTGTCATCCAGATCAATGCAGAGATATGTGGCAGCACTAAAAGAGCACAGTCTCCTTGGACCCAAAGGCACTGGCAGGGGCGGACTGACCATTGGGCTACTTGGGCACTGCTCGAGGGCCCCATGCCACTAGGGGGCCCCATCAGGGTTGCCAGCCTCAGTAAAACCAGGGACAGTATGTAAAAAATGTTTTTTACATCTGTCTTTGAAATGTTCCTGACTGACATCCTTTTGGTCTAAAAATCCCGAGATTATAGCTGCCCCTCCTCTCCAGTACCTTCTCAGCCAATAGTAACATGTCTGTGTGTACTGTGTGCACATGTATGTGTATACTGTGTGTGTACTGTGTGATTGTATACTGTGTGTGTGTGTTTGTGTATACTGTGTGGCCCCATAATCTCTGATTGCTCGGGGGCCCCATGAGTTGTCAGTCTGCCCCTGGGCACTGGTGATTTCTGGTGTCCTGGGCTGGATGGAGGGTAGTGGCTACTCTTCTCTCTTCTTGTGTTTACCTACAGAGATTTCTTCTGCTCTACTGCTGGCTGACTTTCAAGTGTGCTAAAGGTTCCTGTGGTTACCATCCATGATACATGGACCTACTATTACTTGGACTCCTCTACCTTTCCCCTCCACCTTGTCTCCTGAAATGTAATCCTGGAGACTATACATTTTAACCCCCCCGAGCAGAGGTGCTTTCGCTATAGTCATAAAGCCCCCCCAGCGCGACAAATTCCCCCTGATGCTATAATGCCACGTGCACGTGCCACGTGCACACGATCAGAATTATGGTCGAAAAAAAGGTTTTCCCGACAGAATTGAGCTCACGCTGTCTTGCCTACACACGGTCACAACAAATTCCGACCGCCAAGAACGCGGTGATGTACAACGCATACGACGGGACTAGAAAAAGGAGGAAGTCCAATAGCCAGTAGCCAATAGCTTCCGTCTCGTAGTTGAATCTGAGAATGCGTGAGTTTTTGCGCATCGGAATTGCCTACACACGATCAGAATTTCCTACACACGATCAGAATTTCCTACACACGATTAGAATTTCCGTCAGGAAAATTGAGAACATGCTCTCAAATTTTTGCTGGAGGGAATTCGGCCAGCTAAATTTCCGACGGAGCCTACACACGGTCGCATTTTCCGATGAAGAGCTCTCATCCGTCTTTTGCTGGCCGAAATTTCCGATCGTGTGTACCCGGCATAAGACTAGTGATCCTGTATCAGCTAAGGTGGCCAAGCCCACTGGCTTGATGAGTAGGGCCATAGGCTTCTGTTGGCATTTTGCAAGATGGGTGATGAATACTTAAGCCTGATACACACTAATGCCTTTTGTCCTAAGCTGGTGTTGCATACACACGGTCGGACAAAGTTGTCGGAAAATACGATAGTTCGGAACGTGATGACGTTCGTTCGTTACCACGGGACTGCGTTGAGGCTAGTAGCCTATAGCTTTGGTCTCGTAATTTGATCTGAGCATGCGTGGCACTTTGTCTGATCGAAATTCTCTACAAACGATCTGAAAAAGTCTGATTGGATTTTTTTGTCGGAAAATTTGAGATCCTGCTCTCAAATTTTTTTTCCGTCTGATTTTCCGATGGGAAAAGTCCAATAGAGCCCACACACGTTCGGATTTTCCAACAATGTAAGCCGATCAGACCTTTTCCGTCTGAATTTCCGAACCGCGTGTACAGGGCATAATAGTTTTTTTTTCATTCAACCCAACGCAGGTTGAATAAAAATGGCTGAGAGCACTGATCAGGAGCCGGTCAGCTGCTGGTTTTCCAGCATGCTCAACCGTCAGAAGCCGGCCAAATGACACGGGCCAAATGTCGGACGGTTTCTATTGAAGTGGTCAATGTCTCCCATCATTCGGCCCGTGTGTACTAGGCATTATAAAGCAAGTGAAAGGATGAAAGGGCACTATCCTTGACCCTGGAGGTTCTCATTAGATCAAAAGAGGCCTAGGACCTTTCTACATATGCAATAAAATAACCCCACGAGGTGGTCTTTTTAGGTCTCCATCAATATGCACTATCTATTCAGCATTGGCTTGAAAACCAACTCAGTAAAACCAAACTAAATGGAATTTTTCATCTCTATACTTTGCTGCTGCCATCAAATCTTACATGGTTCTAATGTTGTTCTACTTTATCTAACCAAAAAGTTCCAGCAGAACTTTTGGCGCATATAGTAAATGTGTGAGAAACAATTGCCTAAATTGCTACATTGGCATGGGGGGTGAGGTGGAGTAGGATGCCAGCCAGGTCATTCCCCAACTGAACCTTTTTATTTTTAACCATATTTTTGCATGAACTGGTATGGCCACCATAGGTCTATTGTACAATCGGGACGAATTGGCTGTAGTAAGGTCCAACATTTGTGGCTTCTATTTAAAGGGAGGAGAAAATATTTTGACTGAGGCCGCGTACACACGCGGGGACTGTTCGCCCAACTTTGTCCGCTGAACAGTGTTTCGGCGGACAGTCCGCCCGTGTGTGGGCTTTCAGCGGACAGTTTCAGCGAACAGTTTGCTGAACAAGGTTTTTCGGAATTTCCGAAAAACTGTCCGCTGAAACTTGGTTTCAGCCAGGGCTGGGCTGGGACAAAAATTTGGCCCTGGACTTCATCCAGACCGGCCCACTTTAATTTTGCAAACACACAAAAAACAGTATATAAACTGTACGCAATTGGGTAAAAAAGCCCCTAGAGAGCCCCCCTTACATCAGGGTCCCCAGAGAGCCCCTCCTTACATCTGGCTCCTCAGAGAGCCCCCCACTTACATCAGGGTCCCCAGAGAGCCCCCCACTTACATCAGGGTCCCCAGAGAGCCTCCCCTTAAATCAGAGTCCCCATATAGCCTTCCCCTTACATCAGGGTTCCCAGAGAGCCCCTCTTACATCAGAGTCCCCAGAGATCATCCACCTTACATCAGGGTCCCTAGAGAGCCAACCCCTTACATCCGGGTCCCCGCAGAGCCCCTCCCCTTACATCCGGGTCCACAGAGAGCCTCTCTCTTACATCAGGTTGCCCAGAGAGCCTCCGGCTTACATCAGGGTCCTCAGAGAGCCCCTTCTTACATCAGGTCACCAGAAAGAGGGCAGGTAGTGGGCTGGGACCCTGTGGTTGGGGACTCCTGGACTGACTCGGGGCTATGGGCCCCAGATTCGAGTCTATAGCCCCAAAATTCCTCCCCAGTGATGCCACTGGCTGTCACTGAAACCGGCCCACTGAGCCATCGGCCCACCGGGAAACTCCCTGTAGTCCCTATGGCCAGTACATGCCTGGTTTCAGCGAACAGTCCCCTCGTATGTAGGCTTGTTCGTCAAACTAAGTTCCGCGCATGCTCAGAAAGGATTTACACGCTGAAAGTTGTAATGCAGTGTATAGGACGTTGTATTTTCCGTCCCGTCGTACGTGCCGTTCACGTCATCGCGCACGGTTTCAGCAAACTGTTCGTTCGTCGTGTGTGGGCAAGTCCGTCCATGCTAATTTTGAGCGGACTGTTTGCTGAAACTGTTTGACGGACAAAGTTGAGCGAACAGTCCCCGCGTGTGTACGCGGCCTGACTCCTTTGGGACTAGAATGATTCATGTAAATCTAATTTTTTTTAAATATTTTTTATAATATTTTATAACTAGAGCACATCTGTACAAATACTTTTCTCTGGAACTGGCAACGTTTGCTGGCAGTTGCTCCAGCTTTTTGCATGATTTCTATAATTTGATGGTGCAAGGTGCAAGTAGTACATGATGACGAATACAAATGGGGATTTTTAGCAGCAAATGATCAGTAAATCTATTGTTTGCTGCTTTTAAATGTAGCACCCTTTAGCGTATGCAAGTACCGTATTTATCGGTGTATAACACGCGCCGGCGAATAACACGCACCCCAAGTTTAGGAGGGAATTTTAAGGAAAAAAACTTTTAGGAGGGAAGTTTAAGGGGGAAAAAAAAACTTACATTTATATGCTCATCAGTGTCATCTGCAGCCTTGTCCACCATTGCAGTCTTATGCAGCCTTGTCCACCATTGCAGCCTTATGCAGCCTTGTCCACCATTGCAGCCTTATGCAGCCTTGTCCACCATTGCAGTCTTGTCCCCCATTGCAGCCGTGTCTATTTTATTTTCTTTTGCTATTTGTTTTTTTATTTTTTTTAAATGCCGCCGCCGAGATACAGAGCCGGATGTGTATCTCGGCGGCGTGCAGTAGTTCTCGGTGGGCCTCCGGCGCCTTCTGCTCTTCTCGCCAGCTTTCGGCCGCCTTCGGCCACTCTCGGCAGCTTTCGGCCGCAGAGAAGAGCCGAAGGCGGCCGAAAACTGCCGAGATCGGCCGAAGGCGGCCAAAAGCTGCCGAGAAGAGCCAAAGGCGGGCAAAAGCTTCCGAGAACGGCCTAAGTCGGCCGAAAGTTGCCGAGAACGGCCGAAGATGGGCGAAAGCCGCCGATAATGGCCGAAGGCGGCCGAAAGTCGCATTGAAGAGCCGAAGGCGGCTGAAAGCCGCCCAGAGGCTCAGAATTTCGGGGGATCGGCGTATAACACGCACCCATGATTTTCCCCTGCTTTTAAGTGCGTGTTATACGCTGATAAATACGGTATGTACCGTTTTTAGTATAGGAAAATTTGGCCTGGCTGACAGCCAGTCCTGGGTTGAATCTGGGTCAGGGCTGAGAGACCCACAGAGGATGGATGGCTCAGCAAGCAGCACCCCTGGTAACTCCCCCTGTTCTCTGGAACCTTGGAAGAGCTTCCAGAAGTAGAGTGTGGAGTCTAGAAGGAGCTAACTAGAGTATTGATAACAGCCCCAGCCAATCTCCAGCAGAGAGATTGGCTGGTGGGAGCAAGTGGGCTGGCAGGGGGCATACACCTCATGACTAATGGGTTATGCCAGCAGGGGGGTAGTCGGGTGGAAGATGAAGAAGGAGTGCTGAGGAGGCTGTTGGTGGCCCTTGAGGATGTTCCCTGTTGGGGGGGGGTGACCTCAGGCCTGGGGCTCGGGTGCTGGTGTGACCCTTTACAACACAGGGAGGAAATCCTTCCTGGAGGCATGGGAGCAAGCAGAGGACAGCGGGAGAAGGTCAGCATGTACAGGTGGTCTCCTGAGAAGCCTGCTGGGTGGGCTGGTGAGAGAGCAGTCTGGGAGGACTGTGGAGACAGAGAGTGTCAGTCTGGGAGGACTGTGGAGAAGTTGCTAGGAGGGCTAGTGAAAGGGGCAGCTGCAGCTAGGTGGGCTGGCAGTGCATGAAGAGGTGGTGCTGAGATCAGTAGCCACAAGGGTGTAAGGGGGACACTGGACTTCGCTGCACAACCAAGGGACCCAGGGTCCCTGCCTGTAAAGGGCTTTTGCTTTGAACTGGCTGAGTGTCTGGTCAGAGCCATTAAAGTTTCAGCTTGGTTTTTCTGCAAGCAAGTGTGCTGGAGGATGTGAGGAGTGTATATAGTTTGTACAGAGGAGAAGTTTTTCCTGACGAGGTTCTGAAGTCAAGTGGGCATCCCATATTACCACCTTACCCATCCAAGTTCTAATCCCTCAATAAAATAACAAAACAAAGTACTGGTCTGTTTTCTGACTCTGGGAGACTGTGAATAATTCGGTGTGCCTTTCTATGCAGGGTGGGGGATCCCATTCTACTTGCGGCTCCCCAGGGGGTGCACTACATAAAATATGTTATGCTTTTCTGTAATGCATAGCTACATAGGCATAGTCCATTGTGGGGTCATTTAAAGTCCAGTTCCACTTGTAGCCCCCTCCTAGTTAGGTTGCTAGACAAATGTTATTATTTTTGGCTCCTCTGTAGTCAGTGGAGCAGTTGTTGATTGCTTTGGGCTGTTCTATGTTTCACAGGTTGCAGGTTTGATTATTCCCCCCTGCATTCTAGACTTTTCTAGAACATAGTGGGCTGGAAAGGCAAATGAGCAGTCTGCAAATGTATGGTACTTCAGCCAATTCCTGGAGAGGTGTGCCCAGTAGGTGGCTGAAAAGCACATAAATAGTCTGAGGCCTGGAGCAGCCAGTATCATGTCCTACTGGAGGAGTTCCCAGCCTGAGGGGCTTTACCCCCCTGGGCAGACTGCTGGAGTTTGCTGCATTTTCATTGAGTTCCCAGCTGTGGCATAGCAGGGGAAAACGGGGGTGGGGGTGGGGGGGCTACTTCTAAAGATCCTCTTCTGGTGCAAATCAAAGAATTTCACATAAGGACCTAGTCTGGAGAGCTTATTGAAGAGTGCGTGGAAGTTGAAAAGGGTCTGGCTATCCTGTAGCACTGTGAGCATTAACCTCTCCCTCACTGAAGAGTGTCCGGTGGATCCTGAAAGGAGGCAACCAGGGATCCTGTGACATTGTGAGTACTGACCTGAGCTCAGGTTCCTAGTGTGTGCTGTTTCCTTTGGGTGGAAGAGCCAGTGGCAGTTCTGACCCAAATAGCTTTTAAAAAGGACTCAGTTCTGCCATCTATACTTGACCCTGCATAGCAAAGTAGAGTGTCCCCTTGAAAATATTCAGCATGTTGGAGTAATCTATAATATCCAAGTTCTTCAGAAATAAAAAAAGCCTAAAAAGACATCCCCTAGACAAGTGGTTCTCAACCTCAGTCCTCAAGTACTCCCAACGGGCCATGTTTTCAGGTTTTTTTACTTTACTTTGCACAGCTGCTTTAAATCAATGACATGGTATTGGCAAGAGCTATTTTATCTTGTAACTGTTAGGCTATGTACATACGATCGGACTTTCCAACAACAAAACCGTGGATTTTTTTTCCGAAGGATGTTGGCTCAAACTCGTCTTGCATACACACGGTCACACAAATGTTGTCGGAAATCCCGAACGTCAGGAACGCAGTGACATACAACACGTAACGACGAGCCGAGAAAAATGAAGTTCAATAGCCAGTGAGGCTCTTCTGCTTGATTCTGAGCATGCGTGGACTTTTGTGCGTCGGAATTGTGTACACACGCTCGGAACTTGAGAACCTGCTCTCAAGCATTTGTTGGCGGAAAATCTGCCAACAAATGTTCTATGGAGCATACACGCGGTCGGACTTTCTGACAACAAGCTCAAATCGAACATTTGTTGTCGGAAAATCATATTGTGTGTACATGGCATAAGTTCTGCAATGCCTCACCCCCTGGCATGCCAGATTTGGCATGTAATTTTTTTTGGGAGGGGAGTGGGTATCTCGTTTTGACAGGTACAGAGCTCCCGCTTCCACTCGGGCTGCCAAGGCAACTCCTCCTCTCCCCTCCCTGAATCAGTTGATTCAGAGGAAGGCAAAAAAACTACAACTCATGATACATTAGTGTGATGGTCGGTGGGAAGAATCCTCCTTAAACTTGTGGTCATTGGGAAGAGTTACCCCCTTACAGACAGGCATGTACTGGCCATAGGGACTACAGGGAGTTTCCCGGTGGGCCGATGGCTCAGTGGGCCGGTTTCAGTGACAGCCAGTGGCATCACTGGGGAGGAATTTTGGGGCTATAGCCTCGAATCTGGGGCCCATAGCCCCGAGTCAGTCCAGGAGTCCCCAACCACAGGGTCCCAGCCCACTACCTGCCCTCTTTCTGGTGACCTGATGTAAGAAGGGGCTCTCTGAGGACCCTGATGTAAGCCGGAGGCTCTCTGGGCAACCTGATGTAAGAGAGAGGCTCTCTGTGGACCCGGATGTAAGGGGAGGGGCTCTGCGGGGACCCGGATGTAAGGGGTTGGCTCTCTAGGGACCCTGATGTAAGGTGGATGATCTCTGGGGACTCTGATGTAAGAGGGGCTCTCTGGGAACCCTGATGTAAGGGGAAGGCTATATGGGGACTCTGATTTAAGGGGAGGCTCTCTGGGGACCCTGATGTAAGTGGGGGGCTCTCTGGGGACCCTGATGTAAGTGGGGGGCTCTCTGGGGAGCCAGATGTAAGGAGGGGCTCTCTGGGGACCCTGATGTAAGGGGGGCTCTCTAGGGGCTTTTTTACCCAATTGCGTACAGTTTATATACTGTTTTTTGCGTGTTTGCAAAATTAAAGTGGGCCGGTCTGGATGAAGTCCAGGGCCAAATTTTTGTCCCAGCCCAGCCCTGCTTACAGATAGCTAAAAAGGCCAATGGTGTCAGTGGGAACTTATCTGAGAAATTGCTCAAGGAACTCCTAGCAGCCTCTGGATGAACCCTTATGCCGTGTACACATGGCCGTACTTGTCGACAGCAAAGGTCCGACGGAACAAACCCATCAGACATTTTGACCGTGTGTGGGCTTCATCGGACCTTTGCTGTCGAAAAATTAGATGGACTTTAGATTTAGAACATGTTTCAAATCTTTCAGACGGACTCGAGTCCGGTTGAAAAATCTGTTTGTCTGTATGCTAGTCCAACGGACGAAAACCGACGCTAGGGCAGCTATTGGCTATTGGCTATGAACTTCCTTATTCTAGTCTGGTCGTACGTCATCATGGTCAAATACATCAGACTTTGGTGTGTAGACAAGTCTGATTCGACGGAAGTCCATCGAAACTCCATCCAAACGTCTGACGGAATTCAGTCAGTCGAAAAGTACGGTCGTGTGTACACGGCATAAGGATCCATGGAAACCTGGTTTAGAAGCCCTGATTTAGAAGGTTAAGTGTCAAGCTAATATGTGTATCCAACCAAAACCTTTTCTTAAGTTACATAGTTAGTCAGGTGGAAAAAAAGACACAAATCCACCCAGTTCAAGATAAAAAAATAAAGAGACAACCTCCATATACAGAACCGTATACACCCCCTCGGTTGATTCTGAGGATAGCAAAAAACGACAACTCATGATACATTAGTGTGATGGTCGATGGGAAGAATGGTCCTTACACTTGTGGTCATTGAGAAGAATGGTCCTTACACTTGTGGTCATTGGGAAGAATGGTCCTTACACTTGTGGTCATTGGGAAGAATGGTCCTCACACTTGTGGTCATTGGGAAGAATGGTCCTCACACTTGTGGTCATTGGGAAGAGTGGTCCTCACACTTGTGGTCATTGGGAAGAATGGTCCTTACACTTGTGGTCATTGGGAAGAATGGTCCTCACACTTGTGGTCATTGGGAAGAATGGTCCTTACACTTGTGGTCATTGGGAAGAATGGTCCTTACACTTGTGGTCATTGGGAAGAGTTACCCCCTTACAGATGGCTAAAAAGGCCAACGGTGTCAGTGGGAACTTATCTGAGAAATTGCTCAAGGAACCCCTAACAACCTCTGGATGAACCCTAAGGATCTATGGAAACCTGGTTTAGAAACGCTGATTTAGAAGGTTAATTGTCAAGCTAAAGTGTGTGTCCAACCAAAACCTTTTCTTAAGTTACATAATTAGGTGGAAAAAAAGATACAAATCGACCCAGTTCAAAATGAAAAATAAAAAGAATATATAGAACGTATACAGAATCATATATACCCGTAGTTGATTCAGATGAAGGAAAAAAACTACAACTCATGATACATGAGTGTGATGGTCAATGGGAAGAATGCTCCTTAGCCCTTGTACACACGGTCGGAGATTACATCGGAATGCGTCCTATCGGACCGTTTTGTCGGATATTCCGACTGTGTGTGGTCTGCATCGGACTGTTTCCGTCGGAATATCCGTCGGACCAAATTTTCCAACTTACTGGAAATATTTTCCGACAAAATGCTCCGATAGGACATACTCCGATCATGTGTAGAGAATTCCGATCGGACAAAGTGCCATGCATGCTCAGATCAAATTCCTACATCAAAGCTATTGGCTACTAGCCTGAACATAGTCCCGTCGTAACGAAATTACATCATCACGTTCTGAATGATCGGATTTTCTGACAACTTTGTCCGACCGTGTGTATGCAACAGTTTCAGACAAGATCCGACGGACAAAATCCGACGGACAAAATCCGACGGACAAAATCCGACGGATTTGGTTGTCGGAATCTCCGACCGTGTGTACAAGGGCTTACACTTGTAGTCATTAGGAAGAAGAGTTACCCTCTTACAGATAGCTAAAAAGATCAATGGCGTCAGTGGGAACTTATCTGAGAGACAAAAATTGCTCATTGCTCAAGGAACCTTTTGTATCCTCTGGAGGAACCCTAGGGCTCCACGAACCCTATTTGAGAAACCCTATTCTTTCACGTCTTGTCTGGTCAAACTGTGGTCAGCAGGACAGGAAGTGAGGGGAAATCTCTTTAAACAAATCCCTACACCGGGGGTAAGGAACCTTGGCTCTCCAGCTGTTTTGAAACTACAACTCCCATGAGACATTGCAAGACCCTAACAATCACAGGCATGACTCCTAGAGGCAGAGGCATGCTGGGATTTGTAGTTTCAAAACAGCTGGAGAGCCGAGGTTCCCTTCTCCTGCCCTACACTCTACAGTAAATTCCTGACAGGGGTTCTTATCCTTTCTCATGCTCGAAAACTAAAACTAAAATAAAAAAAAAGATCATAAATGTTAATACATTTAGGATAATCACAGCTAAAAGAAACTTCTGAGGCTAAGAAATATGGAAGGTGTTATTTCCACTTTTAGTGAATGCTAAACATTAGTTATTAGTCTTTGAGTACCTAAGGGACCGATGAGATCATTGAGCTCCCTGCCAAAAATGTTGACTTTATCCTGAGGGCTCCTGGGAGTTGTGGATTGCAAAGGAGCACCTACAGTACATGAGAACAGATGAAGCCTGTTGTATCTGCCGATCACTCGCCTGATTGCTGTAAATTGATTTGAAAGTCTAAGCCCTTGTACACACGGGTCGGACATTCTGACAAACAAATCCGTTGGATTTTGTCAGACGGATTTTGTTCGAAACTGTTGCATATACACGGTCGGACAAAGTTGTCGGAAAATCCGTTTGTACAGAACGTGATGACGTTATTTCGTTACGACGGGACTACGTTCAGGCTAGTAGCCAATAGCTTTGGTCTAGGAATTTGATCTGAGCATGCGTGGCACTTTGTCCGTCGGAGTAGGCTACACATGATCGGAGTATGTCCGATCGGAGCATTCCCTTTTTACAGGCAAGAGAAAAAAAAAACCCAGGGCCAGTGCATTCAAGGAGCAGCAGCGTTTTGGCAGAAAAAATGCTTGACACGTGTAAATGTGGCGCTTGGAAAAGTGTCTGATGTTTTCACAAGCGTTTGGGCACATTTACAGGCGTTTAGCACTTGAGCATTAATTCATTTCAATGACCAGAATAAATTATTATTCTGGCCAATGAAATGCATTAACGCCCACGAGCTCGGCGCCTGTAAAAGCTTTTTTCTGCCAAGAGGAGGAGCACTTTTTAGACATCCGCAGGACAGCGGGGGTGCTCTATGGCTTCGTCAAAGTGTGTCACATGGCTGTCGGGTGCTGACTTTGTTCATTTATAGCTGTCCTGTGTGTTACAGACAGAGGCGGACTGACAACTGATGGGGCCCCGGGCAATAGGAGAAGATTATGGGGCCCCCGGGCAATAGGAGATTATGGGGCCCCTGGGCAATAGTAGATTATGGGGCCCCCAGGCAATAGGAGATAGACATGTGCATCTAGTTTCGTTCCGAATCGAAATTTGGACGAATTTTCATTATTCGGACATTCGGATGCATCCGAATTACCAAATTACAATGCTAACGAATTCAGCCGAATTCGGATGAAATTTGAATCAAATTAGAAAAATTACATTTTGTGACCCAAAGTTGGGGCCACATATCTCGGGGGCCACTTATAGCTAGAAACCCCAAAATTAGGTATGCAAACACAGTAGACCTAGCACTACAACATCTCCAAATTTGGGGGTTCTAGCACCAAGTGACCCCGAGATACGTGGCCCCAAAGTGGGGTCACAAAATGTCAAGCACTTTTCTGCAGCAGAGAATTACATTTTGTGACCCGACATTGGGGCCACGTATCTCGGGGGCCACTTATAGCTAGAAATACCAAATTTGGTATGCAAACACAATAGAACTAGCACTACAACATCTCCAAATTTGGGGTTTCTAGCACCAAGTGACCCCGAGATACATGGCCCCAAATTGGGGTCACAAAATGTCAAGCACTTTTCTGCAGCAGAGAATTACATTTTGCGACCTGAATTGGGGCCACATATCTCGGGGTCACTTATAGCTAGAAACCCCAAATTAGGTATGCAAACACAGTACTCCTAGCACTACAACATATACAAATTTGGGGTTTCTAGCACCAAGTGACCCCGAGATACATGGCCCCAAAGTGGGGTCACAAAATGTCGAGCACTTTTCTGCAGTAGAGAATTACATTTTGGGGCCACGTATCTCGGGGGCCACTTATAGCTAGAAACACCAAATATGGTATGCAAACACAATAGAACTAGCACTACAACATATCCAAATTTGTTTTTTTTTAGCACCAAGTGACCCCAAGATACATGGCCCTAAATTCGGGTCGCAAAATATTTTCGAATCCGGTTGAAATAGTTTCGAATCATTTTGAAATCATTTTGAATGCGGTAGAAATATTTTCGAATTTGGTTGAAATATTTTCGAATGTGGCCGATTTTTTCGAATTCGGTAGAAAACGAAATCCGAAAACGAATTTAACGAATATAACTAAACAAAATTAATTAATTAACAAATTAAAACGAAACGAAACAATTTTTTTCCTTTTGCACATGTCTAATAGGAGATTATGGGGCCCCCACACAGTATGCACACACACATATACAGTATACACACAGAGACACACAATATACACACACAGAATACACACACACACACTGAAAAGGTACTGGAGAGGCCGGGCATGTATACCCTTGGGATTTAAAAAAAAAAAAACACAGATTTTTACATACTGTCCCTGGTTTTATTGAGGCCGGCAACCCTGATGGGGCCCCTTAGTGGCATGGGGCCCTCGGGCAGTGCCCGAGTGCCCAAATGGTCAGTCCGCCCCTGGTTACAGATTGTACCCCACACAACATCCACAGCAAAGTCAGCACCAGCCATGTCACACGCTTTGACAAACCATAGAGCCCCTGCTGTCCTGTGTGGATGACTATCCTAAAACTATATGATGTTAGAATATATTAGATTGTAAGCTCTTCTGAGCAGGGCCCTCTTAATCCTCTTGTATTTTGTTGTATTGTAACTGTATTGTATTGTAACTGTATTGTCTCCTTTTATATTGTAAAGCGCTGCGTAAATTGTTGGCACTATATGAATCCTGAATAATAATAATAATAATAATAATAATATATGAATATAATAATTGGACAATTTCCGGAAACAGACAAGGTTCTCACAATCCCTAGGAATGATTAAAAAATAGGAAAGGAAAGAGGCAAAACTCCTTCCAAAATTATAGGATTTTTATGGAGATGGTATGCCTGTTATAAAGGTGAGCAACAAAGACAACAATTCATTAAAAAGGTAAAAATGTATTAAATAGTATCAAAAATAAATAGTTTTATTTTTGATACTATTTAATAAATGTATACCTTTTTTTAATGAATTGTTGTCTTTGTTGCTCACCTTTATAACAGGCATACCATCTCCATAAAAATCCTATCATTTTGGAAGGAGTTTTGCCTCTTTCCTTTCCTATTTTTTAACTATAAGTTGTTAAAAAAAGGCACGTGTATTGTATCATTTCAGAAATTTTGGGTCTGTCTACAATTCGTGTTGGTTTTTTGGCTCCATCGACAGTGGGCCACTAACAAGTGAACTGCCATCATTCTTTGACCTACTTGAATTCTGATACATTTCTTTAGAAGATTCAAATCTCATATCCATAAAGCTTGTTTGGTCTGGTCATCTGTTTTATCAAAGAGGGGTCCATTCGGTATAGATTTGGTGAGTGTTTTCTTTCTCCCCCTTTTTCCATCCCCACCAATGCTCACTCTCTGCCCCATGGGTCTCATATACTCAGACTTCTATTATGTTTTATTATATATTGTTATTTGCTTTTTTTCTCCTGAAAGAAACTCCCCTGATGAAGGGAATCAACACTGAAATCCTGAAACGCGTCGGGTGTAGTACACAGGAGATCAACAGTTCTCAACCATACCAACTGCATTGCTTTTTTCTATCCAGTTCATGTTTCTATTGGTGATGTATGCACCTAGAAGTTTTTCAATAATATCTTAATAAAATGTTGTTACTTTTTATATATATATATATATATATATATATATATATATATATATATATATATACGCATTCTTTGATTACTTTACCAAGTTGCTTTAAAAGTCCCATGCTTGTTGGGGGTGGCTTTTTCCTTGCAAATTTTTTTTAGGATATCACAACAGGTGTGACACCTCACTCACTGTGCGCTGCTCAGTGCCTGCTGCGCAATCCGCTGCCGCCACCACCGCCGCCGCCACCGCCGCTCCACTCATATTGGTTTTACTGCTCCCTCTCTGTCAGCTCTCTTATATCATTCCTGGCACCTGAAAGAGCAGAGCAGCACTTTACAGATCACTCCACAAAACACCGACACCAGGGTCGGATTAAGAGCATTATGGGCCCGGGACTGAGTATTTTAGTGTGCCTTTTTATTAATATAAATAACATGAAAACACAAACATTTTTTGTTAAAACAAATTAAATTAAAGAGAGAGAGAGAGGGTGATAGAGAGGAGGGGATGAGAGGGAGGGGATGAGAGGGAGGGAGTAATAGAGAGAGAGGGGGTTAAAGGAAGGGGGTGATAGAGAGAGAGGGGATGAGAGGGAGGGGGGTGATAGAGAGAGAGGGGATGAGAGGGAGGGGGGTGATAGAGAGAGGGGGTGAGAGGGAGGGGTGATAGAGAGAGGGGGTGATAGAGAGAGAGGGTGAGAGGGAAGGGGGTGATAGAGAGAGAGAGAGGGGATGAGAGGGAGGGGGGTGATAGAGAGAGGGGGTGAGAGGGAGGGGGTGATAGAGAGAGAGGGGATGAGAGGGAGGGGGGTGATAGAGAGAGGGGGTGAGAGGGAGGGGGGTTATAGAGAGAGAGGGTGAGAGGGAGGGGGGTGATAGAGAGAGAGGGGATGAGAGGGAGGGGGGTGATAGAGAGAGGGGTGAGAGGGAGGGGGTGATAGAGAGGAGGGGATGAGAGGGAGGGGGTGAGAGGGAGGGAGTAATAGAGAGAGAGGGGGTTAAAGGAAGGGGGTGATAGAGAGAGAGGGGATGAGAGGAAGGGGGTGATAGAGAGAGGGGGTGAGAGGGAGGGGGGTGATAGAGAGAGGGGGTGAGAGGGAGGGGGGTTATAGAGAGAGAGGGTGAGAGGGAGGGGGGTGATAGAGAGAGAGGGGATGAGAGGGAGGGGGGTGATAGAGAAAGGGGGTGAGAGGGAGGGGGTGATAGAGAGAGAGGGGATGAGAGGGAAGGGATGAGAGGGAAGGGGGTGAGAGGGAAGTGGGTGAGAGAGAGGGGGTGATAGAGAGAGGGGTGAGAGGGAGGGGGGTAATAGAGAGAGAGGGGATGAGAGGGAGGGGGGTGATAGAGAGAGAGGGGGTGAGAGGGAGGGGGTGATAGAGAGAGAGGGGATGAGAGGGAGGGGGTGAGAGGGAAGTGGGTGAGAGAGAGAGAGGGGGTGAGAGGGAGGGCACAGCACATGACATGGCTGGTACTGCATAATGCAGCACATGCATTCGGTGAGCACAGCACCTTATATGGTGGGCATGTCACGTGAGATGAGGGGCACAGCTGAGCACATTACCTGGTGTGCACTACACATTACAAGTGGGCACAGCACAGCACATTATATGGCAGGCACAGCATATCATGTAGTGGGTACTGCACATGACATGGTGGACACTGCATGGCACAGCACATGACATGGTGGACACTGCATGGCACAGCACATGACATGGTGGGCACTACACTTGACATGGTGGGCATAGAATGACACAGCACAGCACATTATATGGTGGGCACAGGACATTAAATGGTGGGCACTGCACAGCACGTTCCATTATGGATACTGCATGGCATATGAAGTGGTGGGCAATGCACGGCACATGACAGCACATTACATGGTAGGCACTGCATGATGCAGCACATGACTTGGTGGGCACAACACAGCAAATTACATGGTGTGCACTGCACGACATGGTGGACACTGCATGGCACAGCACATTACATGGTGGGCAATGCACATGGCATCGTGGGCACTGCACATTACCTGGTAGGAACTGTACATGACATGGTGGGCACTGCATATGACATAGTGGGCACTTCATGGCACTGCACATGGCATAGTGGGCAGAAGAGAGCACATTACATGGAGGGAGGGTAGCGGCAGTCTGTCATTACACCCACCCAGGTCGGTTTCTGCACAATCCTTCCTCCTTAATAAGTTTACTGACCTCGTCTATTCTCACCAGTATGGGAGATGTCCTTCCTCCCCGGGCTCCTGCTGGTTCGGATGACATCAGCGCCCCTCCCCCAGACAGATGCCTGCAGCTCCGGGACACCGAGGATCTGTGTGAGTGGAAGAGATCTGGTGATAGGAGACTTCGGCAGAGAAAGGTCTGCAGCGCGTGACATTTGTCTCCTCCATGTGTGCCCAGAGGGCTCCTCTTCCTTCAGGACGGAACACAGATAAACCCCTGGCATGGGCCTATATTGGGGGAGAGGCCTGGAGCTGCAGCTCCAATAGCATCTGACCATGCAACCGGTAACTCTAGAGCATGCGGCTGGGCACAGGATGGTGTACCATCCGCCCTGAAAATAAAAAAATAGTCCCTCAGCTCCCACCTTCTGGGCCCCTCTATTGAACTGACGGGGCCCAGAAAAATATATGTATTCAGGAGCTTGGGAAGGAGCAGAACAAGGGGACAGGTAAAGTGCAGGGGCCCCTCATGCAGCGGGGGCCCCTGGGCAGTTCTCATTAAGAAGAAAAGCATCCCCACCACATGATGCTGCCACCACCATGTCTCACGGTGGGGATGGTGTGTTCAGGGGGATGGGCAGTGTTAGTTTCCCCACACATAGCGTTTTGCTTTTAGGCCATAAAGTAGAATTTTGGTCTCCTCTGACCAGATCACCTTCTTCCACATGTTTGCTACCCCCTCCCCCACATGGCTTCTCACAAACTACAAACAGGACTTCTTATGACTTTCTTTCTCCAATGCCTTTCTTCTTGTCACTCTTCCATAAAGGGCAGATTTGTGGAGAGACGACTAATAGTTGTCCTGTGGACAGATTCTCCCCCCTGAGCTGTGGATCTCTGCAGCTCCTCCAGAGTTACCATGGACCTCTTGGCTGCTTCTCTGATGAATGCTCTCCTTGCCCGGCCCGGTCAGTTTAGGTGGACGGCCATGTCTTGGTAGGTTTGCAGTTGTGCCATACTCTTTCCATTTTCCGATGATGGATTGAACAGAGCTCCGTGAGTTCTTCAAAGCTTGGGATATGTTTTTATAACCTAACCCTGCTTTATACTTCTCCACAACTTCATCCCTGACCTGTCTGGTGTGTTCCTTGGTCTTCATGATGCTGTTTGTTCACAAAGGTTCTCTAAAAAACCTCTGAGGGCTTCGCAGAACAGCTGTATTTATACTGAGGTTACATTACACAGGTGGACTCTATTTACAAATTAGGTAGCTTCTGAAGGCAATTGGTTCCTCTAGATTGTAGTTAGGGGTATCAGAGCAAAGGGGGCAGAATACAAATGCCCCCTCCCCCCCACACTTTTAACATATTTATTTTTATCATTTTCCTTCCACTTCACAATTATGTGTCACTTTGTGTTGGTCTATCACGTAAAATCCCAATAAAATACATTTATGTTTTTGGTTGTAACATGACAAGATGTGGGAAATTTCAAGGGGTATGAATACTTTTTCAAAGCACTGCGCGGGGTGGACAGGTATACCGCCACTCCAATGTTACGGGTCAGAGGCGCATTGTGTCTGGGAAGTTGGATTGTGTTCTCTCTCACTGTTTGTTCAGTTCAATTACTTATCTTATGAGTTACGTATATCGTTACATCTAATCAAAAAAATTAGTCACAAGTGCGACCAAACCCAGCGCTCAAAAGATGAAAATCGGGAACTGAGCAGTTATTATAAAAATCACAAGATATAAAACATATGCAAAAATAAACCTCAGTATTAACAGCGCTAATAACTAAAATGAATAAAAGCAATAGTGTGAGCTATAAACATAGAAAACTCGGGAGGTGAGTTTGATAAGCAGTCCATGCGATAGTCCTTAAAGCCGTGTACGGTGCCGCTATATCATCAGAAATATGAGACAGCAAAGGTCCTATTCTGAATACTGTCACCAATCCACCTCATGAGCAACCCTTTGGTGATCCACTAACCACAATGATGAAAAAAACGAGCCTGATATCTCCGAAAAGGAAATTAGTAGACATGTGCATTGCCAAAAAATTTGTCGTTTTCGTTTCAATTGTTTTTTTTTTTTTTTTCATTTTTCGGGTCATTCATTATGATCGCAATTAGTAAATCCTTACATTCGTAAATTCGTACATTCGCACATCCACACATTCATAAATTCATACATTGGTAAATTAGAAAATTTGTATATTTGTAAATTCCTATATTCGTACATTGGTAAATTCATACATTCATAAATTCATACATTCGTAAATTCGTAAATTCATAAATCCGTACATTCACACATTCGTACATTAATACATTTGTACATTCGTACATTCGTAAATTCATAAATTCTTACATTCGGAAATTGGTACATTCATAAATTCATGAATTCGTACATTCACACATTCGGAAATTCATAAATTTGTATATTTGTAAATTCGTACATTTGCACATTCATACATTCATAAATTCATACATTCTTAAATTAGAAAATTTGTATATTTGTAAATTCGTACATTCATACATTCGTAAATTCATACATTCATAAATTCATACATTCGTAAATTCGTACATTCGTAAATTCATAAATCCGTACATTCACACATTCGTACATTAATACATTCGTACATTCGTAAATTCATAAATTCTTACATTCGGAAATTGGTACATTCATAAATTCATGAATTCGTACATTCACACATTCGGAAATTCATAAATTCGTTCATTCGGAAATTCGTACATTTGCACATTCGTACATTCATAAATTCATACATTCTTAAATTAGAAAATTTGTATATTTGTAAATTCGTACATTCATACATTCGTAAATTCATACATTCATAAATTCGTACATTCGTAAATTCGTACATTCGCACAGTCATACATTCGTAAATTCGTAAATTCTTAAATTCATAAATGCGTACATTCGTAAATTCGTAAATTCTTAAATTCATACATTCATAAATTTCTACATTCATAAATTCATAAATTCGTACATTCGTAAATTCATACATTCGTAAATTCGTACATTCATAAATTCGTACATTCATAAATTCATAAATTCGTACATTCGTAAATTCATAAATTCATAAATTCGTAAATTCATAAATTCCTACATTTATAAATTAATAAATTCGTACATTCGTAAATTCATACATTCGTAAATTCGTACATTCATAAATTTGTATATTCGTAAATTCGTACATTCTCACATTCGTACATTCATAAATTCATACACTCGTAAATTAGAAAATTTGTATATTCTTAAATTCGTACATTCATAAATTTGTGAATTCATACATTCATAAATTCGTATATTCATAAATTCGTACATTCATACATTCGCACATTCGTACATTCATACACTCGTAAATGAGAAAATTTGTATATTCTTAAATTCGTACATTCATAAATTTGTGAATTCATACATTCATAAATTCGTACATTCGTACATTCATAAATTTGTACATTCGTAAATTCGTACATTCTCACATTCGTACATTCATAAATTCATACACTCGTAAATTAGAAAATTTGTATATTCTTAAATTCGTACATTCATAAATTTGTGAATTCATACATTCATAAATTCGCACATTCGGAAATTCGTACATTCATACATTCACACATTCGTACATTCATACATTCGTAAATTCGTACATTGCTAAATTCATACATTCGGAAATTCGTACATTCGGAAATTCATGAATTCATACCTTCGTAAATTAGTACATTCGGAAATTCATAAATTCGTACTTTCGGAAATTCATAAATTCGTACATTTGTAAATTCATACATTCATAAATTCGTACATTCATAATTTCGTACATTCTTAAATTAGAAAATTTTTATATTTGTAAATTCGTACATTCATAAATTCATACATTCAGAAATTCATACATTCGTAAATTCGTACATTCGCACATTCATACATTCATACATTCGTAAATTCATACATTTGTAAATTCGTAAATTCTTAAATTCATAAATTCGTACATTCGTAAATTCATACTGTAAATTCGTAAATCCTTACATTTGTAAATTCGTACATTCATAAATTCGTACATGTGCACATTCGTACATTAATACATTCGTAAATTCATACATTCGTAAATTCGTACATTCATAAATTCGTACATTCGCACATTCGTAAATTCGAAAATTCATAAATTAGTGCATTCGTAAATTCATATATTCGTAAAATCGTACATTCATAAATTCGTACATTCATACATTCGTAAATTCGTACATTCATAAATTCGTAAAATTCGTACATTCGTACATTCATAAATTCATACTTTCATAAATTCTTACATTCGGAAATTCATACATTCATAAATTTGGAAATTTGTACATTCATAAATTCGTACATTCATAAATTCGTACATTCGTAAATTCGTACATTCATACATTTGTAAAATTCGTACATTCATAAATTCGTACATTCGTAAATTCGTAGATTCCCACATTCGTACATTCATAAATTCATACACTCGTAAATTAGAAAATGTATATATTCGTAAATTCGTACATTCATAAATTTGTAAATTCATACATTCGTAAATTCATACATTCATACATTTGTAAATTCGTACATTGCTAAATTCATACATTCGTAAATTCTTAAATTCGTACATTCATAAATTCGTACATTCATAAATTTCGTACATTAATACATTTTGTACATTCATAAATTGGTAAATTGGTAAATTCGCACATTCGTACATTCATAAATTCATACATTCATAAATTCGAAAATTTGTATATTTGTAAATTGGTATATTCGTAAATTCAAAAATTTGGAAATTTGGAAATTCTAGATCCCAAAAATTTGAAAACCTGAAATAGTAACTATTAAATTATAGGTATTGTAATTTCCTTTCAAATTTGGCTGTTAGTGAACGTAACAAATACGAATTTATCCCAAGTTACGAATCATCCGAAATAACGAATTCCGCATCTAAACAAATGGAACGCAACAAATGAATAATAAATAATAATAATAAAAAGTTTTTATTATAATTATTGTTATTTATTATTATTAATTCATTACGTTATATTCGTTTGGATACTGCATGCGTTATTTCGGATAAATTAGCATTTGTTATGTTTACTAGCAGCCAAATTTGAAAGGAAATTACAATACCTATAATTTAATAGTTAGTAATAGAAAGTTATTATTAGTTAAATATTATTTCAGATTTCAGCATTTCAGACTTTCTCGAATGTGCAAATATACAAATTTACGAATGTACGAATTTACTAATTTTCGAATATTGTGAAAATTTGTTGAATGGATTTTCGTTAATTTGGATATTTCCGAATTAACAAATTTGTCGAAATTTGTTAAAAAACGAATTCGGAACAAAAGGAATTGCACATGTCTAGAAATGAGACACTCTTCCAAGGATTGCCAAAGATGAGTCCTGTACCAGTCCATGTCAAACGATTCACCATAAAAAACACAAGGGAATGCTCTGCATAGCACAATACTGTATTTTATTTGGAGACTCAACCCCCGCATACATAATAAGATAAATAAAAACAGTGTATCTGAATGAAGCCTGTATAACACTTTGTAACAACACATCGCTCAGTCAGACCGGTGGCAAATGCCCTTTACAGGAAAGGGACCTTGGGCCCCTTGTTTGTGTAGCAAAGTCCTAGTGCCCAGCAGTCCTCCCCCCATGGCTACTGATGCCAGCACCACCTATTCAGGCACTGCCAGCCCACCCGGCTGCAGCTACCCTTTTCTCTAGCCCTCCTGGCTCTGACCCTCCTGGCTAAGACTCCACAGTCCTCCTAGACCAGTGATGGTGAACCTTGGCACCCCAGATGTTTTGGAACTACATTTCCCATAATGCTCAACTACACTGCAGAGTGCATTAGCATCATGGTAAAAGTAGTTCCAAAACATCTGGGGTGCCAAGGTTCGCCATCACTAGCCTAGGCTATAAGAAGATTGCCAAGACCCTGAAACTGAGCTGCAGCATGGTGGCCAAGACCATACAGCGGTATAACAGGACAGGTTCCCCTCAGAACAGGCCTCGCCATGGTCCACCAAAGAAGTTGAGGTCATGTGCTCAGCGTCATATCCAGAGGTTGTCTTTGGGAAATAGACGTATGAGTGCTGCCCGCATTGCTGCAGAGGTTGTAGGGGTGCAAACATCTGGGGTGCCAAGGTTCACCATCACTATCCTAGACTGACTATGCATCCATCCCAGACTACTCTCTCCGACTGTAACACTCAACAGCCCACCTGGCTGTCTTTCTCCATGGAGATTTGCCCAGCAGTGTTCTTCTGCTGTCCTCCACCTGCTCCTATGCCTCTGGTCAGTACACCTCTGTGTGTTGTGAAGAGGGTTCCTTCCGCACCCATGCCCCGGCCTGAAGTCACCCCCCCCCCAGGCTAGAGGGCTACCCTCAAGGACCACTCAACAGCCCATCTCCAGCTTCCACCCTGCCCCAGATGGGCTGACACAGGGTATTTGAGGGGGCCTGTCCCCTGTCAACCCATCTGCTGGGGATTGGCCAGGGCCCTCGGAATACTCCAGACAGCTCCTCCTCACCTCCACACCCATTCTTCAGTTTCCAGCAAGTTCCCAAAGTAGGGGGAAGTCTCAGAGATGCTGCTCGTGAGTCATCCAGCCCTCCCTGGGTCACCCAAACCCTGACCCAGAAAAACACAAGGCTTGGCTTCCGGGCAAGCCAAACAATTTACCTACTCTAACAAAAAATCTATTCTAGCACACCAGATAGCAAGAATTTGTGCTGCAAGATTGGAAGTGACTTGGTAAGCTATTGCTAGACTTGCCGGGCTTCACAAGTTTCACAAGTTTGTTGCACAATTACAGCAATGCATGACTCCAGATCAACATTCATTCTGCAAGTCTGCTGCAGGTTCTGGTTCAGTTGTGTTGTAGTCATCCGGCCACAGGGGGTCACTGCGGCTGAATTTGGAAAAGTGTCAACTAGAACAAGTGCTCTGCAAGTGTACAGCTTGGCAGTGAAAATGTGCAGCAAGCTAACAGACTTCCAACTCAACCCTGTTGAGCTATCAACAAATAGCCAGACACCCATATATTAAACTGCAGTGTGGCCAGGGCCGTCTTTAATATTGATTGGACCCAGGGCAAACATTTTCTTGGGGCCCCCCTCCCCCATGCAATTTCACTCTCCCCCTTCTAAGGGACATAAAATAAATAGCAGCTAGACTTAAAATCAGTTTAGTGTATCAGATCAGGCAGCAATTGCGATTGGTTGCCAGAGGTTACAGCATATCATTACAGCTTACTGACTGGTTGCTAGAGGTTAGAGCACACATTAAGGCTCACTGATTAGTTGCTTGAGGTTACAACACATGATTTCTGTTTGTTGATTGGCTGCTAGAGATTACTGTACAGTAATACTGCTCACCAGTTGCTATAGGTTACAGCACCTGTAATCTTCTCCTCACTGCAGGGGGGCATGATATACATATGAATGCCACCTTTATTTACATATCAATGCTGCTGGCCTCAGCTATTTACATATGCATGTCGCTGCTATTTACATATGAATGCTGGTTATTTACATGTAAACACAGGGTCTGCGGGTGAGTCATCTGTACACAACAATAGGGCAGAGCTGGGCAGCATTAGTAGCAGCACTTCACACTGAGATATCAGGACACAGGAAGGGACTAAAACTGCAATGGACGAGGGAATTTAAACTGGGATAGTTGGCAAGTATGAGGCAGCTGCTTTGGGCCCCACAACAATGACAGGGCCCAGGGCAGCTGCCCCTTTTTCCCTGCCTTAAAGACGGCCCTGAGCGTGGCAGCCTTGCCACGCTGGGGATAACCTACAATCTTTCACTAGGCTGCTCTCCACATGTATGGACACACACAGGTATATGCTTGCAGTTTAATACATGGGGTGTCGGGCTATTTGTTGATAGCTCAACACAGCACCTTGGATTTTCATGGAATGTATATTTTCTTTTTCAGCTGTTTTAAGTCGGCTGAATATATTTCTACCACTGCAGCTGCTTTGTCCACGGCGGACATTTACAGACTACATTGATTGATCGGTGGGATATTTTGAGACATATATCTAATTGAGGTATATATAAAATGATTTATAATTATTATTTTTTTTTTTTCTTGGCCATATGGATGTATTTGTATGTGACAGGTATGTATGTGAGTTGTTTTGAGTGTATGTAGGAGTGAGTATAGGTAGGGTTTTTTTGTGGACATGTTCATGTGTGTGTTTTTGTTTTTGGTGCGTTTATATGTGTGGATATGGACAGGGGCGGACTGACAACTCATGGGGCCCCCAGGCAATAGGAGATTATGGGGCCCCCCAGGCAATCAGACATTATGGGGCCACACAGTATACACAAACACACACACACACACAGTATACAATCACACAGTATGCACAGACATGTACACACAGTATACACAGACATGTTTCTATTGGCTGAGAAGGTACTGGAGAGGTGGGGCAGCTATAATCTAAGGATTTTTAGACCAAAAGGATGTCGGTAAGGGACATTTCTGAGACAGATGTAAAAAAAAAAAACACAGATTTTTACATACTGTCCCTGGTTTTACTGAGGTTGGCAACCCTGATGGGGCCCCCTAGTGGTACGGTGGGCCTAGGGCAGTGCCGGAGTGGCCCAATGGTCAGTCCGCCCCTGGATATGGATTTTTTTGGTCATGTAAGGGTAGATGTGTTCGTGAGAGGAGATGGAGGTAAAGATATGGGAGTACATGGGTATGTATGTATATATATATATATATATATATATATATATATATATATATATATATATATATATATATATATATATATATATATATATATATGGATGGATAAGATTAATTGTGTTTTTTTTTTTGTTTTTTGTTTTCAGAACATCTATTTGACCTTTTCTGGCAGGTTGGGGTGGACCATTTATGTGACCCTTGTTGGGGTTCATTGGCGTTCAGGGTCATAGGAACACCAGCTAGTCTGGGTCTCGAATCATCACATGTCACGTGGAATATCAGACAGATTCAAATTTTATTGGTAATGTAAAAAAACTTGTATACGTCTCTCCGTGCTTCTGACTATGATATATTTTGTTAAATGTAAGTAGTAAGTGAATTAATACATTAATATTTATATGTGTTTTTTTTTATTAGTGGGCTCTGTGTAAGGTCTAGAAATCCCCTGAAGAAGGGCAAGATCTGCCTGAAACGATGGTCGGGCTGGACGTGTGCTTGAGCCATTTTATGTATCATATTGTGCTGTTTGTGATGATGCATTTTTCTAAATGCTTTATATGCATATTTAAAGATAATTTTTGTATTTAATAAAATATTGTAATAATATCCGTTACTTGTGTTTTCAGTCACTTATAAAGTCCAGTTTTATTGGGGGTTTTTCTCCTTTCTGTACAATTTCGGCTACTAGGGACGCGCGCCCCCTGCTTGCCCACTGAGCCGATGCGAGTGCCCAGTGGTCTTGATCACTGCCGGGCTCCCGCTATGCTCATTGAGGTCCCAGCAATGCTTAGCTGAGGGGGCCCATCTAGCCAGAAACTCTTGAGAAGCCAAAGAGGGATACCAGTGGAGATCTGGCTTGGTGGTCTCACAGAGGGGGAGGGAGACATTCCAAGCTTGAGGGACACAGTATGTACAGACCTCAGGATCTCAGTGAATGTTCTTCTTGTTAACCCCCTGCTGCACAGAGTTAAGGTTTGCCTGGCCTGGGACATCTATTACAAGTGCTCCAGTGCTGTCCACGTTATGTCCTACTAATTAAGGGTTGATATTGGAAGGGAGTTTGGGACTTTATATGAAGCATGCGGCCGCGAAATAAACAACATGAACAGAGAATAGCTGGTGGGTATATAATGATAGATAACCCAATCACATAGTGTTATGGCATGTACATAGTAACATAACACGAACTGGTAACATGATTATAAGGTTTATTAGACATAACAACCATATAGTAATAAATATAACGTAGGTAACATGAATGGTCCATGACATGAACAATACAATAACAGGAAAGAGGGAGACCACCAGATAACAAATTCTATGCTCACGGATTGTAATAAGTTCATACATAACTTGGTAGAGGCCAATAAATACCACAGGATAATAAACATGTTGTGGAATATCGCTCTTGGATAAAATTGGTATTCTAGGCATCTATATAGCTCGACGCATTTCATGGATATCTCCAATCTTCAGGAGCAGATGCAACAATCTATAAATATAACGTAGAATAAATTGGTGAAACTGGCCAATTACAAGAGGGGGATTTGGAACAAAGAGGGTCTTAGGAGGCAGGTATAACAGGGGTTGATATACATAACAACAATAATATAGATATATGCCCCATAGACAATTTACAATTGAGCTGTGATTGTATGTGAGAGCGCAATGGGCCAGGATCAACTGGGGAGATAGTCATCCTGCCGGGAGCTGAGGCGGTATATCCCCGAGGACCCAGAGTGGAAAACCAATATGGAAGGGAGATAACTGAGGAACGGCAACCCAAAAAACCTAAAGCAGCCTTTCTCAACCTTTTCAACACAGAGGAACCCTTGAAATAGTTCTCCGGTCTCGGGGAACCCCCTGCTAAAAATGAGAAATCTACAACTCATGATACATTAGTGTGATAGTCAGTGGGAAGAATGGTCCTTACACGTGTGGTCATTGGGAAGAATTACCCCCTTACAGATAGATAAAAAGATCAATGGTGTCAGTGGGAACTTATCTAATGCCGCGTACACATGATCAGACTATCCGGCGGACTTAGTCTGGTGCACAAACCGCCGGACTTTGCAGCGGAGGTCCGCCGGACTTTCCGAATGAGCGGACCTGCCCACACACGACCGGACTTTACCGGTGGACTAGGTCTGGCAGACAATCCACCGGACTATGGCAGGAGTACATCGGACTTTTGAAATGAACGGACTTGCCCACACACGGAGAAAAGTCCGTTAATTTTGAATGCGGCCCCAGGTAGACGGGACTAGCGAATGTACCCCTACCCATTCACCTGGTGAAAAATGTGTACATAGAAAAAAACACAAGTTTTTTAAATCATTTATTATACAGCTCCGGTGGTCTTCCATCTTGGGGGGTCTTCTCACCGGACTCCTCTGCTATCTTCAGCTCTTTTGCTAGCTCTTTTACTAGCGGAGGAGCCCAGCTTTCTTCTTCGTCGTCACCGCTGCCGTCCGGGGGTCTTCTTCCGACTTCGGGGTCTTGTCCCGCTCTTCAGGGGTCTTGTCCCCCTCTTTGGTTCTTCTGCCGGGCCTCCGCTTTCTTCTTCCAGCTCTTTTACTAGCGTTGGCCCGGTCTTCTGTCGCTGTCGCCGCCGATGCTGCCGTCACCACCTTCTTCTCTTCCTCTCCTGACCGGCCGGGCTGTGTGCTCGGATAAAGGTCTGATATGGACTTTGGGGGGACCCCCACGCTGTTTTTTTCGGCGTAGGGCTTCCCCTTTAAGTCCATATCAGGTGACGGGGCTAGCGACGTGTCACTCTCGTCGATGGAGGCGGCGACATTGACTTCCTTCACTAGTTCCGTCTACCTGGAGCCGCGTTCAAAATTAACAGACTTTTCTCCGTGTGTGGGCAAGTCCGTTCATTTCAAAAGTCCAGCGGACTAGCACACAGACGGGCAGATTGTCCGCCGGACTGCCGAGTCTAGCGGACAATTTTGAGTCAAAACTTCTTTCTAAGTCCGCCGGACTTTTGGGACACACAATTCCACCGGACAAGTCCACCGGATAGTCCGATCGTGTGTGCGGGGCATTAGAGGCAGAAATTGCTCAATGCTGAAGGAATCCCTAGCAACCTCTCGAGGAACCCTAGGGTTCCACTTAATCCTGGTTGAGAATCACTGACCTAAAGTGTGAAAATGTTAAAAATAAAATAGAATAATAAAAAAAAAATTATAAAATAATAATAATAATACAAAATAAAAAGGTATTTCTGATATGTGTTAAAAAGTCAGTGATAGGAAATAGGAAGATCACACAGTAATCCATATTAGTGTACTTAATGGCAAATTGGGTATAAGTATTGTAAAAATTGGTGATCTTCTAATAGACATAAGATACAAAGATGTGATGGTGCACCATAATAGTGCAATCATATGGAAAAATGCTATTATCTATCATTATATACCCACCAGTCATTCTCTGTTCATGTTGTTTATTTCGGCCGCATGCTTCATATAAAGTCCCAAACTCCCTTTCCATATCAATCCAATAGGGATGGAGGCATTCTACGGGGTACAGTGTATGCCCTAGCCTCATATAAAGTCCCAAATCCTCCACCCCCCCCCCTTCTTTTTTCCTACTACTGCGGCGGCGGCGACAGAAGACCGGGCCACCGCCTGTAAAAGAGCTAAAAGAAGGCACGGTGGCCCGGCAGAAGAACCGAAGAGGGGGACAAGACCCCCGAAGTCGGGAGAAGAGGCCGGCGGCGAGGAAGAAAGCCAGACTCCTCCGCTAGCAAAAGAGCTACAAGAAGATAGCGGAGGAGTCCGGCGAGAAGACCCCCAAAGACGGAAGACCCCCGGAGCTGTGCAATAAAGTATTTTATCTCGTGTGTTGTGTTTTTTTTTGTACGTTTATTTTACAGGTGAATGGGTAGAGGTATATTGTACCCCATACTCATTCACATATGGTGGGGGGCCGGTATCCGGGGGCCCCCTTATTAAAGGGGGCTCCCGGATTCCGATAAGCCCCCCGCCCGCAGACCCCGACAACCAACGGCCAGGGTTGTCGGGAAGAGGCCCTTGTCCTCATCAACATGGGGACAAAGTGCTTTGGGGTGGGGAGGCCGCGTGGCACCCCCTTCCCCAAGGCACCCCCCCATGTTGAGGGCACGCGGCCTGGTACAGCTCAGGAGGGGGGGCGCTCGCTCGCCCCCCTTTCCTGGCCGGCCGGGTAGCGTGCTCGGACAAGGGTCTGCTGTGGACTTTGGGGGGACCCCCAAACCGATTTTTTTCGGCGTTGGGGTTCCCCTTTAAGTCCATACTAGGCGGCGGGGCCAGCGACGTCTCCTTCGCGGGCCCCGTCTACCTGGAGACGCGCTCTAAATGAGCGGACTTTCCTCCGCGTGTGTGGGCGAGTCCGTTCATTTCAAAAGTAGGGCGGATAGTACGGCGGACTTAACCTATATAATATCTCCTTAACCTATACGGTTTAGGAGATATTTACCTGAAGACATTCACCGCTGTCTACGGCGCATTCGCGGTAGACAGCGGCGCGCAGGCGTTCTGGGCAAGCCGCAGATCGCAGCGATATGCCGCGAGTGTCGGCTCCCGTGCGCATGTGCGGGAGTGACATCATCGCTGCTCCGGCGAATCACAGCGCCGGAGCAGCGAGACCCACCAAGAAGATGGACTCTTGGAACTACAGGGGACAGCGGTGACTTCGCTGGCTCCTGTGTCAGGTAAGTGACACATAATGGGCTACTATGCGATGCGATGCGATGCGATGCATAGTAGTCCATTATGCTTTACCTTTGCAGGGAGACAAAGAGGAAGTAAACCCATCAGGGTTTACTTCCTCTTTAATTCTTCTCTTTCCATATCAAGTGACTAGGCCATAGATCCCTGTGATGCTGGTCCACTCCTGGTGCCTGGCAGAAACGGACAGCTAGGGAGGGAGTCAAGGTACCGGCCCCCTCTCTACTGGAGAGCCCGTCACCTAACCAGGTAGCAGGTTTCTCCTTGCAATTACTTATGACAACTGCATCTTCCTTCTTGTAGAATGAATTGCTGTCGTAGTGGTGTTACACATGCCCCATACTGTGGTTGTGGACCCAAGTTCTTTATTGATATGCCAAGACCTCATGTGTACTCCTTTGAGAAACTTCAGACCAGGCTCTGAGTAGTTGAATAAACTTTTACTGGAAACTTGGCAGCACATATATGATATGCAATAACGTTCTTTTCCTAGATAAACCTAACAGTGGCTGCCCAAGGTTACCTGCACAAGGTGAAGTCTCTTCGAGAAAAGTCCAGGCTTGGCTATGCTCTAACAGAGAAGTCCATGTTCCAGGGTTCTTCCAGGGAATCGGCGTTCCAGAGCGGACCATAGGTCCCAGCAAGTCTCCAAGTGTGTTTATTCCCCATGCGTTTCCCCGAGTGTTCACGAAGCCCCCCCAAAATTTTCGGGCCTCTTCCCTTTTATAGAGCACAGGAGGGAGGATGGACCCCAGCGAAATTCCACAAACACCCTGGGGAAAGGTGGCAAAACATTAAGCCTTCTCCCCATACCTAAATACACATTAGGCCACCTGCCTACATCCTCATATAAAGATGTTTCAGAAAGAAGTCTTCCAAAACTTCAATTGGTAGCTTATAAATGTTACAAATGAAGCTTTTTTTTAGATAAGCCTCCTCTACATATTCTCTCAAAGAGTGTAAAGTCATTAACTGTAAGATCTTTGGTAGGAGATACAGTAGAACCTTGGTTTAGGAGTAACGCGGTTAACGAGCATTTTGAAAGACGAGCAACTTTTTAAAAAAAAATCCTTACTCGGTTTGCGAGTGTTGTCTCGCAAAACGAGCAGGATTCAAACCAATGGGGTGTGCAGTACCGCATTTGGCCAGACGTACGGGGGCGCCGTGACACTCTAAATGGTTCCGAGCCATTCGGAAATACTCGGAATCACTCAGAAATACTCAGAAATACTCAGTTCCCGAGTGTTTTCGAGCCTTTCCAAGTTCAGCCGAGCTGTCCCAGAGTATTTCCGAGGCTCTCCGACGCCCCCCCCCCACACCTCTGGCCACGTGCAGTATTGCATGCAATAGAAGTCAATGTGGAACGAATTATCTTCGTTTCCATTGACTTCTATGGGCAAACTCACTTTGATATGTGAGTGCTTTGGATTATAAGCATTCTCCTGGAACGGATTATGTTCGTAATCCAAGGTTCCACTGTAATGCAAAATAATGGATCTGTAGAAAAGTAAAGAAGGCTGTACAAGTATGTTTATATTTGTCCTGAATGTCAGAAAAGGGAAAAAATGTTGTTATAACGATTACCATACCGCTTGAATCTACAGCATATAAAGAATGCTTTCTCTCCGGGGTATTATCATCTATGAGTTAAGGCTGTTTGGAATGCTTGGAGTGCGCAGAAAGAATTTAAAAAAACAATTTGCTGGGACATACACTACCGTTCAAAAGTTTGGGGTCACATTGAAATGTCCTTATTTTTGAAGGAAAAGCACTGTACTTTTCAATGAAGCTAACTTTAAACTAGTCCTAACTTTTCTAACTGCAAATGTCTAGTTTTTGGTGCAATATCTACATAGGTGTATAGAGGCCCATTTCCAGCAACTATCACTCCAGTGTTCTAATGGTACAATGTGTTTGCTCATTGGCTCAGAAGGCTAATTGATGATTAGCAAACCCTTGTGCAATCATGTTCACACATCTAAAAACAGTCTAGCTCCTTCCAGAAGCTACAAAACTGACCTTCCTGTGAGCAGATTGAGTTTCTGGAGCATCACATTTGTGGGGTCAATTAAACGCTCAAAATGGCCAGAAAAAGAGAACTTTCATCTGAAACTCGACAGTCTCATCTTGTTCTTAGAAATGAAGGCTATTCCATGCGAGAAATTGCAAAGAAATTGAAGATTTCCTACAACGGTGTGTACTACTCCCTTCAGAGGACAGCACAAACAGGCTCTAACCAGAGTAGAAAAAGAAGTGGGAGGCCGCGTTGCACAACTAAGCAAGAAGATAAGCACATTAGAGTCTCTAGTTTGAGAAACAGACGCCTCACAGGTCCCCAACTGGCATCTTCATTAAATAGTACCCGCAAAACACCAGTGTCAACATCTACAGTGAAGAGGCGGCTGCGGGATTTTGGGCTTCAGGGCAGAGTGGCAAAGAAAAAGCCATATCTGAGACTGGCCAATAAAAGAAAAAGATTAAGATGGGCAAAAGATCACAGACATTGGACAGAGGAAGACTGGAAAAAAGTGTTGTGGACGGATGAATCCAAGTTTGAGGTGTTTGGATCACAAAGAAGAACGTTTGTGAGACGCAGAACAAATGAAAAGATGCTGAAAGAATGCCTGACGCCATCTGTTAAGCATGGTGGAGGTAATGTGATGGTCTGGGGTTGCTTTGGTGCTGGTAAGGTGGGAGCTTTGTACAGGGTAAAAGGGATTCTGAATAAGGAAGGCTATCACTCCATTTTGCAACGCCATGCCATACCCAGTGGACAGCGCTTGATTGGAGCCAATTTCATCCTACAACAGGACAATGACCCTAAACACACCTCCAAATTGTGCAAGAACTATTTACAGCAGAAGCAGGCAGCTGGTATTCTATCGGTAATGGAGTGGCCAGCACAGTCACCAGATCTGAACCCCATTGAGCTGTTGTGGGAGCAGCTTGACCGTATGGTACGCCAGAAGTGCCCATCCAACCAATCCAACTTGTGGGAGCTGCTTCTAGAAGCGTGGGGTGCAATTTCTCCAGCTTACCTCAATAAATTAACAGCTAGAATGCCAAAGGTGTGCAATGCTATAATTGCTGCAAAAGGAGGATTCTTTGACGAAAGCAAAGTTTGATGTAAAAACAATGTTATTTCAAATACAAATCATTATTTCTAACCTTGTCAATGTCTTGACTCTATTTTCTATTCATTTCACAACGTATGGTGGTGAATAAGTGTGACTTTTCATGGAAAACACAAAATTGTTTGAACGGTAGTGTATTCATATATATATATATATATATATATATATATATATATATATATATATATATATATATATATAGCCTTGGCCTGCCTCCAAATAAGCGATGCAAACAGAATTGGGGTTAGAAGGTCTTCATCTGGAACCACATAGTAAGAGACCCAGAGCATTGAACTGAGGAACACAGAGGCATGCCAAGGTTTTCCAAGTTCTGTCCAGTGCTTACAGGAGTAAAATGTGGACCAAGATGCCAAGTGTTCCAGATGAGCTTCAGATTAGTACTTTGTAGTTCCCGGTGCCAAATCCCAAAGCCTCAGAGATGATCCACAAAACCGTCCTACCTCCATGTCCACCGTAATCCTGGCTTTATTCAGGCGCTCAACAGAGCGAGCATGACGCCAAAATCCGTCGGGCTACAATGTCCGACCAACACAATGACAACACAGAGGAATTCATGAATCAAACATAAAATAAGGGGGGAGAGAATTGGGACTTTGAAGGAGGCAATTGACAGTATCAAATGTATAATAACATGTTTTATTATCATAAAAATGTATAAACTTAGCACATTGCAATGATTGCATGTTACATATTAACCACTTTCAGCCCCGGACCAATTTGCTGGTCAAAGACCAGACCACTTTTTGCGATTCGGCACTGCATCGCTTTAACTGACAATTGCGCGGTCGTGCGACGTGGCTCCCAAACAAAATTGGCGTCCTTTTTTTCCCACAAATAGAGCTTTCTTTTGGTGGTATTTGATCACCTCTGCGTTTTTTATTTTTTGCGCTATAAACAAAAATAGAGCTACAATTTTGAAAAAAACGCATTATTTTTTACTTTTTGTTATAATAAATATCCCCCAAAAATATATAAAAAAACATTTTTTTTCCCTCAGTTTAGGTCGATACGTATTCTTCTACATATTTTTGGTAAAAAAATCGCAATAAGCGATTATTGATTGGTTTGCGCAAAAGTTATAGCGTTTACAAAATAGGGATAGTTTTATAGCATTTTTATTAATAATTTTTTATTATTTTTTTTTTTTAACTAGTAATGGCGGCGATCAGCGATTTTTATTGTGACTGCGACATTGTGGGGGACACATCAGACATTTTTGACACATTTTTGAGACCACTGTCATTTATACAGTAATCAGTGCTATATAAATGCAGTGATTCCTGTGTAAATGACACTGGCAGTGAAGGGGTTAACCAGTGGGTGGCAGTGTAGGGGTTAAGTGTTCCTAGGGGTGTGTTACTAACTGTGGGGGGGGGGTTGGGCTTTCATTTAGTGAACACTGATCTCTGCTCCAATCACATGGAGCAGAGATCAGCGTCACTAGTTGCTAGGCAGAACGGAGAAATGCTGTTTACAACGGCATTTCTTCATTTGGCCGCTCCCTGAGACGATCGCGGGTATTCTCGCGGCAATCGAGTCTGCGGGTCCCGCGACCGGACTCACGGGGGGTTCCCCGATGGCAGGGCGGCAAATTTAAAGGGACGTACATGTACGCCCATTTGCCTGCCTGTGCCATTCTGTCGACGTACATCGGCGTGTGCTGGTCGGCAAGTGGTTAAAGGGGTTGTAAAGCTTTTTTTTTTTTCACCTTAATGCATCACCTTAAACCATCTGAAAGTCCAGCACCGAGAACACGCTGGCTTCTCGGGTCTTCTCGGCTCTTCATTGGATAGATTGATAGCAGCGCTGCTGTCAATCAAATCCAAATGACGCAGCCACTGGCGGGGGTGGCGGGACCGAGACATACACTCTGTGTCTATGGATGCAGAGTGTATGAGACGGGAGCGCGCCCACAAGGTAACCCCCTCGGGAGAGAGCTTCCTGAGGGGGTTATTTATTGCGGGGAGGATCTGAGACAGCCGCCGTGGGACCCCAGAACAGCAGGATCGGGGGCCACTCTGTGCAAAACGAACTGCACTGTGGAGGTAAGTACAACATGTTTGTTATTAAAAAAAATTAAAAAACTAAAAAACTATACAAACACTTTAATTCCATATGTATACAATGGCATAAACATATTACACTTGGTATAAAGATGGTATAGCAGCACATTTCCAGTGTAGAAAATTCTTATATATATATATGTATAGACAAGGTATAATGTATGCAAAACATAAATAGATTATAATTCATGTATTACACAAAAATGATCTAGTTGTCCAATCTGATTAACAATATGTAAGGAGAATTATGTATTCTATAGTCTGAGGGTGTTGAGAACAGTCAGGGATATCAAGTGTAGGATACGTAAACAAGTAGTATGTCAGAGCATGGCTACATCCTGAAATGCTCAACGCGTTTCGCGGCAAAGGCCGCTTCCTCGGGAGCGGATGTGTCAGCATGTCTCAGAAGAAAGTATATGTGTGTATAGTTACATTGTAAGGTTGAATAAAGACACCAGTCCATCCAGTTCAACCTGAGTGAGGTGTCTACAACTGTCCCTATCCCTGTACGTTGCACACTCACATTGGTCCATACTCTCAAGGAGCCCACAATCCAAGGTCCCCATTCATATACTAGGGCCAATTTTGCACAGAAGCAAATTAACCTACCTGCATGTCTTTGCCCTTGTACACACGGTCGGAGAATCCGTCGGGAATGTGTCCTATCGGACCGTGTCGTCGGATAATCCGACTGTGTGTGGTCTGCATCGGACTGATTCCGTCGGAATATCCGTCGGACCCAATTTTCCGACTTGTTGGAAATATTTTCCGACCAACTGGTTCGATCGGACATACTCCGATCACGTGTAGAGAATTTTGATCGGTCCAAGTGCCACGCATGCTCAGATCAAATTCCTACATCAAAGCTATTGGCTGCTAGCCTGAACGTAGTCCCGTCGTAACGAAATTACATCATCACGTTCTGAATGATCGGATTTTTCGACAACTTAGTCTGACCGTGTGTATGCAACAGTTTCGGACAAGATCCGACGGACAACATCCGACGGGCAAAATCCAACGGATTTGGTTGGCAGAATGTCCGACCGTGTGTACAGGAGCTTTGTACTGTGGGAGGAAACGGGAGTACCCGGAGGAAACCCACGCAGGCACAGGGAGAACATGCAAACTCCAGGCAGGTAGTGTCATGGTTGGGATTCGAACCAGCGACCCTTTTTACTGCGAGGTGAGAGGATTGCATAAAAGAGGGAAGAGAATTCCAATCCCCATTACTTACATAGGGCTAAGATCAAAGCCATGCGACCCGCAGGTCAAGGGCCGCTGTGGTTTGTCTCGGGAGCTGAGGAATGGAGCCATATGTGTAACGGACGCCAACAAAGTAGCCCTAAGCCCTTGTACACATGGTCGGACATTCCGACGGAAAATGTCCGATCGGACCGCGTTGTCGGATAATCCGACTGTGTGTGGGCTCCATCGGACTTTTTCCGTCGGAATGTCCGACCAACAAAGTTTGAGAGCTGGATATAAAATTTTCCTACAACATGATCCGATCGGACTTTGTCTGATCGTTTGTAGAGAATTCCGATCGGACAAAGTGCCACGCATGCTCAGATCAAATTACGAGACCAAAGCTATTGGCTACTAGCTGCAATGTAGTCCCGTCGCAACGACCGAACGTCACCACGCTCCAGACGATCGGATTTTCCGACAACTTTGTCCGACCGTGTGTATGCAACACCAATTTCAGACAAAATCCGTCAGAAAAAATCCGACGGATTTTGTTGTCGGAATGTCCGGCCCGTGTGTACAAGGGCTAAAACATACAAGTCTCTGTGTGAAAAATGTAGGTGATAGTGAGGGTAATGGCACCAAACGTATCTAAAAGGGGTAATATATTAAATGACTTGCATAAAAAGGTATTCTGGTATAAATAGTATAACATGTTGCTGTTAAAAAAAGGATGAGAAGGATAGGGAGTGAAGGGATGAGTGATATTGCTCAAAGAGTATCAACGAGCCATAACCCAGAGTGAAAAACAGAGAAAAAATGAAATAATAAGATAAAACAATAAAACAAATATGGCAGAATCCATAATGCATGTTGCCCAAAGGGGCAGAGTGCCAGTGAAAGTATTGATACAAACATTCCTGTGACCCCAAAATAATTACCCTATGAGTGGTAGGGCCCATTGTCATGTGCGCCGTGTCCAAATGTGCAGCTCAAAAGGTTGTGGCATTCACTCTCTGGCATGCTTGCCGGCTTCTTGGATGCTACCTCAACTCCCGGAAAGATGCAGATTCCCCCTCCATAGTGCCTCTGATGTAAAACCTTTACTACCATGAGATCTAGATGCATCTTTTGTTATTCTATAGGTAAGAGCGGATGGGACCACTTTGTATGTTCCCCCCTTTTTCACTGTATAATCAATTATCATTGATTTTTAATACTCAGTATAGTTTTGCCACAGGTACCCCCAATTTTTATAGCGGCTCCTGATGAGTGGAAACAGTCCACGAAACGCGTCAAGCTTTTTACGAGTTTTTTACCAGTGGATGTTATGCCCCAACAACCAAGACTCCCTCATGGGTTTGATTTATTGATTTAAATCATCAATTCATTTTATTGGTCTCCACTGTATATGCACTTTGGGATATACTATTGATCTGCTACTATTTATGTGTAATTATGTTACTACAATATGAAATATATACATTAACGCCTATACAATATGAATTGATTTATGTTACTATCATACATGTTTCTTATTTATTTATTATCCATCTATTATTATTTATTACTAGTTATTTATTATTTATTATTTTATTTATATATATTTTATTGTACATTTTTCTGTTTATGTCTATGTATTATAATATTGACGTATTGTTAACTTATTGTAGTATCTCCCCGTGCATCGCCAATAAAATACTATTTTATTGATTGATTTAATTGACCTTCAATGTGTTGTTTCATATAAAGTCCCATTGCTGCCCCCCCTCTCTTTGTAGGTTGTGGCAGTGGACGATGGTGCATATCAGTGTCCAACGCACATGCAGGTCCCTCCCAGGGTCAGGCTCACATAATAGATGAGGAGGGCCGCCCCGGCCCGGGCGGCGTACGGCGTTGGAGCTTGGCGCCAAAATCCCCACGTGAATCAGCGCAGAGTGGAAAGGGTATCCAGACGCAAGGCACTCAAATGTAACGTCACGCGGGATCGAGGTATGTGTCCACCAAATGTGGAGCACCAAAACATCGGGGGGGCTTGTCAACTCTGGAAAAATAATGGAATTATTGGAGAACACAGCCCCATATCATGTTTCTAATACTCAACCACTTTAAGACAGCCTCGGCCCGTTAAATGACAAGTTGTCTACCTTCAGGGCGTGCATCCACCCGGATCGTCCCCCAGAAACCATAAGAGACTCCCAAAAAACACATAAAGGCCCTGAGGAAGGCCATCAACAAGGAAAAAAAAAAGAAATCATGGAGCCCAAAAGACGAGCATAAAAAAACAAGTAAAGAACAACGGACAACATTACAGCAGATGTTAAAAAACGGCCTGACCTCAAACCCGCTTCTGTAGCTGCAACAATGGCCCCTGCACAGACCCCCTGACCTGTACATGGCACTGTACAGCAGGAACCGAGCACACTGTCTCCAGAAGCACTTTAAACAATTTCACAGCAAAACCCTTTCCTAACTGATCAGATAGTATCCAGCTCTACATCAGCAGATCAAAAACTGATCAGAAAAGGTCAGAGGGATAAGCTCCTCCTCCTTCTCGCTTTCGTACACCTTGTTTTTTTCTATATTAAAGAGGTTGTAAAAAACCCTTGTGTTTTTTCGCCTTAATGCATCCTATGGGGAAAAAACTTCTTCTAGTGAGCCCCCCCCCCCTTTAACTCACCTGAGTCCTGTAATTTCCCACGGCGGAGACGCGCTCTTCCTCTGCCCGGGGTCCCGGCTCTTGTTTGGATAGATTGATAGCAGTGCAGCCATTGGCTCCCAATGCTGTCAATCAAACCAAATGACGCGGACGCCTGGGGCCAGGGCTGAGTCCTACATTCGGGGTCTATGGACGCCGAAGGCTAGACTCGGGAGCGCGCCTGCAAGGTAATCCCCCGGGAGAGCGCTTCTCCTAGGGGGTTATACAATGTGGGGGGGAGCCGAAGAGGGACCCCAGAAGAGGCGGATCGGGGCCACTCTGTGCAAAACCAACTGCACAGTGGAGGTAAGTATGACATGTTTGTTATTTTTAAAAAGCAAAAAAAGTAGCTTTACAATCACTTTAAACATGTCCAAGGGAGAATATTTCCACATATTCGCCCACCTGATTTTTTTCCCCTGACTTCTTGCTTAAGGTGAACCCCACAAAGGGCCCTCAAAGCACTAGACCTTGCATTTTGCTGAATCCGCCAGGCGGACTCCCATCGTCCTCTGACTCCTTGGTCTTGCACGATTCCGAGCCACTAGCCTTCTCAGTCTGCGACGTCTGCACCAACATACCGAAACCGCCGAAATTTTCACTATCCCCAATTACCGTAGACATCGTGGCTCCAACCATAACCCACCTCATAAACCGATCATTCCACGAAGGGATTGTTCCCAGCATCCTCAAACAAGGCATCGTCAAACCTCTACTCAAGAAACCAAACCTGGACCCTCAGGACCCAAACAACCGTAGGCCGATTACAAGCCTCAACACCATTTCTAAGATCATGGAGAAAGCTGTAGTACATCAGTTACAACTTCACCTGGATACTCACAAACTCCTGGACCCGCTGCAATCAGGCTTCCGCCCGGGTCATGGAACAGAAACAGCTCTCCTCAAGATTTGGGATGACGCTCTCGAAGCAGCAGATGACGGAGAGCCGTGTCTCCTCGTACTGCTAGACCTAAGTGCAGCGTTTGATACAGTAGATCACAATACTCTACTCGTCCGCCTCACAGAAGTAGCCGGAGTCCAAGACATAGATCTCCAATGGTTCGCGTCCTTCCTAGAAAATCGGTCACAGACAGTGAAACTAGGAAAATTGCTCTCCAAAACTCGGGCAGTCACCTGCGGAGTCCCTCAAGGCTCTCCGTTGTCACCCGTTCTCTTCAACATTTACATTCGCCCACTCCTTCAAATCATCAGATGCTCAGATCTCTGCTTCCACTCTTACGCTGACGACACGCAACTTTATTTCCGGATCAATGGAAAAAAAGATCACCAACAACAACTTGAAAACTGCCTCAAATCAATAGAGGACTGGATGACCACCAACTCCCTCCAGCTGAACCAATCAAAGACAGAGCTTCTTATCTTACACCCAAATCATAAGCCCGCAACCAAAGCCTCCTGGTCTCCACCAACCGTCTTTGGGCAGACCATCTCCCCAAAGACCAAAGCCAAGAGTCTCGGGGTCATTTCAGACGCACAAATGTCAATGGATGCGCAAATAGGATCTGTAGTCAGTGGATCTCACCATCGGCTGCGCATGCTTCGCAGACTCCTCCCTTTTATCCCAAAGAATGACAAAGCAGTGGTAGTTGGAACAATCATTAATACACGACTGGACTACGCAAACTCGCTTTACATAGGATTACCCCAATATCAACTTGCGCGATTACAACTGATCCAAAACGTGGCGGCAAGGCTGATAACAGGAAAAAAACCTGGGAATCCATCTCTCCTTCACTGAGGAGCTTACATTGGCTAACCGTAAAAAATCGGATCACGTTCAAGACCCTTTGCCTCACCCACAAATGCGTGCATAGAGAAGCTCCGCAATACCTAATGGAGAAAATAAATCATTACACACCAAACCGCAGTCTTCCATCAGCCAACAAAAACCTCCTCCTCGTGCCCAAAGCCGGTATAAATCCAAGGAGGATCGGAGATTCGCTGTCCAAGGGCCTCGGCTATGGAACGCTCTACCAATCGACATCCGCCAGGAAGAAAATCACCTGGCTTTTAGGAAAAAACTCAAGACCTTCCTCTTTTAGCAGATGATCAAAGCTCGCCACAGCGCCTAGAGGCGATTCAGTTCGCATTGTGCGCGATACAAGTATTTCATTCATTCATTCATTCAGACTCAATAACCGTAGCAGAAGATGAAGACAAGTCAGTACTCACAGCCAAATCCTTCCTCCCCTGCTCACCAGTCCTCATTGTGGCGCTTACCGGTGCTGGAAACACAGAATGAGTTAGGGCTGAAACATCCCATCCTAAGCCGCCTGATGCGGCCGCAGCAGGAGTCCACGTTGTGAGCCCAGGAGTCCAAAACGCGAGCACAACCAGGCCAACAAGTCCCTAAAACCTGCCAAAAATTCCGCCAAGCCCAACACACCCCCAGTGGTCCCAACCAGAAGACCTACATTAACCCCATCACAGATTCCTTCCTGCACTAACCCCAATTCCCTGCACTGGAGAAGTAGGTAAAGAGTGGGACTTACCTGACTGTCTCTGCATCCATTCCAGACAGCTTGGACACAGTCCTCTCAGGCATGCCTCTCAGTCGTCTTACTGTAACACTCACCAGCCCATCTGGATGTCTTCCTTCCTGGAGATTTGCCCGGCAGTGTTCTCCTGCTATCCTCTCCTTGCTCCTATGCCTCCTGGTCAGGACACCTCTGTGTGTTGTAAAGAGGGTCCCTTCTGCACCCGAGTCCAGGCCCGAGGTCACCCCCCCCCCCAGACTAGGGGGCACCAACAGCCTAAGACTCTATCTCCATCTTCCACCCAAACGTCACTGCCCCAGCGGCGCTGACCCAGAATATTGGAGGGGGCCTGCCAACCCATCTGTTGAGGATTGGTCAGGGCTGTTAGAATACTCCAGGCTGCTCCTCCTCTCCTCCCCTCCCATTCTTCTAGAATCTTCTGCAAGTTTTCAGAAGTAGGGGAAAGTATTAGAGATGCTGCCTGTGAGTCACACGACACCAGTCTCCCCGAGTCACTCAAACCCTGACCCAGATAAAAACACAGGCTTGGGTGCCAGCCTAGCCTAACAATTTACCTACTCTATCAACAAAAATCCTATATAATACATTGTATACATACAGGATCCATTCTATCATACATTGTATACATACAGGATTTATTATATAATACATTGTATACATACAGGATCCATTATATAATACATTGTATACATGCAGGATCTGTTCTATAATACATTGTATACATACAGGATCCATTATATAATACATTGTATACATGCAGGATCCATTCTATAATACATTGTATACATACAGGATCCATTCTATCATACATTGTATACATACAGGATTTATTATATAATACATTGTATACATACAGGATACATTCTATAATACATTGTATACATACAGGATCCATTCTATCATACATTGTATACATACAGGATTTATTATATAATACATTGTATACATACAGGATCCATTATATAATACATTGTATACATACAGGATCTGTTCTATAATACATTGTATACATACAGGATCCATTCTATAATACATTGTATACATACAGGATCCGTTCTATAATACATTGTATACATACAGGATCCATTATATAATACATTGTATACATACAGGATTTATTATATAATACATTGTATACATACAGGATCCATTATATAATACATTGTATACATACAGGATCTGTTCTATAATACATTGTATACATACAGGATCCATTCTATCATACATTGTATACATACAGGATTTATTATATAATACATTGTATACATACAGGATACATTCTATAATACATTGTATACATACAGGATCCATTCTATAATACATTGTATACATACAGGATCCATTCTATCATACATTGTATACATACAGGATTTATTATATAATACATTGTATACATACAGGATCCATTATATAATACATTGTATACATACAGGATCCATTATATAACACATTGTATACATACAGGATCCATTCTATAATACATTGTATACATACAGGATCCATTATATAATACATTGTATACATACAGGATTTATTATATAATACATTGTATACATACAGGATCCATTCTATAATACATTGTATACATACAGGATCCATTATATAATACATTGTATACATACAGGATCCATTCTATAATACATTGTATACATACAGGATCCGTTCTATAATACATTGTATACATACAGGATCCATTATATAATACATTGTATACATACAGGATCCATTATATAATACATTGTATACATACAGGATCCATTATATAATACATTGTATACATACAGGATCCATTCTATAATACATTGTATACATACAGGATTTATTATATAATACATTGTATACATACAGGATCCATTCTATCATACATTGTATACATACAGGATTTATTATATAATACATTGTATACATACAGGATACATTATATAATACATTGTATACATACAGGATCCATTATATAATACATTGTATACATACAGGATCCATTATATAATACATTGTATACATACAGGATCCATTATATAATACATTGTATACATACAGGATCTGTTCTATAATACATTGTATACATACAGGATCCATTCTATAATACATTGTATACATACAGGATCCGTTCTATAATACATTGTATACATACAGGATCCATTATATAATACATTGTATACATACAGGATTTATTATATAATACATTGTATACATACAGGATTTATTATATAATACATTGTATACATACAGGATCCATTATATAATACATTGTATACATACAGGATCTGTTCTATAATACATTGTATACATACAGGATCCATTCTATCATACATTGTATACATACAGGATCCATTCTATCATACATTGTATACATACAGGATTTATTATATAATACATTGTATACATACAGGATCCATTATATAATACATTGTATACATACAGGATCCATTATATAACACATTGTATACATACAGGATCCATTCTATAACACATTGTATACATACAGGATTTATTATATAATACATTGTATACCTACAGGATCCGTTCTATAATACATTGTATACATACAGGATCCATTATATAATACATTGTATACATACAGGATCTGTTATATAATACATTGTATACATACAGGATCCGTTCTATAATACATTGTATACATACAGGATCCATTATATAATACATTGTATACATACAGGATCCATTATATAATACATTGTATACATACAGGATCCATTATATAATACATTGTATACATACAGGATTTATTATATAATACATTGTATACATACAGGATCCGTTCTATAATACATTGTATACATAGAGGATCTGTTATATAACACATTGTATACATACAGGATCTGTTCTATAATACATTGTATACATACAGGATCTGTTATATAACACATTGTATACATACAGGATCTGTTCTATAATACATTGTATACATACAGGATCCATTATATAATACATTGTATACATACAGGATTTATTATATAATACATTGTATACATACAGGATCCATTCTATAATACATTGTATACATACAGGATCCATTATATAATACATTGTATACATACAGGATCCATTCTATAATACATTGTATACATACAGGATCCGTTCTATAATACATTGTATACATACAGGATCCATTCTATAATACATTGTATACATACAGGATCCATTATATAATACATTGTATACATACAGGATCCATTATATAATACATTGTATACATACAGGATCCATTATATAATACATTGTATACATACAGGATCCATTCTATAATACATTGTATACATACAGGATCCATTATATAATACATTGTATACATACAGGATTTATTATATAATACATTGTATACATACAGGATCCATTCTATAATACATTGTATACATACAGGATCCATTATATAATACATTGTATACATACAGGATCCATTATATAATACATTGTATACATACAGGATCCATTATATAATACATTGTATACATACAGGATCCGTTCTATAATACATTGTATACATACAGGATCCATTCTATAATACATTGTATACATACAGGATCCATTATATAATACATTGTATACATACAGGATCCATTCTATAATACATTGTATACATACAGGATCTGTTCTATAATACATTGTATACATACAGGATCTGTTCTATAATACATTGTATACATACAGGATTTATTATATAATACATTGTATACATACAGGATCCGTTATATAATACATTGTATACATACAGGATCCATTATATAATACATTGTATACATACAGGATCCATTATATAATACATTGTATACATACAGGATTTATTATATAATACATTGTATACATACAGGATCCGTTCTATAATACATTGTATACATACAGGATCCATTCTATAATACATTGTATACATACAGGATCCATTATATAATACATTGTATACATACAGGATCCATTCTATAATACATTGTATACATACAGGATCTGTTCTATAATACATTGTATACATACAGGATTTATTATATAATACATTGTATACATACAGGATCCGTTCTATAATACATTGTATACATACAGGATCCATTATATAATACATTGTATACATACAGGATCCATTATATAATACATTGTATACATACAGGATCCATTATATAATACATTGTATACATACAGGATCCATTCTATAATACATTGTATACATACAGGATCCATTCTATAATACATTGTATACATACAGGATCCATTATATAATACATTGTATACATATAGGATTTATTATATAATACATTGTATACATACAGGATCCATTATATAATACATTGTATACATATAGGATTTATTATATAATACATTGTATACATACAGGATCCGTTCTATAATACATTGTATACATACAGGATCCATTCTATAATACATTGTATACATACAGGATCCATTATATAATACATTGTATACATACAGGATCCATTATATAATACATTGTATACATACAGGATCCGTTATATAATACATTGTATACATACAGGATCCATTCTATAATACATTGTATACATACAGGATCCATTCTATAATACATTGTATACATATAGGATTTATTATATAATACATTGTATACATACAGGATCCGTTATATAATACATTGTATACATACAGGATCCATTATATAATACATTGTATACATATAGGATTTATTATATAATACATTGTATACATACAGGATCCATTATATAATACATTGGATCTTTTTCTCCTTGCTAGAGGAGAAATGTGTAAACAAAGTTGTGTTCAATAAAAAATAAAAAAAGATAAAAAAAAGAATAAGGGAAACCCAGCTAGATCAGGATTTGAAGTGGGTCAGTATCGGGGTAAGAATTAGGATTCAGGTTAGGGTCAAGGGTCATGGTCAGAGATAAAGGTCAGGGTCAGTGTATTTTTAGGTAGCATTAAAAAAAAGTATTTTTCAATTTAGCGTCGGTGTGTTTGCTGTAGGAAAAAACCCCAAAATGTGCACTATTGTTTCTGGGCTGTACTACGGGTACATACAACAACTAAGCCCTTGTACACACGGGTCGGACATTCTGACAACCAAATCCGTTGGATTTTGTCCGACGAATTTTGTCCGAAACTGTTGCATACACACGGTTGGACAAAGTTGTCGGAAAATCCGATCGTACGTAACGTGATGACATTATTTCGTTGCGACGGGACTACGTTCAGGCTAGTAGCCAATAGCTTTGGTTTAGGAATTTGATCTGAGCATGCGTGGCACTTTGTCCGTCGGAGTAGGCTACACATGATCGGAGTATGTCTGATCGGATCATGTTGTCGGAAAATGTAATAGACAAGTTGGAAAACTTGGTCCGTTGGATATTCAGACGGAAACAGTCCGATGGAGACCACACACAGTCGGATTATCCAACAATACGGTCCTATCGGACACATTCCGTCGGAATCTCCGACCGTGTGTACAAGGGCTTACATACACATATGTGGTATCTCTGCGATAAGGAGAAAGAAATTGTATTATTATTATTTATTTTATTTTTTTTTTTGTTAGGTGGTCTTGGTAATAGCAAGAAATATCAATCTAATTGAAAAAAATATATATTTTGATAATAAAAAAAACATGGTATAGCCCGCCTGGTAGTTGGGATGATATGTACTTATTCACTAACACATGTCAAAGTTACAAAACTGTGTTTAGGCGTTACGAATGTCACGAAGGGTTTCCCAGACATCCACAGAGTATTTGGCAGTCTGGGAAAGTTGTAATGTGGCCCTCCCGGGGTGGGGGTGGGGAGGTTACATGTGGTTTCTATTAATTAGTATAAGTAGACATCAGCGGGACGGGGAAGGGGGTTGCGGTGGCCGTTTGCCAATATCCAGCTGATTGCCTGACAATCCCAGAGGAAGTATCACTGGGGTGAAAGTGTCTGTAAATTATAAGCATAAAAGGAAATAACATTTTTCATTAGCTGATGTCTGTACTGGCTGTGAAGTGCGGTCATGCGTCTTCCCAATTCTGGCTCCTGCAGAAAGGGGAATCACCACACAGAGCGCAGAGATCCCGGGGGAGACACCTATGGAAACCCACACAGCCAAAACCAACACTGATCAGAAGAAGGGAAATCCAGTGCCCGTTACAACTTCGCGGCACTGCGTTATTCCAACTGACAATTGCGCGGTCAGGCGGGACGCTGCACCCAAATGCATTTTTTGTCTTTTTCTTCCCCCACAAATAAAGTTTTCTTTCAGTGGTATTTGACCACCTCTGCGATTTTTTTTTTTTTTTTGAGCTATAAACAATAAAATAAAAAAAAAACAATTTTGAAAAAAAAATAATAATATTTTTCACTTTATGTTATAAAACACACCCAATAAAAAAAATGTTTAAAGACGATTTTCTTCATCAATTTAGGCTGATATGTATTCTGCTACATATTTTTATTAAAAAAAAATCCCAATAAACGTATATTGATTGGTTTGTGCAAACGTTATAGCGTCTAAAAAAACGACTGTGAGTCCCCCCTCAATCTCCGGGGGGTGCTGTGTGCCTATGGCTCTATGTCTGTTGGCACTCACCGCACACCATTCACCTTCTCCAGAGGGAGGAGGGGCAGCAGTGCTGGTGTCCTATCACATGTCCCCCATCTGATAGTATCCGCTGTGTACTGCGCATGCACAGTACACAGGACAACCACATTCTGAAAATAGCTAAAGATGAACGGCGCCTGCGCCGCGAGTCCAGGTTCTAGCCCCGCCATCCAAGTGGACATAGAGTTAGAATAAAAAGAGCTGAGCGCAGCGAGGCCGAGCCCGAAGCGTGGCGAGCGAAGCAAGCCCGCCAGGGGCCCTCTAATATGTGCAGCCCTATGTCCGCTTGGATGGTGGGGCTTGCACCTCGACTCACGGCGCAGGCGCCGTACATCTTCGGAGATTTTCCGAATCTCCTTCTGCTCTGTACTGCGCAAGCGATGCGCCTGCACAGTACGGGGCGGACACTTTTAGATGGCTGGACACTATATGTCAGAACACCGGCAGTCTTCCTGGCCAGTGGTCTTTTTCTACTAGAGAGGGGTGAGCAAGGTCCTGCCCTATCACCCCCGTGCAATCCTCCTAGTTGGGGGTCTTCCTGTAACTAGAGGGGAGTTCCTATCTTCCTGTATGGGGATCCCCTTGTATCACCCCCCCCCCCCTGCAGTCCTCCTAGATGGGGGTCTTCCTGTAACTAGAAGGGAGTTCCTATCTTCCTGGATGGGGATCCCCTCTTGTCACCCCCCTGCAGTCCTCCTAACTGGGGGTATTCTATATTCCTGGATGGGGATCCCCTCTTGTCACCCCCCTGCAGTCCTCCTAACTGGGGGTATTCTATCTTCCTGGATGGGGATCCCCTCTTGTCACCCCCCTGCAGTCCTCCTAACTGGGGGTATTCTATCTTCCTGGATGGGTATCCTCTTTTGTCACCCCCCCTGCAGTCCTCCTAACTGGGGGTATTCTTTATTCCTGGATGGGGATCCCCTCTTATCACCCCCCTGCAATCCACCTACCTGGGGGTATTCTATCTTCCTGGATGGGGATCCCCCCTTGTCACCCCCCTGCAGTCCTCCTAACTGGGGGTATTCTATCTTCCTGGATGGGGATCCTCTCTTGTCACCCCCCCCCGCAGTCCTCCTAACTGGGGGTATTCTATATTCCTGGATGGGGATCCCCTCTTATCACCCCCCTGCAATCCACCTACCTGGGGGTATTCTATCTTCCTGGATGGGGATCCCCTCTTGTCACCCCCCTGCAGTCCTCCTAACTGGGGGTATTCTATCTTCCTGGATGGGGATCCCCTCTTGTCACCCCCCTGCAGTCCTCCTAATTGGGGGTATTCTATCTTCCTGGATGGGGATCCTCTCTTGTCACCCCCCCTGCAGTCCTCCTAACTGGGGGTATTCTATATTCCTGGATGGGGATCCCCTCTTGTCACCCCCCTGCAGTCTTCCTAACTGGGGGTATTCTATATTCCTGGATGGGGATCCCCTCTTATCACCCCCCTGCAATCCACCTACCTGGGGGTATTCTATCTTCCTGGATGGGGATCTTCTCTTGTCACCCCCCTGCAGTCCTCCTAACTGGGGGTATTCTATCTTCCTGGATGGGGATCCTCTCTTGTCACCCCCCTGCAGTCCTCCTAACTGGGGGTATTCTATATTCCTAGATGGGGATCCCCTCTTATCACCCCCCTGCAATCCACCTACCTGGGGGTATTCTATCTTCCTGGATGGGGATCCCCTCTTGTCACCCCCCTGCAGTCCTTCTAACTGGGGGTATTCTATATTCCTAGATGGGGATCCCCTCTTATCAACCTCCTGCAGTCCTCTTAGTTGGGGGTTTTCTATAACTAGATGGAAGTTCCTATCTTTCTGGATGGGGATCCCCTCGTATCACCCCCCCGGAAAATCTCCTAGCTGGGGTCTTCTATCTTCCTGGATGGGGTCTCTCTTATCACCCACCTTCAATCCTTCTAGCTGGTGGTCTTCTATAACTAGAGAGGAGCTCCTAACTTCCTGGCTTGGGGTCCCTCTTATCACCCACCTGAAATCCTCCTAGCTGGGGGTCTTCTATAGCTAGAGGGGAGTTCCTATCTTCCTGGATGGGGGTCTCCTATTATCACCCCCCTGCAGTCCTCCTAGCTGGGGTTTTTCTATAACTAGAGGGGAGTACCTATCTTCCTGGATGGGGATCCCTTCTTATCACCCCCTGCAGTCCTCCTAGTTGGAGCTAATTTTTAACCGGAGGGAGAGAGGGGAGTTTCTGTATTCCTGGATGGGGGCTTCCCTTCTGATCACCCCCCCCCCCCCCACAGTCATATTATCCAGGGGTCTCCTTTACCTGGAGGGAGGGAGGTTCCTGTGTTTCCAGACAGGGAACCCATCTCATCACCCCCCCGGAAACTCTCCTAGCTGGGGGTCTTCTATCTTCCTGGATGGGGATCCCCTCTTATCACCCACCTGCAATCCTTCTAGCTGGGGGTCTACTATAACTAGAGAGGAGCTCCTAACTTCCTGGCTTGGGGTCCCTCTTATCACCCACCTACAATCCTCCTAGCTGGGGTCTTCTATAGCTAGAGGGGAGCTCCTAACTTCCTGGATGGGAATCCCCTACTATCACCCCCTGCAGTCCTCCTAGTTGGGGGTCTACTATAACTAGAGGGGAGTTCCTATCTTCCTGGATGGGGGTCCCCTACTATCACCCCCTGCAGTCCTCCTAGTTGGGGGTCTACTATAACTAGAGGGGAGTTCCTATCTTCCTGGATGGGGGTCCCCTACTATCACCCCCTGCAGTCCTCCTAGTTGGGGGTCTACTATAACTAGAGGGGAGCTCCTAACTTCCTGGATGGGGGTCCTCTACTATCACCCCTGCAGTCCTCCTAGTTGGGGGTCTACTATAACTAGAGGAGAGTTCCTATCTTCCTGGATGGGGGTCCCCTACTATCACCCCCTGCAGTCCTCCTAGTTGGGGGTCTACTATAACTAGAGGGGAGCTCCTAACTTCCTGGATGGGGGTCCTCTACTATCACCCCCTGCAGTCCCCCTAGTTGGGGGTCTACTATAACTAGAGGAGAGTTCCTATCTTCCTGGATGGGGGTCCCTTCTTATCACCCCCTGCAGTCCTCCTAGTTGGAGCTAATTTTTAACTGGAGGGAGAGAGGGGAGTTTTGCATTCCTGGATGGGGGCTTCCCTTCTGATCACCCCCCCCCCCCCCCCGCAGTCATATTATCCAGGGGTCTCCTTTACCTGGAGGGAGGGAGGTTCCTGTGTTTCCAGACAGGGAACCCATCTCATCACTACCCTGCAGTCCTCCTGGTCAGGGGTCTCCTTTAACTGGAAGGGGGTTCCTGTATTCCTTGATGGGTGTTTCCCTGTATTTGTCTGTATTTCTGGATGGGTGAAAGGGGGTCCCTTCTAATCACCCCATGCACTCCTCCTGTTAAGGGGTCTCCTTCTAATTTCCAGGGGTCAGTACACCTGAAAGTGTGTGTGGGGAGAGGGGGTAGCTGCACTACTACTCCCCTTGGGGGGGGTCGCATGTTGGCACCGGCTGACTTTGTCCCAGCACTGGCTGCAAGGATGGCACAGTGGGATTTGTCTCTAAAGGGAGATTCCTTACCACTGCTCCCCCCTTTGTACTGCTGTCCCCCTCCCATCCTGATCCCGATCCCTTCTGCATCCTCCAAACAACACTGATGGCCTACTTCCCCTCCACCTGGATGCAGCTGATGCTGAAGTGGGAGATCAGTGCTGTTTTCAGAGAGTGGGGGAGGGGGGTATATGGGGGCTGGTAAACATGTCAGTCCCTTCCTGAATGAATACAGTGAGCAATCAGTACCTATCACTCCTGTGTTCATTCATCACGGAAGCATAGTAAACTTTGTTTACTATGCTTCAGCTTGTGAATATATGGGGAATCTCTTTACAGAGACTTTTATTCATTTATACACAGTGCAGCTGAGGCTGCAGAGAAAGGCAATGAGGACTATATGTCTTCAGTTACTTTCTTTGTCTCAAAAGACTGACGGGGAGATTATACTGGGGGACAAATTGACCTGGGAGAGGGAAGGATTATACTGAGTTACAGACTACCTATGGTGTATTTACTGAGCTACAGACTGATCTGGGGGGATTATACTGCAGGACAGACTGGGGTACCCTGGGGTACAGATTGACCTGGGGGAGATTACACTGGAAGACAGACTGACCTGTGGGAATAATACTGGGAGACAGACTGACCTGAGGTGATTATACTGGAGGACAGACTGGCCTGGGGGGCAGACTGACCTGGGGGGGTTGTACTGGGGACAGACTGACCTGGAGGGATATACTGGAGGACATACTGACCTGGGGGGATTATACTGGGAGGCAGACTGACCTGGGGGGTTGTACTGAGAGACAGACTGACCTGGGGGGATTGTGCTGGGGGACAGACTGACCTGGGAGGATTGTACTGGGGGGCAGACTGACCTGGGAGGATTGTACTGGGGGGCAGACTGACCTTGGCGGATTGTACTGGGGGACAGACTGACCTGGGGGGATTGTACTGGGGGACAGACTAACCTGGGAGGATTGTACTGGGGGGCAGACTGACCTTGGCGGATTGTACTGGGGGACAGACTGACCTGGGGGGATTGTACTGGGGGACAGACTGACCTGGGGGGATTGTACTGGTGAACAGACTGACCTGGGGGGATTGTACTGCGGGACAGACTGACCTGGGGGGATTGTACTGGGGGACAGACTGACCTGGGGGGTTGTACTGGGGGACAGACTGACCTGAGGGGGTTATATTGGGGGACAGACTGACCAGAGAGGGTTGTACTGGGGGACAGAATGACCTGGGGGGGTCTGTTCTGGGGGACAGACTGACCTGGGGGATTGTACTAGGGGACAGACTGACCTGGGGGGATTGTACCGGGGTAGATGCGCCTGGGGCGGATTGTACTGGGGGACAGACTGACCTGGGGGGATAATACTGGGAAACCAACTGACCTAGGGGGATAATACTGGGAAACAGACTGACCTGGGGGGGTTATACTGGGGGGACAGACTGACCTAGGGGGATTGTACTGCGGGACAGACTGACCTGGGGGGATTGTACTGGGGGACGGACTGACCTGGGGAGATTGTACTGGGGGACAGACTGTCCTGGGGGGTGTACTGGGGGACAGACTGACCTGAGGGGGTTATATTGGGGGACAGACTGACCTGGGGGGTCTGTTCTGGGGGACAGACTGACCTGGGGGATTGTACTAGGGGACAGACTGACCTGGGGAGATTGTACTGGGGGACAGACTGACCTGGGGGGATAATACTGAGAAACCGACTGACCTAGGGGGATTATACTGGGGGACAGACTGACCTGGGGGGATGAGACTGGGGGACAGACTTACCTGATGAGATTGTACTGGGGAAAGACTGACCTGGGGGATTGCACTGGGGGACAGACTGACCTGGGGGATTGCACTGGGTGACAGACTCACCTGGGGGGATTGTGCTGGAGACAGACTGACCTGAGGACTGTACTGGGGACAGACTGACCTGGGGGGGACTGTTCTGGGGGACAGACTCACCTGTGGAGGATTGTCTTGGGGGCAGACTGACTTTTTCGAACACACCCACTGTTCATCACGGCACCGCATTACTACTCTTCTTGGGGCACCCAAAAGGGTGTCCCAGGTCTTTTACAATTCTATAGTGTATACTGCAAAAAAATAAATAAAAAAAAATTGCTGTGCGCCGCTAAAGTGTTTCGGATTTGGCTTGACATAAAAGTGTCAAAGCTAGTGCCAGCGGACATGGAGAACACACTAAACGCCACTGGCGTCCTGCTGTGTATAATCACAGTGGGAGCGGGTCACCGGCGGCGCACGCACGTGTCCCAGACCCGGAAGTGTCAGATAACATACCAGTTACATGATCTGGCACAGAGTGGCCGCCCTGCCGCAGTATATGTACGGGGGGCGGCCCGCAAGCGGCTAACACAGCTGCGGTGTGTTTTCTGGATAGCCGTTCACTGACCGGCTCTCTTTGGTGCCTGCAATTTACTATAAGACCCATATCCAGACAAAAAGTCATCTTTACACTCAAAACTAAAATTTTTTCAAAATCATGCAAAAGGTAACTAAAGGTTTGCAGAGAAAACATACAATAAGAGGAAGCAGATTTGTCACATTGATACATTTATTACCTCGAAGAGCATTACACATCCCAAAACATACACAAAGGAAAAGGACTAGGAACGGAATGCGGCCCCGTGTTCCCGGTGCAGGAAAACATTAACCTCCAGTTATACAATACAAAGGAAAAGGTAAGGTATACCACAGAATTCTATCTACTACAAGGACACTAGGTGACCAGCAAGTATAGTGAGGCCTGGGGCGAAAGGAAAAAGAGAAAGTAGTGCAAGGGCCGGGGCATGACAGTGTGTAGAGCGGAGACAACCCCTAAAAAAAGCAGGGAAGTTTGCAAGGAAGGGGATGGTACAGATTGGTAAATGAGCAGAGTGGGAGGGGCGTTGTTGATTTAAGTATCCCGCCTCCTGCCATTCTTTGGGCCAACGCTCCGCACTCCACCAACCCCCCCAAAAATGCCCCATACCTGGTAGATCCGGCCGCATCCATATAAAGTTCCAAGTCATAATTGCTGACCGGCCCCTCCATCCAGATGGACCACCCATTGAACTTGTCCATAAATGCCCACCAAACCTGCAGGACATCCCTATGCTCCTTATTCAGTCTGATGAAATGCCTGGGTGAAGTGACCCCAGCTATGGCGGCCGACAGCCGTCGAAAAAAAAAATCTGCCCATAGGCATAATACGGCATGCGAAATTGAGCTTGCCTAGTAGAGACTGCAGGTCCCGTAGTTGGATCTTATATTTCCCTGCCGATCTTATGTTTCTGATAACCTCCGCGGGGGCCTTCCGTCTTGTCAGCCGCAAAGGCATGCCAAAACGCTCCGCTATGTGCTGCACTGTAGCCAGCAGTACTCCGCATAACCTGGAAGATGGGGGGCTACACAGAGAAAGTCATCCGGGTAATGAATGACTGAATTGACTCCTGCCTCGTCCCGTACTGCCCACTCCAAAATGGAACGAAAAGTCTTAAAGAATGAGCATGAGATGGAACAACCCATAGGCAGGCATAGCTCCACGTAATAGGCCCCCCCAACCATCTACAACCCAGGAGATGAAAACTGCGCGGGTGAAAAGGGAGTAAGCGAAAGGCCGCTTCTATACCTGTTTTGGCCATGAGGGCCCCTCTTCCGTATCGCCGAACCCAACACATGGCAGCATTGAATGAAGTATACGATACTGCACATGTCTTGGGGTCGATGGCATCATTAACAGAACCCCCCCATTTGGAAACAAGAGGTGGTGTATTAACCGGAACTTATTGGGCTCCTTCGGAATGACGCCCAACGGTGACACCACTAAAAAAAGCAGAAAGGGGCCGCCCATGCTGCCCATTGACACTTCCTTAGCGAGCTACTCAGAAAACACTTTGGAGTTTTCACCCCTTGTTTCTCTCTTTACTTGGTGCAAGTCTTAAAATGTTACCCCCCCTCCCTTTTATGATATTAATTATTACTTAATTTATTAAATCTTTTAGTCTTTTTCCAACACACCCCTGTGTCTGCCCCCAGGGGGAACACCCAGTTCAGTGTGCAGGGCCGTCTTTGAGGCAGGGCAAAAGGGGCAGCTGCCCTGGCCCTGTCATTGTTGGGGGGGCCCAAAACAGCTGCCTCATACTTGCCAGGTTGCCAACTATCCAGGTTTAAATTCCCTTGTCCCTTGAAGTTTTATTCCTGTTTTGTGTCCCAATATCTCAGTGTGAAGTGCTGGTACTAATGCTGCCCAGCTCTGCCTTATTGTTGTGTACAGATGACTCACCTGCAGACCCTGTGTTTACATGTAAATAACCAGCATTCATATGTAAATTGCGGTGACAATACTGAGTAAATAGCTGCGGCTGGCGGCATTGATATGTAAATAAAGGCATCATTCCTATGTATAGCATGCTCCCCTGCTGTGAGGAGGTGATGTGCTGTAACCTCTAGCAACGCATCAGTGAGCCGTAATGTGTGCTGTAACCTCTAGCAACTAGTCAGTAAGCAGTAATGATATGCTGTAACTGCTGGCAACCAATCGCAATTGCTGCCTGATCTGATATGGAAAACTGATTTTAAATCAAGCTGCTATTTATTGTATGTCTCAGAGCAGGTGGAGAGGGAAATTGCATGGGGGGGGGGGGGTGGCCCAAGAAAAATTTTGCCCAGGGTCCAATCTATATTAAAGACGGCCCTGTCAGGGTGTCTCAGCTATGCCGTCTGTTGCCCTTTTGGGCTCTTGTTGGTGAGTCGCACTGGTTTAACTTAATACTCCAATGCTATCATGTAGTTGCTGTTTGATTCATTGTTATTATAATTCTGTATTGCATTGCTCTTAGATGCGTGGGTTGACGCCTCCTGAGGAAGCGCCACTGGCTGCGAAACTAGTCGAGGCCCACGTCTATACCAACACCACTTGTACCGCCAACTATCTGTGGGGGCATCCACTAAGGAATTTTTATTGTATTATTTTTGTAACAATTATTTTGATCTTTATGTTATAATTTATCAATGCTGTCTTATATTTTCTAATAAATGTTATTTTTATTATTACTTTTCTTTATATTACTGGGTACCGCAACAGTTCAACGTCCTTTGGGTGATTAAGGGCCAATATACATTTGGAGTAGCCCTTGTTCAATCCCCGTTCGTTTTCTCATTATGCAATTTTTAGGATGATGGTTGTGACAGACCTAGCCGGGACACAGGCTTTTTGAGAGGACTAAATGCGAGCCTCTTGCCGACTGATTATGGGCCCTGGATTTTAAGGGGCACAGGATGAATGAGAACCCCACTATAATCTGTGCTAGCCAGATTCAATGCTGTATATATGTATATATAATGTGTGTTGTCTCATGCTGCTGGGACACAAACTGTCAGATACTAATGTCATCAACTCCAGCCACCTGTCTGTTGGCTTGTATAATGTAAATGAGTCTAGTCTGGCTTGTAATAGTATTCCACACATTGTTCTTTTGGGCTAATTAACCCTGTGTTGATGTTTATGGTAATGTTTATTGAATTGTTAGTGAGCTAGGAGCCGAAAAGTCTTATCCCTCAGTCAACTAGTCTGAGTGTTGATTTAGATAATTAGCTCATGCTAATTAGGTTAGGTTTTAGTCTTCTACTGTATTATAAATACTTGGCATTTTGGTTCTAATAAAGCAGTCCATGTTGAGCAGCTAAGCAAGTCTCGTCTTGTTTTGTGCTTGTGAGCGGTTGGAATATCTGATATCTATATTCAGACTTAGGAAGCCATATACTGACGGAAGCACTCAATCGGAGTGTGGGATTGGTTCCGTCACAATGGTACCTAATTTTTAATCCAGTTTTGAGGCAAAACCATCTATCACGATACAAATGTTATAAATGGAGTTGCAGTTCAGTGAGTAAAATAAGTATTTGATCCCCCTACCAACCAACAATAATTCTGGCTCCCACATACTGCCTACAGGAGGTGCTCATGTGATACGCAGATTAGTCCTGTCATTGTAAGAAGGTTCTCCTAACATGACCATTGTATAACAGATGTGTCCTGCTAAGTCACTACTGCCACCCCCACACCTCCAACTGCTACGTACCCCTAAACTTAACCCCAGAGAATGAGACCACATCAATGTGGAGTAAAACATTGGCCATAGCAGCCAATTATCTTTATCTTTAAACATTCAAATAACATTAAAATAAAATGAACATAACTGTATAAACATGTACTAAGCCACCTCCTCCATTAAATTCCACCCGTTGGTCTTTGCAGGAAAAAAAAAAAAATTGCACTGTCACTGTATTAATAACACTGGCTGGGAAGGGGTTAACATCAGGGGTGATCAAAAGGTTAAAAATGTGCCTAGTGCCGTGTACACATGACCGGACTTTCCGGCAGACTAGGTCCGACGGTCTTCCCGACTGACTTTTCAGCGAACTGACTTGGCCACACACGATCACACCAAAGTCCGATGGATTCTAACGTGATGACGTACGACCGGACTAGAATAAGGAAGTTCATAGCCAGTAGCCCATAGCTGCCCTAGCATCGGTTTTCGTCTGTCGGACCAGCATGCAGACGAGCGGATTTTTTCCACCTCGAGTCCGTCGGAAAGATTTGAAACATGTTCTAAATCTAAAGTCCGTCTGATTTTTCGACAGCAAAATTTTATCTAAGGGAAGTTCCCAAAACTTGGCCCGTTGGGGTTACTTGAGGGCTGAGGTTGGGAACCACTGCTGTATGGCACATAATTCACAAGTAGTGACGTCCACCAGATTTTTAGTGCTGCAATTGATAAAAAAGGAGACCCTATAACCTTTATTAGCACTAGTGGAACGGACAATCTCTATTTTTATGTGAGAACAGCAGGGACATCCATTGATCCCACATTGAAAAGAACCTCCTCTTGCTGGAATGTAAGCTGGGAGACAAAGATCTGCCTCGGGTTTGAGCCGTACCGGAAACAGATCTAATGTCTCTGGATAGTATTTGAGCATAAACGGGATCGTTAAATAAGACTGGCAGATACTTTTGAATTATATTTTTTAAGGCTCCATTCACACTTGTGCAACTTGTCATGCAACTTTGGACATCAAAGTTGCATGACAAGTTATTCCCCATAGAAAAAGTTTGGTCCAATACCCCAGTGACACCCTAACAGCATAGGTACCTCGTCCCCCAATAATATTATGTGTAAAGAAATGAGGAATAGGGCAGGGGGGATTTTTTATACGGTACACATTGTAACAATATGATACGTACAATGAATTAAAAATTCATATTTATTCAATATACATTAAAAAATATTTAAAATAATATGCGGAAATTATACAGACAGTTGTATGCGCATAATTAATTGACCGGAGGAATCCCAATGGTAGATGTTGATAGAGTAATTGCACTTGTACCCAACATGTTTCGCACTGAGCTTCTTCAGGGGAAACATGCAACGAACAACAAATTTATAAAAAGAAAAACATATTTAGACTGAACACAAAACAATGTATATTCAAGGGTGAATTTTTTAACATTCCAGTAAATAAACAAATATATCTATGTATATCGATAACATAAATGTGTAGATCAATTAGATGCGGCGCTTACCCACAGCCACCCAAGACATGAGTACTCGGGATCCACCAATGATGGAAAAAACTGCACCAAACAAGCCAAACACCAGGCCCCCCCGGCCTCGTGGAGGGCACAGATGGGGGTAAGACAGCACTGAAATGGATAAACAGAATACACTATGAGTATTTAAAAGGAATAGATTTACTGGCATAAGAGCTACAATTGGGTGATTGCGAAAAAAACCTCAATTTTATGAGGAAAAGGGGACAAAAGCCTCAAGTGTTAATTTATATAATCGATACTCTTAGACAGAAAAACTGTATATAAATTTGCTGGGAATATTAACTGTAATTAAAATTAATTAAAAGTAATTAATTTTTTATTTTTTTAACATAAATCTGTAATATCCTAAAAAACAAAAGGGTAGTGTGATGTAATATAAGATAATTGCCTTGTACCTTTAATGGTGAATGTTGTATCCGTTCTCCCTATTAAGCCAGCTGAGCAAGTTATAACAGCAAATTATGGCCAAGGAAACAATCAGCCTGATACAGCTGAGAAAAGCAGAGCTACGCTGCCCCAAAGTGATTTCTTGTCCTAGGGACAAACATAAGATTAAAGTCAAGCCAGAAAAATTTTTTTTTTAGGAATGAATGAGATGTAGGTATGAGATGCAGAGATACAAAGTATCAGTTACCTAGTAATTGAAGAGAGAAACGAGCTCCGTCTTACAGCCACTAGTATGAGCAAGCATACTAGCAGAGTGAAGTATTGTGCTGCTTATATGTCCCCCATCCATCGAGCCGGCGTCTGACGTCACCGGCTCGATGCGGACACTATGGGACAAGCACTGCGCATGCGCCGAGTTCACCGCGCCGAGCCCGTGACTACAATACCCATAACACCGCTGGGCTAAAGAAGTTGGAGTGCAGCCCAGATTGGCTGACGTCAGCTGACAGCGGCGGAATGATCGTGTCGGATCTCCGCCGCGGCGGAGAGCCGAGACGAATGTAGAGGGGCCTGGTTAACAGGCGAACAAGTCCCAAATGAGGGATTGCTGCGCAAAGCCTAGACCATAAACGGGCACCCCCGACATATAAATATCGAGAGCACCCTGGGTGTCCGTATGCCCTCCAAACAGATGTGGCCAGGGGATCAAGGGTTATTTCCGATGTTTTACAATGATAACCATTCATATACGTACGACTTAAAGTTGCTGCAACTTCAAAGTAGTTCATGCACTACTTTTGGCCTGAGTTTCATGCAACTTGAGGGCCTTGACTTCAATGTTAACCCTCAGAAGTTGCACGAGGCCCTGTTCATACTTGCGCGACACTCTGAAAAAGTCCATGCCACATCCAGTGGACGAAACACGTTAGTGCATCCTGCCTGCGCACACTCCATGTCCACCACCACATCTGTTGTCTCCCCTACACAGCCTGTGCTTGACGCTGCCAGCTACCTGTGGGTTCCAGCCTGCTTCGCCATTATCTGAGGCTACCACCCACCCGGCCATCTGCAAGACTCGAGGCTACCACAGCAGGGCCTGAGGCTACAACCCACCCAGCCATCAGCGGAACTCGAGGCCACCACTGCAGCACCTGAGGCTACCACCCACCCAGCCCTCAGCGGGACTCAAAGCTACAACAGCAGCTCCCGAGGCTACCACCCACCCAGCCATCAGCGGGACTCAAAGCTACAACAGCAGCTTCTGAGGCTACCACCCACCCGGCCATCAGCAGGACTTGAGGCTCTCATCGCAGCGTTTGAGGTTACCACTGACTCACAGCACCACTCAGCCACTGGATTGGTCCTTGAATCCCAAAGGAAACCATAGAGGAAAGATTCCATATATTCCCCTTACTCAATGAGATGATGTCGAGATAATTGCCGTAGGACAGGGAATTCTGCCAGTACCCTTCATGGTTGCACTAGGCGCATCCCTGTGTGCATGTGTGCACGTAGGCACGCACGACAGGCGCACACAGATGCGCAACAGCGGTAGCGCTAATGCGAGCGGACGCGGACCCTGGCTTGGACCTGACTACTCTCCTGCTCTGCACCTGTACCTTGATCGCCCTCTTGTGTTTGACCCCTGGCTTGGCTACCGACTCCGTTCCTGATTATTCTGCTGTACCTTCATCTCAGGCTGATTCCTGTTGTATAGGACCCGTGGCCTGGCTCTGACTCCGTTCTTGGTTGCTCCACGGCTCCATACCTGGGATCTCTCCTCGCACGGTTGCCCTACCAACCACACCTGCACACCCCAGCAGCCTTGCTACCAGCTACCCAGCAATAGCACTCGGCAACCCGTGCACCTTTGGGCACCGTACTCCCTGTATCATTCCCAGGGTTACGCTGCACTTAGCCGCAAGGGGAGCTACATCAAGTCTATTCGGGTAATATCGAGCTAAATTTGGGCCTCATCGCTCCCAAGTGTCTCACCAGTACTTCGCTATCACAGTGGGGTTTTGCTTGGCTCTTGTTCTACAACAATCCCTGAGCTTAATGTTTTGATACATGGTTTTATAGTATATTGTTTTCATACCAATCATTTTTCTATATGTATTGTGTAGTCTAATAAAATGTAAATTTTAACCAGTTTGGAGTCTAAAATGCCCATGTCTTCTTCAACGCTAGCCATTGACAACTATATGATTAAGGACGTGGCCCAGTGAAATTTTTTTGTACACCCCCAGTACTACCCTGGGGTGGGGCACCAGTATCTACTCAACTATGCTTTTTCCAACCTTTGGCAGCCCGGTCGCTCTTTTTTGCCCCTATCACCAGGTAATAGAGCTGAGCATATACAGGTACAGTATCTCAGAATTTGTGTAAATCTTTTCTTCTCTCTTTTCATGTGACAACACTGAAGAAATGACACTTGTCTACAATGTAAAGTAGTGAGTGTACAGCTTGTATAACAGTGTAAATTTCCTGTCCCCTCAAAATAACTCAACACACAGCCATTAATGTCTAAACCGCTGGCAACAAAAGTCAGTACACCCCTAAGTAAAATTTGTCCAAATTGGGCCCAATGATCCATTTTCCCTCCCCGGTGTCACGTGACTCATTAGTGTTACAAGGTCTCAGGTGTGAATGGGGAGCAGGTGTGTTAAATTTGGTGTTATCGCTCTCACTCTCTCATACTGGTCACTGGAAGTTCAACATGGCACCTCATGGCAAAGAACTCTCTGAGGATCTGAAAAAAATAATTGTTGCTCTACATAAAGATGGCCTAGGCTATAAGAAGATTGCCAAGACCCTGAAACTGAGCTGCAACACTGTGGCCAAGACCATACAGGCTGACGACCACAAGGGGGGTAGGCGTAGGGACGGCATGACATGTGCTGGATTGCACAGTCACCGTTTTAATAAAGGTGGATGGGCCGCTTTAATGAATGGGCATGGGCGGAGCCACGACGTCTATTATGTGCTAGCAGCGTGTAATGCTAGCATTCCGAGAGCGGAGGAGGAAGCGATCCCCACCCACCCTCCCTGTTTTTTGCCCCGGGGGTTGGTTCCAGGTATGGCAGAGTGTGATCTTTTGGGCGGTTCAGGGGGCTTTAGATGAGGAAGTGAGGTACAGGTAAAAAGCCTGTTGTACCCATCCATGGGATGGGGGTGGTTTTATGTACTTCCAGGTTATGAGGGGTTAACCTGGAAGGGTTTAAAAGGGTAGGTCACTGCTACAGTTGGTTATAGCCTCCGAGACAGGGGTTGCCGTCTGGGGGTCAAGAGGTTAAAGTTGAAGTTGTTTGCAGTGACCATTTATGTTGTGATGCTACGTACCCATGACCCCTTGGAGAGGCTGGGAATGTTTGTTTATAGTATTTAAAAAGTTATGGAAATTTATTAAAATTATATTTTGTTAATAAAGTTTAGGCCTAACGGCTATTTACTCCAAATCTAGTCCAGTCATTTGTTAATGGGGATGGGGTTTGGAGGGGGTAGGATTTATTATATAAATATAACACTGGGTTGAGTCCTACAAATGTCATGATTTGTTTGCGCAAAAGTTATAGCGTCTAAAAAATAGGGGATAGATTGATGACATTTTTATTATTTTTCTTTATTAGTAATGGCGGCGATCTGCGATTTTTATAGTGACTGCAACATTTTGACACTATTTTGGGACCATTGTCATTTATACAGCAATCAGTACTATAAAAATGCACTGATTACTGTGTAAATGACACCGGTAGGGAAGGGGTTAAACACTAGGGGGCAATCAAGGGGTTAAGTGTGTCCTAGCGAGTGATTCTAACTGTTGAGGGGGGGGGGTGGGCTACCACTGATATTACAGCGATCTCTGCTCCCGATGACATGAAGAAGTAGATCTCTGTCATGTCACTAGGCAGAATGGGGAAATGCCTTGTTTACATAGGCATCTCCCCGTTCTGTGGCTCCGTGACACGATAGTGGCCCCTGCCAGACATCGAGTCCATGGGACCCGCGGGCACAGTCACGCTGTACATGGCATGCGCCCGCTAACCCCGGCAATTAAAGGGGATGTATAGGTACGCCCATTTACGCACCGCTGCCATTGTGCCGACGTATATCGGCGTGCAGCGGTCGGCGAGTGATTAAAGGGGACCGGCCCCTAACTCTGATCTGTGATCAGCCGAGTCTCGTTGGCAGGCAGCTCATGCGCGGGAGGACGTCTATTGATGCCCTGCCAGCAATTAAGGCCCACTCTGTAACCGTCATTCGGCTATAGCGCGGGCAGGAGGTGGTTAAGCAATGGTGGCTTCCATAGATTTCATATGCCGGTGTTTATATAGCAGATCAGAGGAAATGATGACACATAATTGCAGTCACACTTTATTTTCATTAGAAAATGTGTCTCTTCCTGTGAATTTGTCCGGCTTTTGAAAATCTTTAATTTGTTAATGTATGTAGGGTTTTCATCTTTCTCCACAGACTTATCATATCACTCCTCATCCAATCCTTTCCCCATAGGACCTCGGTCAGGTTTAGTTGATGTCTGTGCCCCCATTGGGTGGATTGCTCTTCACTTCCTTGCCATTTGTCAGACTAAACAGGAAATATGGGAGTTCAGAGAGATACAAATTTGGGAGGTATTTGAATTTTCCAATGTAGTTCTCACCCCCCAAAGGAGCCACTAAGTCTCGTTGGGTCCACCTTGCCTGTCTAGGGATGAACAGTTCCCATTGGTTCCAAAGCAGTTCCAAAGCATTTGCTGACCCACCACTGGTGATCGATTGAATGACTTCCACAATGTTGCTTATGGAGAATTTATTTAGAAACTTTGACTGAGGTTTAGGGCAAAGGATACCCCTCATGTCAATGCATTCTCTCAGTTTTCACAGGTAAAGAAATTTTAAGGTAACTCGCCATCTTGTGAATTTAAGGTCCTGGCTATAGAGTAGATAAAGTAGCAATAAACTCCTGGATGGGACACCAAATGTCAGGCGAGGTCCCAGCTATCCTTCAACTTCTTGGGAACCTCCTGTTTAAAGTTCCTGCATGGTGTTCCTTTCCCAGGCACAGCTTTACCCCATCCCTGGGAAAGACCACATCCACTACGACAGTGTGTGCTAGACTATGGCCCTGTCCAGGACCGTTTTTAAGGCAGGGCAAAAGGGGCAGCTGCCCATGGCCCCATAATTGTTGTGGGGTCCAAAGCAGCTGCCTCATACTTTCCAGCTATCCTCGTTTAAATTCTCTTATGCCTTGAAGATTTAGTCCCGTGCTGTGTCCTGATATCTCAGTGTAAAGTTCTGTTGCTGCTGCCCAGCTCTGCCCTATTGTTATGTACAGATGACTTACCTGCAGACCCAGTGTTTACATGTAAATAACCTGCATTGATATCTAAATAAGCACAGAGTGTGGCATTGATATGTAAATAGAGGTGGAATTCATATGTATATCATGTCCCCCTGAAGTCATATCTTCCATCACTTCTGCTGAATGCTGCCCACTGAGGAGGTAAAGGGGCATGCTGGAAAGTCCTGTCTACAACTGTGGTCATTCAAAATAACATCAGCCTGTTCTGCAAAAGTAAGCAAATTGGAGGTGGAACCCTTCTTCAAAAGAACATGGTGCCACAACACCTTGAATTTTAGTGCATGTGAATACGTATTGGTGGCCAGTGTAGAAACTCCTCTTTATATTGGTAATCGTTAAAAAAAAAGGCCAAACTTGCATTTGTGGACAGTTTCGAATCCTCCCTTACATTAGTGGTCCATGTAGAAGCCCCCTTTAAATTGGTGGTGGTGAGTGTAAATCCCTCTTGCACTGATGTCCAGTGTAGAAATCCCCCTTTATTGGCTGTTGATGTAAAATCCCCCATTACATTGGTTGTCAGTGTAAATTCTTCATAACATTGGTGATCGATGTACATTTCCCTTTACATTGGCGGTAAATGCAGAATTGCCCCTACACTGGTGGTCAGTGTAAATCCCCCTTTACATTTGTGGTCAGTGTAAATCCCCCTTTACATTTGTGGTCAGTGTAAATCCCCTTTAACATTGGTGGTCATTGTAGAAGTGTCACATTACATTGGTGATCAGTACAAATATCCTCAACAATGGTTGTCAGTGTAAATCCCCCCTTACATGGAGGTCATTGTATATTCCCCCTCACACTGGTGGTTGGTGTAAATCATGGGTGCGCAACCTGTGGCCCTCCGGCTATTGTAGAACTTCAAGTCCCATCACGCCTCTGCCATTGGGAGTCATGCTTGCAACTGTTAGTGGCTTGCAATGCCTCATGGGAAATGTAGTTCTGCAACAGCTGGAGGGCCACAGGTTGAGCATCCATGGTGTAAATGCTCTTATTACATTGGTGTCAGTGTAGAAATCTTTCTTTTCTATTGGTGGGTGGCGTAAAATCCCCCGTTACATGGTGGTCAGTGCAAATTTCCCCTCACATTGATGGTCATTGCAAATCCCCCCTCACCTTGGTGGTCAGTGTAAATCCCCCCTCACATTGATGGTCATTGCAAATTCCCCCTCACATTGATGGTCAGTGCAAATTCCCCCCCACATTGATGGTCATTGCAAATCCCCCCTCACCTTGGTGGTCAGTGTAAATCCCCCCTCACATTGATGGTCATTGCAAATTCCCCCTCACATTGATGGTCATTGCAAATCCCCCCTCACCTTGGTGGTCAGTGTAAATCCCCCCTCACATTGATGGTCATTGTAAATTCTCCATTACATTGGTAGAATCCCCCACTGTATACTTGCCAAAGATTTCCAGCTTTTCCAGAATTTGTCACAGCCTACTGCCTCCTAACTAATGGCTTGACACCTTAGTGTTAGGGGATTCCATAAAGACCAGACTGACTGCTAGCCGCAGGTGGTGACCATCAATTCCTTCCATTTCAAAGCAGTTGATAACAAGCTCTCAGTAAATCCAATCCATAAACTCTGCAAAAGATCTGCCGCACCTTAGTTCCTTCTGACCTCAACTTACAGCTGAGGCTCTTGGTTGGCCTTTTGCGAAATATAGGTATCGGTTCAGCGGTCCAAGGACCATGCTTGAGGTTTGTATAGTCTGAGGCTGTCATTTTAAGTGTTCCAATGGATGCAGATGGTCCCTAGCAAAGCTGGGACAAAGGGTAGTCAGGAGGGAGGCTGCCCTGAGCACTGTGGTATCATGTGAGGTGGGAGAGCGTTGCAAGGAGATTAGGGGGAAATTTGGGCTAGGAGTGGTGATTTAGGGGGAATGTGTGTTGGGAGGGGGGATAGGGGGAAGAAGGTGTGTGCTATGAGAGAGGGCTTAGGGGTTATTTGTGCTGGGGCAAGGGATTTGGTGCGGGGGGGCGGGTGGCAAAAAAAAATGTGTATTAGGAGGGGAAATTATAGGGGGTAGAGGATTTGTGCTTGGGGGGTGATTTTTTGGGGGATGGGAAGCAAAACTTTTGCTGGGAGGGGGGCAGATTTGTACTGTAAGGAGGGGGGATTTATGCTTAGGGGCTAAGCATGCAGTTTAGTGCTTCGTTTTTTAGTGGGGGGATTTTTGATGACACGTAATGCTCATCCACTTCCTGCCCGGCCTATAGCAGAATGACGGCCGGGAAGAGGTTCAGTTATCCTGATTGGGTGTCATATGCCATCCAGCAGGATAACAGCCCAGAGAGCGCCCGCGGGGGCGTGCAGCACGGTGATCGGTGGTGTGGTGTGTCAGTCTGACGCACGTCATCTCTGATCTTGGTAAAGAGCCTCATACATAGGCTTTTTACCATGTGATCAGCTGTGTCCAATCACAGCTGATCACAGTGCAAATAGGAAGAGCCATTTATCGGCTTTTCCTACACTCGCACTGACAGACGCGAGTAGAGGAGGGCCGACCGGTTGCTCTCTTGACGGGGGGGGGGGGGAGTCTGCGCTCCTTGATTATCAGTGCAGCGCCCATGAGGATACCCACCCGGAACCACCAGGAAAACCCACCCAGGATAACCAGGGATGCCCAACTAGGACCACCAGGTATGCCAATCAATGCCCAATAGGGATGGCACTCAGGGACCATCAGTGCCCACCAGTGCCACCTATCAGTGCCCACCAGTGCCACCTATCAGTGCCACCCATGAATGGCCATCAGTGCCACCTATCAGTGCCGTCTATCAGTGCCCATCAGTGTTACATATAAGTGCCTCATCATAAGTGCCCATCAGTGCTGCCTCATCAGTGCCCATCAGTGAAGGAGAAAACTTACTTATTTGCAAAGTTTTGTAACAGAAACAAAGAAAAACTTTTTTTTTTCAAAATGTTCGTTTTTTATTTGTAGCATAAAAAAAAAAGAGGTGATCAAATACCACCAAAAGAAAGCTCTATTTGTGGGAACAAAATGATAAAAATTTAGTTTGGGTACAGGGCTGCATGACTGAGCAATTGTCGTTCAAAGTGTGATAGCGCTGAAAGCTGAAAGCAGGAAGGGGGGAAACTGCCCTGTATTGAAGCGGTTAAATATATTGGGGGGGGGGGGGTTGCAGTTTGGCATGTTTGCCATGCCTGGGCTCTAGATGACCTTGTTCCGGCACTGGTCTCTGGTCTTACATTGCACCATCCTGTGTTGCCCATGCCCTTCCATCTATTTGTCTAAACGTTGGTAAGTTGACACTTTTTCTATCCTTGATCTATGTGATTGCATGGATATTTGTATATTTATTGTTGTATTTCTATTTATTTAGAAAGCATACCTAAGCTCCTGAAGAAGCTTTTATCTGTGAAACATGTAGAGCTACATCAAGTCTATTCGGGTAATATCGAGCTAAATTTGGGCCTCATCGCTCCCAAGTGTCTCACCAGTACTTCGCTATCACAGTGGGGTTTTGCTTGGCTCTTGTTCTACAACGATCCCTGAGCTTAATGTTTTGATACATGGTTTTATAGTATATTGTTTTCATACCAATCATTTTTCTATATGTATTGTGTAGTCTAATAAAATGTCAATTTTAACCAGTTTGGTGTCTAAAATGCCCATGTCTTCTTCAACGCTAGCCATTGACAACTATATGATTAAGGACGTCGCCCAGTGAAATTTTTTTGTACACCCCCAGTACTACCCTGGGGTGGGGCACCAGTATCTACTCAACTATGCTTTTTCCAACCTTTGGCAGCCCGGTTGCTCTTTTTTGCCCCTATCACCAGGTAATAGAGCTGAGCATATACAGGTACAGTATCTCAGAATTTGTGTAAATCTTTTCTTCTCTCTTTTCATGTGACAACACTGAAGAAATGACACTTGTCTACAATGTAAAGTAGTGAGTGTACAGCTTGTATAACAGTGTAAATTTCCTGTCCCCTCAAAATAACTCAACACACAGCCATTAATGTCTAAACCGCTGGCCACAAAAGTCAGTACACCCCTAAGTAAAAACGTCCAAATTGGGCCCAATTATCCATTTTCCCTCCCCAGTGTCATGTGACTCGTTAGTGTTACAAGGTCTCAGGTGTGAATGGGGAGCAGGTGTGTTAAATTTGGTGTTATCGCTCTCACTCTCTCATACTGGTCACTGGAAGTACAACATGGCACCTCATGGCAAAGAACTCTCTGAGGATCTGAAGATAAGAATTGTTGCTCTACATAAAGATGGCCTAGGCTATAAGAAGATTGCAAAGACCCCGAAACTGAGCTGAAGCACGGTGGCCAAGACCATACAGGCTGACAACCACAAGGGGGGGTAGGCGTAGGGACGGCATGACATGTGCTGGACTGCGCAGTCGCCGTTTTAATAAAGGTGGTTGGGCCGCTTTAATGAATGGGGGTGGGCGGAGCCACGGCGTCTATTGCATGCTAGCAGCGTGTAATGCTAGCATTCCGAGAGCGGAGGAGGAAGCAATCCCCACCCACCCTCCCTGTTTTTTGCCCCGGGGGTTGGTTCCAGGTATGGCAGAGTGTGATCTGTTGGGCGGTTCTTGGGGCTTTAGATGAGGAAGTGAGGTACAGGTAAAAAGCCTGTTGTACCCATCCGTGGGATGGGGGTGGTTTTATGTACTTCCAGGTTATGAGGGGTTAACCTGGAAGGGTTTAAAAGGGTAGGTCACTGCTACAGTTGGTTATAGCCTCCGAGACAGGGGTTGCCGTCTGGGGGTCAAGAGGTTAAAGTTGAAGTTGTTTGCAGTGACCATTTATGTTGTGATGCTACGTACCCATGACCCCTTGGAAAGGCTGGGAATGTTAATAGTATTTAAAAAGTTATGGAAATGTATTAAAATTATATTTTGTTAATAAAGTTTAGGCCTAACGGCCATTTACTCCGAATCTAGTCCAGTCATTTGTTAATGGGGATGGGGTTTGGAGGGGGTAGGATTTTAATATATAAATATAACACTGGGTTGAGTCCTACAAATGTCATGATTTGTTTGCGCAAAAGTTATAGCGTCTAAAAAAATAGGGGATAGATTGATGACATTTTTATTATTTTTCTTTTTTAGTAATGGCGGCGATCTGCGATTTTTATCGTGACTGCAACATTATGGCGGACACATCGGACAATTTTGACACTATTTTGGGATCAATGTCATTTATACAGCAATCAGTACTATAAAAATGCACTGATTACTGTGTAAATGACACTGGTAGGAAAGGGGTTAAACACTAGGGGGCAATCAAGGGGTTAAGTGTGTCCTAGCGAGTGATTCTAACTGTTGGGGGGGGGGGTGGGCTACCACTGATATTACAGCGATCTCTGCTCCTGATGACATGGAGAAGTAGATCTCTGTCATGTCACTAGACAGAATGGGGAAATGCCTTGTTTACATAGGCATCTCCCCGTTCTGTGGCTCCGTGACACGATAGTGGCCCCTGCCAGACATCGAGTCCATGGGACCCGCGGGCACGGTCACGCTGTACGTGGCATGCGCCCGCTAACCCCGGCAATTAAAGGAGATGTATAGGTATGCCCATTTACGCACCGCTGCCATTGTGCCGACGTATATCGGCGTGCAGCGGTCGGCGAGTGATTAAAGGGGATCGGCCCCTTACTCCGATCTGTGATCAGCCGAGTCTCGTTGGCAGGCAGCTCATGCGCGGGAGGACGCCTATTGACGCCCTGCCAGCAATTAAGGCCCATTCTGTAGCCATCATTCGACTATAGCGCGGGCAGGAGGTGGTTAAGCAATGGTGGCTTCCATAGATTTCATATGCCGGTGTTTATATAGCAGATCAGAGGAAATGATGACACATAATTGCAGTCACACTTTGTTTTCATTAGAAAATGTGTCTCTTCCTGTGAATTTGTCCGGTTTTTGAAAATCTTTAATTTGTTAATGTATGTAGAGGATTTCATCTTTCTCCACAGACTTATCATATCACTCCTTATCCAATCCTTTCCCCATAGGACCTCGTCAGGTTTAGTTGATGTCTGTGCCCCCATTGGGTGGATTGCTCTTCACTTCCTTGCCATTTGTCAGACTAAACAGGAAATATGGGAGTTCAGAGAGATACAAATTTGGAAGGTATTTGAATTTTCCAATGTAGTTCTCACCCCCAAAGGAGCCACTAAGTCTTGTTGGGTCCACCTTGCCTGTCTAGGGATGAACAGTTCCCATTGGTTCCAAAGCAGTTCCAAAGCATTTACTGACCCACCACTGGTGATCGATTGAATGACTTCCACAATGTTGCTTATGGAGAATTTATTTAGAAACTTTGACTGAGGTTTAGGGCAAAGGATACCCCTCATGTCACTGCATTCTCTCCGTTTCCACAGGTAAAGAAATTTTAAGGTAACCCGCCATCTTGTGAATTTAAGGTCCTTGCTATAGAGTAGATATAAACGTCAGACGAGGTCCCAGCTATCCTTCAACTTCTTGGGAACCTCCAGTTTAAAGTTCCTGCATGGTGCTCCTTTCCCAGGCAGAGCTTTACCCCATCCCTGGGAAAGACCACATCCACTACGACAGTGTGTGCTAGACTATGGCCCTGACCAGGACCGTTTTTAAGGCAGAGCAAAAGGGGCAGCTGCCCATGGCCCCATAATTGTTGTGGGGTCCAAAGCAGCCACCTCATACTTGCCAGCTATCCCCATTTAAATTCCATTATGCCTTGAAGATTTAGTCCCGTGCTGTGTCCTGATATCTCAGTGTAAAGTTCTGTTGCTGCGGCCCAGCTCTGCCCTATTGTTATGTACAGATGACTTACCTGCAGACCCTGTGTTTACATGTAAATAACCTGCATTGATACATAAATAAGCACGGAGTGCGGCATTGATATGTAAATAGAGGCGGCATTCATATGTATATCATGTCCCCCTGAAGTCATATCTTCTGCTGAATGCTGCCCACTGGGGAGGTAAAGGGGCATGCTCGAAAGTCTTGTCTACAACTATAGTCATTCAGAATAACATCAACCTGTTCAAAAAAGTAAGTAAGCAAATTGGAGGTGGATACCTTCTTCAAAAGAACATGGTGCCACAACACCTTGAATTTTAGTGCATGTGAATACGTATTGGTGGCCAGTGTGGAAACTCCTCTTTATATTGGTAATCGTTAAAAAAAAGGGCCAAACTTGCATTTGTGGACAATTTTGAATCCTCCCTTACATTGGTGGTCCTCCCTTAAATTGGTGGTGGTGAGTGTAAATCCCCCTTGCACTGATGTCCTGTGTAGAAATCCCCCTTTATTGGCTGTTGATGTAAAATCCCCCATTACATTGGTTGTCAGTGTAAATTCTTCATAACATTGGTGATCAATGTACATTTCCCTTTACATTGGCGGTAAATGCAGAATTGGCCCTACACTGGTGGTCAGTGTAAATCCCCCTTTACATTTGTGGTCAGTGTAAATCCCCCTTTACATTTGTGGTCAGTGTAAATCCCCTTTAACATTGGTGGTCGTCGTAGAAGTGTCACCTTACATTGGTGATCAGTACAAATCTCCTCAACAATGGTTGTCAGTGTAAATTCCCCCTTACATGGAGGCCATTGTATATTCCCCCTTACACTGGTGGTTGGTGTAAATCATGGGTGCGCAACCTGTGGCCCTCCGGCTATTGTAGAACTTCAAGTCCCATCACGTCCCTTGGGAGTCATGCTTGCAACTGTTAGTGGGTTGCAATGCCTCATGGGACATGGAGTTCTGCAATAGCTGGAGGACCACAGGTTGAGCATCCATGGTGTAAATGCTCTTATTACATTGGTGTCAGTGTAGAAATCCCTCTTTTCTATTGGTGGGTGGTGTAAAATCCCCCGTTACATGGTGGTCAGTGCAAATTCCCCCTCACATTGATGGTCAGTGTAAATCCCCCCTCACATTGATGGTCAGTGTAAATCCCCCCTCACCTTGGTGGTCATTGTAAATTCCCCATTACATTGGTAGAATCCCCCACTGTATACTTGCCAAAGATTTCCAGCTTTTACAGAATTTGTCACAGCCTACTGCCTCCTAACTAATGGCTTGACAGCTTAGTGTTAGGGGATTCCATAAAGACCAGACTGACTTCTAGCCGCAGGTGGTGACCATCAATTCCCAGCCTGAACCAGTGCACAGAGTTGATGCTGCCCTCCTGAGATCGGGGAAACGTGCAACTACACAGAGGATAAAAGAAAGAGTGCAAAGAAATGTACGGAGCTGGGAAGAAATATAAGCGCAGGGCATACATGACGGGGTGGAAGACACGATCATACTGCAAGGGGTTAAAGAGGGGTTGGTACGGTTTCGGAGAAGTAAATTTCACCCTTACCTGATTGGAGGAGTTAGTGCAGGATAAGGAGGAGCTGGAGGGTTAGGAAGGGAGGACGTAGGAGGCTCAGTTGCTGAAGACAAGTCGGGCTGGAAAGTCCCGCCCTCCCGCCCCCTGAGGAAAAGGTGCTTCAGGCAAAAGGTTTGGCTATTTGGGGTCCTTGACGAAGGCAAAAAAATGGAGGTATTGTTGATAAATACGGTTGGACCCGTCTCAGGTATGGAGTCCTCCTGGTTTGTCAAGTTCAGTCTAGACTACCGGGTAGTAAGGTGGTAGGGGTCTGTGGTCAGTTAGTAAGTCCCCGAGTTGGTGATGCGGCTGGGGACAGAATCTAACTTATACCACGATTGGACTATCCGGTGGACTTAGTCCGGCGGACAAACCGCCATGCTTTGCAGCGGAGGTCCGCCGTACTTTCCGAACGAGCGGATCTTCCCACTCACGACCGGACTTTTCCGGCTGTCCAATATATTATTTTTAAAACTTGTGTTGTGTTTTTTATTTACACTTTTTTCACCAGGTGAATGGCCAGGGGTACAATGTACCCCATACTCATTCACATAGGGAGGGGGGCCGGTATCTGGGGGCCCCCTTATTAAAGGGGGCTCCTGGATTCCGATAAGCCCCCCGCCCGCAGACCCCAACAACAAACGGCCAGGGTTGTCGGGAAGAGGTCCTTGTCCTCATCAACATGGGGAAAAGGTGCTTTGGGGTGGGGGGCTGCAGGGCCCCCCCTTCCCCAAAGCACTCCCCCATGTTGAGGTCATGCAGCCTGGTACGGCTTATGGGGGGGGAGCGCTCTCTCGTCCCCGCCGCCTTTCGTGACCAGCTGGGCTGCGTGCTCGGGATAAGGGTCTGATATGGACTTTGGGGGGACCCCACGTTGTTTTTTCGGCGTAGGGCTTCCCCTTTAAGTCCATACCAGGTGACGAGGCTCGTGAGGTGTCAGTCTCGCCGATGGAGGCTGCGACATTCACTTCCTTTGTTAGTCCCGTCTACCTGGAGCCGAGTTCAAAATGAATGGACTTTACTCCGTGTATGGGCAAGTCCGTTCATTTCAAAGGTACAGCAGACTAGCGCACAGACGGCGGATTGTCCGCCGGAATGCCAAGTCCGGCGGACAATTTTGAGTCAAAACTTCTTTCTAAGGCCGCGTACACACGGGCGGATTGTCTGCCCAACTAAGTCCGTCAGACAATCCGTCAGACAGTCCGTTCAAAATTTGAATGAACGGACTTGACCACACACGATGAGCAGACAGTCCGCTGAAAGCGTGCGCGATGACGTGTACAGCACGTACGACGGGACTAGAAAAACGACGTCCAATACACTGCAATGCAACCTTCGGCCGTGTAAATCCTTTCTGAGCATGCGCCATACTTAGTCCGTCCAACTTGCCTACACACGAGCGGACTGTCCGCTGAAACCAAGTTTGGACGGACAAAATCAAGTTTGAACGGACAAAATTACGGAAATTCCGTAAGACTTTGTTCGTCAGACAGTCCACTGAAAAAGTCCGCTGAAGCCCACACACGAGCGGATTGTCCGCTGAAACACGGTTCAGCGGACTAAGTTGGACAGACAATCCGCCCGTGTGTACGCGGCCTAAGTTTCTTTTTGGGAAAAAAAAAGTCCACCAGAGCCCACACACGGGCGGCATTAGAGGTACCACAGATTCCAAAAAGTTTGGGATTGGTGTCGTCAAGGATCTGCAATCTTCTTTCATATAAGGTTTATGGTTAAATATGTTTTTGAGTTAATAAAGGGCCAAGCGGCCAGTTAAATCCAACACAGTGTCCGTGTCATTAATGGGAAAGGAGGGCAAAGGTTGGGTTGGCTACATAATTGAGTTGGGGCAGTAAGTTTTCTAGACTACCCTAGTCAAGGCCTAGTGCATTCTTCACAGCACTTTCTTAAAGGATAAAAGAGCGCATACTCACAAAAGCAAGTACTTTACATTACTATATACATAAGCTAACCTCCGTTACCTGGAAACCACCATCAGGAACTATACCAACGATAGTTCCCGAATTCTTTCTTCGGCCATATCTTCCTTCCCTTGCACAGACCAACGCCCGCCACTGCCACGACTGTCCACCTTCTGAACAAGCTGTCTGAAATGAAAAGAAAACAACAACCTGCGCTATATACATGGGCCACCAACTTATAGGGAGGGAGGGTGGGAACTTTCCCCAACGCTTCCGGTGACTCACCGCACGCTGGGTTTCCATTTACCACCTCCCCCACCCCTCCCCCTCGGCACCATAATACCTCCCCTTGTCTTCTGGCTTGCCCCATTGTTAACTCCGTCATGTCCGCCCTCCGTCTATTTTTTGCATGCATTTTGCTATGGGCTCTCTTTATTATAGGAAGACAAGAAATCCAACATACACCCTCCTTCCATGCAGGATCATAAATATTCATACCCTCTTCCAGCTGGTACCACTGGCAATAAACCATCTAGCAGCTGACCAGGAGGACATCAATATTCATAACTCATCCTCGCTGAATCTCTTTGCAGTATGGAAATGAACATGACTAGGGCAGCCAGAAACTTACTACCCCCAAACAACACATGCACAATGCCTTACCATTACTATTGAATAATGACTCTGACACCTTCTTGGATGTAAATGGCCAGTTCGGCCTTTATTAATAAAAAACAAATAAAACTATAACCTTTATTTAAAATATTCCAGCTCCAATCAAAATACTTGGTTGCCGGTCCCTGATGATCCCCCTTCAACTTTTTGAGTCTGTAATACCTTTTTAGTTAGCATCAGTCCCCAGCCACCAAAATTGCCTTGAGGACTCACTAACTGACCACATACCCCCACCAACTTATTACCCGTTATGCTGCGTACACATGATCAGATTATCCGGCGGACTCAGTCCGGTGGACAACCCGCCAGACTTTGCAGAGGAGGTCCACCGGACTTCCCGAACGAGCGGACCTGCCCACACACGCCCACTTTTCCGGCGGACAATCCGCCGGACTATGGCGGTTGTCCGCCGGACTTTTGAAATGAACGGACTTGCCCACATACGGAGAAAAGTCCGTTCATTTTGAACGTGGCTCCAGATAGACAGAACTAGCGAAGGAAGTTAATGTCGCCACCTCCATCGGCAAGATTGACACCTCACAAAAAACGACATGGGGGTCCCCCCAAAGTCCATAGCAGACCCTTATCCGAGCACGCAGCCTGGCCGGTCAGGAAAGGGGGTGGGGACAAGCGAGCGCCCCTCCCCTCCTGAGCCATACCAGGCAGCGTGCCCTCAACATGGGGGGTGCTTTGGGGAAGGGGGGCCCTGTGGTTCCCCTTTAAATCCATACCAGATCACGGGGCTAGCGAGGTGTCAATCTCACTTCCTTCGCTAGTTCCGTCTACCTGGAGCCACGTTCAAAATGAACAGACTTTTCTCTGTGTGTGGGCAAGTCCGCTCATTTGAAAAGTCCGGTGGACTAGCGCACAGACGGGCGGATTGACAATTTTGAGTCAAGACTTCTTTCTAAGTCCGCCGGACTTTTGGGAAGAAAAAGTCAGCCGGAGCCCACACACGGTCGGATAGTCCGCCGGACTCTGGTCCGCCAGACAAAATCCGCCCTCTAGTCCGATCGTGTGTATGCGGCATTAGTCTAAACATGTTTTTTTAAGTGTAATGCCGCGTACACACGATCGGACATTGCTCCAACGTTTGTTGCGGCATTCCAGAATAGGGAAGACTTATCCTGGTGGATTCATAACTCTGTGACGAGTCTAAAAGACCTTGTTGTATGACTATGTAGACCTCTCACACTCCAATGCCGCGTAGACACGATCACACATTCCGACAACAAAATCTATGGGTTTTTTTCTGACGGATGTCGGCTCAAACTCAAGTTCACTAGCCAGTGCGGCTCTTCTGCTGGATTCCGAGCATGCGTGGAACTTTGCGCGTCGGAAATAGTGTACGCACAATCGGAAAATTTGAGAACCAGATCTCAAATTTTGTGCGACGGGAATTTCCGATGGAAAATGTCCGATGGTATGGAACCTGAAATGTTATCTCACTAATGTACAAAGATTTGCTGGAAAAGTTATTTCCATAATTTGTTACGGGAAATGGTTGGTAGACATATTCGATTGTTTTATTCTTCTGTACAAGCCGCATTCCTTAAATAAAGAGTTTAAAAAAGAAAAAGAAAATGTCCGATGGAGCCTACACACGCTCGGAATGTCTGACAAAAAGCTCCCATCGAACATTTTCCGTCTGAAAATCTGACCGTGTGTACGGGGCATTAGGTTCGGCAGAGAAAGGATGTCCATGTTAAAAATATTTACAGATTGATGGAGAGAGGACTATCTCTCTCTCTCTCCCATACAGGATGTCATGTATCTGATGGGAGATTGGGATGAGGAGGGCAGCCTCTCTCTGGATGTGATGTGAGGCAGATGGTGATGTGGTATAGGAGGTACATGAGTGCCGGAGGGGGTTCCTGGCAGAACTTCATACCAGAGATGCCAACTGGTTGGAATCAGCAGGATGTGCAGGCAGGATAATCATATAAGCAGTTGGTGGGGCCATAGGATGATCCAGCAGAAGTTAAAGAGGAACTCCAGCTTGGCAGTCCCTTGGACCCCTATCCGGTTCTCCAGTGTGTGTGGGTAAGAAATTGAAATAAATAGAAGCACCCTACCATTACTGTTCAGTTTCTAGCTAAATAATTTCCCAGGGTCCATCGATATCCAAATTGTCTCCTATGGCATTCCGCCATTGTTTGAAGGTCACAGTATCCCCCCATCATTTGAAGGTCAGAATAAAGGACAGTATAGCTCCCCCCATCCCCCCATCTCACTGCTTGAGCATTGAGGGATTTCCAACCAATGGAGTGGTTTTAGGTACCCAGAAAATTCTAGTGAAGTGGATTCCCAATGACACCACTGCCAATATTTGGTATTAGTCTGAAAATTGACAACCTGTTATTTTTGTCACAGGAAATTATCTAGCGCCAACAATTTACACAACGCTTTACATATTGTACATTCGTATTGGTCCCTGCCCTCAAGGAGCTTACAATCTAAGGTTCCGATCTCTCATACACTCACATTCTAGGAAAAATATAGACAGAGAGCCCGCAGCAAGACAGAGAAATAGGCGGAGGGCGGGCATGACAGGGTTAACTGGGGAAGACGTCCTGTGTCCTGAAGGGGCGTTGCCATGCAGAGGCTGGGAGGGGAGGAGCAGTGTTAATGTGTTAGAGTGGGCAGCTCCTCCCCTCCTCAGTCTGCAGGGAAACGAGCTTGAGCTGGGAGCTGCAACATGGTGGCCGTGGAGGACCTTTTCGCGCGGCTGAAGGCCGAATCGGCATCCCGCGGACCGGGATGGCTTGAGGCGAGGCTGGCGGCGGCGCTGGGTGAGGTACCCCCGGTGGCCGAGCGGGAAGGTGGCGGGCGGGCGCGAGTGCGGCGCTCCCGGCCGCCGGCTCGCTTTGCACCGGACCCCCCTTCCCCCCCCGACCTGGGACACGTGGAGGCAGCAGCAGGGATGGCAGGGGACACTCGGGCCCGCCCGCGAAACGCGCGGCGCGGCCTGCGGAGCGGCCAGGGGGGACTGTGGAGCTGGGGAACCATGGAGCTGGTGAGAGCCAGGTGGGGGGGGGGGGTGCTGGAAGTTCACGGCCGGTGGCGGATGGGAGCAGGAGGCCCAGGACTGTGCGGAGGGCCCCACCTCATGGCCTGGAGACGGCGGGGGCGGGGCTGGCATCGGGGACGCCCGGGAGGATGGCTGCCGGGAGCAGGGGACTGACGGCAGGTGGCGCTCCTGGGGTTGATGGTCGGCAGCCGTCCCCTCCTATGGGATGGCGGGCTGTGGCGGACGGCGGAGAGACGGCGGCTGCCTGCAGTGGTCTGGGGCGGCACTGCGATCGAAGGCAAGCTGGCCCTGGCAAGTCCTCGTGGAAGGTCGGCAGGCGGATCTGGCGGGTTGCAGAAGACCAGGGAGCTCCGCGGATCCCCGACACCCAGTGACGTTTCTGATGGATGGCAGCCGGCAGGTGAGGCGGAGTTGGCGGACGGAGGAGGGAGAATTGTCGCAGTCGGAGGACGAGGGACGGCACAGCATTCCGACGGCAGTGGACCCGGGACCCTCGGCTGGTGGGACTCCATCCAGGCAACACGGTGAGTCCGCTTATGTTTGTTATCCTATGTCTGGCAATGTGGGGGGGGAGGCGGGTGGGGGTCGGGTGGTTTGCGGGGTGGCCGGAGGGGGCCGCGCCCATTGCGCCGACCGCGGCTGTCACGGACCGCGCGGCGGCGGATGAGGGGTTGAAAGGTTTTCTGGCGGGTTTGAAGGAGCTGGTCCATCGGTTCGAACCAGGAGTGGGCGGGGCTGGGGCCCCGGTGTCGGCTTGGGTGGCCCCGGGAACGGGGAATGGGGTGGACGTTGGGGGCGGGGGGGGTCGACGATGAGGGCTGCGGAGCCGGCGGTGCCTGCCGCCGTAGTGGCTGCGGTGGCTGACCTGGGGGCGGGTTCGGCACCCGCTGGGGGTGGGACGGCTTCGGAGGCCTCCAAAAAACAGGACTTGGTCCGTTTAGCGGATGCGGCGAAATGTGAGGTATATGTTTGCTTCGAGGGGCCCCTCGGGGCTCATCTGAAGCCTGAGGTCCGCGAGAAGATCTGGAAGGGTGAGTATGTGGAGATCTTCGCCCTGCTGCCGCTGGAGAAGTTCAATCTGGATAGGGTGAAGCCGGAGGATCACAAGAAGGAGGATGAGGAAAAGCGGCGGTACAGGCTCATTCCCAGGACGTTTACCAATTGGTTGCAGGCGTTCACGATTTTGGCTAGTGTGATAGGCGAGAGGAACCCAGAGCACTGCTCGGCGCTGTTTTGCTACTTGGACGCCGTGGGAGAAGCCTATCGGGTCTACGGGGGAACGGCATGGTTGCGTTACGACGAACAGTTTCGTCAGCGGAGGGCGATTCGCCCGTCCTTACGTTGGGATCATAAGGACATCAGTCTTTGGATGCGCCTTATGACTTCAGCGCGGTCGACTGGCCAGTTTTTTCCAGGCGGGGCCGGTGGGTCCACTAACCCCGGACAACCGGCCACAAGGAAAAAAGGGGTGTGTTGGCAGTTTAACGAGGGGTCCTGTAGGTTCGGGGGGTCGTGCAAGTACAAGCACGAATGCACTGGCTGCGGTGGGGGTCACCCTTCGTCCCGCTGTTTCAAGCAAGGAAAGGGCAAGTCCGGTGATGCGGCTGGAAAAGGGGAAAACTCTGGTGAAAGTGGGAAAGATGCTGCCTTTTCTCGATAGGTATCCGGATCGGGAAGTGGCGCAGTTGCTGGCCCGGGGGTTTGCGGAAGGTTTTCATATTCCGGCACAACTGGGGGTGGCACCCCCTTTGGCTCGTAATCTGCGTTCGGCGTTGGCTCACGCCGAGGTGGTGTCTGCGAAACTGGAAAAGGAGGTGGCTTTGGGGCGCATGAGCGGCCCCTTCCCGACGGCGCCCATTCCAGATTTGGTGGTGTCTCCCTTGGGTGTGGTGCCCAAAAAGGAGCCTAATAAATTTCGGCTCATTCATCATCTTTCGTATCCAAAAGGGGGATCGGTGAATGATGCTATTGACCCTGAGATTTGCGCGGTGTCTTATACGTCCTTTGACGCGGCAGTCTTTTGGGTCCGGAAGTATGGGAAGGGGGCATTGATGGCTAAGACCGACATTGAGGTGGCCTTCCGGCTGCTCCCGGTCCATCCGGACAGCTTCCGATTGCTGGGTTGTCATTGGCAGGAGGGGTTCTACGTCGATAGATGCCTGCCCATGGGATGTTCCATATCGTGTGCTCTGTTTGAGAGGTTCAGCTCTTTCTTGGAGTGGGTGGTGCGGGACGTCGCGGGATTGAACTCAGTGATCCACTATCTGGACGACTTCCTCTGCGTGGGCCCGCCTGCTTCGGAGTTGTGCGCGATACTGTTGGCTACGCTGGAACACGTTGCGGACAAGTTTGGCGTTCCCTTGGCTCCGGACAAGACGGAGGGCCCGCGGACGGTGTTGAGCTTCTTGGGCATTGTGCTGGACTCGGAGAGGATGGAGTGTAGGTTGCCGGAGGAGAAACTGCAGGCGCTCCAAGCGGAGATTCGCGGGATGTTGGGATTACGCAAGGTTCCACTTAGGCCGCTGCAATCGCTGCTGGGTAAGCTGAACTTTGCGTGTCGCATACTGCCAATGGGGAGGGTGTTCTGCCGACGGCTGTCGGCCAGTACTGCTGGGGCCACCTCGCCCAAGCACTATGTGCGCTTGGTCAAGGCACATAGGGATGACCTTGCGACGTGGCACGCGTTCCTGGCTGATTTCAACGGCAGGGCGCTGTGGATGTCGGGCCCGGTCAGCAACTTTGATCTGGAACTGTACACGGATGCGGCGGGGTCGGCGGGCTTCGGTGCCTTTTTTCAGGGCAAGTGGAGCGCGGGGCCTTGGCCGGCTGCGTGGAAGGAGGCGGGCCTGGTTAAAAACATGTTGCTGCTGGAGCTTTTTCCGGTGGTTTTGGCGGTCGAACTGTGGGGGGAGGCTTTCCGGAATCTGAAGGTGCGCTTTCATGGGGACAATTTAGGGGTGGTGCAGGTGATCAACAAGGTGTCGGCGGCATCACGTGTTTATTTATGCTGTGCACATTCCAGGCGTTGAGAACGTCATCGCTGATGCTTTGTCTCGCTTCCAGTGGGACAGGTTTCGGGAATTGGCACCGGGGGTGGAACAGCAAGGGGTCCCTTGTCCGGAATGGCTGTGGAGGATTGTCTTGGACGAGTAACGGGCTGGATACGGCGGTCGGTGAGCGAGGCGACATGGTCCGCATACAGCAGGGTGTGGAGTGAGTGGGCTGCGTTCATGCAGCAGGCCACGGGGGGTCAGGAGGAACAGGATCTACGCTTGTTGGTTGTTTATTTTGTGGCCAGGAACTTTGAGGCTGGGGTGTCTGCGTCCGGGCTTACTAAAAAATTGGCTGGGTTGGCGTTTTGGTTCAAGCTCAAGGGTTTGCCGGACGCGACAAAGGATTTCTTGGTCAGTCAGGCCATGAAGGGTTATCTGCGTTCTCAGGTCCGGAGGGATTCTAGGCGCCCGGTTTCGTTCGAACTTTTGGGCCGGTTGTTGGAGCAGGTGGTGGGGGCCTGTTCGTCGCCCTACGAGGTGGTTTTGCTCAGAGCGGCTTTTGCTTTGGCATTTTTTGGGGCTTTGCGGGTTAGCGAGCTGGTTAGCCCATCGCGGAGCCGGCAGGGTGGTTTGGGCTGGGACGCGGTGGTGTGTGAGGTGGACAGGCTGTCCATCCGGGTATGCCGCTCAAAAACGGATCAACAGGGCAAGGGCAAGTCGGTGCAGGTGTTTGCCTTGCCGGGTTCGCCTTTGTGCCCGATTGGGTTGGTGCAAAAATTTTTGACGGTTCGCCCTGCGATCCCCGGGCCATTTTTGGTGCATCAAGATGGGCAATTTCTCTCGCGTTTCCAGTTTTCTGCGATTTTTCAGCGATGCTTGCAGGCCTTGGGTTTGGGGGGGGCAAAAGTTTTCCTCACATTCCTTCCACATTGGGGCGGCCACTGAGGCGGTCCGGTGGGGTCTGGATGAGGCGGCGGTTAAGCGTATTGGGAGGTGGGAATCCAGGAGGTTTCGGTTGTACGTTCGTCCTCATTTGTTGGTTGCGTGAAGTGCTGGGTGGGGGATAAGTGACTGCTTATTGTTGATTGTTGGTTTTTTCTTTGTGTTTTGGTATGTTTTTATATTGATGTTGGGGGTATATATTTTTTTTTTTCTTCTCTTCCTTTTCTTACAGGCGGCCGGCCGGGCAGGGTGTGGATAGTGGGCCACTCATATGTTTGTTGGGGGGCTAGACGGGGAGATGCCCGCCCGGAGGGGTGTCAGCTTGGGTTTTCTAGGCAAGAGGCATTGATACGCTGGCTGGGGTTGCCGGGCATGCTGTGGGGCAGGGCGGTGTCGGAAGTCCACCGTTTTGCCCGCTGGGACGGGCCTCCGGATGTGCTGGTGCTGCACGTCGGTGGCAATGACCTGGGGGTCAAGACCATGCTGGATCTCATCAAGGAGATCAAGTTCGATTTTTGGCAGCTACGCCTTGCTTTTCCACACATGGTTATTGTGTGGTCTGACATGGTGGCCAGGACAGCATGGCGGTTCGCAAGGTCGATAGACCGGCTGAACAGGGCCCGAAAAAAGGTCAATAAGGAAGTTAGTGGTTTTGTCGTCAGGAATGGGGGTTTGGCTATCCGGCATCTTGAATTGGAAGTGGACACCTGGCGCTACCTGAAGAGGGATGGGGTTCACCTGAACGATGTGGGTACCGATATTTGGTCCCTGGGGATCCAGGACGGGATCCAGCGAGCTGTGAGGGTGTGGCAGGGCATGCAAGGGTAAGGTGTTCCCCTTGCTTGCTGTGGCATGTGGTTGGTCTGTGCAGATGAAGGATTTTACCCCAGGGATGGAAGAGTTCGGGGCCTATCGGTGTTATAGTACCCGTCGGTTGGTGATATATCTAACAGTAGTTTAGCTACAGTGGGTGATCAGGTGCACTGCGGGCAGTGTTTGGCCTCTGAGCTAGTTTGTCAGCTTGAGGTCCGTTATAGTTTGGGTACCGCAGTGCCGTTAATGGTTTATGGTGATTGGTGGGTTATCCTAGCACAGACCAACGGGGAGGAGTTGCAATGTAGGAAGTGCCTTACTACCTGATTTAGTTATGTTAATTTATGTTATTTATGTTATTTATGTTAATTGTTTGAATATTTTTGATAATAAAGAGAATTGGCTGCTACGGCCATGTTTTACTCCAGATGGGTGTGGTCTCAATTTCTGGGGTAATAGATGGGGAGGGGCGTAGCAGTTTTTTAAGAAGGAAAATGTTGGGTCAGTAAGTCACATCAGTTATACAATAGTCAAGGAGCCTGTTAACCTGCCGGCATGTCTTTGGACTCTTGGAGGATATGGGAGTACCTGGGGGAATCCCACGCAAGCAGAGAGAGAATGTGCAAACTCCATGCAGATAGTGTCCTGGTCGGAAGTTAAACCCAGGACCCCAGAGTTACAAGGCAAAAGTGCTAGAAATTATTATTATAGAGGATTTATATAGCGCCAACAGTTTACATAGCGCTTTACAACTTGAGACATTTATTGCCTACTGTACAGGGCTGGACTGGGAAAGAAATTTGGCCCTGGACTTCATCCAGACCGGCCCACTTACATTTTGAGTGTCCCATCAGCAGCCCCTTACATCAGAGTGTCTCAACAGCACCCCCTTACATCAGAGTGTCTCAACAGCGCCCCCTTACATCAGAGTGTCTCAACAGTACCCCCTTACATCAGAGTGTCTCAACAGCGCCCCCTTACATCAGAGTGTCTCATCGGCACCCCCTTACATCAGAGTGTCCCATCAGCGCCCCCTTACATCAGAGTGTCCCATCAGCGCCCCCTTACATCAGAGTGTCCCATCACCAGCCCCCCTTACATCAGAGTGTCCCATCAGCGCCCCCTTACATCAGAGTGTCCCATCAGCGTCCCCTTACATCAGTGTCCCATCAGCGCCCCCTTACATCAGTGTCCCATCAGCGCCCCCTTACATCAGTGTCCCATCAGCGCCCCCTTACATCAGAGTGTCCCATCAGCGCCCCCTTACATCAGAGTGTCCCATCAGCGCCCCCTTACATCAGAGTGTCCCATCAGCGCCCCCTTACATCAGAGTGTCCCATCAGCGCCCCCTTACATCAGAGTGTCCCATCAGTGCCCCCTTACATCAGAGTGTCCCATCAGCGCCCCCTTACATCAGAGTGTCCCATCAGCGCCCCCTTACATCAGAGTGTCCCATCAGCGCCCCCTTACATCAGAGTGTCCCATCAGCACCCCCTTACATCAGAGTGTCCCATCAGCGCCCCCTTACATCAGAGTGTCCCATCAGCAGCCCCCTTACATCAGAGTGTCTCATTAGCAGCCCCCTTACATCAGAGTGTCCCATCTGCAGCCCCCTTACATCAGAGTGTCCCATCACCAGCCCCCTTGCATCAGAGTGGCCCACTGAGCCATCGGCCCACCGGGAAACTCCCTGTAGTCCCAATGGCCAGTACATGCCTGCTACTGTATATCTGGAATAATATCCAGTATGGGCAGTGATGTCACGGGGGAATCCCTTTTCCAGAATTCCCAAAATCTTGGGAAACAACAATAATAAATATACCCCAAAACGTTCTTCTCCTTGTGATCCTCACATCAGCAGATGGGAATAATAACTTGCGGTCTTTGCTGCTAAAGGCAGAAGAACCAATCGCCAGCTTTCCTACTTCTACAGCGAGGATAAAACACAAGAATATAGACAACTGGAAGGGACAAATACCCACTGATGGCATTTTAGTTTGGGGACGGCTTCTTGCCTGATTAAAAAACAATTTCACAAGAAACCTGCAGGAAGGAAGTCGGTTTGTTACCATAATAGTTGTGTAAATTATGGTAAGAATACATTTTAATCATCATTTGATACTCTGAAATTTTCCGAGGAGGAGGAAGGTTCTTCTCTCCATCTGCTGCAGACTGGTAGAGGTAAGACCGGCCATGGAGAAGTCCTCCCACCACGGATGGGAGATGGAAGAGTGAGAGGAAGAAAGTGAAATAGAAAGGGGAAAGAGGAGGAAGGAGAATGAGGAAAACAAAAGGAGGAAAAAATTGGGTTAGATATAAAGGTAGACAGGCAGAGAGAAGAAGAGGCAAGAGATATAAGAAGATGACATAAAAGTATGAAAGGTGAGAGGACCCTGGAGGGAATGACAATGGAGAGTATATACAGGAGAGGAGTGTGGAGGGTATGACAAAGAGGGTGGGTGCAAAAGAGGAATTTGGGGCATGTAATGAAAAGTGGGTGTTGGAGAGGGCTGTGGTGGCTATGACCATGGACATTGAGTTCAGGAAAGGAGTGTAGAAAGTATGACAGTGGGCAGTAGGTGCAGGAAAGACACAAAGATGTATATTGGGGACAGTATGTACAGGAGAGGAGTGTGGGGAGTATGACAGTAGGTGCAGGAGAGGGCGGTGGATGGTAAGACCTTGGACAGTGGGTGCAAGAAAGGAGTGTGGAGGGTATGACAGTGTGCAGTATATACAGGAGAGGAGTGTGGCGGGTATGACAGTTGGCAGTATGTACAGAAGAGGAGTGTGGAGGGTATGACAGTGGCCATTCTATACAGGAGAGGAGTGTGGAGGGTATGACAGTGGGCAGTATGTACAGGAGAGAAGTGTGGAGGTATGACATTGGCCATTCTATACAGGAGAGGAGTGTGGAGGGTATGAAAGTGGGCAGTATGTACAGGAGAGGAGTGGGGGGGGGGGGTACAACATTGAGCAGTATATAAAGGAGAGGAGTGTGGAGAGTATGAAAATTGGGCTAATTTTACTGTTTCGTTTTTTTTAAATTCATGTGTAACTCCTCCCAAAAACTTGTGTTTAAAACACTGCTGCACAAATAATGTCTAACATAAAATATTGCAACAATCGCCATTTTATTCTCTAGAGTCTCTGCTAATATATATATATATATATAAAATGTTTGGGGGTTCCAAGTAATTTTCTAGCAACAAATATTGATTTTAACTTGTAAACACCAAATGTCAAAAATAGGCTTAGTCATGAAAGGGATAAAGGAGAGGAGTGTGGAGGGTATGACAGTGGGCAGTATGTACAGGAGAGGAGAGGAGTGTGGAGGGCACAACATTGAACAGTATATAAAGGAGAGGAGTGTGGAGAGTATGACAGTGGTCAGATCATGCAGGAGAGGAGTATAGAGAATATGCCCATGGACAGTGGGTGCAGGAGAGAAGTGGGGGGGGGGGGGGTATGGCAGTGGACAGTTTGTAAAGGAGGATAGTGTGGGGGGAGGGGGTATGACAGTGAGAAATACCTAACTGTGCTACACAAGCTTGGTGCACCCTCTGTATATTTTTTTTTTTAAGATATTTTTATTAGGTTTAAGATAAACCAACAGACCAACAAAAAACAATACGCAAATGCCAAACAAAACTTGGGCAGTGATTGGCATACAGCATCGCATACAAATACTGAGCTCATACAGTTGAGAGACAGATGATAATACATTGATTAAGTATGTAGGAGCGTGGCAAGTCAAAGTCAAGTCTGAGCTGATAGAAAGATTTAAAGCCTTGTGCAGTGTATAGGTGACAGAGATATTTAACCCCTTTGGAGTACCAACATTTAGGGTAGGGTAAGGAGTTCCTGTAGAGTGGGGTTGAACCATAGAGGTTTATTGGGGGATACCGACCATGTATGCCGTGTTATTTTGGTAGTGATGTATCGGAACAATGACAGGGATGTAGCCAGCATAGAGGTGCCAAGGCAGGGTGGGACTTTGCCCCTATAAACAATATTGTGAAGGGTTTCCATGCAAGACGCAATAGCTCCCTCAGTGGTGGTACAAGCATTTGCCGCTACTGGGTGTAGCCAATCATGGACATGCACCAACTGAGATGCTAGAGAGTACAGAAAGAAATTTGGAAATGCCAAGACTGCCAAGTGTGTTGGCAACCTTAGTGTCTCAAGTGCCACTCTGGGGGATCTGCCATTCCACAGGAACGTTGTACAGATCATGTCTATACGTTTGAAAATAGATTTAGGTATTTTGCATGGGGAGTTAGCCAGGATGTATAGTTATTTTGGTAAATAGATCATTTTAAGGGTATTTTCCCTCCCCATAAGATCTAGGGGCAGGTCCATCCACTGTTTAGTTTGCTCCTTTAAGTGAGTTAGTAGCGGGTCTAGGTTATTGGTAATGTAAGTGGATAGAGGCGTCTGCACCAGACCTCCTAGATACCTAAAAGAGGACACCACCTGCAGATTAGAGTCCGGGTGGATCTGAGAAATTGCGTCTGAGTCCAAGGGAAAAAGACTGGATTTGTCCCGATTCACCCTGAAGCCAGAGTACTCTCCAAATATATTGATCTCAGATAACAGTGATTGGAGTGACACATTGATATCTGCCAGGTACACCAAGGTGTCATCCGCATAGAGCGAGATTCGTTCATCAATGGTGGCAATGGGGAGCCCCTTTATTGATGGAGAAGAGAAGATGTGTACCGCTAACGGTTCCATGGCCAGGGCAAAGATTAGGGGGGGCAATGGACACCCCTGTCTAGTGCCCCTAGTGATTGAGAAGGACTCTGTGACAGAGGAGTTAACCCGGATACGGGCACTCGGGGAAGCATATAGGAGTTTTATTCACGCCACCATGCGGGGGCCAAAGCCCGAAAGAGGTACGGCCATTCCACACTGTCAAATGCTTTGCATGTATCAAGGGATACTATGGCTCATGTGGGGGGACAGTCATGTGGGTACTGCAGATTTTGGAACAGTCTGTGGATGTTCATTCTGGTGGACCTTCCAGGTATAAAGCCCCCCTGGTTACTATTGTCCAAAGTCGTAACTACAGCATTTAAACTATTTGCCAACACTTTGGCCAGGATCTTAACATCCATATTTATGAGGGATATTGGGCGGTATGATTCCCATTTAAGTGGGACCTTGCAGGGCTTTAGTAAAAGTATAATCAAGGCTTCTCGCATAGTTGGAGGGAGGACCCCGATATCCAAAGCTTCGTTGTATGTTCATAGAAGAAATGGGCATAGTAAATCTTTAAACTGTGTGTACCATTCATTTGGATAGCCACCCAGACCGGGGGTTTTGTGAGCAGGCATTTGTGAAATGGCTACTGCAATCTCTTCAACTGAGATAGGTGTCTCCAACTCATCTCTCTACACAGTTGTAAGGGAGGGGAGAGATATATCAGCTAGGTAGTCATTTAGTTGGGGTTCGGTGTAGTCAGTTCTGGAGGTATATAGGTCTTTGTAGAAATGTAGAAAGGTCTACATTATATCTCCAGGAGTGTCACTGATTTGGCCCTGTATGGTAAGGATACGAGGGATGGATATGGAGGGGCGATCGGGTCTGGTCAGGTATGCCAAGAGACGTCCAGCCTTGTTACTGTGCTCAAATGATTTTTGAGTGGTGTGTAACATGCATTTTTGTGTAAGGTCTAGCAGACGGAGTTCATACTCCCTGCGTCTCTGTAGCCACTTGTCCCTTGTATCAGGGGCCGGGTTAGAGGCGTATGCAGATTCTGCTTGTATCATGGCAGTTTCTAGTTCCCGTAAGTTGCCTATTATTTTTCCATATGACTCCAGTGATGGACATAAAAGGTGCCCCTCAGTGTGGACTTAAATGCTTCCCATTCCGTGGAGGAGGTCTACTGTTCCCAAGTTGTCCTTTCAGTATCCCGTAATGCCCTTCCTACACTCCCCCTGCACTACCCTGTCCTCCAGCCAGTAAGAGTTCAGAAGCCAAATGGCAGGGCCCGAACCCGGGAGGAGGGCAAGTTCCACAGAGAGAGGAGCATAGTCCAAGACTCCTCTGGGTAGGTAAGTAGCTATAGTAACAATGGGAAGAGTATCCGCCATGGCAAATGCCATTTCAATCCGAGACATGGTGTGGAAAGAATCCAAGTGGCAAGAATACTGGCTCACGTCTGGATGCTTCCATCGCTATATATCTCTGTAAGGTCATAAATCTACATCCAATCCAAAAGAGAGGGAAAGGATCTGCCACCCCCCCCCCCCCCAAGCGATCCACACCTGGGTTTAATAGGGCATTAAAGTCCTCCACATAATGTATTGGTCCAGGGGGTCTGGTCAACAGCTGGAGTGACAATTTGGACAGTACTTCCACCGAAAATGGGGGAGGAATATAAATGTTCACGAGAGTAAACGTCACAGAGGAAATTTGTAAGGTAAGTATAATAAATCTCCCATCTGGGTCTGTGTTAACTTGTAAAGTTTCAGCGGGAAGAGATTTAGCTAGTAAAATGGATACCCCCTGGAGTTTTTTGTGTGGGTGAAATGATAAGATTGAGCCAACCATGGATGCCTAAAGCCCCGTACACACGAGAGGACTTATGTCCGACAGACTTCCGAAGGAGTTCTGCCGGAGTTCTGCCGGAGTTCCGACAGAGTTCTGACGGACTTTTCGACTGAGCGGACTTGGCCACACACAATCACACTAAACTCCGATGGATTCGAACGTGATGACGTACGACTGGACTCAAATAAGGAAGTTCATAGCCAGTAGCCAATAGCTGCCCTAGCGTCGGTTTTAGTCTGTCGGAATTGCATTCACACGAGCGAATTTTTCGAAGGGACTGGGTCCGGCGGAGTTCCGTCGGAAAAATTTGAAGCATGTTCCATATTCTAAAGTCCGTCAGACTTTGGCGAATCAAAAGTCCGTTGCAGCCCACACACGATCGAATAGTCTGACGGAATCAGTCCGTCGGACTTTGGATGTTGAAAAGTCCGCTCGTGTGTACGCGGCATAAGTGTTCCCACCTTAGTGCCAGTGAGGTGAGTCTCTTGGAGGCAGATAATATGGGGATGGCATTTTTTTAAAACTGAAAAGACTAGGGACCTCTTTTGAGGTGCATTCATACCGCTAGTGTTCCATGACACTATCTTTAAGGGCTTCGCCATTCTAAGTTATACATCATACCATAGTCACATAGCAATGTAAATGCATTCACATTTAATACCTGATAGGCCGTGCCATCTTGAGCATACCCAATTGCCTTTACAACATAATGTATATTCTTGCCTCTACATAGGCACAAGCTATTATTGGATAAACCAGAAAGAACCAATAAACTGCCCTGGGCAGCAACCTAAAAAAATCTTAAATGACAGTGTCCCAAAAAAAGAGAAAAAAAAACAAAACCTTTGCTTCCCTCCTTGCTCGGCAAACCCCAACATAGCGAGCCTTGGATCCCTGAACTAAAAAACCCTGAAAAACCCCCCTTCGAACCTGGGGGAGGACTGTCCTGTGGCCTCGCCACCAACTGGTACGGGGGTGTAATGGAGTCTAGAGTGACTCCCGAACAGTTCTGCTTATGGGGGAAGTAGCATAGTTCAATAGTAGATGGAATAAATTGCATAGTAAACAACCAGTACATTTTATGGGGGGGCTCAGATCTAATGATAAGAAGGAAGTCCGATCTGTAAGGGTTGAGTGTGACAGGATATAAGTTCTCAGGTCTGCTGTAGGGAAGAGTGGGATATCTTCATGGAAGCCCTAACCATTCCGCAGGGGCAAAGTAGAAGAACTCCCGTGTGTAGGGGAAAAGGTGTCCAGCTCAGGGTAAACATAAATGGGAATTTTAGGGGTTAGAGCCTCAGGCATTAGACAGCTCTGTGCCTTGGTGGAACTCCATATCGGTCATTGAGCCACACCATAGCCTCTTTGGGGTTAGTGTAGAAGTGTGCCTTAACAACATGAATGATGCGCCGCTTGGCGGGGAAAAGCATGGCGTAGGAGAGACCCTCTGTGCGTAGTCGGGCCTTTATTGCCATGAAGGAGGTGCGTTGCCTCTGGACATCCACAGAGAAATCAGGGTACGCTGAAATGGTATTGCCATTGTATTTTAAGGGGCCATTCTCCATGGCAAGATGTAGGATAGCAACCTTGTCTTGGAAGTTGAGGAGCCGTGCAATAATGGAGCGGGGTGGTGCTCCAGAGGGTGGGGGGCGCAGAGGGGTGCAATATGCACGCTCATTCACATGGGAAAAGGATGGTGCTTCAGACCCAAAAATGTCCTTCAGCCATTTATAAAGGAACTTTTCAGGGTGAGGGCCCTCTGCACGTTCAGGGGAATCCAAGGAATCACTGGTTGTTCCAACGTGAACAATTTTCCAAGTCGTCAATTTTGGCACGAAGCACCACCATTTCCCCGGTATGATCCCTCACTGTGGCAGACAGGGGATGGACAACATCCTCAAGGGAGATAATGCGTTCCTCTTCATCTCCTGCTCTGTCTCTTAAGTTTTGTACATCTTGCTTCAGGAGAAAAAAGTCCATGCAGACTGATGCTATCTGGGCAGTTAGTGAGGCTTTACAGTCCTGGATTGCAAGCATAATGGTGGCTAAAGTAGGTTCAGTGGAGGGGGAGCCTGGGCTGGAACTATCCTCACTGTCCATGTGAGGGTCCTGGGACCGCAGCCAGTCAGGCTGTGTGTCTCTATTAGCAGGGGCAGAGTCACTCACCATGTCAGCTTGCTGCTTGTGAAGAGCGACAGTTGGCTGCAGCAGCATGTCATGCTGTTCTGCCTATGTCCCAGTGCCATCTTGCCAGCGGTATCGGGCCCTCTGTCCCGCTGCTGTCTCGATGCTGTCATGGGTGGCCTGTATTTCACCATGGATGCCAGCATGGGTGTCCGCAGAACTTTTTTCAGGGGGGACATCATTTTAGGGTCACCCATGTGCCGCCCCTTTTTGACAATGTAATTTTCACATTGTCATGGTCAGAGACAGCAGGCGTAGTACAGTTCCTAGGATAATTCATGGATAATGGCCGACAGGCCCTCTTACCAGACCCAGCGAAACTACAGCAGTGATGCCTCCAGCTGGATGATCGCTCACTCTGGGTTCCCCGGGGGCGTCTGTGGTCAGTAGTGTAGCATGTCTGTACCCTGGCAGTATCTCAGTCTTTCCCTCTGGTGGTGCTGGGCTGCATGGCTCTCTCTCTGCTGGCGCTGGGCTGCATGGCTCTCTCTCTGGTAGCGCTGGGTAGCATGGCTCTCTCTGTCTGGCACTGGGTAGTGGGGCTCTCTCTCTGGTAGCGCTGGGTAGCGTGTCTCTCTCTCTCTCTGGTGGTGCTGGGAAGCATGGCTCTCTCTCTGGCGCTGGGTAGCATGGCTCTCTCTCTGGTGGTCCTGGATAGCGTGGCTCTCTCTGTCTGGCACTGGGTAGCGTGGCTCTCTCTCTGGTAGCACTGGGTAGTGTGGCTCTCTCTCTCTCTGGTGGTGCTGGGTAGCGTGACTCTCTCTCTGGCATTGGGTAGCGTGGCTCTCTCTCTGGTGGTGCTGGGTAGCATGGCTCTCTCTCTGGCACTGGGTAGCATGGCTCTCTCTGGCATTGGGTAGCTTGGCTATCTCTCTGGTGGCGCTGGGTAGTGTGGCTCTCTGTCTGGTGCTGGGTATCGTGGCTCTTTCTCTGCTCTCCTCTCCTAGTCTCCTTTGATTGGCCCTCAGTTATGGCCAATGGGGAAGGAATGGAGCGGGCAGGAAGCTGGGCGGGGAATCTGGTGAGAGCCGCCGTCTCTTCTCCCTGACTGGAGAAAGGGGCGGCGAGCGGGAGAAACCGCTGACAGCTCGCAGCTCGCCTTTCTCCTTTTCTGCTGGACTGAGCAGGGAAAAGAGCTCACAGTCACACTACACTGATGGGGGGCTTCATAGCTTCTTGATGGTGTCACCTCGCTGGCTGCCTGCACCCTCATAGCAATGCCACTGTGTTGAATGTGCTGGTCTGATCCCTGATTCCAGGGGACGGCACTTGACCCCCCTTGCCCCTACCTGCGGACGCCCATGGATGCCAGCCTGGAATGTTCCCACAGCCGTGGGGAACAATTTGGGACCGGTTTGGAGCAAATCGGGCTCAGGGTGCCTGTAGGATGCCGTTCGGGATTTCGGAATTTCCGACAACAAAAATTTGAGAGCTGAATCTCAAATTTTCCGAAAACAAAATGCGTTGTCGGAAATTCCGAGCGTGTGTAGACAATTTCCGACACACAAAATTCCACGCATGCTCAGAAACAAGCTGAAGGGTCGCACTGGCTATTGAACTTCATTTTTCTCAGCTCGTCGTATGTGTTGTACGATACCGCGTTCTTGACGTTTGGAAATTTCCGACAAGATTTGTGTGACCGTGTGCATGCAAGACAAGTTTGAGCCGACATCCGTCAGAAAAAAATCCAGGATTTTGTTGTCGGAATGTCCAAGTGTGTATACGCGGCATTAGAGAGTGTGAGAGCTCTACACAGTAATACAACAAGGTCTTTTAGACTCATCACAGAGTTATGAATCCACCAGGATAAGAGAGTCAGAGACAGGTGATACAAGGTTATTTTTTATCCCAAACAGCCATTAGAAGTGAAGGGATTGTACTATAACCATGCAAAATGGAACCAATGTGTGATCATCAGGTGTTTTTATTTATTTAATGGGCACCTCTGCTGACAACACATTGGTTCTATTTTGGAGTCCTATCCCCCTTTAGGGTCTTATCTGCCCTTCTGGGTAGTCCAGCTGTCCTTTCCTACTGCTCATCAAGGTCCCAGCTTTACTAGCTGGGGGGGGGGGGGGGGTCTATTCTACTGAGCTTTGCTTGAGATGACTGAAAGACTTCATTTTGAGGATCTGGTCTAGAGAATTCACTGGAGTTGTTTCTGGAAGATATTGGAAGGAGGAATCCAACTATCCAAGGACATTAGTGAGTGTGCTGCTACTACCCCATAGACATTGTTCATGGTGTCCCGGCCACGTTCAGTCCATTATTTGCTTGGACTGGGCTCAGTATCTCTAGGAGGAAGATAAGTGTCCTCAAAATACTACTGAACTTTGTATATGTAGCACTGACCCCAGAAGGAGCGGCTGATTTTGTTGGGCTTACCGTTACCTTCTTGACCTAGTGTATGTCTAGGGGTTTCCCGAGGTAGATGGCCCAAAGGATTGTAGAAACTGACACTGAATCCGCTTTAAGGATTTTTATTTGCAAAAAAGCAGTAGACAAACACAGTCTCTCAATGAGGGTTAGAGGGTTTAGGTCGAAAATTCAGGTACTCTTGGAACTTTTCAAAATAGGAAGTCTCTCACTATAGAAATCCAGCGAATAGCCACTCACAACTGGATTCTCATAGCTACCGGAGAGATCTCCTCTCATTAGTAGTGATGGACGAACTTCCGACGAGATGTTTCGCAAACACGGACCGCGAACGTGGCCGATAGTTCGCGAACCGTAACGTTCGTGGCGGGCCCCATTGACTTCAATGGGAGGCGAACTTTGCAAACCTACAGGTCAAATTTGCAGCCACAAAATAATTAATAGCTGTGCAAACATAGTCCCACCACATGGCCAATGACATAACACATATATGAGGTGAATCTGGGATCGACAACTACAAGCATTCTTTTTATATATGTGAAATTGTGACAATTCAGGACTGTGGAGCGCATGAAGGCAATGGAGGAGAGGGAAGGTCAGGGTAGGCAAACAAGAGGGTGCAGGAGATGATCACCAGCAGCGTGACATACAGCAATGACACCTGCACCGTGATAGAGTCATCTGACACCAGCACCGTGATAGAGAGCACTGACATCAGCAGCGTGACATACAGCACTGGCACCTGCACCGTGATAGAGTGATCTGACACCAGCACCGTGATAGAGAGCACTGACATCAGCAGCATGACATACAGCACTGACACCTGCACCGTGATAGAGTGATCTGACACCAGCACCGTGATAGAGAGCACTGACATCAGCAGCGTGACATAAAGCACTAACAAGAGCACCGTGATATACAGCACTGACAGCAGCACCGTGATAGAGAGCACTGACATAAGCAGCGTGACATAAAGCACTAACACCAGCACCGTGATATACAGCACTGACAGCAGCACCGTGATAGAGAGCACTGACATCAGCAGCGTGACATACAGCAATGACACATGCACCTTGATAGAGTGATCTGACAACAGCACCGTGATAGAGAGCACTGACATCAGCAGGGTGACATAAAGCACTAACACCAGCAGCGTGACATACAGCACTGACAGCAGCACCGTGATAGAGAGCACTGACATCAGCAGCGTGACATACAGCAATGACACCTGCACCGTGATAGAGTGATCTGACAACAGCACCGTGATAGAGAGCACTGACATCAGCAGCGTGACATAAAGCACTAACACCAGCACCGTGATATACAGCACTGACACTAGCACTGTGATATACAGCACTGACACCTGCACCGTAAGAAGCCCAAGGAGGAAGTCAGCATAGCACAGGGATAGTGGGAGCCCCTCATAATGAGCATAGCACAGGGATGGTGGGAGCCCCTCATAATGAGCATAGCACAGGGATGGTGGGAGCCCCTCATAATATGCACAGCAGAGGTACAGCCCCAGGAGGAAGTCAGCACAGCACAGGGATGGTGGGAGCCCCTCATAATAAGCAGCCCCAGGAGGAAGTCAGCAGAGCACAGGGATGGTGGGAGCCCCTCATAATAAGCAGCCCCAGTAGAAATATGACACCGCTCAACCTCTTCAAACAGGAGGGTACGGGCATATAGTACGGTGTGCTTTTTTTGGACAAGGAAGTGAGCCAAATGAAGAAGGAAGGTCTGTGTGCTTGATTAAAAAAATTGTTTATAGACATATACATGGTCTATTGGTCACATGTGTTGAATTCCTCCGAGATCCATGCCTCATTCATTTTTAGAAATGTGAGGTAGTTAACACTGTCGTGAGCTAAGCGAGTACGCTTATCGGTCACAATCCCCCCTGCTCCGGACAGGACACTGGATGAGGGGCAAGCCAACAGTTCGATTGCAAATTGGGCAAGCTCTGGCCAGAGGTCAAGCCTGCCCACCCAGTAGTCCAGGGGTTCATCACTCCTCAGAGCGTCCACATCGGCCGTTAACCCGATGTAGTCGGACACCTGACGGTCTAGGCGTTCCCTGATGCTGGATCGACACCTGTCGATGGGTCGGCTGAAAGAATGACCTCATATCAGAAGTCACCAACACATCTTCAAACCGGCCTCTTCTTGCAGGCGCTGTTTTATTGGTACCCGCAACTCCTTCTCTGGGAGTGGGAATTGCTCCTCTGCTAGCACACGCAAAAGCAGAATGCAGCATTTCTCGAAGCAAGGCCTGGAAGTGCTCCATTCTGACAGCCCTCTGTGATGGTGGTAACATTTCCACCATTTTGTGTTTGTACCGGGGGTCTAAGTACGTTGCCACCCAGTACTGGTCCTTGACCCTTATGCTTTTTATACGGGGGTCCCTATTAAAACACTGGAGCATGAAGGCCCCCATTTGTACTAAAGTGGAAGCGGTGTGGTGGCCTGGCTCCTGCTCATCATCCAGGATAATGTCGTCCTCTTCATTCTCCTCTCCCCATCCACGCACAACAACAGGGATCCCAGAAAGGGTTAAAGCATGCTCTTCTTGCCCCTCCTCATCCACCCCGCCACCATCCTCCTCTGACTCCTCTTCAGACTCCTGTTGTTCACTTGTCTCAGATAGAGTAGCCCCCCCTGGGAATTCATCCAGCGTTGCGACTTCCTCATCTTCCCGCTCCTGCTCCTCCACAGCTTGATCAATGACACGACGCAATGCACGCTCCATAAAGAAGGCATAAGGTACCATGTCACTGATGGCGCCATGGCTGCGACTGACCAGTTTGGTGATCGCCTCAAATGGGCACAGAAGTCTGCATGCGTCGCGCATGAGCAGCCACTGGCGAGGTGAAAAAAACCCCAGCTCCCCAGAACCTGTTCTGCCGCAGAGTTCATACAGGTAGACGTTAACTGCACGTTTCTGCTGGAGCAGCCTATCAAGCATATAGAAGGTTGAGTTCCATCGCGTCGGGCAATCGCAAATAAGACGTCTGACCGGCAGATTGTGTCGCCGCTGAATGTCAGCAAGGCGAGCCATGGCCGTGTAAGATCTTCTGAAATGGGCCGAGATTTTCCTTGCCTGCCGCAAGATGTCCTGGACCCCAGGGTATTTGACAACGAATCGCTGCACGACCAAGTTTAAGACGTGTGCCATGCATGGCACGTGCGTAATTTTGCCCTCTTTCAATGCGCTAAGCAGATTGGCACCGTTGTCACACACCACTTTACCAACTGTCAAATTGAGCGGTGTTAGCCACTGATCTGCCTGTGAACGCAAAGCTGAAAGGAGTGCCGGGCCAGTGTGGCTCTTGGCTTCCAGGCACAACAGACGCAGCACGGCATGGCAACGTCTCACCTGGCATGTCGAATAGGTTCTGGGGAGCTTGGGCGGCGCAGCGGAAGAGACGCTAGCAGTGGAAAAGGAGGAGTCAGCCGAGGAGGAGAGGGAGGAGGATGGAGTAGGAGGAGGAGGAGGAGAAGAGCTAGGCCTGCATGCAATCCGTGGCGGTAAAACCAAATCTACACGGGTGCCACGGGTTACATGCTTGACGGCCGTCAGAAGGTTCACCCAGTGGGCAGTAAAAGTGATATACCTTCCCTGCCCGTGTTTGCTAGACCACGTGTCTGTGGTCAGATGTATCTTGGCACCGACACTGTGTGCCAGAGATACATTCACTTGCCGCTGAACATGGCCATATAGCTCTGGGATGCCCTTCTCTGAGAAATACTTCCTTCCTGGGACCTTCCATTGTGGTGTTCCAATGGCCACAAATTTGCGAAAGGCCTCCAAGTCCACCAGTTTATATGGCAGTAGTTGGCGGGCTATGAGTTCTGACAAGCCAGCCGTCAACCGTTGGGCAAGAGGGTTATCTGGCGTCATCATTTTTTACGCTCGAACATTAGGCCCACGGAAGCCTGCCTTTTTGCAGAAAAACGTGAGCTTGGCGTGATGGAAGGTGGAGTGGAGGACAATTGTGAGGAGAGAGGAGAAGGAGAAGTAGAAGACGAGGCTGGACGGTGAGAGCCTGGAGTGTGGCTTTGTGGGTTCCATTGCTCCCACTCGGCTCGGTGATGGCTGCTCATGTGCCTTCTTAAGGCGGTCGTCCCTAGGTGAGAGTTGGGCTTACCGCGACTAATGCATTGACTGCAAAGATTGCAGATGGCAACGCTATTGTCAGCAGCGGACACGTTAAAAAAAGCCCACACTGCGGAGCCATGTGCCGGTGTCCTGGGAGCACCAGATGTGACCGTACATGGTCGATGACTCGCTCCTGATACATTTGCAGTCTGCTTTGTCCCTCCTGTGCAATGTAAGTTATTCCTGCTTCTCCTCCCTATCTGCTGGTCCATATCTCCCTCTGAACTCCCCTCCTCTTCCTCTCTTGTGGGCACCCATGTGACATCACTAGACGCGTCATCATCGACTTCACCTTCCCCTCCGCTATAAGTAGAGATCTCGGAGTAGGCAGCAACACCGGGGACCAACCTCCTCCTTGGGCTGATCTGGGTACTGTCGTCAGACTGCTGAGTAGCGGTTGTTGCTACCTCCTCTTCCTGATCCAATACCAAGAGTGGCTGCGCATCAGAAATGTCCTCTTGATATGGATCGGAAAATAATTCCTGTGACTCAAGCGGAAGGTATGTGGTGTTGGTGGTAGTGTCTTTGGGGGTGCACATAGCAGAGAGTGAAGAATAGTGATGGCCGAACGGTTCGCCCGGTGGTCGTTTCGCGGCGAATTTCGGCTGTTCGCGATTCGCCCGATCGGTGGACTATTGCCGCCGTTCGCCCGGCGGACTTCCGTGTTTTCTGTGTAAAAGAACTTTGACCTATGATGACACATCCATCATGGGGTACAGGACAGCCAATTGAGACATTACAGCACATGGACACTTGGACATTCCCCCCTAACTTATAAATCCACCCGATCCGGCGGCCATTTTACATTCTTTCTTTTGTCACTATAGGGAGAGGTTGCTGTGTGGAGCAGGGAGAGATTGCAGTGACCCAAATCGCTAGCTATTTGGTACACAAAAGTTCTTTTCATGACTATTGTATAACCGATGTGACTTACTGACCCACCGTTTTCCTTCTTAAACTGCTACGCCCCCCACTTACTACCCCAGAAATTGAGACCACACCCATCTGGAGTAAATATGGCTGTAGCAGCCAATTATCTTTATTATCAAAATATTCAAAACAATTAACATAAATAACATAAATTAACATAAATAAATCAGGTAGTAAGGCACTTCCTCATTGCAACTCCTCCCCGTTGGTCTGTGCTAGGATAACCCACCAATCACCATACACCATTAACGGCACTGCGGAACCCAAACTATAACGGTCCTCAAGCTGACAAACTAGCTCAGAGGCCAATCACTGACCGCAGTGCACCTGATCACCCACTGTAGCTAAACTACCGTTAGCTATATCACCACCGACGGGTACTATACCACCGATAGGCCCCGAACTCTTCCATCCCTGGGGTAAAATCCTTCATCCGCACAGACCAACAACATGCCACAGCACGCAAGGGCAACACCTTACCCTTGCACGCCCTGCCACACCCTCACAGCTTGCTGGATCCCATCCTGGATCCCCAGGGACCAAATATCAGTCCCCACATCGTTTAGGTGGACCCCATCCTTCTTCAAGTAGCGCCAGGTATCCACTTCCAGTTCAAGGTGCCGTATAGCCAACCCCCCATTCCTGACGACAAAACTGCTAACCTCCTTATTTATTTTTCTCTTGGCCCTATTCAGCCGGTCAACCGACCTCGCAAACCTCCATGCTGTCCTGGCCACCATGTCAGACCACACAATGATCATGTGTGGAAAAGCAAGGCGTAGCTGGCAAAAATCAAACTTGATCTCCTTGACGAGATCCAGCATGGTCTTGACACCTAGGTCATTGCCCCCGACGTGCAGCACCAGCACATCCGGAGGCCCGTCCCAGCGTGCAAAACGGTGTACTTCTGACACCGCCCTGCCCCACAGCATGCCTGGCACCCCCAGCCAGCGGATCAGTGCCTCTTGCCTAGAAAGCCCAAGCTGCTGACCCTCCGGGCGGGCATCACCCCGTCTCGCCCCCCAACAAACATAGGAGTGGCCTACTATCCACACCATGCCCGGCCGGCCGCCTGTAAGAAAGGAAGAGAAGAAAACATAACCCCAAAACATCAATATAAGACATAAGCCAACAAATGAAAAGAAAAACAAGCAACACATATGCAGTCCCCTATCCCACCGGCACTTCACGCAACCAATAAATGTGGGCAAACGTATAACTGGAACCTCCTGGATTCCCACCTTCCAATGCGCTTCACCGCCGCCTCATCCAAACCCCACCTGACCGCTTCAGTGGCCGCCCCAATGCGGAATGAATGTGAGGAAAACTACTGCTCCCCCAAACCCAACTCCAGCATACATCGCTTAAAAATCGCTGAAAACTGGAATATTGAGAGAAATTGCCCATCCTGATGTACCAAAAACAGCCCCCGTACCGCCGGGCGAACCGCCAAATTTTTTTTCACCAACTCAATAGGGCACAAAGGCGAACCAGGCAAGGCAAACACCTGCACCATCTTACCCTTGCCCCGTTGATCCGTTTTTGAGCGGCATACCAGGATGGACAACCTATCCGCCTCACATGCCACCGCGTCCCAGCCCAAACCTCCCTGCCGGCTCCGCGATGGGCTAACTAGCTCACTAACCCGCAAAGCCCCAAAAAATGCCAAAGCAAACGCAGCTCTGAACAAAGCCACCTCGTATGGCGACGAACATGTACCCTCCACTCGCGCCAACAACCGGCCCAAAAGCTCGAACGAAACCGGGCGCCTGGAATCCTTCCTGACCTTAGAACGCCTGTAGCCCTTCATAGCCTGTCTGACCAAGAAATCCTTTGTAGCGTCCGGCAAACCCTTGAATTTGAACCAGAACGCCAGCCCAGCTAATTTTTTAGTAAGCCCAGACGCAGACACCCCAGCTTCGAAGTTCCTGGCCACAAAATAAATAACTAATAAGCGCAGATCCTGTTCCTCCTGACCTTCCGTGACCTGCTGCATGAAGGCAGCCCATTCCTCCCACACCTTGCTGTATGCGGACCATGTCGCCTCACTCACCAACTGCCGTATCCAGCCTGCTACTCGTCCAAGACAATCCTCCATAGCCATTGCGGACAAGGGACCCCTTGCTGCTCCGCCCCCGGTGCCAATTCCTGAAACCTGTCCCACTGGAAACGAGACAAAGCATCAGCGATGACGTTCTCAACGCCCGGAAGATGCACAGCATAAATAAAACATTTAACTGTAAGCAGCGCAGCACGAGGTGCCTGAGCAACTTGACCACCGGCGGCGATGCCACCGACACCTTGTTGATCACTTGCACCACCCCTAAATTGTCCCCAAGAAAGCGCACCTTAAGATTCCGGAAAGCCTCGCCCCACAGTTCGACCGCCAAGACCACCGGAAATAGTTCCAGCAGCAACATGTTTTTAACCAGGCCCGCCACCTTTCACGAAGCCGGCCAAGGCTCTGCGCTCCATTTTCCCTGGAAAAAGGCACCGAAATCCGCTGCCCCTGCCGCATCCGTGTACAGCTCCAGATCAAAGTTGCTGACGGGGCCCGAAATCCATAACGCCCTGCAGTTGAAATTAGCCAGGAACGCGTGCCATGTCGCCAGGTCATCCCTATGTGCCTTGACCAAGCGCACATAGGGTGAGGTGGCCCCAGCAGTACTGGCCGACAGCCGTCAGCAGAACACCCTCCCCATTGGCAGTATGCGACACGCAAAGTTCAACTTACCCAGCAGCGATTGCAACGGCCTAAGTTGAACCTTGCGTAAGCCCATCATCCCACGAATCTCCGCTTGGAGCGCCCTCAATTTCTCCTCCGGCAGCCTACACTCCATCTTCTCGGAATCCAGCACGATGCCCAAGAAGCTCAACACCGTCCGCGGGCCCTCCGTCTTGTCCGGTGCCAAGGGAACGCCAAACTTCTCCGCAACATGTTCCAGCGTAGCCAACAGTATCGCGCATAACTCCGAAGCAGGTGGGCCCACACAGAGGAAGTTGTCCAAATAGTGGATTACCGAGGTCAGTCCCGCGACGTTCCGCACCACCCACTCCAGGAAAGAACTGAACCTTTCAAACAGAGCACACGATATGGCACATCCCATGGGCAGGCATCTATCGACGTACAATCCCTCCTGCCAATGACAACCCAGTAACCGGAAGCTGTCCGGATGAACCGGGAGCAGACGGAAGGCCGATTCAATATCGGTCTTAGCCATCAATGCCCCCTTCCCATACTTTCTAACCCAAAAAACAGCCGCGTCAAAGGATGTTTAAGACACCGCGCAAATCTCCAGGTCAATAGCATCATTCACCGATCCCCCTTTCGGATACGAGAGATGACGAATGAGCCGAAATTTATTAGGCTCTTTCTTGGGCACCAAACCCAAGGGCAACACCACCAAATCTGGAATGGGTGCCATCGGGAAGGGGCCGCTCATGCGCCCCAAAGCCACCTCCTTTTCCAGTTTTGCAGACCACCTCGGCGTGTGCTAATGCCGATTGCAGATTCCGTGCCAAAGGGGGTACCTCCCCTAGTTACGCCGGGATATGAAAACCCTCCACAAACCCCCAGGCCAGCAACTACGCTGCTTCCCGATCCGGATACCTATATTCCTTGCTTAAAACAGCGGGACGATGGGTGACCCCCACTGCAGCCAGTGCATTCGTGCTTGTACTTGCACGACCCTCCGAACCTACAAGACCCCTCGTTAAACTGCCAACACACCCCTTTCTTTCTTGTGGCCAATTGTCCGGGGTTAGTGGACCCATCGGCCCCTCCTGGAAAAAACTGACCTGTCGACCGCGCCAAAGTCATAAGGCGCATCCATAAACTGATGTCCTTATGATCCCATCTTAAGGACGGGCGAATAGCCCTCCGCTGACGAAACTGTTCGTCGTAACGCAACCAAGCCGTTCCCCCGTAGACCCTGTAGGTTTCTCCCACGGCATCCAAGTAGCAAAACAGCGCCGAGCATTGTTCCGGGTTCTTTTCCCCTATCACACTAGCCAAAATCGCGAACGCCTGTAGCCAATTGGTAAATGTCCTGGGAATGAGCCTGTTTCGCCGCTTCTCCTCATCCTCCTTCTTGTGATCCTCCGGCTTCACCCTATCTAGATTGAACTTCTCCAGTGGCAGAAGGGCGAAGATCACGACATACTCACCTTTCCAGATCTTCTCCCTGACCTCAGGCTTCAGATGAGCCCCGAGGGGCCCCTCGAAGCAAACATAAACCTCACATTTTGCCGCATCCGCCAAACGGACCAAGTCCTGTTTTTTGGTCGCCTCCACAGCCGTCCCCCCCCACGGGCGTTGATCCCACCCCCAGGTCAGCCACCGCAGCCACCGTGCTGGCAGGCGCCGCCGGCTCCGCAGCCACCACCGCCAAACCCCCCGACCCGCCCCGCCCCCCCCCCACGTCAACCCCGACCCCGTGCCTGGGGCTGCCCACTCTACACATTAACTCTGCTCCTCCCCTCTCAGCCTCTGCAGAGAACCGCCCCTTAGAAGCCAGACTCGTCCACAGTTAACTCTGTCATGCCCGCCCTCCGCCTATTTTCTCCTGGCTTTTGCTCCGGGCTTTCTGGACTGGTATAGGTGTTAGGTGTATATAGGTTTGCTGTGCTACTGATTGTTGCAGCAGCCTGAGTGTCTTTTGTCAGTTTAGAGAAAGGGACAGGACGGTGTGTCTGCTGTAGGGACAGTCAGTTTAGTCATCATCATTAGCTGTTACTATCAGGTCCACAAAAGTGCTATTCCAGTTATTGTTCCAGTAGCCTCTGTTTTGTCAGTTTATATAGGGACAGGCAGGAAGCAGTGTGTGAGGCAGTGAGGGTCAGTTTAATCAGTAGCTGTTACTATATTAGTTCCACAAAGGTTCTTTTCAGGACTGGTATCAGTGGTATGGTAATAGGCTTGTACACGTATAATATTCTTTCTTCCAAATATAGAAAGAATATTATACTTGACTGCTGCCCTTCTGCTGCAGTCTGCTAATCATTCACAACCTACTTGTTCCACAAAGGTCCTTATAAGGACTGGTAAGGTAATAACCTGGTTTAGGGTGCTATAGTACATAGGGTTGAGTGAGGTACAGTCTGCTATTCTATAAGGACTGGTATAGGTCCACAATACATAGGGTTGAGGTGCACTACTGCTGACCGCTGCCCTATACTGCAGGAGTCCTTCATCAGTATAGGGACTGACATACAGTCTGCTAATCAGTCACAACTTACTTGTTCCACAAAGGTCCTTATAAGGACTGGTAAGGTATAGGGTACTACAGTACATAGGGTTGAGTGAGGTACAGTCTGCTATTCTATAAGGACTGGTATAGGTCCACAATACATAGGGTTGAGGTGCACTACTGCTGACCGCTGCCCTATACTGCAGCAGTCCTTCATCAGTATAGGGACTGACGTACAGTCTGCTAATCAGTCACAACCTACTTGTTCCACAAAGGTCCTTATAAGGACTGGTAAGGTAATAACCTGGTGTAGGGTGCTACAGTACATAGGGTTGAGTGAGGTACAGTCTGCTATTCTATAAGGACTGGTATAGATCCACAATACATAGGGTTGAGGTGCACTACTGCTGACTGCTGCCCTATACTGCAGCAGTCCTTCATCGGTATAGGGACTGACGTACAGTCTGCTAATCAGTCACAACCTACTTGTTCCACAAAGGTCCTTATAAGGACTGGTAAGGTAATAACCTGGTGTAGGGTGCTATAGTACATAGGGTTGAGTGAGGTACAGTCTGCTATTCTATAAGGACTGGTATAGGTCCACAATACATAGGGTTGAGGTGCACTACTGCTGACCACTGCCCTATACTGCAGCAGTCCTTCATCAGTATAGGGACTGACATACAGTCTGCTAATCAGTCACAAACTACTTGTTCCACAAAGGTCCTTATAAGGACTGGTAAGGTATAGGGTACTACAGTACATAGGGTTGAGTGAGGTAGTCTGCTATTCCTTAAGGACTGGTATAGGTCCACAATATATAGGGTTGAGGTTATCCTGGCTGACATTATCCTGGATGATGAGCAGGAGCCAGGCCACCACACCGCTTCCACTTTAGTGCAAATGGGGGCCTTCATGCTCCAGTGTTTTAATAGGGACCCCCGTATAAAAAGCATAAGGGTCAAGGACCAGTACTGGGTGGCAACGTACTTAGACCCCCGGTACAAACACAAAATGGCGGAAATGTTACCGCCGTCACAGAGGGCTGTCAGAATGGAGCACTTCCAGGCCTTGCTTCGAGAAATGCTGCATTCTGCTTTTGCGTGCGCTGGCAGAGGAGCAATTCCCACTCCCAGAGAAGGAGTTGCGGGTACCAATCCAACAGCGCCTGCAAGAAGAGGCCGGTTTGAAGATGTGTTGGTGACTTCTGATATGAGATCATTCTTTCAGCCGACCCATCGACAGGTGTCATCCAGATCCAGCATCAGGGAACGCCTAGACCGTCAGGTGTCCGACTACATTGGGTTAACGGCCGATGTGGACGCTCTAAGGAGTGATGAACCCCTGGACTACTGAGTGGGCAGGCTTGACCTCTGGCCAGAGCTTGCCCAATTTGCAATCGAACTGTTGGCTTGCCCCTCATCCAGTGTCCTGTCCGAAAGGACGTTCAGCGCAGCAGGGGGGATCGTGACCGATAAGCGTACTCGCCTAGCTCACGACAGTGTTAACTACCTCACATTTCTAAAAATGAATGAGGCATGGATCTCGGAGGAATTCAACACATGTGACCAGTAGACCGTGTATATGTCTATAAACTATTTTTTTAACCGAGCACAGAGACCTTCTTTCTTCATTTGGCTCACTTCCTTGTCCAAAAAAAGCACACCGTACTATATGCCCGTACCCTCCTCTTTGAAGAGGTTGAGCGGTGTCATATTTCTACTGGGGCTGCTTATTATGAGGGGCTCCCACCATCCCTGTGCTGTGCTGACATCCTCCTGGGGCTGTACCTCTGCTGTGCATATTTTGAGGGGCTCCCACCATCCCTGTGCTTTGCTGACTTCCTCCTGGGGCTGCTTATTATGAGGGGCTCCCACCATCCCTGTGCTATGCTGACATCCTCCTGGGGCTGCTTATTATGAGGGGCTCCCACCATCCCTGTGCTATGCTGACATCCTCCTGGGGCTGCTTATTATGAGGGGCTCCCACCATCCCTGTGCTGTGCTGACTTCCTCCTGGGGCTGTACCTCTGCTGTGCATATTATGAGGGGCTCCCACCATCCCTGTGCTATGCTCATTATGAGGGGCTCCCACCATCCCTGTGCTATGCTCATTATGAGGGACTCCCACCATCCCTGTGCTATGCTCATTATGAGGGGCTCCCACCATCCCTGTGCTATGCTGACTTCCTCCTGGGGCTGCTTACGGTGCAGGTGCCATTGCTGTATGTCACGCTGCTGATGTCAGTGCTCTCTATCACGGTGCTGCTGACAGTTCTGTATATCACGGTGCTGGTGTTAGTGCTTTATGTCACGCTGTTGATGTCAGTGCTCTCTATCACGGTGCTGCTGTCAGTGCTGTATATCACGGTGCTGGTGTTAGTGCTTTATGTCACGCTGCTGATGTCAGTGCTCTCTAGCACGGTGCTGCTGTCAGTGCTGTATATCACGGTGCTGGTGTTAGTGCTTTATGTCACGCTGCTGATGTCAGTGCTCTCTATCACGGTGCTGGTGTCAGAGGACTCTATCACGGTGCAGGTGTCATTGCTGTATGCCACGCTGCTGATGTTAGTGCTCTCTATCATGGTGCTGCTGTCAGTGCTGTATATCACGGTGCTGGTGTTAGTGCTTTATGTCTCGCTGCTGATGTCAGTGCTCTCTAGCATGGTGCTGCTGTCAGTGCTGTATATCACGGTGCTGGTGTTAGTGCTTTATGTCACGCTGCTGATGTCAGTGCTCTCTATCACGGTGCAGGTGTCAGATGACTCTATCACCGTGCAGGTGTCATTGCTGTATGTCACGCTGCTGATGTCAGTGCTCTCTATCATGGTGCTGCTGTCAGTGCTGTATATCATGGTGCTGGTGTTAGTGCTTTATGTCACGCTGCTGATGTCAGTGCTCTCTATCACGGTGCTGCTGTCAGTGCTGTATATAACGGTGCTGGTGTTAGTGCTTTATGTCACGCTGCTGATGTCAGTGCTCTCTATCACGGTGTTGGTGTCAGATGACTCTATCACGGTGCAGGTGTCATTGCTGTATGTCACGCTGCTGATGTCAGTGCTCTCTATCATGGTGCTGCTGTCAGTGCTGTATATCACGGTGCTGGTGTTAGCGCTTTATGTCACGCTGCTGATGTCAGTGCTCTCTATCACGGTGCTGCTGTCAGTGCTGTATATCACGGTGCTGGTGTTAGTGCTTTATGTAACGCTGCTGATGTTAGTGCTCTCTATCACGGTGCTGGTGTCAGATGACTGTATCACGGTGCAGGTGTCATTGCTGTATGTCACGCTGCTGGTGATCATCTCCTGCACCCTCTTCTTTGCCTACCCTGGTCCCTGACCTTCCCTCTCCTCCATTGCCTTCATGCGCTCCACAGTCCTGAATTGTCACAACAATTTCCCACATAAAAAAAGAATGCTTGTAGTTGTTGATCCCAGATTCACCTCATACATGTGTTATGTCATTGGCCATGTGGTGGGACTATGTTTGCACAGCTATTAATTATTTTGTGGCTGCAAATTTGACCTGTAGGTTTGCAAAGTTCGCCTCCCATTGAAGTCAATGAGGCCCGCAGCGAACGTTCCGGTCATCGGCCACGTTCGCGGTCCGCGTTCGCGAAACGTCCCGTCGGAAGTTCGTCCATCACTAGTGAAGAAGAGGGTGCAGATGAGTAAGGCTGAGCGAGCCACTCAACCAAGTCTGGTGCATCCTTTAAATTAATTGAACGCACCTTCTGCAACTTCCCACTTTGGCTCAAGCCTATTACTTCTGCCCTACCCCTACCACCCCTGCCTGCCTCTTCCTCTGCCTGTCATTTTTTAAATGACCCTGTGACAAAACTCTCAGTCCCTATACCGATGAAGGACTGCTGCAGTATAGGGCAGCGGTCAGCAGTAGTGCACCTCAACCCTATGTATTGTGGACCTATACCAGTCCTTATGGAATAGCAGACTGTACCTCACTCAACCCTATGTACTGTAGCACCCTAGACCTTACCAGTCCTTATAAGGACCTTTGTGGAACAAGTAGGTTGTGAATGATTAGCAGACTGTACGTCAGTCCCTATACTGATGAAGGACTGCTGCAGTATAGGGCAGCGGTCAGCAGTAGTGCACCTCAACTCTATGTATTGTGGACCTATACCAGTCCTTATGGAATAGCAGACTGTACCTCACTCAACCCTATGTACTGTAGCACCCTAGACCTTACCAGTCCTTATAAGGACCTTTGTGGAACAAGTAGGATTTGAATGATTAGCAGACTGTATGTCAGTCCCTATACTGATGAAGGACTGCTGCAGTATAGGGCAGTGGTCAGCAGTAGTGCACCTCAACCCTATGTATTGTGGACCTATACCAGTCCTTATGGAATAGCAGACTGTACCTCACTCAACCCTATGTACTGTAGCACCCTAGACCTTACCAGTCCTTATAAGGACCTTTGTGGAACAAGTAGGTTGTGAATGATTAGCAGACTGTACGTCAGTCCCTATACTGATGAAGGACTGCTGCAGTATAGGGCAGCGGTCACCAGTAGTGCACCTCAACCCTATGTATTGTGGACCTATACCAGTCCTTATGGAATAGCAGACTGTACCTCACTCAACCCTATGTACTGTAGCACCTTAGACCTTACTAGTCCTTATAAGGACCTTTGTGGAACAAGTAGGTTGTGAATGATTAGCATACTGTACGTCAGTCCCTATACTAATGAAGGACTGCTGCAGTATAGTGCAGCGGTCAGCAGTAGTGCACCTCAACCCTATGTATTGTGGACCTATACCAGTCCTTATGGAATAGCAGACTGTACCTCACTCAACCCTATGTACTGTAGCACCCTAGACCTTACCAGTCCTTATAAGGACCTTTTGTGGAACAAGTAGGTTGTGAATGATTAGCAGACTGTACGTCAGTCCCTATACTGATGAAGGACTGCTGCAGTATAGGGCAGCGGTCAGCAGTAGTGCACCTCAACCCTATGTATTGTGGACCTATACCAGTCCTTATAGAATAGCAGATTGTACCTCACTCAACCCTATGTACTGTAGCACCCTAGACCTTACCAGTCCTTATAAGGACCTTTGTGGAACAAGTAGGTTGTGAATGATTAGCATACTGCAGCAGAAGGGCAGCAGTCAAGTATAATATTCTTTCTATATTTGGAAGAAAGAATATTATACGTGTACAAGCCTATTACTATACCACTCCTGAAAAGAACCTTTGTGGAACTAATAGTAACAGCTACTGATTAAACTGACTGTCCCTCACTGCCTCACACACAGTTTCCTGCCTGTCCCTATATAAACTGACAAAACAGAGGCTGCTGGAACAATAACTGGAATAGCACTTTTGTGGACCTGATAGTAACAGCTAATGATTACACTGACTGTCCCTGCAGCACACACTGTCCTGTCCCTTTCTGTAAACTGACAAAAGACACTCAGGCTGCTGCAACAATCACTAGCACAGCACTGCCTCAAACCTATATCCTGAACTACACCTAACACTTATACCATGATACCAGTCCTTAAAAGAACTTTTGTGGACCTAATAAATAGCGATTTGGGTCACAGAAGTCTCTCCCTGCTCCACACAGCAACCTCTCCCTATAGTGACAGAAGAAAGAATGTAAAATGGCCGCCGGATCGGGTGTATTTATAGGTTAGGGGGAATGTCCAAGTGTCCATGTGCTGTAATATCTCAATTGGCTGTCCTGTACCCCATGATGGATGTGTCATCATAGGTCAAAGTTCTTTTACACAGTAAATACGTAAGTCCGCCGGGCGAACGGCGGCAATAGTCCGCTGATCGGGCGGATGGTGAACAGCCGAAATTTGCCGCGAAACGACTGCCGGGCGAACCGTTCGGCCATCCCTACTCATTAGGACTAGCAGCCGATAGAGTGTTCAGATAAAGCGAAGCCTCTGCCACAGACTTGCATATAGAACATTGGAATAAAGTCTCTGCCACAGACTTGTTGTAGAACACTTGTAGTAACTGAAGGATGTAGACAAATTTAGAGAGCCCATTCACTTGGGATCTTTCAACTAAGCCTCCAGGCTCTTTCTGCAAAGCCAGCCTTCAGCGTGGTCTTCTCCCGAAGAGTCCTCCCCTGGTTGCTTCCTCAGTTGCTGGGCCTGTCCACAGATGAAACGGCACCGGACCACCTCTGATTCCTCCCTCCAGTTACTTTGCCTTGGGATAGCCAGCCCCGAGACTCAGAATTCGATGGATCCGCACCCCAGGCCATAAGAGCCATGGGGGCTGGTCAGGAGCACCAGGACCAAACAGACAGAAAGATCTTCTGGACCAGAAACCCCGAAGCACGTGATGTCAGTACCTTAAGTACCCTCTCTCAGAATGCACAGCAAGATGACACTCCCACTGGGCTGGCTCCGAGAAAAAGTGGCACTCAATGCGCCCAGCTAAACTGCGTTCTCACACTTGCCAGTGATGACAGCGCCACCTGTGGCCAAGCAGAACACAGTGCCATCCAGCTAGACTGGTACTGAAATCATAATTTGGTATAATTAAACCCAAAACCAAACTGCGGTTCTAGGAACTTTAAATAGAGAAAAACACATAGTGTGTGCTCTTCAGGAGTCGGCGCTACATACCCTTCTCCTATCCCAATATACGTTTTTAATTAACTACTCTGGTCTTGGTCTACACATTTTGAGAAATGATCGACCTCCGAGATAAAATGTGCTAATTCTTACATTATTTGATTAGATGAATTAGAAAACAGGTGATAAAGGTTCTGGTTGGCTAAAGTTTTTCAAGATATTTCACAATAATGATTTATACACACGGGGGGGTATATTTGCCTACAAGGGAGAGGGGTGTCTGATGACCATGATGCCTCGTAACTTCTCCACAAAGTACGGTAGATCAATGGAAATGGTACCACAGGGAAGTATATAAATTTATCTTCACTTTGAGACCAAATATTATTACCTAACTAATTTATTATTATTTTTTATTGCAAGGTGCATTTGTCTTGGTCAGATCTACACATCATACAGTTACTTCTGGTGACTTGTGAAAGTGTCATTGCCTAACATTTCCAAGGAACAGTTGTGTGATGTTTTCCCTCAGAAGTCACAATGCCACAGATATCTTCTACTACATTTTTTCCTCAGTTTAGGTCGATAGGTATTCTTCTACATATTTTTGGTAGAAAAAAATCACAATAAGCGTATATTGATTGGTTTGCGCCAAGGTTATAGCATCTACAAAATAGGGGAAAGATTTATCAAATTTTTATTATTGTAGTGGCTACTAGTAATGGCGGCGATCAGCGATTTTTTTCGGGACTGCGACATTATGGCGGACACATCGGACAATTTTGACACATTTTTGGGACCTTTCACATTTATACAGCGATCAGAGCTATGAAAGTGCACTGATTACTGTGTAAATTACATTGGCAGGGAAGGGGTTAAACACTAGGAGGCGATCAAGGGGTTAACTGTGTTCCCTCATGTGTGTTCTAACTGAAGGGGGGAGGGGACTGTCGTGGGGAGATGACAGAGCGCTGTTCATACTTTGTACACACAATCAGTCAAACAGCACGGCATTGGATGGTGTCAGTAAGGCAGTGGACATGACAGCAGGGCAGGGCATGGTGTCAGTAGTGCAGTGGACGGTGTCAGTAGAGCAGTGGACGGCATCAGTAGGGCAGTGGATGGTGTCAGTAGGACTGTGGATGGTGTCAGTAGGGCAGTGGATGGTGTCAGTTAGACAGTGGACGGTGTCAGTAGAGCAGTGGATGGTGTCTGTAGGGCAGTAGACGGTGTCAGTAGGGCAGTGGGTGGTGTCAGTAGGGCAGTGGACGGTTTCAGTAGGACAGTAGACGGTGTCATTAGGGTAGTGGGTGGTGTCAGTAGGGCAGTGGACGGTGTTAGTAGGACAGTGGAAGGTGCCAGTAGGGCAGTGGACGGTGTCATTAGGGCAGTGGGTGGTGTCAGTAGGGCAGTGGATGGTGTCAGTAGGGCAGTGGACGGTGTCAGTAGGGCAGTGGATGGTGTCAGTAGGCAGTGGATGGTTTCAGTAGGGCAGTGGATGGTATCAGTAGGGCAATGTACCTCGATCCAAAAACCCAAATCAGCTCTACTGAACCCAACTCCATCCAAACTGCTCACAAAGCCGCATTGTGCATTCTATAACACTTTCAAGCTCCTTTTGATTACCAAAAAAAATCCAAAAAAATCCAAAGCAATCCACAGGCACCCCACAAATAGAGAAGAAAATATCAGATAAAGGTTACTGAGTGAGCACAGGGCAATATAGTAAATATGCCAGGATGGGACTGCAGAGGGTACAAGACTGCGATCTTCAATGTCCCTGGAAAGACCAGCATGACAAGTCCCACACCGGAAAGATTGTGGACTGTGAACTTGAGGAAAGTAAAGCAATGCCGAGGAAAGGAAGGACCCTCAGCTCTGCACCCACCCAGCGGTCGTGTCCCTTGGCTCTGTCTGTGCAAATCACACTCCGGACAGGTCACATACTGCATAGCTCCCAACTGTCCCTGATTTGGAGCAATGTCCCTCTGTCCCTCTTCCCCCCTCATTTGTCCCTCATGTTGGTCTGATCCATATAGTTGTATATAAAATGCACTTTTTATCTTTCAAAAACTGTTTCCCAGAGCTAAACCCTTCATCCAGTTTCTAAATTTGCAGCATTTGTAAATTTTAAAAGCCAATATAAAGGAATAGTGGTGGTAAAAATAAAACCTTGTGGATTGGAGTAACCTTTTTTGGGGCACCCACTAATTAGGGGTACTTTGTCACAGTAAGTGGACTTAGCACTATATGACCGTATAGTGTGACCAAACCCCCGTCATTTTTTGGGAGCCGCCACTCGCGGCACATCGCCGTTGACCGCGGTGCGCTCAGTGCGCCTGCGCGCCGCTGTCTACGGCGCATGCGCCGTAGACAGCGGTGCCTGTCTTTCAGCAAATATCTCCTAAACCGTGTAGGTTTAGGAGATATTTCTTGGACCTACAGGTAAGCTTTAATCTAGGTTTACCTGTAGGTCAAAGTTGGTTGTAAGGCTTTACAACCACTTTAAGCCAGCAAAATGGTCCCGGGCTGAAAGTGGTTAACTAGCCTTGCAGGAGGCCGGGGCTGTGTATCTGCAGACTCTGCACTGAGCAGACACTGGTGCGCTTCGCCACATCACCCCCCCCCCCCACCCGCTCACAGCACACTGTGTGCTTTACACAACACCGCACCGGCTTTGGGTTACTGGAGTGAAGATGGAGCGGACCGTGACCACTGTTTGGTTTGGGAACCTTGCTCTGGCCGATATCATGTGCTGCTTGTGTCTTCCATTCATTGTAGTGCAGTACTTCTACCAAGAATGGCTGTACGGTCCTGCCTTCTGCAAGATGTTATTTTTCATCCTCTTCCTTAACATGTACACCAGTGTCTTCACCCTGGTGGCCATCAGCATTGACCGATGGATTCTGGTTGTCCATCCCGTGTGGGCCCGAAATCACCGAAGAATCAAAATGGCGTGGATGATATGCTTGGTTATTTGGATGTTGTCCTTCGTGATGTGTCTGCCTACCGCCATCTACAAAAAATATCACACCTTTGATAACAGGACCTTCTGCTATTCAGAAGATCACATAATAGAGTCCTTCTATCTTGCAAGTGCAATTTTTGGATTTCTGATCCCTCTTATTATCATTTGTATCTGTTACATTCATCTGGCTTTTGCAGTAAAAAATATCAGATTTTCTGAAGTAGGTAGAAAAACCATCAAGATGTCAATAAGTGTTATTGTCGTGTTTTTCATCACCTGGACCCCCTACCACATCATCGGAGTAACCCTGCTATACACTTTCAATGGTGTACTGCTCATCCTGGACCTTCTCTCACTGCCTCTGGCCCTGCTCAATAGTTGCATCAACCCAATACTCTACGTCTTCATGGGGAGAGATATGAAGCAGAAGCTGAGACAGTCTATTGGCGAGATCATACAAAATATATTTAGAGAGAACTTATTATCTCCACCAGGCAATGAGGACCAGCGCACCCCAGAAGAAGAAGAAGGACTCCCGATATAATGTATGGAATGGATTTGTAGATGTTTTAGAGTTTTTAGCTTTATTAGTGATTATAATGAACTGCCTTCTCAAAATCTTATCATTGCGTGTTAGGGCGGCCATACTGTATGTCATGAATAAGTCACATGGCATCAGGGCTTAGTGCTTATTGGCCATTTGGGGAGATAGGTGTTATCAGTATATGTGCACCCCCCCTCCCCCCTCCAAGTTGTCCAATCTGTCCACCAATCACTAAGCCGGAACAAGTCTGCTTATCTGTAAAGTCAGAAATCTTTATCTCTTTACTAGTTCAGGGCATGGGACACATAGTAGTGAAGGAAGAGGATAAAGATGACAGCCAGGAAACTGGCTTCTGCAGATGTAAAATAAGAATGACATATACAGTGTATATATACATGTATACTACCCACCAAAATAATAATAATAATAATAATAATAAATAGCTTTTTTTAAGCAGGAACGTGGGGGAACGAGGTTCCGGCACCTCCTGCACTAAATGTATGTAATGACAACGGGTGCTGGGGTGTCCTAAAGGGCTATTAAAGCTGGCTGCTTAGGGATCTATTGTTATTGGGGGCATCAATTGTTGTGGGTGGGCGGAGGGGGTCTATTTTTCTGGAGAAGTCTATGGTTGCTGGGGGGGGGCTTTTTTTCGTTGTTTGGAGTTTCTTGGTTGCTGGGAGGGGTCTACAATTTCGGAAGGGATCTACTGTTGCTGCCTGCTAGAAGGTTTATTCATACTGTATATATATATTGTTGCGGGGGAATCTATTGTTGCTGGAGGGTCTATTGTTGCCGAGGAAGTGTACTGTAGGTGTTGGTAATTTTATTGTTGCTGTTGTTGGGTTCTATATTTGCTGAAATGGATCTATTGTTGCTGGGGGAATTTATTTTTGCTGTTCAAATCTATTGTTGCTTGGGGATTTGTTGTTGCTGAAGGTTTCTATTGTTGCTGAGAGAGGAGGTCTATTGTTGCTGGTTGCAAGGGATACATTTTACTAGTTTTCTTGTTATTATTAGCACATTCCATATATATTACTTAGCATCACAAATTAACCACTTACAGAGCACCCACCATCGTTTTACGACGCTACTTTGAAAATGAATATCGTTGTTATGGCAGCTACCATAACCCCGGTATCCTCTTCTTCAGTGGACGGTCCTCTTTCAGATAAAAGTGGCAGTGGCGGAGGCAATCAGATCCTTCTTCCAGTTAGGCATAGAGACAAGTGAGGGGAAGATGCCCCCCACCACCCTCCTCCATACCACTGCAGGGCGGAAGTGACGTCAAAATGTTACGCCCATAACTCTTAAATAGACATTTTTTTTTTCTCAAAAGACATTTTATTTTATTTATTTTTTGCATTTTAGTGTAAATATGAGATCTGAGGTCATTTTGACCCCCCAGATCTCATATTTAAGAGGTCCTGTCATGTTTTTTCTATTACATTCCTTGTAATAGGAATAAAAGTGACACATTTTTTTTTTTTTTAATAGTGTAAAAAATAAAAATAAAAGGTCAAATAAATAAGAAAAAAATAAAATAAAAATGTAAACGCGCCCCATCCCGCCAAACTCACGCGCAGGAGCGAACGCATGCATGAGTAGCATGTGCATATGAAAACAGCGTTTAAACCACACAGGGTGAGGTATCGCCGCAATCGTTAGAGTGAGAGTAATAATTCTAACCCTAGACCTCCTCTGTAACTCAAAACATGCAACCTTGTAGAATTTTTTAAATGCCGCTTATGGAGATTTTTAAGGGTAAAAGTTTATCGCCATTCCACGAGCGGAGCGCAATTTTGAAGCGTGAAATGTTGGGTATCAATTTACTCGGCGTAATATCATCTTTCACAATATAAAAAAAAAAATTGGCTAACTTTACTGTTGTCTTATTTTTTTATAAAAAAAAAACTGTATTTTTCCCCAAAAAAGTGCGCTTGCAAGACCGCTGTGCAAATACGGTGTGACATAAAGTATTGCAACGACCGCCATTTTATTCTCTAGGGTGTTAGAAAAAATATATATATAACATTTGGGGGTTCTAAGTAATTTTCTAGAAAATAAAATGTTTTTAACTTGTAAACACCAAATCTCAGAAAGAGGCTCGGTCCTTCAGTGGTTAATACTTGGTTGCATATTCTCCAAAAGGGGCGGTACTGAGAGGCGGGTAGCGGGTGGAGCTAAGGGACATTGCTCGGAGGTGGGTAGGGGGCGGAGACAAGAGGTGACTCAGAAGTTGGGAGTACCTGCACCTATTCTGTGAGCAAAATTCCCTGATAATAATAATATAATAATAATATAATAATAATAATCAATTTCAGTCACTCGGGTTAAAAACAGAGGATGTTGTTGCTACATTTTGTAAATACTGTCCATGTAGAAGCCGCACTGCCGCATGAAGGCACCTCTGGTAAGTGTGGTCCCATACCCTGGACTATCTGAGTTCCCAACTATGGGACATATATAGCAATTCACAAACAGAGAGCAGGCTCACCTAGAGGAAGCAACACCCCAGAAGTCCAGACATCTCCTTTACAAGACACCTGAAGACTCCCGGTGATGTGTCTGCACCGAATCCCAAAAAAAACCCAAAAATGGTGGCAGCCTCGATCTGCGGGTACATGTGAGCACCCCAATACACAACACAATAAAAGAGAGTCCTCAGCACATTTTTAACCCCTTCAATACCGGGCACTTTCACCCCCGTCCTGCCCAGGCCAAATTTCAGCTCTGTCACATTTTGAATGACAATTGCTCGGTCATGTAACACTGTATATATATGATATTTTTATCCTTTTTCTTTCTTCACATAAATAGAGGTTTCTTTTGGTGATATTTAATCACTGCTGAGGTTTTATGCTTTGCTAAATAAATAAAAAAAAGACTGAAAATTTTGAAAAAAACATTGTGTTTTTTTTGTTTCTGTTTTAAAATTTTGCAAATAAATAATCTTTCTTCATAAATGTATTTCCTTATATAATATGTATTGTATTCTGCTACATTTCTTAGGTGAAAATAACCCAAATCAGTGTATATTATTTAATCTGTTATGTATTTATACATGGTGATCATATCCCCCCTTATGTATTTATACATGGAGATCATATCCCCCCTTATGTATTTATACATGGAGATCATATCCCCCCCTTATGTATTTATACATGGTGATCATATCCCCCCTTATGTATTTATACATGGTGATCATATCCCCCCTTATGTATTTATACATGGTGATCATATCCCCCCTTATGTATTTATAAATGGAGATCATATTCCCCCTTATGTATTTATAAATGGAGATCATATCCCCCCTCATGTACTTTTATGTGTTGATCATATCCCCCCCTTATGTATTTTTATGTGTTGATCATATCCCCCTTAATCTCCTGTTCTCAAGAGAGAATACATTTAGTTCCTCTTATCTTTCCTCATAGCCGAGCTCCTCCATGCCTCTTATCAGTTTGGTTGCCCTTCTCTGCACTCTCTCCAGTTCCCCGATATCCTTTTTGTGAACTGGAGCCGAAAACTGAACTGCATATTCCAGATGCAGTATAGACGTAGATTCCCTCTACACAAATATTAGACAAGATGATGCCTTGGAGGCCGTGGAATGGGTCCTAAACGGATCATCAGAACTAGAAGGTCTACAAGAGAAATTTATAATCGAAGCCATAGAACTGGCCATGAAGAGCAATTACTTTTGGCATGATAAATCATACTTTCGCCAACATAAAGGCATATCAATGGGTGCAAAGTATGCACCTAGTGTGGCAAACATTTTCTGAAGTAAGTGGGAACAAGAATAGATCTATGACAAATTTAGGCCAGGCATAGCATTATATAAAAGGTATATCGATGATGTAATTATCCTGTGGAGGGGATCGGAGGAAGTCTTGAAAGGGTTCTTAGAGGAGATCAACCATAAGCAATATCATATCTCCTTTTCCAGAGGATGGAATTCTGAGCAAGTCAACTTCCTGGATTTAGTGGTATATAGACAAGCAGACCAACCTACACGCACCTTTTTTATAGATACAGAACACAATGGGTATATCCCCACATATAGTTGCCACCATCCCAGATGGCTAAGGGGTATACCCAAGGGCCAACTCATGCAGATTTGCAGAAATTGTAAGGATACAAAGGAGTACACAAAACAGGCAGAGGTGTTGACAGAGAGATTTGTGGCAAAAGGATATAAAGAAAATATAGTGAGAGAAGTAGGAAAACAATTGGAAGCAATGGACAGGAGGGAGATTTTGAAGGATAAACCAAAACAAAAGAATTAATTCAGTATGGTGTTAGTTTTCAATTATCACAGACAACACAATGAATTTGAAATATAATATTAAAAAAATGGCCTACACTCTAGCCAAGCTCCTACCAGCCAGGCCAGGGTTTGTCTACCAAAGAGCTCCCAATCTGAGGGATAGATAGGTGAAAAATTTACCTGACCCTCCAAAAAGTTTGGGAACTTTTCTGGACCATAAAGGGTTCTACACATGTGGGAGATGCAAAATGTGAAGCACAATCAGAAAAAAGACCCAGAAAAACTACCACATTCACATCCTTTGTTATCAAAAAAGAATATAAGATAAATAAACTGATAACATGCCAAAGTACATGCGTCACATATCTGCTGACTTGTCCATGTGGCCTACAATATGTGGGCAGGACAACCAGGCAACTATGTGTAAGGATTAGGGATGAGCTTCGAGTTTGAGTCGAACATGAATTTGACTCGAACATCAGCTTTTCGATCGGTCGCTAAAGATCGAACTTTATGGAGAAATTCAAGTGGAGCGTCACGCCTCATAATGCACTACGTCATCACAGTGCATTGCTGGCTGATGATTGGCCAAGCATGCACTATGACCCACATGCTTTGGCCAATCACAGTGCCGTCAGCAAAGAGAGCCATAATTGGCCAAAGACAGGGTGCCTTTGGCCAATTATGGCTCAGGGGGTTAAGTACACGCCCCACACTATATAAGGCCGCCTGCATGTTGTGTACTGTATTGCTGGCGGAGAGAGAGAGAGAGAGAGAGAGAGCATGTGTCATTTACTTTACTTTGAGCAGGCAGTTTATTCAGTTAGCTTGATCTCACTGCAGACCGTTCCTGCTATACTGTTTCTAATATACTTCAGGTAGGCAGTTGATTCAGTTAGCTGTAGTGTATTTAAATATATATATATATATATATATATATATATATATATATATATATACATATATATATATATATATATATATATATATATATATATATATATACACTGTATCCAGTTTAGCTAGATCTCACTGCAGGTCATTTCTGGTGTACATTTTCAAATACACTTTCAGGCAAGCAACAAGTGGTTCAGTAATCCGCAGTGCATAAAATATATATACCGTCTCCTACATATATATCCACTACATTCTACTCTAGCCAAGCCTATATCTGACTGCAGGCCATTGCTCGTGTATGTTTTCAAATACACTTTCAAGCAGGCAGGCAAGTGATTCAGTGATCTGCAGTGCATAAAATATATATACAGTCTCCAACATATATACAGTATATCCACTGCATTCCAGTCTAGCCAATCCTATATTTGACTGCAGGCCATTGCTGGTGTATGTTCTCAAATACACTTTCAGGCAGGCAGGCAAGAGATTCAGTGATCTGCAGTGCATTAAATATATATACAGTCTCCAACATATATATATATATATATACACTGCATTCTAGTCTAGCCAAGCCTATATCTGACTGCAGGCCATTGCTGGAGTACGTTTTCAAATACACTTTCAGGCAGGCAAGTATTTCCAATAATCCGCAGTGCATTAAATATATATACAGACTCTAACATATATATATATCCACTGAATTCCAGTCTAGCCAAGCCCATATTTGACTGTAGGCCATTGCTTATGTACGTTTTCAAATACGTTTTCAAATACACGTTCAGGCAGGCAAGTGATTCAGTGATCTGCAGTGCATAAAATATATATACTGTCTCCTACATATATATCCACTGCATTCTAGTCTAGCCAAACCTATATCTGACTGCAGGCCATTGCTGGTGTACGTTTTCAAATACACGTTCAGGCAAGTGATTCAGTGATCTGCAGTGCATAATATATATACTGTATATACAGTCTCCTACATATCTATCCCCTGCATTGTAGTCTAGACAAGCCTATACCTGACTACAGGCCATTCCTGGTGTACGTTTTCAATGACATTTTCAGGCATGCGATTCAGTGATCTGCAGTGCATAAAGATATGTATATACACAGTCTCCTACATATATATCAACTGCATTCTAGTCTAGCCAAGCCTATACGTGACTGCAGGCCATTCCTGGTGACATTTTTCTAGTAAACTTCAGGCAGTGTTTTGATTATCTAATTTTACAGCATGTATGCAAGGCCAACAAATAAAGGCAGATGCTCACAGGCCACTAAAAGAGGGCAAGCAGACTCTGTGTCTAAAGCCAACAGTGCTGGTTGTGGACACGGTGCATCCTCAGCACGTGGCTGTGTGGCACGCTTGTCCCTTTTTTTCTACAGCTGGCCGTGTTGAGCTACAACATTCAGAAGAGTTGGTAGAGTGGATCACAAAGCCGTCCTCATCCTCCTCATCCTCTGTTACCCAGGCTAAGACAAGTTTGGTTGCCAATGCAGCTGCCAAAGTGGCCTATTCCATCTTCTCAATGGCATCTGTCTCCTTCCCTAGCCCCACCATCATGTCCTGAGGAGTTCCCTGAAATGTTCGACCACAGTGTCAGGTACATGCTGCAGGAGGATGCACAGGGATTTGAAGGCCCTGAGGATGGTACCCAGGTAGATGATGAAGGCAGTAACATGTGCCCAGAGAGAGGGGTGCCCAAGAAGGACAAGAAAGATGCCCTCCAGGGGCCAGCTTAAGGACAGCCAACTGACTGCATCACACCGCAGAGCTCCGCATGTGGGTCTTTTTTGAGATGTATGCATCAGATCACACCATTTATGTTTGCAACATATGTCTGAAGCATATCAAGCATGGCCAAAACAGCAGCTGCTTGGGCACCACATGCTTGACCAGACATATGTCAAGCTCCCATGTAGTCTGTTGGCAACAGTACTTAAAAGACCCACACCAAAGAACAAGGCAGACCTCTCCTTGCTCCTCATCAGCTGGGATCTCCAACCCCACTACACCTTTAGTCCTCTCAGAGACCTGCACTGAGAGGAATGAAGGTGTAGAATTAGGTGTCCAAAGCACTTGCGGGAAATCTGCTAGCGGTACACCAACATTCGATTGTAGCAGGCAAATTTCCCTACCCCAGTTGCTAAACCATTTAAAGAAATTCGGTCCCCGCCAGCCACAAGCTCAGTGGCTGAATGCTAGTTTGGCTAAATTGCTAGCACTCCAGCTGCTGCTTTTTCAGCTGGTACACTATGCCCCTTTTCGAGAATCTGTGGAATGTGCAATACCTCAGTGGCAGGTTCCTAAACGCCATTTTTTTTCGGAAGGCCATTCCGGCTCTCTACCAGCATGTGAAAGGCAATGTCTTGGTCTCGTTGGACAGGGCGGTCAGCGGCAAGGTGCATATTACCGCTGACTCATGGTCCAGCAGGCATGGACAGGGATGTTACCTTTCTTTCACAGCGCACTGGGTAACTCTGCTGGCAGCTGGGAAAGATACAGGACAGGTTGCAGTAACGTTGGGGCTTGTTCCACCACCACTCCTCCAAAATGCTGATAGTGGTGATTCTGCCACACCTCTCTCCTCCACCCCCTCCTCTTCTTCTTCCTCTATGGCCTCTTGCAGATTTGACCTCGGAACCAGCGGGGCTCTGTAGGCGTTCTAGGGGCTACACAAGCACTCAGGCAAAAAGATGCCACATGGTGCTTGAGTTGGTCTGCTTAGGGGACAGGAGCCACACTGGGGCAGAGATTCTGGCAGTTCTGCAGGGGCAGGTTCAGAAGTGGTTAACGCCATGCCAGCTTCAGGCAGGAATGGTGGCTTGCGACAATGGCACCAACCTCCTCTCCCCCCTCCAACAGGGACACTTGACCCATGTTCCCCGTTTAGCTCAGGTCCTTAATTTGGTGGTGCAGCGGTTCTTGTGCAGGTACATGGCTTACAGGATCTCCAGAGGCAGGCCAGGAATGTCTGTGGGCATTTCTGCCGGTCATATAATGCCAGTGCTCTGCTGGCTGACCTTCAAAAGGAATGCAACCTGCCCAAGAACCGCCTCATCTGTGACATGCCTACCAGGTGAAACTCAATGTTGGCAATACTGTAGTGGCTGCACAAGCAGCAGAGGGTTATCAATGAGTACATGTGCAAGTACGGCACAAGGACAGGGTGATGGAAGCTTGGCTTTTTTTTGCCACGCCAGTGGCTAATGATCAAGGATGCATGCACTGTCCTGTCACCATTTGAGGAGGCCATGAGGATGGTGAGCAGTGACAGTGCATGCATGAGTGATACTGTCCCTCTTGTCTTCCTGTTGGAGCACATGCTGCGTGGAATAATGGACAGGGCACTTGAGGCAGAACAGAGGGAGGAAGAGGAGGACTTCCATACCTCTCAAGGCCCCCTTTATCCAGACAATATTCCTGCAGGCCCGCATATCACACAGAAAGAGGAGGAGGAGGCGGAGGAGGAGGATGATTGTGTCAGAATGGAGGTGGAGCCTGGCACTCATCATCAGCAGCAGTCTTCAAGAGATCGTTTTCAGTCCCCAGAAACCCATGGACTTGTACGTGGCTGGGAGGAGGTGGCTGCTGATCATGACGTCCTTAGTGACCCAGAGGACTCCGGACCAAATGCCTCAGCAAACCTATGCTGCATGGCCTCCCTGATCCTCCAAAGCCTGCAAAAGGACCCTCGGATTTGTAGTATCAAGGAGAGGGATCAGTACTGGCTGGAAACCCTTCTTGATCCACGTTATCCAGCCTTTGCAGAGGGAGCAGAGGATGAAACATCTTTGGGAGGCCTTGCAGAAAGGTTTGTGCAATGCATTTCCAGAGCCCGGGAGGTTGCAATTTCCCTGTCCTCCTGGAGAACGTGTTGCTGAGGCTTCGGTCAGTCACAGAAGGAGCGGTGGAGAAGGTGACCGTCTGACTGATGCGTTTAGACAATTTTTTAGTCTGCTGCCCCAAGGTATGATCAGTTCCAGCAACCATCGCCAGCATCTGATTTACATCGTGCAGGAATACCTTGGGGAAGATCAGACTTGGAGACCTTTCCAACCAAAAATCCACTGAGTTACCGGGTCTTGAGGATGGATCACTGGCCAGAGCTTGCACAGTATGAGCTACTGGCCTGTCCTGCATCCAGCATTCTATCTGAACACACATTCAGTGCTGCTGGAGGCTTTGTAACCGATCACAGAGTGCGCCTGTCCACAGACTCGGTTGATTGGCTCACCTTCATAAAAATGAATCAGTCATGGATCACCAGCTACCAAGCACCTGATGCTGATGTAAACGATTCATTTTTTTATGAATGTGAGATCCTTTGAAGACTGCCTATGCTGATGCTTGAGTGACTATCCTGTTATGCTGAGTGACTATCCTATTCCTCCTCAATGTTCATGTTGATAGCTTCTAAGAACATTATTGGCACCACCACCAGCGCCTAAAACCCAATTTTTCTGCCCTTGTTTAACAGGGGCGTGTAATTACAATTTTTGCTGTAATATTTCACAGCAGGGCACGTTCCTGTGCTCAACTAGACTATCTGTAAGGGGTTGCAGTGTTGTGAGATCAGCACCAGTGCCCAAAGCTCAATTTTTCTGCCCGTGTTTAACCGAGACGTGTAATTAAATTTTTTGCTGTACTATTTCGCAGCAGGGCCCATTCCTGCGCTCAACAAGAGCATCTGCAAGGCTTTTGCAGTGTTGTGTCACCACCACCACCATCGCTGCCGCCTAAGGCCCAATCTTTCTGCCCCTGTTTAACAGGGGCGTGTAATTAAACATTTTGATCTAATATTTCACAGCAGGGCTCGTTCCTGCGCTCAACAACAGAATCTGTGAGGGGTTACAGTGTTGTGGCACCACCACCAGTGCCTAAGATCCAATTTGTCTGCCCCTGTTCAACAGTGGTGTGTAATTACAATTTTTGATATAATATTTCACAGCAGGGCCCGTTCTTGCGCCCACCAAGTGTAACTGTGAGGGCTTACAGTGTTGTTGCAACACCACCACACCACCACCAAAGGCCCGATTTTTCTGACTCTGGTAAACAGGGCATGTAATTACAATTCTTGATATAATAGTTCACAGCAGGGCGTTCCAGCGCTCACCAAGAGTAACTTCGAGGGCTTACAGTGTTGTGGCAACACCAATACCGTAGGCTCAAATTTCCTACTTTCAAACATCCAACTTACAAACGTCTCCTACTTCAAAACGGAAGGAGACAACAGAAAGTGAGATGAAATCTACCCCTAGGAAGGGAAATTCTTCCTGTAAGCCCCTGTACACACGGTCAGACATTCCGACAACAAACTCCGTCAGATTTTTTCCAACGGATTTTATCCTAAACTGGTGTTGCATACACAGGGTCGGACAAAGTTGTCGGAAAATCCGATCGTTCGGAACATGATGACGTTCGTTCGTTGCCACGGTACTACGTTGCGACTAGTAGCCAATAGCTTTGGTCTCGTAATTTGATCTGAGCATGCGTGGCACTTTGTCCGATCAGAATTCTCTAAAAACGATCAGACAAAGTCCCATCGGATCATGTTGTCAGAAAATTTTATCTCCAGCTCTCAAACTTTGTTGGTCGGACATTCCGATGGAAAAAGTCCGATGTAGCCCAAACACGGTCGGATTTTCCGACAACTTGGTTAGATCATTTAATTTTAATTTAATCATTTCAATCACATTAGATCTATCCTTGAATAGGAAATTTCCCTTGTTATGTTTAGGTACTGTATCGTGGGAAGGGTGAGTACTGTTTTATGCATGTTCATATAAGTTTTCTAAGGTATTCTTTGAAGAGACAATGGTATAGTATATGAATAATATGACTTCTCCCCTTTGCTAGTATGTTAGCTATAGAGCTCTGGAATGATAGGTGCTTGATTCTGCTTGAGAAGTGCATAATTTGTTGCACATGTTTAACATGTGTTTTGGTAACTCTTGGAAGGGTATCGGAATGGTATTTTTTGCAGGTTGTAAAATGTATGTGTTAGGTGGAAGGGGGTTGATTTTGACAGGTGGGTATTTTGGAAGAATGCCCAGGAGTGATGAGATTTAAGTAAGTGAGTAAGATATTAATTAAGAATATCCTACATTTTTTGAGGGCAAACTAAGTGAAGTAAGAAGGTAAAGGAGAGATTTGAGCTATTTATTAAAGGAAGGTGTGCATTTTGCAAGGTTTTTCAATGCATTGTTCTTTTTATATACAAGCCGGGTTTCAAAGCCATTTTAGAACTGACATAGAAGAAAGAAAAAAAAAGTGAAGGAAAGTTACATTTAAAAACGGGAAGTTAGCAGAGCTTGTTTTGAGAGTTAAAGGGGACATTCTATTTGCGTTGAGGAAATTATTTTAAAGGACAGCCGGGATGGGAGGTTTTGGGCAGATAAGGAAATTAACACAGAGAGAGTTTTGTTTAAAATAAGGATTTTTAAAGTGTCACAGCTAGTTTTATTTGGATTATCAGATAAAAGGTGTTGTTAAACTGGGGATGTTTTAGTGTAGACTTACCTTGTTTGTTTATTTGTGTGTCTGTTTGTTGATTATTTGTTTATGGTTGTTTGCCTAAGTTATAATGAGTCGGTACAGGTGGGTTGGTGGGATTTGCAGATCAGTGCAGATCCCTGTTTGGCAACGGGCACGGGAAAAAGGTTCAACCAAGGGTAAAAAGAGAGAGAGCTGGTGGGGAGGCTAGAAACCTTGTTGAAAGCACCCCACCTCGTGAAATGAGCAGCCCTGGTGCTGGGGTCTCGTGAGATTTTTGCGGGATTACGGTACCAGAGATTCATAGAGACATCAAGATGTTGGTTTATTGGGCAGTGATTAAAATTGCTGCTGGATGCACTGACAGGGGGACATGGTTACTGTTTTGGGGGGTCTGAGTTAGGTAGAGGGAGAATATGAATCTTCCTGCTTCCCCCTCGGATTTCCCCCAGATTCTTTCATCGCTCTCCGATTCTCCACCTCTGAGCTGGTGGGTTTGGGGGTGTGAATTCTGACATGGATCTCCGGTGAGGCGCTAGGGTCGCAGCTTCATGGACTGTTTGTGGACTGTGGTTCTCTCAAAAGCCTCGAAGTATCATAAAAACAAAAATAGAAGTGCGCCAAATCGTGTGATAAAGTTTGAACAAGTAGATTTTTATTCAACCGAATAATTTTAAGCGCTAAAAAATTACTCCACCGAGCCATACAAAAGTAAATGTATCGTTAAAAAAGAACAATTTGCTAGCAAAAAAAATAAATATAATGAACGAATGCTAAAGCACAAGGTACCCCTGATGACGTCAGACCTTTGACGAAACGATCGTCGGGTAGCTACGCTCACCCTTTGTGCTTAAGCATTCGTTCATTATATTTATTTATTTTGCTAGCAAATTGTTCTTTTTTAACGATACATTTACTTTTGTATGGCTCGGTGGAGTCATTTTTTTAGCGCTTAAAATTATTCGGTTGAATAAAAATCTACTTGTTCAAACTTTATCACACGATTTGGCGCACTTCTATTTTTGTTTTTATGGTGATATGATACTTCGAGGCTTTTGAGAGAACCAGAACGGACTTGGTGACTACGAGACATTCGAAGGTGTAGGTTGTCTTCCGGCTTCCTGTATCGAAACTCCTACGTATTCGCAGCCGCGCAGACCGGCTCACGAGAGGATCCGAGCTGATTCGGTGATTGTGCGATATCTGAAGGACTGGGTCGTTTTCCGGCTTTCCGCATCGAATCGTCTAGGTGTCCTTATCTGCGTATACCAACTGGTGATCTGGTAAGCCTCCATTTATTACTGATTTACAGCGGTGAAGGGTCCACGTGGTCAAGCACTATTTTTGTTTGAACAAACAAGATCAACTACACTTTTGTTGTTTATTGACATAGGACATTATTTACACTGTGTAGCACTACTATACACCTTTTGAATTTTTTTCACCTTTTCTTAAATGTATTGGACATTTGAGTTACAGATAATTGTTTTTTATCTGATAATTGATTTTTTTCACTAATGATTTTCACTTCATTTGGTTTTCACGAATATTTAGATTCTCATTATTTAGGTTTTTTACCAAAACTCATAAATTAGAGTATAAGATTGTTTTTGTTTTCTGAATTCAGATAGATGGTTGGGTAGTTGATATATGTCCTATGATCCTGCCAAGGCAGAGAGTGTTGCTAAAGTGGGCAGGTGAAAGGGACAGGGTAGGGTACTCATCTGTATTTTGTTTTGGGTGGAAGAGGGGAACAAACGTCAACTATATTTTCACCAGGGGTTTTGTGGGGAGTATATTTTTATATTTGTATTCCATAGTCAGCGAGTCAGGGACTTGCTGAAGTGGAAAATGAATGTTAACGAAGGATCTGATTCAGAAAAGTTATCTATAAAAAGGTACATGTTTATTGTTAAAATGTTGCAACTAGTGTCAGTCTATTCATGAAATATGTTGGGCATATACTAAGCCCATATTCACTCCATAGTAAATTGGAAACATTAAAAGGGGAATGTGAAATGTCACTGATAAAATTACCAAATGTTTTTTAAAGGAATCTGATCAGATGCAAATTTTTAGAGTCTGACTTTAAGACTATTTTGGGTGTGGTTGCCTATCCTTACATTATTAGAGTTAAAGTGTGTTTTTTTTTCTGATAACAGCAAATGTGCTATATTTGTGCAAATTGTTTTGATAGTGTTTAAGCTGTATTAACAATGATTTTGAAATATTGATTTTGACAGGGTTGAGAATATTATAATTAAAAAATCCAGAATTCGAAAGTAAATAAAAGGGAAGTTGTATATTCCAGGCGCTACGCCAGAGGAATTGTGGTTAGTAAAGAAAAAGAGAAGTGACTGCGTTGTGTAATTCTGGACACTAGAAAGAAAAATATTAAGGTTTGAAGGTGTTATGAATGAAATGAAGGATGAATGGAAATGGCCAGATGAATGTGGGATGAGAGAGAGTTGTTGTATGTGTGTCTGGAATGTGCACAACAGGGTGTCTCATATTGTGTTTAGGCCCATGTTATACTTTCCCTAAATTAAATTAAAAAGAATAGATTTTTTTGATTTGAATTGATTTTAAAAAGAATTGATTCAAAAAGGGATTTTGGTAAAGGAAGGGTGAAAATTTGAAAAAAGGTTTGAAGAAATGAAATGACTGTAATCAAGTTATATTGCTGCGTATATTGAGTCCATGGAGTACTAAAATGTGATGGGAAGGATTTATTTGAAATAAGCAATCAGAATGACTATTCTGGATATCTAACACAAAATCAAATAGATGGTGCTGCGCTCCCTTAGACCAATAAGCTAAATAAATTAATCCATATAAAGTGCTGACAAATAGATAAATGTACATAAAATATCAGTGAATAGACTCTGATTAACGTGACCAATCGTGATCAGTGATTAAGGTGACTAGTGCAAGCAAGAATTCCAATATAAAATAAATATATATATGTGCAAAAAAATATAAAATCGCATCAACCAAAAACAAGGTCGCATAAAAACACACGGTGATGGTGATGAATACAAATAAGTAAAATATCTCACAGAGTGTATGTAAAATATCAAAACAAAACTCAATAATAGTGAATCACTCAGTGCAATTCGAAATAAATAAGTCTCTTAAACTGCGAAATAAATTAAAGGTGACATAGGATCCATAAAGTGCTTCTCGTAGTAACAGGTGCAACAAAACGCAAAAGGTGCACACTCTGGTGTCTCTTCAGTGTCCCGCACCTAACAGTTAGGGTGGCCCCTTACCTTACTGCTGTAAGGTAAACAACATATGGAGACCAGGGTCTCAGATGGTAAAAGCGGTGTGCCCTTAATTCCAAATGGGAGGTCTTATCCCCACATCAAGGTGTCACAATGGCAGGATCTCACAGAGAGGGAAACAGGAGGGCTCCAAATAGTGAAGTATGTATACACTCTTTATTAATAAAAATCAATCAAAGTGGAGAGGTACTCACAAACAATCAGTTAAACAAGCGCAAGATATACAGCTGAGTATTCCATTCGTTTCTCAGACGTGACTTCCGGTAGCCACAAACGCTTCCTATTCCGACGCGTGTCGTCATGTGTCACATGACTTCATCATTCCCTGATGAAGTCATGTGACACATGACGACACGCGTCATGATTCACTATTATTGAGTTTTGTTTTGATATTTTACATACACTCTGTGAGATATTTTACTTATTTGTATTCATCACCATCACCGTGTGTTTTTATGCGGCCTTGTTTTTGGTTGATGCGATTTTATATTTTTTGCACATATATATATTTATTTTATATTGGAATTCTTGCTTGCACTAGTCACCTTAATCACTGATCACGATTGGTCACGTTAATCAGAGTCTATTCACTGATATTTTATGTACATTTATCTATTTGTCAGCACTTTATATGGATTAATTTATTTAGCTTATTGGTCTAAGGGAGCGCAGCACCATCTATTTGATTTTCTGTTATACTTTTCAGTGGTAGGGTCTATACCTCTGTCGGTGTTCTGCTGCAACCCTAATTTGGTTTTAGGTAGAGTTTATTTACCATAGCGCAGGGATATCTTTACTGTCATTTATTCTGGATATCTACCTTCTGAATTCCCAGGGTGTCAGTCATAGAGTGTTGGTGATGAAATGTTGTCTATCCATCAATGTTTTGTTTGTTGCTGATGATCAGACATATTTGCAAAGTTGGGAGACTTCTGAGTCAGAATATGTGTTTGGGTAAAATGTTCTGTCCTAAGTCCCTTGGGTCCACTTGGATCCCGGGAATAGAAGAAACTAAAGAGGTTTAAGTTTTGTTGAAGTTCTGCTATAATACTGGATTTGGAAAAATGTTTAGTTAAATATATTGAAGCTATATAATGAAAACCCTTGCTGAGAAACATCTTCATTCATGCATGTGTAGCGCCACCCCCGCAAGGGCCACTGTAATATACGGGTCTTCTGTCCCACACCAGTGATGGCTCGCCCTCCCCAGGATCTCAGTAACCCCAAAACACAGTTTAAACTTTTAGCTGGGCTTTATTCGAACTAGCAAAAAGCCCTGAAAAGAGATAAATTGATTAACAGAATACAAATATTAAGTGCAATAATATAATACAACTTCTCAGTAAAGGAAAACAGGATTTGTGTTCATTCACTTTAACCGCCAGTGGGAGGCCTTGTCTGAAATGCACTGAACAAGTGGTGAACAAAACTGTACAATACAATACAAAGAATAATGTTCAACAATTTCCCAAAAGTGATATTACTGACTATAAGATCCTACCGAGGTCTTGTAGGTTCTAGCTAACCACTGGCCAGTGGGAATTCTATTCACACAAACACACACACAGAGTCTGCCAGCGTTGGGGCCCTTTAAATCCTGTGTTTGAGTACTCAGACTTTTGTGAAGTAATATTTGTAATCCACAGAATGGAAAGGGGGATCTTCACAAAGTGTCACAAAGATTAACAGATGTGGAAATCCACCTTCAGATAAAGCTGCATTAACAGTAAATAGGACCTAGCAGCTAGATCCACATACACAAGGATGGCAGAAGATCTCTCACCATTAGATGCACTTGATATATCTTCCTTCCAGCAATTGGTAGATTGATTGCTGTCTCAGTTGACTGGATGGTGATGGGAGCAACACAGGCCACAGAAACCTCCAAACAGGATAATGATGATGATTGCTGCAGCACTGAAATTGGTCTCTAGATTTCTCTGCACTGTTAGCACATCTTCAGTAATCAGGCAGAATAACACACTGCAGACTCCCCTCTCAAGTGTGCACCTTCCTTAGGAGAGTCACAGGCTCTGCAAGTGCTCAAGAGTTAAACACATGGGATACTTTCTTCTGTCTGCCTGCCACCATGCCAGTCTGTCTCTCCTCCTGTGTCCTCCTCTCTCTCCCCCAATCACAGCTCTCCTGGGTAGCTATCCAATCCTGTCTTTCATTGTTTTTGTTGTTAGGGGTGGGCTTCTTTCTTAGCTACAGCAGGCCCCAGTCTACCTTCAATCCTGCAGCTATCAGTTTAGCCAGAAAATGCAATGTAATGTTTCAGAGAGCAATATTCTGCATATATTACAGAGGCAATACTAAGCCTGTGCTACATCCACCCCCTTCTAAAAAAATCTTTGGTCCCCCAAAGAGAGAGATGAGTGCAGTTAATAATAACATAGCATTTGTACAGTAACCTTACACATGGACCAACAAATTAGGCCTATGATCTTAGGCTGATTTTATGACATTTCCTAACAAATGCATTAGGTAATGGGACCTGCCACCAAAGTGTGTTAGGCGATGGGTTGGGGACATCGGTCACTGGTACCACCATAGAATGTGCCTGAGAATCAGGAAGTCTGTGAACAGTGGGAATAGCTTCTTCTGAGCTTGTTCCAGGGGTGTCATATGTTAATCTAAGTGGGGGGTCTCACTGCTCTCTTAGCTCTCTGTTCTTTGGGCTGAAGACTAGTCTCTTCACAGGATTCTCCATCCGGTTCAAGGTGGCTTTCCTCAAACAGTTTTTCTTCAAGTTCAGAGGAACTCCCATCCGGAAACCCTTCATCAGGTTCATGGACTAACTGGTAAGCTTGCTCTACTAGCTCTGAATTTCCTTGCACCTGGGGCACAAATTCTGATGCATCAGGCCGGAGCACACTTGAGGGCTGATTAGCAGTTGATGTGGAGGGAGTGGCATCCATGGGCTCAGATGGCCACAACCATCCTACCTCAAGCTCATCATCACTGTCATCTTCTATTGTTGTGGCCTCATCTGGCAGTAGAGGTTGAGACCTAGTAACTGGAACTTGCCTGAAAGAAGATGGTTTGGGTAATGACGTCTCTGTTCTCACAGGTACCCTGACGGTTTCACTCAGAGGTAGTAAATGATTTCGATGCCAGGTCTTCAGGGGACCCGTTTTTCCATCAGGCCGAATTTGGTATACAGGAAGACCAGGCAGTTGCTTGCAGACAACATATTGTTGAGAACTCCAATGGTCAGCTAACTTATGCTTTCCAGAAAGACCCAGATTCCTCAGCAACACCTTGTCACCCTGCTGTAAATCATGAATCCTAACTTTCAAATCATAATTCTTACTGTTCCGCTGACCTCTAACACCAGAAGCTTCTTGTGCCTTCTCATAGGCTGTCTTTAAGTTCTTTCTGAGCCTATCCACATAGCCCCTGTAGGATGTAGTGGAAGTTCTGTCTATTGAGACACCGAAGGCCAAGTCCACTGGCAGATGAGCTTCTCTTCCAAACATCAGTCTATATGGTGAGTAACCCGTTGCGTCATTTTCAGTACTGTTATAGGCATGAACCACAGCGGAAATGTGCCTGCTCCAATGCTGTTTTCTGTCAGATGGAAGGGTTCCAAGCATGTCAAGGAGGGTACGATTAAACCTCTCTGGTTGAGGATCCCCTTGAGGCTGGTAAGGTGTCGTTCTCGATTTTTTGATACTCAGAAGATCCAATAGCTGTTTAATGAGCCTGCTTTAAAGTCTCTTCCTTGGTCAGAGTGAATTCTCTGAGGTAATCCATAATGAACAAAGAATTTCTCCACTAACACTTTGGCGACTGTGACAGCTCGTTGATCTCTTGTTGGATAAGCCTGGGCATAACGGGTGAAATGATCAGTCACTACCAACACATTCCCTTGACCACTCGTGTCGGGTTCCAGACACAAGAAATCGATGCACACCAGATCCATAGGACTTTGACTCTGTAGATCACCCATTGGGGCAGCTCTGGAAGGCAAAGTCTTTCTCTGGATGCAGCGAAGGCAGGAGCGACAGTAACTTTTGATTTCAGTTCGCATACACGGCCAGTAGAAATGATCCCTAACTAACTTAAATGCTCTATCAGGTCCCAAGTGTCCATGTTGATCATGTAATGCATTCAGCACTGTCCCACTATGCTTCTCCGGGAGGAACAGCTGCCAACTCTCCTCTGGATCATCCGAGGGGCCCCTTCGGTAGACCACTCCATCTGAGAGCTGCAGTCGATTCCACTCCTTGTGAACCAATCGAGCCTCCTTTGGGGAGTCTGCTGTGAGTAGAAGTTCTGGGCGACCACTCTCCAAGGCTTTCAAAGTCAGAGAACAAAGGGGATCTTCTGTTTGATCCTTCCTCAAGTCTTTCTTGGAAAGGGTAGGCAGTCCCTCATCCCTCACTTGGGTCAAGTCACAATAGAGCTTTGGGACCCCAACAGTGGTGACTCCAATGGCTTCGGCCCCTGACGCTCCTCTGGCTCGGTACTCAATCCATTGACATAAATCATGTTCTTGGTACAACACACCACCTAGTCCTTCTCTGCTGGCATCATCATGGCTTGCGGTTGTCAGCGTAGGCTAAAACTGGTGCATTGGTCAAGCTCCGTTTCAACTGAAGGAAAGCTTGTTCGCACTGATCAGACCACTCTCCCTCTATGGACTCCTGAGACTTTCTCGCTCCACTGATTTGCCAGACTACTTCTGGGACCTCTTGCTCTCCATCATCTCCAGCCCGCAAAAGCTCAGTGAGAGGTCTGGCTATTTTGGCAAATCCCTCCACAAACCTCCTGTAGTAGGAGCAGAACCCAAGAAAAGATCTCAGCTCTTGCACATTTCTGGGCCTGGGCCAAGTGGTAACGGCTTCCAACTTCTTGGGGTCAGTGGCCACTCCCTCTGCTGAGACAACGTGCCCAAGGTAGGTGACTGTTGACTGGTAGAACTGGCACTTCTCAAGGGACAGCTTCAATCCCTCTTCATAGAGTCGCTTCAGAACCTTCTCTATACGCTCCTCGTGTTCTTCCAAAGTCCGCCCAAAGACAATTATGTCGTATAGGTACACTAACACTCCAATTAAGTTCATATCACCAACAGTCCGTTCCATCAAGCATTGGGATGTAGCAGGGGCTCCAGACAGACCCTGTGGCATCCTTTCAAACTCAAAGAACCCCACTGGGCAGATGAAATCGGTTTTCTCCCGGTCATCTGGATGCATCGGGATCTGATGGTACCCACTTCTCAGGTCTAACACGCTGAACCATTTGGCACCTGAAAGGCATTGCAGGGCATCTTCTATTCATGGAGTGGTGTACTGGTCTGGAATGGTTCTTTTGTTGAGAGTGCGATAATCGATACGGAGTTGTGTTTTTGCCCGTTCTTTCCATTCAGATGTCATAGGAGAGCCTTTTGGATAGAAATACTCCTCTGGTAACTCTTCCTTGGCTTCCCCCCACTACACTGTGTTGTGTGATGGGTGTGGCTGGATTTACCTGCCCTATCATCATTCGAGTCCGAAGCTTCACTGGAGAATCAGTAACATTACGAACACTGACAGGAACTTTTCCATGGGTTCTCTGTAAGGCCTTCATAGAGATTACTTCTGGAATCAGTTCCAAACCTGAATTTGTCTTCTGTGGGTCACCTTCAAGGATAACATAAGGACCAGGTTGGTCCCAATTCAGTTTGACTGAAGCCCGCAAACATGTTACTTCACCTGGCTGCAAGACCTTTTCCATCTTGTCCAACTTCTACAATTTTCCCACTCCTTCTGTTGGGGCATTTTGTTCATGGACCAATCGCTGGTACACTGAGCGCAGCATCGGATGTACACTTTTAGCTGCATCTTCACCCTCTGAGACCTGAGGAGTAAGTAGCCGACGAACCAAGTCAGTGTTCATCCCCACAATCAAGGAACTCAGATTAGCCCCCGGGGGGCGGGGACATACAATGGCCAATGTGTCGGAAGTCTCTTTCTGCCCTACAACAGATGGGCCAAATTCAAGCTTGACCGGAAGATATCCGTCATAGGGGAGCTTCTCAGTTCCTATACCCCAGATCTCTAGACTTTCTAACTTCTGCAAGGGCAGATGTTTCAGGTGTTTATCATAGAAATCACGGTAAATTACTCACTTGGGCACCAGAGTCTAGAAGGGCTTTTGTGTATACACCTTCCACCTGAACTGGCACTATAGGAGAAGGACCCACCAGCTTTTCAGGCAACTTGCTTGGTTGTTTTGATGCAGCTTGCTTGGCTGTTTGGGCTTGAATCCCTCTTTTGGCCTGGGCCCGTTTCCGTTGTCGTCTGGACTGACAGTTTTGGTTGTGATGTGCACCGATCTCCCGTGATCCGGGACCCGACTCTGAGAGTAGCTTGGGCAGCCTAACTGAGGCTTTGGATGAGGCTTGGTACAAAGGTTTAGGCCTCACCCGCCCTTCATTTAAGACTTGTGAACTGGAGCGAGTTGACTTAGATGGGCACCCGGCTGGCTCCCTCACCAGGGCCCTCTGGAGTTTCCCGTCGGCTTATGATGTACTCTTCGTGGCTTTGTTGGGCTGGGACAGTCATGTTGATAGTGACCGATACCCCCACAATTATAGCAGACCACTGAACTAAAGGGCTCTCCAGCAGGAACATTCTGTATTGCCTCTGCCCTGGTTGGTTTCAATATCTTTCTCCCCTCTGGTATGGCAATTCTGGCAGACAGCGATGTCATCAACTCCATCATCTGTGACATCTGAGTTTTCAAAGCCATTACTTCGGACTGGACTTCTACTATGTCCATGGTTCCTACTTCTACGGTGAAAGCCGCATGTAAAGCACTAGCAGGTTTTTTTAGCCTTAATTAAAGCCTCTTCTTCTAGGATAGTTTTGACCAATTTGTAGTAAGTCAATGGCTTGTTCTGGTCTCTAGCCCGAAATTTCAACATTATGGGATCCAGTGGGAGTGCTCCTTTAAGAATTTGATCCAACAAAGCTTTGCTTGCATGACTCGGCTCCATGCCTCCTTTTAGAATGACCTGATGAAGTATTTTATCCAGTCGTTGGACATAAGCGGATAACTCTTCTCCTTCATTTTGATAGGTGTGTGAGAACATATAAATTAGCTCAGCACAATCCTCCACCCCTCCAAAAACCTCTCGTAAAGCTTCTAGACACTCAGTGGCTGTGCAGCCTGGCTTGTCCCTTTTTAGATTTCTGATTACATCTGAAGCAGGAGATCTTAGGCTCTCGATTAACCTTTGTCTTTTTACTGTGTCAGCGACTTCCCATTCTTCCACAGCCTGATCTGCCTGATCTATCCAGGTTTCAAAGTCCTCTTCCTCGGATGGAACAGGGACCTTCCCAGAATAGGACCGCAACTTTCGATATCCATAATTAGCAGATGTGGCTGAGTTTTGTGCCAACGTTTCCACCAGCTTTCCCATATCGGTAAAGAATGTAGCAGGAGGGAACCCTGTAGTTGGGATGGAAGTAGTAGCTGATACTCCTGGTCCTGATGTTGTTGAGCTACCATTTTCAGGGTGATCATCCAGCATACTTGGCCTTATAAGCTGAGCTTTGAGATCCCCTGGTAACTGTATGCTATCTCCCTGGAAACAGGTCGGGATTCCTCTTTTCCATTCTAGCAAAGCATAGGCGCAAGAGGCTATCCGATCAACTTTCAGGTCCAACATGAATGTTTTCTGATCAGGCATCAAAGCCGACACTACTTGCTGGATCTGTTTCTCAGTCCAGGTGGCACCAGTGAGACTCATAATTACACAGAGCCCTAACCTGCCATTTTGTTCTTCACACCACTTGGCAGCAATGACTGGGTCCATCATGGTGACTTGGCTGGTAGAGGTAGCCATCACTCTGTGACAGGGACCAGAAGGTATCCCGGACGAGCCCCCACATGTAGCGCCACCCCCGCAAGGGCCACTGTAATATACGGGTCTTCTGTCCCACACCAGTGATGACTCACCCTCCCCAGGATCTCAGTAACCCCAAAACACTGTTTAAACTTTTAGCTGGGCTTTATTAGAACTAGCAAAAAGCCCTGAAAAGAGATAAACTGATTAACAGAATACAAATATTAAGTGCAATAATATACTACAACTTCTCAGTAAAGGAAAACAGGATTTGTGTTCATTCACTTTAACCGCCAGTGGGAGGCCTTGCCTGAAATGCACTGAACAAGTGGTGAACAAAACTGTACAATACAATACAAAGAATAATGTTCAACAATTTCCCAAAAGTGATATTACTGACTATAAGATCCTACCTAGGTCTTGTAGGTTCTAGCTAACCACTGGCCAGTGGGAATTCTATTCACACAAACACACACACAGAGTCTGCCAGCGTTGGGGCCCTTTAGTTTAGCCAGAAAATGCAATGCAATGTTTCAGAGAGCAATATTCTGCATATATTACAGAGGCAATACTAAGCCTGTGCTACAAGTAGAAGAAATATCTGTAGGTAGACACAAGAAGAGAGGAGAGTAGCCACTACCCTCCATCCAGCCCAGGTCACCAGAAACCACCAGTGCCTTTGGGTCCGACTCCGAGGAGACTGTGCTCTTCCAGTGCTGCCACATATCTCTGCATTGATCTGGATGACACACAGCCTAGAATTATCTTCTGTCTAGTGAGTGCATTACTTTGAATAAATCTATTTTCTGTTACATTGCTACACTCAGATCGGCTCTGCTCTCCTCTCTTCTAGTCTTGCATGCCAATCACTCTGAGTAGGGTCTTGCCAGCGTAAATCCAACCATGTGTGTTCTAGAGACCCCCAACTAGCTTTGTGGCTTCATCTCTATAAAATGTCCCCCCTTTTATCACATGTACCTTATCTGTTTAATGAGCCTTACAATATTTTGGGGTGAAGTTTATGAGGTGAAGACCTCTGATCCTTGTCTACTCCCTTTACTGTATTGTTTTATCTCCCTAGGAAAATTAAAGTAAAGAATTAAAAAACACGCTCAAATTTTTCAAACATTTTCGTATTTATTTCTATATTACACTTTATATTATGTTTATGGGACGCATGGAATATCTGAGCTAGCTTACAATTAAATTTGTATAAGTCATGACACTCTACAGATACATTATACAATCCTCTATAAATATATAGAAAAGCAATTTCGGAAGAACAGCGAATGCAGACCAGCCTCAAGCAGTCCAGAAGTAGATTCTTTGGTCGGTGTCTGAGGTCTATAATACAATTATTGATAAACTGATTGATTGTTAGATTGGTTACAAAGTATCATTTACAAAAGCCTAGATGTTTAGTCTTGTGATTTCCGCTAAAGAGGAAGATCAGAGTTCAGATGGGCTGAACCCCCATTCCAACAAAGACCACATGACCAAATGGCAATTATTATTATTATACAGGATTTATGTGGCGTCAAAAGAGTTTTCACAGCACTTTACAAAACAAAGAGAGACAGTCAGTTACCAAATATTATAAAGGGGGAGGGGGAGGGGGAGGTGGTTGGATGAGTTGATGGAGAAAGTAAAAGTTCAGTCTTTAGGTGGAGGCCAGGTAGACGTCCCTGAAGATATGCATATTCAGGGATCACCTAAAGGTGGACAGAGTCGGAGACATAAAGGTAGATGGAGGTTGGAAGTTCTAGAACATGGGAGAAGTTTTGCCAGTGGCGGCTGGTGTTTTGTTTTTTTGAGGGGGGCAGCAAACAATCCACCGCCATATCTCCCCCCTGGGTCACAGGCAGCACCCCCCTCCCCCAGGTCAGTCAGTCAGTCAGTGGCGGGTGGTGGCGGCTTCTCTCTGTGCTGCAGGCAGCTGCTTCCTCACTTCCCCTGTGTCTCCTAATGGCGGCCAATCCGATCAGATCTCCTTTTCGGCCAATCGGGTGACGGGTCTCAGGGCCCGCTTCCTGACTGGCCGGGAGGAGAATCAGTGTTACAATGGCGAATATTCATTCACTATTGTCACACAGCTGCATCCGGAGCCCACCCTTTTTTGAAGCTTATTAGAGCCTCTGGCTCGAATCATGGAATACAAGCGACCGGCCGGAGGCATTGATGAGGGGGGGCCTATGGAGGGGCTGCCACTGGGTTTTTTAGAAGTCTTAGAAGTCTTGGAGATGAGCATGGGAAGAGATGATGTTCAAGCTAGAGACAAGGAGGTGTTGGAAGGAGCACAGAGGGTGATATTTTGAGACAAGGTTGGTAATGTAGTTCAGGGCAGAGTGATGGATGGCTTTGTATGTTGTTGTTAGAATTTTGAATTGTATTCTTGGTGGAAGGCAGTGGATTGGCAGAGAGGGGTGGTGGATACTGGGTGGAAGCCAGTGGAGGGATTGGCAGAGAGGGGTAGAGGACACTGAATGGAAGCCAGTGGAGGGATTGGCAGAAAGGGGTGGAGGACACTAAATGGAAGCCAGCGGAGGGATTGGCAGAGAAAGAGGTGGAGGACACTGAATGGAAGCCAGTGGAGGGTTTGGCAGAGAGGGGTGGAGGACACTGAATGGAAGCCAGTGGAGGGATTAGCAGAGAAGGGTAGAGGACACTGAATGGAAGCCAGTGGAGGGATTGGCAGAGAGAGGTGGAGGACACTGAATGGAAGCCAGCGGAGGGATTGACAGAGAGGGGTAGAGGACACTGAATAGAAGCCAGCTGAGGGATTGGCAGAGAAAGAGGTGGAGGACACTGAATGGAAGCCAGTGGAGGGATTGGCAGAGAAGGGTAGAGGGCACTGAATGAAAGCCAGTGGAGGGATTGGCAGAGAGAGGTGGAGGACACTGAATGGAAGCCAGTGGAGGGATTGGCAGAGAGGGGTGGAGGACACTAAATGGAAGCCAGCGGAGGGATTGGCAGAGAGGGGTAGAGGACACTAAATGGAAGCCAGCAGAGGGATTGGCAGAGAGGGGTAGAGGACACTGAATAGAAGCCAGTGGAGGGATTGGCAGAGAGGGGTAGAGGACACTAAATGGAAGCCAGCAGAGGGATTGGCAGAGAGAGGTGGAGGACACTGAATAGAAGCCAGTGGAGGGATTGGCAGAGAGGGGTGGAGGACACTGAATAGAAGCCAGCGGAGGGATTGGCAGAGAGTGGTAGAGGACATTAAATTGAAGTGGGTGAATGAGGAGCTTGGTGGTTTCATTAGTTAAAAAGGGGAGAATTGAGAGATGTTGCACCGGTGATGTCTACAAGCTTTTCACAACCATTGGCTTTGGGACTGAAAGGACAGGTCAGAGTCTAGGATTACACCTAGGCATGGGGGGAGGGATTGATGGCTGCATTATTGATCTTGATGGAAAAGTCATGGAGGGGGGCACAGGAGGGAGGGAATATTATGAGCTCGGGTTTAGAGAGATTCAGTTTAAGGAAGCGGTGTGACTCTGACATCAATGCTGATATGTCCGTTAGTAGTTAGTAATGCGAGAGGAGGCTGAAGGAGAGAGATGAGGAGTAGACAGATTTGGGTGTCATCGGCATAGAGATGGTACTGAACTGGCTCTTCAGAGTGTTGGTTTCACCCTTCAGAGGGATTTAGTTATTTATTTACTATTGAGCTCGCTTTTACAATTTCTTTTTACTGCTCTATAGAGACCTGCTGAAAGTCGGTCCTCCAAGTACCTGCAGGGCTGTCCCAAAAAAAAGGACCCCCCCCCGGTTGGAGAAAGAAAAAAGATGAGGAGGAGAACCGCCACTTCCCGCTGAGGGGGAGAGCTGCCGAGGAGGAGAGCCCCATCACTGAAGGAGAGGAGCAGATCCCCGCCACACGAGCGGTAAGTGCCACCGGACCGGCCGCAGGGGGAGGGGTTAGTGAAGTGACAGCTGAGCCGGGGGACATGCCTGGCTGCATTTGATGGGCACAAGTGGCTGCATTTGACGGGCACAAATGGCTGCCATATGATGGGACACAATGGCTGCATTTGATGGGCACAATGGCTGCATTTGATGGGCACACTGAGGCTGTAATTGATGGGTTCGGTATTTTTCAGTTTGTTTGCGCCCCCCCCCCCCCAAAAATTTTTTAGGGCTTATGGAGGAAAAAATCAACCAGGATACCCCAACCTGACCAAACAGATTTTCCCCCTAGAGCATGGGTGCTCGAACTGTGCCCTCCAGCTGTTGCAGAACTACGAAGCAATATAAGGCTGACAAGTACATTTGTGAATTCCAGAGGCAGAGGCATGATGGGACTTGGAGTTTCACAACAGCTAGAGGGCCACAGGTTGAGCACCCATTACCTAGAGGCAAGCCTGTAATTACTTTCCATTGGACTGTAACTGACTGAATTGGCTGAAGCTAATTTGCAAAATGTAAAATGTAGGAATCTTCTAGCTCCTTGGGCAATAAAGGTGAGGCTTTCCTATCTTGGTAGGGGGAGGGAAATACCAGGCACTTGAGAAAGTTGTCCCTGAAGACCAGGGTTTCCATAAGCATGGGATATATCAATGCGATTTAAGCACGTAGGTTCGGCAGCCTAGACCTTATGTGTGTGCCGCCAACGCCCATTGGCCGCGTCAGTCAAACAGCAGTAGGCCTCGATGACATGTGACTTGTACAAGATATCTGCCCATGTACAGCCACCCTAGAATGCCCTGATAAGATTTCCTGCAGTTGCAGTTGACCACAATCACTAGTTGATTCTTAAGCATTCACACAGAGGTCTTCCTTCAATTGTCTTGGCAATCATCCTTTGGCACATTTTACAATGAGATCTTCACTGTAGCGGCACGTCGTCCGCTCCAATGTGCTGATTACTCTCAGGTGGTGTTTTTGATAGGCTTTCAGTAAGTGTACTTTGCATGAGCTCTGAAATAGAATGTTTCACCTTATCCTTCATATCTTTCCCCATGAAGACATAGAGAATTGGGTTGATGCAACTATTGAACATGGCCAGAGACTGTGAGAACAGATCTAGGATGAGCGCTACATGACTTACAGTGAATAGCAGGACTACACCCATGATGTGGTAGGGGGCCCAGGTGATGAAAAATGCGACTATGATCCCTAAAGACACCTTGATGATTTTATTACCAACTTCTGTAACTCTTCTATTGTGTAACATAAAAGCCACAGAAAAGTAACAGGCAGAAATGATTAGGAATGGAAGCAGAAAACCAAAAACCATATTAATGTAAGTGGTGGGCTCTATTATGTGCTCTTCAGAAAAGCAAAAAGTTTTGTTGTCAGGAGTGTAGATTCTTTGGTACAGGACTTTAGGTAGACACATCAGGGAGGACAAGGTCCAAATAGCCAAGCAGGTCATCCACGCCGTTCGTACTCCTCTGTGATTTTGGGCCCAAATGGGTTGGACAACCAGGATGCAACGGTCAACACTGATAGCCACCAAGGTGAAGATGCTGGTGAACATGTTCCATGGAACAATGAAGTGAATCATCTTGCAGAGCACGGGACCGTACAGCCATTCACCGTAGAAGTACTGCACTATAGTGAATGGGAGAAACAAGCAGCAGATAATATCGGCCACAGCAAGGTTCCAAAACCAAATGGTAGTCATGGTCCGCTTCATCTTCACTCCGGTAACCCAGAGCACCAGAGCATTGCCGGGGACGCCCACGAGGGTCGTGAAAGATAAGAGTATGATAGTAAACAAATGCTCATGGGTGTAAAAGCCCTTTGATTCCGTCTCATCACTGACGTTGGACATCTTGTTCTCCTGTAAAGACATCAAAAGTTATTGCATCCATGTGGTTATCATCCAATCAGATTTTATTAAATGTAATATAAAGTAAAAGATTATTTCTGGTCATGATGGATTTCCGTAACTAGTGATGAGCCCATGACAGGAGGCCCAGTTAGCTGCGGCCACGGAATTCATCAACCTCACATAACAAGGGAAACAGTCTTTATCATAAAGGGGTGGGTATGCTGGTGACATCATTGACCCATTATGGCCACATGGACATATATTGTTCATTAGCATTGTCCACAATGATGTCACCAACATGCCTGCCCCTTTGTTACATGCGGGGGTGGGGAATTCCATGACCACAGCTGATTAGGGGTGGCAGCCTGCTGTCATGTGACAGTCTCATGTGAGTTTGGGCCAAACTGAGTTCAGTGCAAACCCACGTGAGACTGTCACATGACTGGAAGCCCAATCATCTTGTGGGTGGGGCCAGGAGTAGGATACCCAGGTTAAGGAAGCAGCTTACACAAAATCCACAAAGGGTTAACAGTGATTGTAATTCGAAGTATGCAAGTTAAAGGATAACAAGGTTTTGTTCAGAACACAGATGCTAACACTATTATCGTTGCATATGGCAACAGGTGCAGTATCTCTCACTGTAACAGGTGAAGTATTGTGTGCAGGTGCAGTAACAGGTGAAGTATTGTGTGCAGGTGCAGTAACAGGTGAAGTATTGTGTGCAGGTGCAGTAACAGGTGAAGTATTGTGTGCAGTAACAGGTGAAGTATCACTTGCAGTAACAGGTGCAGTATCGCATGGAGTAACAGGTGCAGTATCGCACAGAGCAACAGGTGCAGTATCGCTTGCAGTAACAGGTTCAGTATCGCTCGCAGTAACAGGTGCAGTATCACACAGAGCAACAGGTGCAGTATTGTTTGGAGTACGTGAGTCTAGGATTGTTGGAGGGGGGGTTATAAGAGGGGACCCCCATCCAGATATACAGGAATTTTCCTCCCTGCTCTCTCCAGTTATAGAAGACCCCCAGCCAGTAGGACTGCAGGGGGGGTGATAAGGCGGCCCCTATCCAGGAACATAGGAACCCCCCTTCCTCCCCCACAAGTAAACAAAGACCCCCAGCTAGGAGGAATGAAGGGGTGATAAGGGGGACCCCCATCCAGGAATAGGTGAGGGGTGATCGGAGGGGACCTTGCTAACCCCCCTCTAGTAGAATGGCGTGTAGTGAGTGAAGACATTTGGAGAGTTACACACACAGCAAATAAGGAGGAAGGAATCTCCGTACAGCTCCGATGTCTGATGGAGCTGTGGGCTGTCACTGCTGCTTCTACTCCTTGCTCTGTCCCCCAACGGTGGCGCAAGGATTTACAGGCTGGCTGACTGGCGGGGGGGGGGGGGGGGTTGGACAGCAGGCACCTTGCGGGTCATTCCTGTATGGGTGGCAACCCTACCCTCTGTCCAATCAGGGAGCGATCGCACCTCCAGCGCATCCCATAGAAGCTATTGTAGGACATGATGTACAGGTACGGAATTTCGCTCAACAGAGCCCACCTGACGCAGTACATGTATCTTAGGCTGTCAGCAAGTGGTTGGTTAACCACCTGCAGACCAATCACAGTAAATATACTGCTAGCGGCACGTACATGTATGTGACCAGTCTAGTGAGGCCCGGAGTGCAATGACTGCAAGGAAGATAACGGAGGACCGGGCATGACAGGGATGGATAGGGCAGCAGGGGGTTAATTTTCAGGCAGAAGCTGGGAGGAGGAGCTGGGAGTGTCCGTTGCTGTAGGGGGGCGGAGCGGCTTAAAAGGTGGAGGGGGCGGAGCTTTGAGCCAGTTCGTCGGAGGGGAAACAGAGAGGAGGCAGTTGTCCCACCCTCCCTCCCTACTTTTTCAGATGGGTTCTTGGTTCTTGTGTTTGTTTGTTTTTCTTGTCTTGCAGGTTCTGTGGATCGCATGTCATGACAGCGGTGGAGTCGGAATTGGATGCTGGCGGTGTGTGTCTGGTGGTCTTTGACGGTTGGCGGTAAAAATCAGAAGTCATCTGATATGGGGTGGGGGGCCCATTGCTAAGATGGGTCCCTCCGGTGTATTCCTGAACGTTGGAGGGAATACCGGTATGGTTGTCACTGCGGAGGTTGTCTCCGAGCGTTCACAGCTCGAGGCCTGGAGAAGTGGGAAGTGGGTACCGCAGTGACTTGTTGGTTGGAAAAGTTATGGGTCACCGTCAGAGATCACCAGACCGGGCATGTTTGTGTGTTATTGGTTATATGTTTATGTTTACAAGTACATTTGATATTGCACATTTTCTTGGTTATATATATATATTTATGGAGATATATATTTATATATATTTATATATATTTTGGTTGGAGTATTTTTGAGGTTTGTAATAAAGGCTGTTGTGGCCATTTTACTCCAAGCAAGGTGTGGTCTCTTACTTATGGAATAACATGGGGGGTTGAGGTGGGAGTATATGGGCAACAGGTAATAGTGGGGGCCCTTAGACTACCCTGGTCATGTACATATATGTGACCATGTTTGGCAGCAGATTTCAACCAATAATTTTGGCCAAAACCTGCTGATTGGCTGTGTCCAATCACACACAGAGTTCTGTGTTTACAAAACTAGAAACAAGGAACAGTGATCTGGCTGTTTCTTCTCCCTGCAAAGCAGGAAGAAAAGACAGCCAGATTAGAAAGAAAAATCAGCACACATTACACATTGTTAGGAGCACGGTTAATCCCTTGATTGTCCTTCCCAGTGTCAGGGCTGGGCTTAGCCCTTCCTCCTCTGGGCTGGCCGATCAGCTGTCGGCTAATTGCCAGCTCTCTTCTCTTTCCACAGTTACCAGCTGTTCCCGATGATGCTCGTCTGACCTGCCTATTTAAAGCCTTCCTGCTCACTTTTTCATTTGCCTTCGTGTTGGTCACATCACAGGGAACCGTCTCCTGCTGTTTGTTTCAAGACTGGCTTGCTGACATCCCACCTGGCTTCTTATCCTATTTGCGGTTGCTCTCCTTGGATCCCTGACTTCCGGTCTGGCTGATTACCCGATCTGGTTAATGAACTTTGGACTGGCTGACTACCCGATCTGGCTACAGGACTCTGGCTATGCTTGACTATGCTTTTTTCTATTTACCTTTTTATTTTTATTAATAAACAAGTGTGATTTGATTGTACTTCTGTCTCGGTCTGTTTCATGGTTTCTGACACCCAGCCAGTGTCATTGGTACAGTGACAGTGTATAGTATTATCACTGATCACTGTATAATGCTCCGTACACACGGTCAGACTTTCTGACGGCAAATTTTGTTGTCGGAAAATTGAGATCTGGATCTCAAATTTTCAGACAACAAAATCTGTTGTTCCAATCGTGTGTACACAATCCTGACGCACAAAGTGTCACACATGCTCGGAATCAAGCAGAAGAGCAGCACTGGCTATTGAACTTAATTTTTCTTGGCTCTTCGTACGTGTTGTACGTCACTGCGTTCCTGACGATTCGAATTTCCGACAACATTTGTGTGACCGTGTGTATGCAAGACAAGTTTGAGCCAACATCCGTCGGAAAAAAAAACATGGATTTTGTTGTCGGAAAATCCCATCGCGTGTACGGGGAATTAGTGTCAGATATTGTACAGTACAGTGGAATGTATACAACATGAAATATATACACATGATGACATAACATACAGCCCCGGCCAAAAACTTTGAGAATGACACAAATATTAATTTTCACAAAGTCTGCTGCCTCAGTTTCTATGATGGCAATTTGCATATACTCCAGAATGTTATGAAGAGCGATCAGATGAATTGCAATTAATTGCAAAGACCCTCTTTGTCATGAAAATTAACACAATCCCATAAAAAAATTATAAAAAAAAAAACACGTTTCCACTGCATTTGAGAAAAAGGCTTCAGGGTGCCCAAGAAAGTCCAGCAAGCACCAGGACCATCTCCTACAGGTAATTGAGCTGCGGGATCGCAAGACCACCAGTGCAGAGCTTGCTCTGGAACGGCAGCAAGAAGGTGTGAGGAAATGGGCACGCTCAGTGAGGAGAAGACTTTTGGAGGACGGTCTGATGTCAAGAAGGTCAGCAAAGAAGCAAAATGACTTTCTCTCCAGGAAAAACATCAGAGACAGACTGGTATTCTGCAAAAGGTCCAGGGATTGGACTGCCGAGGACTGGGAGAAAGTCATTTTCACTGCTGAACCCCCTTTCCGATTGTTTGGGGCATCCAGAAAAAAACCTTGTCCAGAGAAGAAAAGGTGAGGGCTGCTACCAGTCCTGTCTCATGCATCCTGAGACCATTCATGTGTAGGGTTGCTTCTCAGACAAGGGATTGGGGGGGGCTCACTCACAATTTTGCCACAAATAAAGAACCAAAAACCTCCTCTGAGAGTAACTTTTCCCAACCATCCAAGAACAGCTTGGCGAGGAACAATGCCTTCTCCAGCATTGATGGAGCACCTTGCTATAGGGCAAAAGTGATAAATTAGTGGCTTGTGGAACACAACATGGACATTTTGGGTCCATGGCCAGGAAACTTCCAAGACCTTAATCCCATTGAGAACTTGTGGTCAATCCTCAGGAGGCAGTTGTACAAAAAAAAAAAACCCACAAAAACTCAAAAAATTGATTATGCAAGAATGTCGGGCGGCCATCAAAGTCCTGATGTTGCCCAGAAGTTGATTGACAGCATGCCAGGGAGAATTGCAGAGGTCTTGAAAAAGAAGGGCCACTACTGCAAATATTGACTCTCTGCATAAACTTCATGTCATAGTCAATAAAAGCCTTTGACACTTATGGAATGCTTGTAATTATACTTCAGTATCCCATAGTAACATCTGACACAAAGATCTAAAAAAAATACTCTTGCATGACCATAATATGTGGTAAAGATTACCCGTGAAGCGGCAACCTCTCCAGCAGAGTGCAGAACTGTCAGGATAAAACTTCACTAGTTTGTAAGGTGTGAGGTGTGATAGACTCACCCGGGACAGGGGCTTTTGGAGGGGACTGAATGATAGTCTCTTACATACTGACTATGGGCCCTGGCTTTTAAGGGAACAATACTCTTTGTGAGGCATATGCCTGGGGACCCTTGGAGTAATGTTACTTTGGATTCAAGTCCATGTCTCCCGAGACCCACAGACTCTGCGGTGCACTCCTGATCCCTACGGTGTGCATCTGTCACCTCGCCTCAAGGTGACCTGACAGTTTGATCAGCCACTGTCAGGTCACTTTGAGGCGAGGTGACAGATGCACACCGTAGGGATCAGGAGTGCACCGCAAGGTTGTGGACCCTACGGCTTACTGCTGTGGACGGGAGACAGATCCCACCGGGGTTAGAGCGTAAGATTCCCTGGGGGCGCGGAGTCTAAGAACCAGCAGGTGTTCACCAGAGCCTCTATTGGTGAGGATGGACTTGGCTGCAACTGGCTCCAGGTCGCGACCCCCAGGGTCCCCCAGCTCACACCCACAGTAGGCAACAGGAGGATAGGAATAGTGAGGGACAAAGCCAAGGTCGGGGCCACAAGCAGACAGGAATAGTCAGGGACACGCCAAAAGGTCAGGATCACAGGCAAACAGGGATAGTCAAGGACACGCCAAAGTCAGTAACGGAACAACAGAAGAGCACACGGCAGGTAACAGGAAGCTAACACACAAAGGTTGATCAGCAGGGTTGGCCTGCAGTGCACAGGTTAATATAGAGCTCCCTGATAGGAGCTAGGGTGGAGCCATGCCAGAGGATGGATTACAAAAGCAGACAGGTGAGGGTCGGCTGGTCTCTAGAGATGAACACATGGAAACAGGTAAGCAGACAAACTATTGCATAACCATGACAGGCACTGGATGACCTTGTCCCGGCACTGAGTAGGAAAACACAGCTGGACTACCCAGAAGAGCAATAGCCCTTCAGGCTGGGATCTCCTCCTCCTGGGCAAGAAGAACCCTTCTGCTTTCATGTTTCAAACTATGTATGCTCCCTCCCAGCCACCTTCTGGGCCCACTAACAATGTTTTTTTCAAAGAGCCCCTGTCACCGCGAGCTCGCAAAGCAAAAAAAAAAGCTCAAGGAAGACACATGGGAGGTATCGCCGCGATCGTCAGAGCGAGAGCAATAATTCTAGCATTCGACCTCCTCTGTAACTCTAACCTGGTAACTGTAAAAAAAAATTAAAGCTTCTCCTATGGAGATTTTTAGGTACCAAAGTTTGTCGGCATTCCACGAGTGCGTGCAATTATAAAGCGTGACATGTTTGGTATCTATTTACTCGGCGTAACATCATCTTTCACATTGTATTTAAAAATTGGGATAACTTTGCTGTTTTTTTATTTTTATATTGCAACTATCGCCATTTTATTCTCTAGATTCTATAGTAAAAAAATATATATATATATATATATATATATATATATATAATGTTTGGGGGTTCTAAGTAATTTTCTAGCAAAAAAATAGAGATATTAACTTGTAAACACCAAATGTCAGAAATAGGCTTAGTCATGAAAGGGTTAAAAAAAAATCCTACATGCCCGATCGCTCAAATTCGATGGCTGCACTGAAATTAGCCATTGCTGCAGCCCTCTCACAGGAAATTCGAGCACTCGCGGAACACCCCGTAATGAACGGCGAGACCGTCAATGCACTGCAAGATCGCAGTGACCTGACCAGCATGCTTTGACCAATCACAGTGCGCTGCTCTGAGAGTCATGATTGGCCAAAGGCAGAGTGCATTTAGCCAATCATGGCTCAGGATGTTGAGTCCACGCCCCACACTATGTTAGGCTGCTTACAGGGCATAGTTTCATGAATGAGAGAAGCAAAATGACACTTGTAAAGGAAAAAATGTCATTTAAAACTGCTTGTGGCTGTAATGTATTGTTGGATCCCAGCAATATAGATAATATAGATAAAAATCTTTGGGGAAAAAATTGGCATGGGTTCCCCCCAGTCCATTACTAGGCCCTCCAGGTCTGGTATGGATATTAAGGAGAACCCTGAGCCAAATTTTTTTTTAAAAACGGCATAGGGGTCCCCCCAAAATGTATACCAGGCCATTCAGGTCTAGTGGGGATTTTAAGGGGAACCCTGAGCCAAAATTAGAAAAAAAAATGACGTGGGTGTCCCCCCAAAATCCATACCAGACCCTTAACCGAGCATGCAACCTGGCAGGCTGCAGGAAAATAGGAGGACACAAGAGCACCTCCCCCTCCTGAACCATACCAGGAGACATGCCCTCAACACCGGGAGGGTGTTTTGGGGTCCTCCCCAAAACACCCTGTGCCCATGTTGATGGGGAAAAGGGCCTCATCCCCCACAACCCTTGCCCAGTGGTTGAGGGGGTCTGTGGGCGGGGGGCTTATCGGAATCTGGAAACTCCCACATCCCAGCCCCCCCATGTGAATGGGTAACAGGTACATTGTACCCCTACCCATTCACCAAAAAAAGTGTAAGAATGGTAAAAACGACAGTAGACAGTTTGGGACAAAAAAAAAAGTGTCCCGCAATGTCCATTCATCTTCAATCACAGCGTCCGACGGACTGAGAAAAAAGAAAACTGGAAAAACTCTCCCTACATGGGAGGTGTCCTGCCAAATGCAGGCTTTTTGCATTGACAGCTGTTATATAGCTGAGGGCGGGGCCACCCGGTGATGTCCACAGGTGACCATGCCCCTTCTGATGTCATGTGAGGTCACATAATGTCAGAGGGGCGGGGTCACCCGTTTACGTCACCGGGTGGCCCCGCCCTCAGCTATTTAACAACTATCAATGCAAAAAGCCCGTAGTCAGTGGAAGCCTCCCATGGAGGCAGAGTTTTTCCGGGGTTTTTTCCTTTCTCGGTAAGTCGGGCGCTGTGTTCGAAGATGAATGGACATCGTGTGACACTTTTTTTTGAAAATAAAGGACTTGTCCCAAACTGTCTACTGTCATTTCTACCATTTTGACACTTTTTTGGGTGAATGTGTAGGGGTACAATGTACCCGATACCCATTCACATGGGGGGGGCCTTGATGTTGAGGTCCCCTTGTTAACCACTTCAGCCCCGGAAGATTTTACCCCCTTGCTGACCAGAGCACTTTTTGAGATTCGGCACTGCGTCGCTTGACAATTGCGCGGTCCTGCGATGCTGCACCCAAACAAAATTGATGTCCTTTTTTTCCCACAAATAGAGCTTTCTTTTGGTGGTATTTGATCACCTCTGCGGTTTTTATTTTTTGTGCTATAAACAAAAAAAAGAGCAATCATTTTGAAAAAAAAAAATTTTTTACTTTTTGCTATAATAAATATCCCCCAAAAATATATAAGAAAAACTATTTTTTCCTCAGTTTAGGCCGATATGTATTTTCTACCTATTTTTGGTAAAAAAAAATAAAATAAATTGCAATAAGCGTATAATAACAACACAGAAGTTCTCAGAAGATCACTTATCTGGCGCTTATGAAAATATACTAATGTACTAATAGAGCGGCTGTTATAATATAAACCAACATTTCTAAAAGGGAACCAATCAAAACTAAAAAAAAAAAAAAAATTAGTCCTTCAAACTTCAGCAGCGCTGAAAACGTTAAATTATTGCATAAAAAAACAAATTAATAAAATAATAGTCTGTAAATCTGAAAAGGGACCGAAGTTCAGCGCAAAACTTTGCATGTAGCAGTTCATAAATGATTCATCGGCTGTTTTATACGTTCGACTATTGCCACATTGTGCTGCCCCAACAGGGCATTGATTTGATATAGATCGTTTTCCTAACCCTTTTCTATGGACATTTACATTTAATTCACATGCTGCCATCTAGTGACCTTTTGTGGTAATGCACTTGTTTTCTCAAGTTTATTTTCCCTTATGTTATGACACACTTCCTTTGTATGTAATGCTCCACCCTTCTTCCTGTGTTTTTGTACTTCCTGTGTCATGGATGCAGCTACAAGCCGCACGTAGCAGGGCACATGTATTCTGCATTGTAAGCTACAGACAATATCATCTTTTGAAAGCATAAATACTACAACCTATTCATCTGTTTGTATCCTGTTATCTGCTGTAACCTGATGTTCATAATAAAAGCACCTTTGTGGATGGAAGCGGCATTTGGTGAGTTCAAACTATCTGATGAGGATTGTCCTCAGTGATTATATCTTATACAGGCCAGGCATGGAGGTCTCACAAGGGATAAATCACTTCACAACAATCGGAGTCAGAATAGTATTTCATATATGTTTGGAAGATATTGAGTACCTTTCCCTCTGTGCACCTACACATATACTCCTTAAAGCGATTATAGGGTTATAAGATCTGTATATGTGCATTAAGTGATAACAGTTGTATTCCTTTTCTTTTCTTAGTAGCCATGTTCTGGACCCCTGAGGAAGCTACAACTGTGAAACGCGTTGGGTTTATCATCACCTTCCCTCCTTAAGCTGTGCATTATATTAGTGAAATATTCACCTTATTTTCTACTGTGATTGATATATAAGGCATGATGATATTTCAGGGTGGCTGAGCTGTTTACATTCCACTTTTCATGTATTTTAGGGGACCACGTCCCCAGAAAATTTTTAATAATAAATTGTAATAAAATTATTGTTTTTATCATCGTGATGTCAGAAACCATGAATCATACTGAGACAGAAGTACAGTTAAATCACACTTGTTTAATAATAAAAGTAAATAGAACAAACGTAGTCAAAACATAGCCAGAGTTCAGGAACCGAAACGGATAGCCATACAAGCCAAAACGTCAGGGAGCCAGAGAACAGCGTAGTAGAACAGCAAGCAGGATCTGGAGCCAGAAGGAATGTCAGACAAGCCAAAAAAACATCAGACACAGACTGATATTCTGCAAAAGGTACAGGGATTGGACTGCTGGGAACTGGGGAAAGTATTTTTTTCAGATGAATCCAATCAGAATTTGTGTTCATTCATGCCCTTGTGTTTGTAAACTTTTCTAAGTGGTTCAGTGGTATTGTGTTCGTTTCTCATTGCTAACGTCACATTGCAGAATGGAACCCAAAGTGTCAGAGGTAAGAGGGGATCTGCAGGTTCGGGGTAACCAGTGGGGTATAGAGTCAATCAGCAGCTCACGGGGGTACCGCTACACTTGTATCACCTGTCTCCCTTATGGCTTCCAATATAAGGGCTCCAATGTTTGGCATTCCAGAATAGGAAACTTATCCTGGTGGATTTATAACTCCTTGACGAGTCTAAAAGACCTTCATAGATCATCTGTCTTCATCTCAATCAAAAAAACTTAAACTGCACTGGGAAAAAAAAATCACTGATCGAGAGATACGGGGGACCTTCAAACAAACACTTCTATACCTCCCATTATTGTCTTACTCCCACACTCTCTTCCACTAACTTTGGAAAGTTCTATCTCTCTTCCCTCAAAGGGAAAGGTATGATATCCATCCTACACCACTACCAGTCACACTCAATGCTTGTCCTGGTTTTTGTAAAAATTACAAAAAAAATTCCATTAAATGTATGAGATGATTAGAAATTAGTCTCAGCATAGTCTTCTTTTTAACTTACCTTGCCTACACAAGTGGGTATGGGACATCTCTGTGTAATACAGGGAACACCCCCCTCTCTTATTTGTTGTCACACAAACAGATGCCCCCATTGGAAGAGATCCCATCTATTCCTGTTCTGGTGAGAACTATAAAGTTTCCTCCATCCTTAGTCTCTCCAGGTGACAATGGTTAATTAGGAATGAGCTCGGTGTTCGAGTCAAACGCATGTTCGACTTGAACACCTTCCGTTCGTCCGTTTGGCAAATTCAGAACTTTATTGACCGTTCGCACCATATTCGTGTGGCGCGAACGGCCCACAATGCACTACGCCATCGCAGTGCATTGCTGGCTCATGATTGGCCAAGCATGCACTGTGACCCCGCATGCTTGGCCAATCACAGCGCCGGCAGGGAGGAGAGCCTTAATTGGCCACAGGCAAGATGCCTGTGGCCAATTATAGCTCAGGGGGGTTAAGTATAGCCCCACACTATATAAGGCCGCCAGTGCGGCGGCCTTGTGTAGTGTGTTGCGGCGTTCAGGGAAAGAGCAGGATAGGCAGAGACAGTGTCTTTGTGGCTTGAAACCTAGTACTGTTGCCGTTGGTGTTTTGTGCCTCCAGCACAGTATACACCTGAAGATACCCCTTATTGCTGGTGTTCTGTAATACAGGCATCTGCAGCAGTTAAAGTGGGTGTTGTGTGCCTCCAGAACAGTATACACCTGAAGATACCCCTTATTGCTGGTGTTCTGTAATACAGTCATCTGCAGCATTTACAGTGGGTGTTGTGTGCCTCCTGCACAATATACACCTGAAGATATCCCTTATTGCTGGTGTTCTGTAATACAGGCATCTGCAGCATTTACAGTGGGTGTTGTGTGCCTCCTGCACAATATACACCTGAAGATATCCCTTATTGCTGGTGTTCTGTAATACAGGCATCTGCAGCAGTTAAAGTGGGTGTTGTGTGCCTCCAGCACAGTATACACCTGAAGCTACCCTTTATTACTGGTGTTCTGTAATACAGACATCTGCAGCAGTTAAAGTGGGTGTTGTGTGTCTCCAGCACAGTATACACCTGAAGATATCTCTTATTGCTGGTGTTCTGTAATACAGACATCTGCAGCAGTTACAGTGGGTGTTTTGTGCCTCCAGCACAGTATACACATGAAGCTACCCCTTATTGCTGGTATTGTTCTATTTCTGTAACAGGCAGGCAGGCAGCTGCAGTAATTACAGTCGGTGTACTGTGTCATCTGCTCAGTGTGCACCTAAAGCTACCCACTTTCTGGTTTTCCCATCTCCCTGCAGGTCATTACTATGTCTGGAAGGCCAACAAGGAGAGGCAGACAGTCACGAGCCAATAAAAGAGGGCAAGCAGGCTCTGTCTAGAGACAACAGTCCTGGTCGTGGACACGGTGCATCATCATCAGCACGTCGCCATGGGACACGCTTGTCCTTTTTTTCGGCAGCTGGACGTGTTGAGCCGCATCATGCTGAAGACTTGGTAGAGTGGATGACCAAGCCCTCCTCATCCTCCTCATCCTCTCTCACCTAGGCTCAGGGTACTAGCAATGCAGCTGCCATTGGGTCACTCTTCTGGCAGCTGGGAAGGATGCAGGACAAGGTGCAGTAGTGTTGGAGGTTGTTCCGCCACCACGCCTCCAAAATGCTACTACTAGTTGTGACACACCTCTCTCCTCAACCCCCTCCTCTTCTTCTTCCTCCGTGGCCTCTTCCAGTGCTCTGTCCTCTGAACTAGTGGTGCTCCGTAGGCGTTCAAGGTGCTACACAAGTATGCAGGCAAAAAAGATGCCATGCCGTTCTTGCGCTAATTTGTTTGGGGGACAGGAGCCACACTGGGGCAGATGTTTTGTCAGCTCTGCAGGGGCAGGCCGAGAGGTGATTGACGCCACGCCAGCTTAAGCCAGGAATGGTGGTTTGCGACAATGGCACCAACCTCCTCTCCGCCTTCCAACAGGGACAACTGACCCATGTGCCCTGTGTGGCTCACGTCCTTAAGCTGGTGGTGCAGCGGTTCTTGGGCAGGTATCCAAGCTTACAGGATGTCCTGAGGCAGGCCGGGAAAGTCTGTGTGCATTTCCACCGATCATTTAATGCCTGTGCTCGGCTGGCTGAGCTCCAAAAGGAGTTAAACCTGCCCAAGAAACGCCTTATATGTGACATGCCCACCAGGTGGAACTCAACGTTGGCCATGCTGCAGCGGTTGCACATGCAGCAGAGGGCCATCAATGAGTACCTGTGTGACTACGGCACCAGGACAGGGTCAGGAGAGCTCGGTTTTTTTTCACCACGCCAGTGGGGCATGATCAGGGATGCATGCACTGTCCTGTAAGCATTTGAGGAGGCCACAAGGATGGTGAGCAGTGACAGTGCATGCATCAGGGACACTGTACCTCTTGTCCACCTGTTGGAGCATACAATGCGTGGAATAATGGACAGGGCACTTGAGGCAGAACAGAGGCAGGAAGAGGAGGACTTCCTTGCCTCTCAAGGCCTCCTTTATCCAGACAGTGTTCCTGCTGTGCCACCCATCACACAGGAAGAAGATGAGGAGGAGGAGGAGGATGATTGTGTCAGCATGGAGGTGGAGGCTGGCACTCAGCATCAGCAGCAGTCTTGTAGGGATGATTTACAGTCCCAAGAAACCCATGGACTGGTACGTGGCTGGGAGAAGGTGGCTGTGGATCATGTTGACCTTAGTGACCCAGAGGACTCCGGACCGAATGCCTCAGCTAACCTACGCTGCATGGCCTCCCTGATCCTGCAAAGCCTGTGGAAGGATCCTCGTATTCTTCGGATCAAGGAGACGGACCATTACTGGCTGGCCACTCTCCTTGATCCACGGTACAAGGGTAAGGTTGCCGACCTTATCTTCTTATCTTGCCGTCGCAGAGGGAGCAGAGGATGAGACATCTCCAGGTGCCCTTTCAGAAAGGTCTGTGCAAGGCGTTCCCAGAGACTGGGAGGCTACAAACTCTTGGGACTGTAAATCATCCCTAAAAGACTGCTGCTGCTGTTGCTTCATCCCTACCCGCTACTAACTTGGTTAAAGGAGCAAACTAAACAGTGGATGGACCTGCCCCTAGATCTTATGGGGAGGGCAAATACCCTTAAAATGATCTATTTACCAAAATGACTATACATCTTGGCTAACTCCCCATGCAAAATACCTAAATCTATTTTCAAACGTATAGACATGATCTGTACAACGTTCCTGTGGAATGGCAGATCCCCTAGAGTGGCACTTGAGACACTAAGGTTGCCAACACACTTGGCAGGCTTGGCATTTCCAAATTTCTTTCTATACTCTCTAGCATCTCAGTTGGTGCATGTCCATGATTGGCTACACCCAGTAGCGCCAAATGCTTGTACCTCCACTGAGGGAGCTATTGCGTCTTGCATGGAAACCCTTCACAATATTGTTTATAGGGGCAAAGTCCCACCTCGCCTTGGCACCTCTATGCTGGCTACATCCCTGTCATTGTTCCGATACATCACTACCAAAATAACACGGCATACATGGTCGGTATCCCCAAATGAACCTCTATGGTTCAACCCCACCCTACAGGAACTCTACTCCTTACCCTACCCTAAATGTTGGTACTCCAAAGGGGTTAAATATCTCTGTCACCTATACACTGCACAAGGCTTTAAATCTTTCTATCAGCTCAGACTTGCCTTTGACTTGCCACGCTCCTACCTGTTCTACTACTATCAACTCAGACATGCTATTAGAACACAGTTTGGCTCCCTAGATGACCCTACTAACCTACCTCCACTAGAGAAACTGCTGAGACAACCTGACCCAACTTAACTTATATCTACCTCATACGCTGCCCTAATGACTGATTTTAACCCCAGGCTTAGTAAGGCCCAGGAAAAATGGATCTCCATGAACACAGGGGTGTGGGACAGCACAGTGGGGTAGTGGTCAGCACTCTCGCCTAGCAGTAAAAAGGGTCGTTGGTTCAAATCCCAACCACGACATCTACCTGCCTGGAGTTTGCATGTTCATCCTGTGCCTGCGTGGGTTTCCTCCAGGTACTCCGGTTTCCTCCCACACTCCAAAGACATGCAGGTAGGTTAATTGGCTTCTGTCCAAAAAAAAAATTGGCCCTAGTATATGAATGGGGACCTTGGATTGTGGGCTCCTTGAGGGTAGGGATCCATGTGAATCAGGTTGAACTGGATGGACTGGTGTCTTTATTCAGCCTTACTAACTATGTAACATTTCCCTAGCAAAGGATGACTGGACAGAGTTTAGTGAAACATACAAAACATCAGTTATTTCATCAAGGGACTGCATTATACAGGTAAAAAATTTCCATCAATCTCACCTCACTCCAACGAGGTTGAAAAAGATGGGTTTGTTGCCCACGGCTGAATGCTTCCGCGGCTGCGGCCGGGATGCCGACTTTCTACACTGCTTCTGGGCATGCCCAATGGTTCAGGACTTCTAGGCAGAGGTGGGCTCTCTCATCTCCTCAGCTCTAGGCCTCCCTAACATCGTCCACCCTAAGAATTGCCTGCTAGGCCTTGTTGGTGACTTGCAGATATCGGCACATGCCAAGAGACTACTTCCAATTCTCTATTTTTATGTTAGAAAGGCGATATTGTTGTCATGGAAAGGAACACAGACTTCTTTGAAAACTTTATGGTTGAAATTAATCAATGATGCTAAACCACTGTACAAACTTACTTTTGAACTTCGGAAACGGAGTAAAACCTTCCACAAAATCTGGGACAGGTGACTGGCCAGCCCCCCGACCCTCCCCCCACAGTAACTATACATTGCAGGTTGCCTATAGGTCGTGCCACAATACACAATACTCTATATATGGAATTCTGTTGTTGCTGAACAATTGATAATCTGATTGAATTCTGCACCCACGTGACTGATACTTAATCAATATATTATCATCTGTCTCTCAACTGCACGAGCTCAGTATTTGTATGCGATGCTGTATGCCAATCACTGCCCAAGTTTTGTTTGGCATTTGCTTATTGTTTTTTGTTGGTCTGTTGGTTTGTCTTAAACCTAATAAAAATGTCTTATAAAAAAAAACAATATACAGAGGGTGCACCAAGCTTGTGTAGCACATTTAGGTATTTCTCACTGTCATACCCCCTCCCCCCACACTATCCTCCTGTACAAACTATCCACTGTCATACTCTCCACACTCCTCTCCTGTACATACTGCCCACTGTCATACCCTCCACACTCCTCTCCTGTACATACTGTCCACTGTCATACCCTCCACACTCCTCTCCTGTATATACTGCACACTGTCATACCCTCCACACTCCTCTCCTCTATATACTGCCCTCTGTCATACCCTCCACGATCCTTTCTTGCACCCACTGTCCATGGTCATACCATCCACCACCCTCTGCTGCACCTACTGTCATACTCCCCACACTCCTCTCCTGTACATACTGTCCCCAATATACATCTTTGTGTCTTTCCTGCACCCACTGCCCACTGTCATACTCTCTACACTCCTTTCCTGCACTCAATGTCCATGGTCATAGCCACCACAGCCCTCTCCAGCACCCACTGTTCATTACATGCCCCAAATTCCTCTTTTGCACCCACCCTCTTTGTCATACCCTCCACACTCCTCTCCTGTACATACTCTCCATTGTCATACCCGCCAGGGTCCTCTCACCTTTCATACTTTTATGTCATCTTCTTATATCTCTTGCCTCTTCTTTTCTCTGCCTGTCTACCTTTATATCTAACCCCATTTATTCTCCTTTTGTCTTCCTCATTCTCCTTCCTCCTCTTTCCCCTTTCTATTTCACTTTCTTCCTCTCACTCTTCCATCTCCCATCCGTGGTGGGAGGACTTCTCCATGGCCGGTCTTACCTCTACCAGTCTTCAGCAGATGGAGAGAAGAACCTTCCACCTCCTCGGAAAATTTCAGAGTAACAAATGATTAAAATGTATTCTTACCTTAACTTACACAACTATTATGGTAACAAACCGACTTCCTTCCTGCAGGTTTCTTGTGAAATTGTTTTTAATCAGGTAAGAAGCCGTCCCCAAACTAAAATGCCATCAGTGGGTATTTGTCCCTTCCAGTTGTCTATATTCTTGTGTTTTATCCTCGCTGTAGAAGTAGGAAAGCTGGCGATTGGTTCTTCTGCCTTTAGCAGCAAAGACCGCAAGTTATTATTTCCATCTGCTGATGTGAGGATCACAAGGAGAAAAACTTTTTGGGGTATATTTATTATTATTGTTTCCCAAGATTTTGGGAATTCTGGTCCCCCATGACATCACTGCCCATACTGGATATTATTCCAGATATACAGTAGGCAATAAATGTCTCAAGTTGTAAAGCGCTATGTAAACTGTTGGCGCTATATAAATCCTCTATAATAATAATTTCTAGCACTTTTGCCTTGTAACTCTGGGGTCCTGGGTTTAACTTCCGACCAGGACACTATCTGCATGGAGTTTGCACATTCTCCCTCTGATTGTGTGGGATTCCCCCAGGTACCCCCATATCCTCCAAGAGTCCAAAGACATGCTGGCAGGTTAACAGGCTCCTGTCTATATTTTTCCTAGAATGTGAGTGTATGAGAGATCGGAACCTTAGATTATAATCTCCTTGAGGGCAGGGATCAATATGAATGTACAATATGTAAAGCGCTGTGTAAATTGTTGGCGCTAGATAATTTCCTGTGATAAAAATAACAGGTTGTCAATTTTCAGACTAATACCAAATATTGGCAGAATGACATTGGGAATCCACTTCACTAGAATTTTCTGGGTACCTAAAACCACTCCATTGGTTGGAAATCCCTCAATGCTCAAGCAGTGAGATGGGGGGTGGGGGGAGCTATACTGTCCTTTATTCTGACCTTCAAATGATGGGGGGATACTGTGACCTTCAAACAATGGCGGAATGCCATAGGAGACAATATGGATATCGATGGACCCTGGGAAATTATTTAGCTAGAAACCGAACAATAATTGTAGGGTGCTTCTATTTATTTCAATTTCTTACCCACACACACTGGAGAATCGGATAGGGGTCCAAGGGACTGCCAAGCTGGAGTTCCTCTTTAACTTCTGCTGGATCATCCTATGGCCCCACCAACTGCTGATATGATAATCCTGCCTGCACATCCTGCTGATCCCATCCAGTTGGCATCTCTGGTATGAAGTTCTGCCAGGAACCCCCTCCGGCACTCATGTATCTCCTATACCACATCGCCATCTGTCTCACATCACATCCAGGGGCAGTTGGCCTGGAGATACAAGAGAGGCTGCCCTCCTCATCCCAATCTCCCATCAGATACATGACATCCTGTATAGGAGAGAGAGAGACAGTCCTCTCTCCATCAATCTGTAAACATTTTTAACATGGACGGCCTTTCTCTGCCGAACCTAATGCCCCGTACACATAGTCGGATTTTCCAATGGAAAATGTTCGATGGGAGCTTTTTGTCAGACATTCCGACCGTGTGTAGGCTCCATCGGACATTTTCTTTTTTTTTTTAAACTCTTTATTTAAGGAATGCGGCCTGTACAGAAGAATAGAAACAATCAAACATGTCTACCAACCATTTCCCGTAACAAATTATGGAAATAACTTTTCCAGCAAATCTTTGTACATTAGTGAGATAACATTTCAGGTTCCATACCATCTGACATTTTCCATCGGAAATTCTCATCGCACAAAATTTGAGATCTGGTTCTCAAATTTTCCGACAACAAAATCCGTTTGCGTAAATCCCGATCGTGCCTACACGATTTCCGATACGCAAAGTTCCACGCATGCTCGGAATCAAGCAGAAGGGCCGCACTGGCTAGTGAACTTCAATTTTCTCGGCTCGTTTTATGTCTTCTACGCCACCGCGTTCTTGACGTTCGGAATTTCCGACAAGATTTGTGTGACCGCGTGTATGCAAGACAAGTTTGAGTCCGTCCTTCGGGAAAAAAAACATGGATTTTGTTGTCGGAATGTGCGATCGTGTGTACGCGGCATAGGAGTGTGAGAGCTCTACACAGTCATACAACAAGGTCTTTTAGACTCGTCACAGAGTTATGAATCCACCAGGATAAGTCTTCCCTATTCTGGAATGCCGCAATAAAAGTTGGAGCAATGTCCGATCGTGTGTACGCGGCATTACACTTAAAAAAACATGTTTAGACTAATGCCGCATACACATGATCGGACTATAAGGTGGATTTGGTCTGGCGGACCAGAGTCCGGCGGACTATCCGACCGTGTGTGGGCTCCGGCTGACTCTTTCTTCCCAAAAGTCCGGTGGACTTAGAAAGAAGTCTTGACTCAAAATTGTCAATCCGCCTGTCTGTGCGCTAGTCCGCCGGACTTTTCAAATGAACGGACTTGCCCACACACGGAGAAAAGTCCATTCATTTTGAACGTGGCTCCAGGTAGACGGAACTAGCGAAGGAAGTGAGATTGACACCTCGCTAGCCCCGTCACCTGGTATGGATTTAAAGGGGAACCGCAGGGCACCCCTTCCCCAAAGCACCCCATGTTGAGGGCACGCTGCCTGGTATGGCTCAGGAGGGGAGAGGCGCTCGCTTGTCCCCACCCCCTTTCCTGACCGGCCGGGCTGCGTGCTCAGATAAGGGTCTGCTATGGACTTTGGGGGGGACCCCCCACGCTGTTTTTTCGGCGTAGGGTTCCCCTTTAAATCCATACCAGGTGACGGGGCTAGCGAGGTGTCAATCTTGCCAATGGAGGTGGCGACATTAACTTCCTTTGCTAGTTCCGTCTACCTGGAGCCACGTTCAAAATGAACGGACGTTTCTCCGTGTGTGGGCAAGTCCGTTAATTTAAAAAGTCTAGCGGACCCCCGCCATAGTCCGGCGGGGGTCTGCTAGACTGGGCGTGTGTGGGCAGGTCCGCTCATTCAAGAAGTCCGGTGGACCTCCTCTGCAAAGTCCGGCGGGTTGTCCACTGGACTGAGTCCACCGGATAGTCTGATCGTGTGTACGCAGCATAACGGGTAATAAGTTGGTGGGGGTATGTGGTCAGTTAGTGAGTCCTCAAGGCGATTTTGGTGACTGGGGACAGATGCTAACTAAAAAGGTATTACAGACTCAAAAAGTTGAAGGGGGATCATCAGGGACCAGCAACCAAGTATTTGGATTGGAGCTGGAATATTAAATAAAGGTTATAGTTTTATTTATTTTTTGTTAATAAAGGCCGAACTGGCCATTTACATCCAAGAAGGTGTAAGAGTCATTATTCAATAGTAATGGTAAGGCATTGTGCGTGTGTTGTTTGGGGGTAGTAAGTTATCTGGCTCCCCTAGTCATGTTCATTTCCATACTGCAAAGAGATTCAGCAAGGATGAGTTATGAATATTGATGTCCTCCTGGTCAGCTGCTAGATGGTTTATTGCCAGTGGTACCAGCTGGAAGAGGGTATAAATATTTATGATCCTGCATGGAAGGAGGGTGTATGTTGGATTTCTTGTCTTCCTATAATAACCACTTCAATACAGGGCACTTTCGCCCCCTTCCTTCCCAGCCCAATTTTCAGCTTTCAGCGCTCTAGCGCTTTCAGTGACAATTGCGCGGTCATGCTACACTGTACCCAAATGAAATTTTTATCATTTTGTTCGCACAAATAGAGCTTTATTTTGGTGGTATTTATTCACGACTCCGTTTTTTATTTTTTGCGATATAAGCGCAAAAAAGCGGAAATTTGGAAAAAAAAAACAATATTTTCTTTTTTCTACTTCAATAAAAATCCAATAAAATCAAATTTTGTCATACATTTAAGCCAAAATGTATTCTGCTACATGTTTTTGGTAAAAAAAAATCCGTTAAGTGTATAATAATTGGTTTGTGTGATCACGGACATATGTACGCAAATGATCATGTACATATGCGTGCAGGTGATCACGTACATATGTGTGCAGATAATCATTGGGACATGTGATTTTAGTGGGACATATGTGGGGGACATGTTTTTATTATTAGGGACATGTGTTTTTATTATTTGGGGACATGTATGTTTTGGGGACATGTGTGGGGACATTGTGTTTATACTGTGTGATGTGTTTACTGTGTGGTGTGTAGTGATGGACGAACTTCCGACGGGACGTTTCGCGAACGCGAAATGCGAACGGACCCAAACGTTCGCGAAACAGAACGTTCGCCGCGGGCCCCATTGACTTCAATGGGAGGCGAACTTTGCAAACCTTCATGTCGAATTTGCGGCCACGTGGTAATTATTAGGGGGTAAAACGTAGTCCCACCATCTGGACAATGACATAATACATGTATGAGGTGAATTTGGGATCGATAACTACAAGCATTTTTATTTTATTTGGGAAATTGTTCTAACAATTCAGGACTATGGAGCTAATGAAGGCAATGGAGGAGAGGGAAGGTCAGGGACCAGGGTAGGCAAAGAAGAGGGTGCAGGAGATGATCACCAGCAGCGTGACATACCGGAATGACACATGCACCGTGATAGAGGCATCTGACAGCAGCACCGTAATACAGAGCACTGACAGCAGCACCGTGACATACAGCGCTGACAGCAGCACCGTGACATACAGCGCTGACAGCAGCACCGTGACATACAGCGCTGACAGCAGCACCGTGACATACAGCGCTGACAGCAGCACCGTGACATACAGCGCTGACAGCAGCACCGTGACATACAGCGCTGACAGCAGCACCGTGACATACAGCGCTGACAGCAGCACCGTGACATACAGCGCTGACAGCAGCACCGTGACATACAGCGCTGACAGCAGCACCGTGACATACAGCGCTGACAGCAGCACCGTGACATACAGCGCTGACAGCAGCACCGTGACATACAGCGCTGACAGCAGCACCGTGACATACAGCACTGACAGCAGCACCGTAAGCAGCCCCAGGAGGAAGTCAGCACAGCACAGGGATGGTGTGATCCCCTCATAATAAGAACCCCCAGGAGGAAGTCAGCACAGCACAGGGATAGTGTGATCCCTTCATAATAAGAACCCCCAGGAGGAAGTCAGCACAGCACAGGGATATCATAAGCAGCCCCAGTAGAAATATGACACCGCTCAACCTCTTCAAAGAGGAGGGTAGGGGCATATAGTACGGTGTGCTTTTTTGGGTCAAGGAAGTGAGCCAAATGAATTAAGAAGGTCTGTGTGCTTGATTAAAAAAATAGTTTATAGACATATACATGGTCTACTGGTCACATGTGTTGAATTCCTCCGAGATCCATGCCTCATTCATTTTTAGAAATGTGAGGTAGTTAACACTGTGGTGAGCTAGGCGAGTACGCTTATCGGTCACAATCCCCCCTGCTGCGCTGAACGTCCTTTCGGACAGGACACTGGATGAGGGGCAAGCCAACAGTTCGATTGCAAATTGGGCAAGCTCTGGCCAGAGGTCAAGCCTGCCCACCCAGTAGTCTAGGGGTTCATCACTCCTCAGAGCGTCCACATCGGCCGTTAACCCAATGTAGTCGGACACCTGACGGTCTAGGCGTTCCCTGATGCTGGATCCGGATGACACCTGTCGATGGGTCGGCTGAAAGAATGACCTCATATCCGAAGTCACCAACACATCTTCAAACCGGCCTCTTCTTGCAGGCGCTGTTGGATTGGTACCCGCAAATCCTTCTCTGGGAGTGGGAATTGCTCCTCTGCCAGCGCACGCAAAAGCAGAATGCAGCATTTCTCGAAGCAAGGCCTGGAAGTGCTGCATTCTGACAGCCCTCTGCGACGGCGGTAACATTTCCGCCATTTTGTGTTTGTACCGGGGGTCTAAGTACGTTGCCACCCAGTACTGGTCCTTGACCCTCATGCTTTTTATACGGGGGTCCCTATTAAAACACTGGAGCATGAAGGCCCCCATTTGCACTAAAGTGGAAGCGGTGTGGTGGCCTGGCTCCTGCTCATCATCCAGGATAATGTCGTCCTCTTCATTCTCCTCTCCCCATCCACGCACAACAGGGATCCCAGAAAGGTTTAAAGCATGCTCTTCTTGCTCCTGCTCATCCGCCCCGGCACCATCCTCCTCTGACTCCTCATCAGACTCCTGTTGTTGACTTGTCTCAGATAGAGTAGCCCCCCCTGGGAATTCATCCAGCATTGCGACTTCCTCATCTTCCCGCTCCTGCTCCTCCACAGCCTGATCAATGACACGACGCAATGCACGCTCCAGAAAGAAGGCATAAGGTACCATGTCACTGATGGCGCCATGGCTGCGACTGACCAGTTTGGTGATCTCCTCAAATGGCCGCAGAAGTCTGCATGTGTCGCGCATGAGCAGCCACTGGCGCGGTGAAAAAAAACCCAGCTCCCCAGAACCGTTTCTTTCGCAGAGTTCATACAGGTAGACGTTAACTGCACGTTTCTGCTGGAGCAGCCTATCAAGCATATAGAAGGTTGAGTTCCATCGCGTCGGGCAATCGCAAATAAGACGTCTGACCGGCAGATGGTGTCGCCGCTGAATGTCAGCAAGGCGAGCCATGGCCGTGTAAGATCTTCTGAAATGGGCCGAGATTTTCCTTGCCTGCCGCAAGATGTCCTGGACCCCAGGGTATTTGACAAGGAATCGCTGCACGACCAAGTTTAAGACGTGTGCCATGCACGGCACGTGCGTGATTTTGCCCTGTTTCAATGCGCTAAGCAGATTGGCACCGTTGTCACACACCACTTTACCAACTGTCAAATTGAGCGGTGTTAGCCACTCATCTGCCTGTGAACGCAAAGCTGAAAGGAGTGCCGGGCCAGTGTGGCTCTTTGCTTCCAGGCACAACAGACGCAGCACGGCATGGCAACGTCTCACCTGGCATGTGGAATAGGTTCTGGGGAGCTTGGGCGGTGCAGTGGAAGAGACGCTAGCAGCGGAAAAGGAGGAGGCAGCTGAGGAGGAGAGGGAGGAGGATGGAGTAGGAGGAGGAGAAGAAGAGTCAGGCCTGCATGCAATCCGTGGCGGTAAAACCAAATCTACACGGGTGCCACGGGTTACATGCTTGACGGCCGTCAGAAGGTTCACCCAGTGGGCAGTAAAACTGATATACCTTCCCTGCCCGTGTTTGCTAGACCACGTGTCTGTGGTCAGATGTATCTTGGCACCGACACTGTGTGCCAGAGATACATTCACTTGCCGCTGAACATGGCCATATAGCTCTGGGATGCCCTTCTCTGAGAAATACTTCCTTCCTGGGACCTTCCATTGTGGTGTTCCAATGGCCACAAATTTGCGAAAGGCCTCCGAGTCCACCAGTTTATATGGCAGTAGTTGGCGGGCTATGAGTTCTGACAAGCCAGCCGCCAACCGTTGGGCAAGAGGGTTATCCGGCATCATCATTTTTTTACGCTCAAACATTAGGCCCACGGAAGCCTGCCTTTTTGCAGAAAAATGTGAGCTTGGCGTGATGGAAGGTGGAGTGGAGGACAATTGTGAGGAGAGAGGAGAAGGAGAAGTAGAAGACGAGGCTGGACGGTGAGAGCCTGCAGTGTGGCTTTGTGTGTTCCGTTGCTCCCACTGGGCTCGGTGATGGCTGCTCATGTGCCTTCTTAAGGCGGTCGTCCCTAGGTGAGTATTGGGCTTACCGCGACTAACGCGTTGACTGCAAAGATTGCAGATGGCAACGCTATTGTCAGCAGCGGACACGTTAAAAAAAGCCCACACTGCGGAGCCATGTGCCGGTGTCCTGGGAGCGCCAGATGTGACCGTACATGGTCGATGACTCGCTCCTGATACATTTGCAGTCTGCTTTGTCCCTGCTGTGCAATGTAAGTCATTGCTGCTTCTCCTCCCTATCTGCTGGTCCATATCTCCCTCTGAACTCCCCTCCTCTTCCTCTCTTGTGGGCACCCACGTGACATCACTAGACACGTCATCATCAACGTCACCTTCCCCACCGCTATAAGTAGAGATCTCGGAGTAGGCAGCAACACCGGGGACCAACCTCCTCCTTGGGCTGATCTGGGTACTGGCGTCAGACTGCTGAGTAGCGCTTGTTGCTACCTCCTCTTCCTGATCCAATACCAAGAGTGGCTGCGCATCAGAAATGTCCTCTTGATATGGATCGGAAAATAATTCCAGTGACTCAAGCGGAAGGTATGTGGTGGTGGTGGTGGTGGTCGTGTTGTTGGTGGTAGTGTCTTTGGGGGTGCACATAGCAGAGAGTGAAGAAGAGGGTGCAGATCGAGAGGATGAGGAGGGTGCAGAAGAGTAAGGCTGAGCGAGCCACTCAACCAAGTCTGGTGCATCCTTTAAAGTAATTGAACGCACCTTCTGCAACTTCCCACTTTGGCTCAAGCCTGTTGCTCCTGCCCTACCCCTACCACCCCTGCGGAAGGGCCTGCCTCTTCCTCTGCATGTCATTTTTTAAATGACCCTGTGACAAAACTCTTAGTCCCTATACCGCTGAAGGACTGCTGCAGTATAGGTGAGCGGTCAGCAGTGGTGCACGTCAACCCTATCTATTGTGGACCTATAGCGGTCCTTACAGAACAGCAGACTGTACCGCACTCAAGCCTATGTACCGTAGCACCCTATACCAAGTTACCAGTCCTTATAAGAACTTTTGTGGACCAAGCAGGTTGTGTATTAGTGTTTAGCAGACTGTACGTCAGTCCCTATACCGCTGAAGGACTGCTGCAGTATAGGGCAGCGGTCAGCAGTGGTGCACGTCAACCCTATCTATTGTGGACCGATAGCGGTCCTTACAGAACAGCAGACTGTACCGCACTCAAGCCTATGTACCGTAGCACCCTATACCAAGTTACCAGTCCTTATAAGAACTTTTGTGGAACAAGCAGGTTGTGTGTTAGTGATTAGCAGACTGTACGTCAGTCCCTATACCGCTGAAGGACTGCTGCAGTATAGGTGAGCGGTCAGCAGTGGTGCACGTCAACCCTATCTATTGTGGACCGATAGCGGTCCTTACAGAACAGCAGACTGTACCGCACTCAAGCCTATGTACCGTAGCACCCTATACCAAGTTACCAGTCCTTATAAGAACTTTTGTGGAACAAGCAGGTTGTGTGTTAGTGATTAGCAGACTGTACGTCAGTCCCTATACCGCTGAAGGACTGCTGCAGTATAGGTGAGCGGTCAGCAGTGGTGCACGTCAACCCTATCTATTGTGGACCGATAGCGGTCCTTACAGAACAGCAGACTGTACCGCACTCAAGCCTATGTACCGTAGCACCCTATACCAAGTTACCAGTCCTTATAAGAACTTTTGTGGACCAAGCAGGTTGTGTATTAGTGTTTAGCAGACTGTACGTCAGTCCCTATACCGCTGAAGGACTGCTGCAGTATAGGGCAGCGGTCAGCAGTGGTGCACGTCAACCCTATCTATTGTGGACCGATAGCGGTCCTTACAGAACAGCAGACTGTACCGCACTCAAGCCTATGTACCGTAGCACCCTATACCAAGTTACCAGTCCTTATAAGAACTTTTGTGGAACAAGCAGGTTGTGTGTTAGTGATTAGCAGACTGTACGTCAGTCCCTATACCGCTGAAGGACTGCTGCAGTATAGGTGAGCGGTCAGCAGTGGTGCACGTCAACCCTATCTATTGTGGACCGATAGCGGTCCTTACAGAACAGCAGACTGTACCGCACTCAAGCCTATGTACCGTAGCACCCTATACCAAGTTACCAGTCCTTATAAGAACTTTTGTGGAACAAGCAGGTTGTGTGTTAGTGATTAGCAGACTGTACGTCAGTCCCTATACCGCTGAAGGACTGCTGCAGTATAGGTGAGCGGTCAGCAGTGGTGCACGTCAACCCTATCTATTGTGGACCGATAGCGGTCCTTACAGAACAGCAGACTGTACCGCACTCAAGCCTATGTACCGTAGCACCCTATACCAAGTTACCAGTCCTTATAAGAACTTTTGTGGACCAAGCAGGTTGTGTATTAGTGTTTAGCAGACTGTACGTCAGTCCCTATACCGCTGAAGGACTGCTGCAGTATAGGGCAGCGGTCAGCAGTGGTGCACGTCAACCCTATCTATTGTGGACCGATAGCGGTCCTTACAGAACAGCAGACTGTACCGCACTCAAGCCTATGTACCGTAGCACCCTATACCAAGTTACCAGTCCTTATAAGAACTTTTGTGGAACAAGCAGGTTGTGTGTTAGTGATTAGCAGACTGTACGTCAGTCCCTATACCGCTGAAGGACTGCTGCAGTATAGGGCAGCGGTCAGCAGTGGTGCACGTCAACCCTATCTATTGTGGACCGATAGCGGTCCTTACAGAACAGCAGACTGTACCGCACTCAAGCCTATGTACCGTAGCACCCTATACCAAGTTACCAGTCCTTATAAGAACTTTTGTGGACCAAGCAGGTTGTGTATTAGTGTTTAGCAGACTGTACGTCAGTCCCTATACCGCTGAAGGACTGCTGCAGTATAGGGCAGCGGTCAGCAGTGGTGCACGTCAACCCTATCTATTGTGGACCGATAGCGGTCCTTACAGAACAGCAGACTGTACCGCACTCAAGCCTATGTACCGTAGCACCCTATACCAAGTTACCAGTCCTTATAAGAACTTTTGTGGAACAAGCAGGTTGTGTGTTAGTGATTAGCAGACTGTACGTCAGTCCCTATACCGCTGAAGGACTGCTGCAGTATAGGGCAGCGGTCAGCAGTGGTGCACGTCAACCCTATCTATTGTGGACCGATAGCGGTCCTTACAGAACAGCAGACTGTACCGCACTCAAGCCTATGTACCGTAGCACCCTATACCAAGTTACCAGTCCTTATAAGAACTTTTGTGGAACAAGCAGGTTGTGTGTTAGTGATTAGCAGACTGTACGTCAGTCCCTATACCGCTGAAGGACTGCTGCAGTATAGGTGAGCGGTCAGCAGTGGTGCACGTCAACCCTATCTATTGTGGACCGATAGCGGTCCTTACAGAACAGCAGACTGTACCGCACTCAAGCCTATGTACCGTAGCACCCTATACCAAGTTACCAGTCCTTATAAGAACTTTTGTGGACCAAGCAGGTTGTGTATTAGTGTTTAGCAGACTGTACGTCAGTCCCTATACCGCTGAAGGACTGCTGCAGTATAGGGCAGCGGTCAGCAGTGGTGCACGTCAACCCTATCTATTGTGGACCGATAGCGGTCCTTACAGAACAGCAGACTGTACCGCACTCAAGCCTATGTACCGTAGCACCCTATACCAAGTTACCAGTCCTTATAAGAACTTTTGTGGAACAAGCAGGTTGTGTGTTAGTGATTAGCAGACTGTACGTCAGTCCCTATACCGCTGAAGGACTGCTGCAGTATAGGGCAGCGGTCAGCAGTGGTGCACGTCAACCCTATCTATTGTGGACCGATAGCGGTCCTTACAGAACAGCAGACTGTACCGCACTCAAGCCTATGTACCGTAGCACCCTATACCAAGTTACCAGTCCTTATAAGAACTTTTGTGGAACAAGCAGGTTGTGTGTTAGTGATTAGCAGACTGTACGTCAGTCCCTATACCGCTGAAGGACTGCTGCAGTATAGGGCAGCGGTCAGCAGTGGTGCACGTCAACCCTATCTATTGTGGACCGATAGCGGTCCTTACAGAACAGCAGACTGTACCGCACTCAAGCCTATGTACCGTAGCACCCTATACCAAGTTACCAGTCCTTATAAGAACTTTTGTGGAACAAGCAGGTTGTGTGTTAGTGATTAGCAGACTGTACGTCAGTCCCTATACCGCTGAAGGACTGCTGCAGTATAGGTGAGCGGTCAGCAGTGGTGCACGTCAACCCTATCTATTGTGGACCTATAGCGGTCCTTACAGAACAGCAGACTGTACCGCACTCAAGCCTATGTACCGTAGCACCCTATACCAAGTTACCAGTCCTTATAAGAACTTTTGTGGACCAAGCAGGTTGTGTATTAGTGTTTAGCAGACTGTACGTCAGTCCCTATACCGCTGAAGGACTGCTGCAGTATAGGGCAGCGGTCAGCAGTGGTGCACGTCAACCCTATCTATTGTGGACCGATAGCGGTCCTTACAGAACAGCAGACTGTACCGCACTCAAGCCTATGTACCGTAGCACCCTATACCAAGTTACCAGTCCTTATAAGAACTTTTGTGGAACAAGCAGGTTGTGTGTTAGTGATTAGCAGACTGTACGTCAGTCCCTATACCGCTGAAGGACTGCTGCAGTATAGGGCAGCGGTCAGCAGTGGTGCACGTCAACCCTATCTATTGTGGACCGATAGCGGTCCTTACAGAACAGCAGACTGTACCGCACTCAAGCCTATGTACCGTAGCACCCTATACCAAGTTACCAGTCCTTATAAGAACTTTTGTGGAACAAGCAGGTTGTGTGTTAGTGATTAGCAGACTGTACGTCAGTCCCTATACCGCTGAAGGACTGCTGCAGTATAGGTGAGCGGTCAGCAGTGGTGCACGTCAACCCTATCTATTGTGGACCTATAGCGGTCCTTACAGAACAGCAGACTGTACCGCACTCAAGCCTATGTACCGTAGCACCCTATACCAAGTTACCAGTCCTTATAAGAACTTTTGTGGACCAAGCAGGTTGTGTATTAGTGTTTAGCAGACTGTACGTCAGTCCCTATACCGCTGAAGGACTGCTGCAGTATAGGGCAGCGGTCAGCAGTGGTGCACGTCAACCCTATCTATTGTGGACCGATAGCGGTCCTTACAGAACAGCAGACTGTACCGCACTCAAGCCTATGTACCGTAGCACCCTATACCAAGTTACCAGTCCTTATAAGAACTTTTGTGGAACAAGTGAGTTGTGAATGTTTAGCAGACTGCAGCAGAAGGGCAGCAGTCAAGTATAATATCCTTTCTATATTTGGAAGAAAGAATATTATACATGTACAAGCCTATTACTGTACCACTGATACCAGTCCTGAAAAGAACCTTTGTGGAACTAATAATAACAGCAAGTCTTTAAAATTACCCTCACTGCCTGACAACACTGCTTCCTTCCTGTCCCTATACAAATTGGCAAAAAAAGAGAACGATTAGTGGTTACTGGAACAGCTCTTTTGTGGACCTTGATAGTAACAGCTAATGATGATGATGATGATGATGATGATGAAAGACTAATCTGGCTGTCCCTGTAGCATACACCGTCCTTTCCCTTTCTCTAAACTAACAAAAGACACTCAGGCTGCTGCAAGAATCAGCAGCACAGCAAACCTATCAACACCTAACACCTATACCAGTCCTGAAAAGAACTTTTGTGTACCAAATAGCTAGTGGTTTATCTCTCCCTACTCCACACAGGAACCTGTCCCTATCGTAACAGAAGAAAGAATGTAAAATGGCCACCGGATCGGGTGTATTTATAGGTTAGGGGGAATGTACAAGTGTCCATGTGCTGTCATGTCTCAATTGGCTGTCCTGTATCACATGATAAACGTGTCACCAAAGGTTAAAGTTCTTGTATACATTAAACACGTAAGTCCGCCGCGGCGAACGACGGAAAAAGGCGTTCGAACGTGCGGACCGCGAATGTCGGAAATTCGCCGCGAAACGACCGCCGGGCGAACCGTTCGGCCATCACTAGTGGTGTGTTTACTGTGTACACTAGACTGGTGATCAGTGAGTAAAAAGCTGTAAAAAGCAGCTCATACTCACTGATCAGCAGCCGGCTGCAGCGATCTGCTCTCCTCTCCACAGCGATGACTTCTGTGTGAGGAGAGGAGGAGCCGATTGCCTAGCAACCGGCTGTTTGTTTACATCACATGACGGCCGTGATTGGACACGGCCGTCATGTGATCAGGAGGGCCAATCACAGAGCCCTCCTGCCGATCTGAGATGCGCCGTGTCCGGGTGACACGGGCGCATCGGGATCGCGCCGCTGCGCGGGCGCGCGCGCGATCCCGCTACTCCTGAATGACGTTCCTGAACGTCATATCAGGAGTAGGCGGCTCCCACCCGGCCGTATATGTGCATTGGCCGGGTGGGAAGTGGATAAAGAGAGCCCATAGCAAAATGCATGCAAAAATAGACGGAGGGCGGACATGACGGAGTTAACAGTGGGGTAAGCCAGAAGACAAAGGGGAGGTATTATGGTGCCGAGGGGGAGGGGCGGGGGAGGTGGTAAATGGAAACCCAGCGCGCGGTGAGTCACCAGAAGCGTTGGGGAAAGTTCCCACCCACCCTCCCTATAAGTTGGTGGCCCATGTATATAGTGCAGGTTGTTGTTTTCTTTTCATTTCAGACAGGTTGTTCAGAAGGTGGACAGTCGTGGCAGTGGCGGGCGTTGGTCTGTGCAAGGGAAGGAAGATATGGCAGAAGAAAGAATTCGGGAACTATCGTTGGTATGGTTCCTGATGGTGGTTTCCGGGTAACGGAGGTTAGCCAGGAAGTGGTAATGGGGGCACTGCGGTCAGTGGTTGTCTCTGGGCCAGCCTGTGGGCTTGAGGCCTAGTGATACACTTGGAGAGGGACCGCAGTGTAATATTGTTCTTTCCACAGATGGTTATGGATTGCCTGCATAGACCAACGCTATATGAAGGGGTTGATTAACAGATGTTGTTTTGGATGTTTTTTATGTTCATTTGAAGATTTGAAGTTATATTTGATAAATAAAGTAGGCTGCTATGGCCTTTTGTTGCTCAAACTTGGTGTGGTCTCGTTTTATAAGGAAAAAGGTTAACAGGTTGAGGTTAGGTAATGGTGGGTATCACATCTGTTATGCAACAGTCAAGATAAAACAAAGGGTGCAGAAGTCTAATGCATTGTCCACGGCACTTTATTAAAGGATAAAAGAGTGCATACTCACAAAAGCAATGAATATAACATTATTGTACGTAGGCTCCAGAACCGAAAAGGTCTTCAACACAATGAAAGGTTTTGCTTTGAAGACACATCAGCTGGTTTACAATGTTTGTATTCGCATTACATTGTGATGAAAACCTTTTTGGTTCTGGAGTTTATGTACATAGTAATGTAAAGTACTTGCTTTTGTGAGTATGTACTCTTTTATCCTTTAGGAAAGTGCTGTGAAGAATGCACTAGGCCTTGACTAGGGTAGTTCAGATAACTTACTGCCCCAACTCAATTATGTAGCCAACCCAACCTTTGCCCTCCTTTCCCATTAATGACACGGACACTGTGTTGGATTTAACTGGCCGCTTGGCCTTTTATTAACTCAAAAACATATTTAACCATAAACCGTATATGAAAGAAGATTGCAGATCCTTGACGACACCAATCCCAAACTTTTTGGAATCTGTGGTACCTCTGAGTTAGATTCTGTCCCCAGCCGCCCCACCGCCTTAGTGACTTACTAACTGACCACAGACCCCTACCTCCTTACTACCCGGTAGTCTAGACGGAACTTGACAAACCAGGAGGACTCCATACCTGAGACGGATCCAACCGTATTTATCAACAATACCTCCATTTTTGTGCCTTCGTCAAGGACCTCAATCGCCAAACCTTTTGCCTGAAGCACCTTTTCCTCAGGGGCGGGAGGACGGGACTTTCCACCCCGACTTGTCTTCAGCAACTGAGCCTCCTACGTCCTCCCTTCTTAACCCTCCAGCTCCTCCTTATCCTGCACTAACTCCTCCAATCAGGTAAGGGTGAAATTTACTTCTCCGAAACCGTACCAACCCCTCTTTAACCCCTTGCAGTATGATCGTGTCTTCCACCCCGTCATGTATGCCCTGCGCTTATATTTCTTTCCAGCTCCGTACATTCCTTTGCACTCTTTGTTTTATCCTCTGTGTAGTTGCACGTTTCCCCGATCTCAGGAGGGCAGCATCAACTCTGTGCACTGGTTCAGGCTGGGAATTGATGGTCACCACCTGCGGCTAGAAGTCAGTCTGGTCTTTATGGAATCCCCTAACACTAAGGTGTCAAGCCATTAGTTAGGAGGCAGTAGGCTGTGACAAATTCTGGAAAAGCTGGAAATCTTTGGCAAGTATACAGTGGGGGATTCTACCAATGTAATGGGGAATTTACAATGACCACCAAGGTGAGGGGGGATTTACACTGATCATCAATGTGAGGGGGGATTTACACTGATCATCAATGTGAGGGGGAATTTGCAATGACCATCAATGTGAGGGGGAATTTGCACTGACCACCATGTAACGGGGGATTTTACACCACCCGCCTATAGAAAAGAGGGATTTCTACACTGACACCAATGTAATAAGAGCATTTACACCATGGATGCTCAACCTGTGGCCCTCCAGCTGTTGCAGAACTACATGTCCCATGAGGCATTGCAACCCACTAACAGTTGCAAGCATGACTCCCAAGGGACGTGATGGGACTTGAAGTTCTGCAATAGCCGGAGGGCCGCAGGTCGAGCACCCATGATTTACACCAACCACCAGTTTAAGGGGGAATATACAATGACCTCCATGTAATTGGGGATTTACACTGACAACCATTGTTGAGGAGATTTGTACTGACCACCAATGTAATGTGACACTTCTACACTGACCACCAATGTTAGGGGGGATTTACACTGACCACAAATATAAAGGGGGATTTACACTGACCACCAGTGTAGGGCCAATTCTGCAATCACCACCAGTGTAAAGGAAAAACTACACCGATCACCGATGTTATGAAGAATTTACACTGACAAACAATGTAATGGGGGATTTTACTTCAACAGCCAATAAAGGGGGATTTCTACACTGGTCACCAATGTAAGTGGGATTTACACTCACCACCAGTATTGCCAACTGTCAGTATTTTTACTGACAGCCAGTAAAAAACAGGCAATTTTCTCCTGCCAGTAAATGCCAGTAAAAGAAGAAAGTTGCCAGCAAAAAATATGGCTGTGATGTTCGGCTCGGTCCAGAGCCAGCCAACACCATCCGAGTCCCTGCTACAGTGTGTTTGGGCAGCTCTGGTGGAGGGTGGTGCCCGAGCCTGTCGTGTGATGTCATGGTGCAAGGGAGCCAAGCCGAGCGGCCAGAGCCTCGTGTGTGGGTCTGCAGGACAGGAGCAGGGCAGGTCGGGAGCGGGACTGTCAGTGCTGTTTAGACTGGAGTGGACTTAATGGACCAAGAGTCAACTTCATGAGTGTGTGTTCCTTCCTATTCTAATTTCTGGTCCCTGAGCTACTTACTATATCGAAAATAAAATAAGAAATATGTTTTTTTTCCCCTAATGTCTACCTTAAATCACATCGCTAATTACATATTGTACTTGTTTGTAGCCTAAATGCTACAATTTGCACTTGGCTGTGCCAGGAAATTTTGGGTGTCGTGTCAGTAAATTTCAATCTGGTAGGTTGGCAACACTGCTCACCACCAATTTAAAGGGAGCTTCTACATGGACCACCAATGTAAGGGAGAAAACGAAACTGTCCACAAATGCAAGTTTGGCTTTTTTTTGTTTTTTTAACGATTACCAATATAAAGAGGAGTTTCTACACTGGCCACCAATGCGTATTCACATGCACTAAAATTCGGGGTGTTGTGGCACCATGTTCTTTTGAAGAAGGGTCCCACCTCCAATTTGCTTAACTTTGCAGAACAGGCTGATGTTATTCTGAATGACCACAGTTATAGGCAGGACTTTCGAGCATGCCCCTTTACCTCCTCAGTGGGCAGCATTCAGCAGAAGTGATGGAAGATATGACTTCAGGGGGACATGATATACATATGAATGCCGCCTCTATTTACATATCAATGCCGCACTCCGTGCTTATTTACATATCAATGCCGCACTCCGTGCTTATTTATATATCAATGCAGGTTATTTACATGTAAACACAGGGTCTGCAGGTAAGTCATCTGTACATAACAATAGGACAGAGCTGGGCAGCAGCAACAGAACTTTACACTGAGATATCAGGACACAGCACGGGACTAAATCTTCAAGACATAAGAGAATTTAAACTGGGATAGCTGGCAAGTATGAGGCAGCTGCTTTGGACCCCACAACAATGATGGGGCCATGCAGGACAGGTGCAAGTATTTTTGACACCCTAGGCGAAACTTCATTTTGTCGCCCCCCGTTGGCTCCACCCCTGACCCCACCCCCTTTGCCCTGCCCATGGAGGTGGCGCTTTACAGGAAGCATTGGCTCTGCTTCCTCTAACACTGGCTCCAGTGCTACACTGCGCTTCTAATTACACTACTGGTTGGATAGAGCAGCTGCCTGAGAGTTGGTTACATGCTGCAGACTGCAGAGCAAGCAGACACGGAGGGAAACCAGTGGGCAGGCGCCCCTAGGCAGCAGTGCGCCCTAGGCGGTTGCCTAGTTTGCCTATTGGTAGCACCGGCCCTGGGGCCATGGGCAGCTGCCCCTTTTGCCCTGCTTTAAAAACCATCCTGGTCAGGGCCATTGTCAGGAAGAACCTTCTCGCAGGCGTCCGAGTGGCGTAAGTCGCAGGAGATCTTTTGCGCATTTTCAAGAGCGCTACCGCGATCAGCGGTGCGCGCGTGCGCGGAGCGCGCACGCGGGTGCGCGCGCGGCCGTTTGACGCAATTGGCGCCAATAGCGCTATTTAAACTGGATCCATGCTTCACTGCCTTGCTGCCTGATCAACAGCGTTCCCGTGCTTCCTGGTAACCTGTATCTGAACCTGAACCTGCATCCGTATCCTGATCCGTATTGAACCCGGCCTGTTCCCGACTCTGCTGTTTGCTGCCTGCCCCCCGACTTTGGCTTTGTACCCGACTACTCTTCTGGATTCCGTTTCTGTACCTGATCTGCCCGCCTGTGCCTGACCTGGACTGTTACACCATCCGTCAACTGTAAGTTGCTTGTTCACCGCTGTTGTACTACAGGACACCTCCCAGTCTCCCACCATACCCGGCTGTTTCTCCCTCTGCGCTTGTTGCCTTCTACCTCTTGCTGCAGACTACTGGACTATCCCGTTTGCACCTGCATCCGCTGTCGGACTACAGGACCCCTCCCGTTGTTCGCTGTACCCTACGATCACTTGCATCCCGTTGCCGGACTACAGGAATCCTTCTGCTGTCTGCTGAGCCTTACCTCACCTTTTGCCTGCATTCCGATACTGGACTACAATACACCTCCACCATCAACGGTCTACTACTTCCTACACCTACCATCCAGTGAGGCACTTGTGCCCCTCTGTGCTCCTGAGCCCCTGTCATCACTACCAGGGTCTCTCGAGTCAGAGGTCTACGAGAAGCCACTCCCTGCACTCCGGGCTCTGCTTAAAGGTACGTGACAGCCATAGTCTAGCACACACTGTCATACTGGATGTGGTCTTCCCTGGGTGGGGGGGGGGGGGCGGTAAAGCTGTGCCTGGGAAAGGAACACCATGCAGGAACTTTAAACAGGAGGTTCCCAAGAAGTCAAAGTTGGGACCTCCTCTGATGTTTGGTGTCCCATCCAGGAGTTTATTGCTACTTTATCTACTCTACAGCCAGGACCTTAAATTCACAAGATGGCGGGTTACCTTAAAATTTCTTTACCTGTGAAAACTGAGAGAATGCAGTGTCATGAGGGGTATCCTTTGCCTTAAACCTCAGTCAAAGTTTCTAAATAAATTCTCCATAAGCAACATTGTGGAAGTCATTCAATCGCTCACCAGTGGTGGGTCAGTAAATGCTTTGGAACTGCTTTGGAACCAATGGGAACTGTTCATCCCTAGACAGGCAAGGTGGACCCAACGAGACTTAGTGGCTCCTTTGGGGGTGAGAACTACATTGGAAAATTCAAATACCTTCCAAATTTGTATCTCTCTGAACTCCCATATTTCCTGTTTAGTCTGACAAATGGCAAGGAAGTGAAGAGCAATCCACCCAATGGGGGCACAGACATCAACTAAACCTGACCGAGGTCCTATGGGGAAAGGATTGGATGAGGAGTGATATGATAAGTCTGTGGAGAAAGATGAAATCCCTACATACATTAACAAATTAAAGATTTTCAAAAGCCGGACAAGTTCACAGGAAGAGACACATTTTCTAATGAAAACAAAGTGTGACTGCAATTATGTGTCATCATTTCCTCTGATCTGCTATATAAACACCGGCATATGAAATCTATGGAAGCCACCATTGCTTAACCACCTCCTGCCCGCGCTATAGCCGAATGACGGCTACAGAGTGGACCTTAATTGCTGGCAGGGCGTCAATAGGCATCCTCCCGCGTATGAGCTGCCTGCCAATGAGACTCGGCTGATCACAGATCGGAGTAAGGGGCCGGTCCCCTTTAATGACTCGCCGACCGCTGCACGCCGATATACGTCGGCACAATGGCAGCAGTGCGCAAATGGGCGTACCTATACATCCCCTTTAATTGCCGGGGTTAGCGGGCGCATGCCACGTACAGCGTGACCGCGCCCGCGGGTCCCACGGACTCGATGTCTGCCGGGGGCCACGATCGTGTCACGGAGCCGCAGAACGGGGAGATGCCTATGTAAACAAGGCATTTCTCCGTTCTGCCTAGTGACATGACAGAGATCTACTTCTCCCTGTCATCGGGAGCAGAGATCGCTGTCATATCAGTGGTAGCCCATCCCCCCCCCAACAGTCAGAATCACTCCCTAGGACACACTTAACCCCCCTAGTGTTTAACCCCTTCCCTGCCGGGTGTCATTTACACAGTAATCAGTGCATTTTTATAGTACTGATTGCTGTATAAATGACAATGGTCCCAAAATAGTGCCAAAATTGTCCGACGTGTCCGCCATAATGTTGCAGTCCCGATAAAAATCGCAGATCGCCGCCATTACTAATAAAGAAAAATAATAAAAATGTCATCAAGCTATCCCCTATTTTTTAGATGTTATAACTTTTGCGCAAACAAATCAATACACGCTTATTGCGATTTTTTTTATTTTTTTTTATCAAAAATATGTAGAATACGTATTGATCTAAACTGAGGAAAAAAATTGTTTTTTTATATATTTTTTGGGGATATTTATTATAGCAAAAAGTAAAAAATATTGCTTTTTTTGTTACGCTTTTTTGTTTATAGCGCAAAAAATAAAAACCGCAGAGGCGATGAAATACCACCAAAAGAAAGCTCTATTTGTGGGGGAAAAAAGGACGGCAATTTTGTCTTGGTGCAACATCGCACAACCGTGTAATTGTCAGTTAAAGCGACGCAGTGCCGAATAGCAAAAAGTGCTCTGGCCGGGAAGGGGGTAAAATCTTTTCCGGGGCTGAATCAGTTAAACAATATTTAAACAAAAGATCGGTAATTGGCTTTTTTCCCTCACGCTGTAAAAAAGCCGATCACTGGCTTTTGACAGAGGGACATCGATCCCGAACATGGAGAGGCACTGCTGCTATGCAATGCCCTCCAGTGCCATCTGCCAGTGCCCAGGTGCTGCCAACCAGTGCCCATCAGTGTCCCAACATCAGTGCCAACTATCAGTGCCAACTATCAGTGTCACCTATCAGTGCCCTTCAGTGATGCCTCATCAGCGCACATCAATGAAGAAGCAGAATTACCTGTTTTCAAAATTTTATAACAAACAATGATTTTTTCTCCCCAAAATTTTTCGGGGGATTCATGATCCCCTCAATGATCTGTAGCCCCCCCAGTGCCGGCAGCACTCATGCAGCCCCAGACCATGACACCCCCACCACCATGCCTGACTGTAGACAAGACACACTTGTCTTTGTCCTCCTCACCTGGTTGCCCCCACACACGCTTGTCACCATCTGACACCAAATACGTTTATCTTGGTCTCATCAGACCACAGGACATGGTTCCAGTAATCCATCTCCTTAGTCTGCTTGTCTTCAGAAAACTGTTTGTGGTCTTTCTTATGCATCATCTTTAGAAGAGGCTTCCTTCTGGAACGACAGCCATGCAGACCAATTTGATGCAGTGTGCGGCGTATGGTCTGAGCACTGACAGGCTGACCCCCCCCCCCCCCCACCCCTACAACCTCTGCAGCAATGCCGGCAGCACTCATACGTCTATTTTTCAAAGACAACCTCTGGATATGACGCTGAGCACGTGACCTCAACTTCTTTGGTGGACCATGGCGAGGCCTGTTCTGAGGGGAACCCGTCCTGTTATACCGCTGTATGGTCTTGGCCACCGTGCTGCAGCTCAGTTTCAGGGTCTTGGCAATCTTCTTATAGCCTAGGCCATCTTTATGTAGAGAAACAATTCTTATATCAGATCCTCAGAGAGTTCTTTGCCATGAGGTGCCATGTTGAACTTCCAGTGACCAGTATGAGAGAGTGAGAGCGATAACACCAAATTTAACACACCTGCTCCCCATTCACACCTGAGATCTTGTAACACTAATGAGTCACATGACACCGGGGGAGGGAAAATGGCTAATTGGGCCTAATTTGGACATTTTCACTTAGGGGTGTACTGACTTTTGTGGCCAGCGGTTTATACATTAATGGCTGTGTGTTGAGTTATTTTGAGGGGACAGGAAATTTACACTGTTATACAAGCTGTACACTCACTACTTTACATTGTAGACAAGTGTCATTTCTTCAGTGTTGTCACATGAAAAGAGAGAAGAAAAGATTTACACAAATTCTGAGATACTGTACCTGTATATGCTCAGCTCTATTACCTGGTGATAGGGGCAAAAAAGAGCAGCTGGGCTGCCAAAGGTTGGAAAAAGCATAGTTGAGTAGATACTGGTGCCCCACCCCAGGGTAGTACTGGGGGTGTACAAAAAAATTTCACTGGGCGACGTCCTTAATCATATAGTTGTCAATGGCTAGCGTTGAAGAAGACATGGGCATTTTAGACACCAAACTGGTTAAAATTGACATTTTATTAGACTACACAATACATATAGAAAATGAATTGGTATGAAAACAATATACTATAAAACCATGTATCAAAACATTAAGCTCAGGGATCGTTGTAGAACAAGAGCCAAGCAAAACCCCACCGTGATAGCGAAGTACTGGTGAGACACTTGGGAGCGATGAGGCCCAAATTTAGCTCGATATTACCCGAATAGACTTGATGTAGCTCTACATGTTTCACAGATAAAAGCTTCTTCAGGAGCTTAGGTATGCTTTCTAAATAAATAGAAATACAACAATAAATATACAAATATCCATGCAATCACATAGATCAAGGACAGAAAAAGTGTCAACTTACCAACGTTTAGACAAATAGATGGAAGGGCAGGGGCAACACAGGATGGTGCAATGTAAGACCAGAGACCAAACTGCAACCCTCCCCCCCCCAAGATATTTAACCACTTCAATACAGAGCAGTTTCCCCCCTTTCCTGCTTTCAGCTTTCAGCGCTATCGCACTTTGAATGACAATTGCTCAGTCATGCAGCCCTGTACCCAAACTACATTTTTATCATTTTGTTCCCACAAATAGAGCTTTCTTTTGGTGGTATTTGATCACCTCTGGGGGGTTTTTTTATGCTACAAATAAAAAACGAACATTTAGAAAAAAAAAAAATGTTTTCTTTGTTTCTGTTACAAAACTTTGCAAATAAGTAAGTTTTCTCCTTCACTGATTGGCACTGATGAGGCAGCACTGATGGGCACTGATGATGAGGCACTTATATGCAAAACTGATGGGCACTGATAGACGGCACTGATAGGTGGCACTGATGGCCTTTCATGGGTGGCACTGATAGGTGGCACTGGTGGGCACTGATGGTCCCTTAGTGCCATCCCTATTGGGCATTGATTAGCATACCTGGTGGTCCTAGGTGGGCATCCCTGGTTATCCTGGGTGAGTATCCCTGGTGTTTCCGGGTGGTCATCCTCATGGGGGCTGCACTGATAATCAAGCAGCGCAGACTCCCCCCCTGTCAAGAGAGCAGCCGGTCGGCCCTCCTCTACTCACGTCTGTCAGTGCGAGTGGAGGAAAAGCCGATAAATGGCTCTTCCTATTTGCACTGTGATCAGCTGTGATTGGACACAGCTGATCACGTGGTAAAAAGCCTACGTATGAGTCTCTTTACCTGCTGAAATCCCCCCTCCCAGCAAAAGTTTTGCTTCCCATCCCCCAATAAATCACCCTCCAAGCACAAATCCTCTACCCCCCTATAATTTCCCCTCCTAGTACACATTTTTTTTCCCTTGCCCCAGCACATATAACCCCTCAACCCTCTCTCATAGCACACACCTTCTTCCCCCTATCCCCCCTCCCAACACACATTCCCCCTAAATCACCACTCCCAGCCCAAAATGTCCCCCTAATCTCCTTGCAACGCTCTCCCACCTCACATGATACCACAGTGCCCAGGGCAGCCTCCCTCCTGCCTACCCTTTGTCTCAGCTTTGCTAGGGACCATCTGCATCCATTGGAACACTTAAAATGACAGCCTCAGACTATACAAACCTCAAGCATGGTCCTTGGGGAAGACATCCTCTCTTGTATCTCAAGGCCAACTGCCCCTGGATATGATGTGAGGCAGATGGCAATGTGGTATAGGAGGTACATGAGTGCCGGAGGGGGTTCCTGGCAGAACTTCATACCAGAGATGCCAACTGGATGGGATCAGCAGGATGTGCAGGCAGGATTATCATATAAGCAGTTGGTGGGGCCATAGGATGATCCAGCAGAAGTTAAAGAGGAACTCCAGCCTGGCAGTCCCTTGGACCCCTATCCGATTCTCCAGTGTGTGTGGGTAAGAAATTGAAATAAATAGAAGCACCATACCATTACTGTTCAGTTTCTAGCTAAATAATTTCCCAGGGTCCATCGATATCCATATTGTCTCCTATGGCATTCCGCCATTGTTTGAAGGGTACAGTATCCCCCCATCATTTGAAGGTCAGAATAAAGGACAGTATAGCTCCCCCCACCCCCCATCTCACTGCTTGAGCATTGAGGGATTTCCAACCAATGGAGTGGTTTTAGGTACCCAGAAAATTCTAGTGAAGTGGATTCCCAATGACACCTCTGCCAATATTTGGTATTAGTCTAAAAATTGACAACCTGTTATTTTTGTCACAGGAAATTATCTAGCGCCAACAATTTACACAGCGCTTTACATATTGTACATTCATATTAGTCCCTGCCCTCAAGGAGCTTACAATCTCTCATACACTCACATTCTAGGAAAAATTTAGACAGAGCCTGTTAACCTGCCCAGGGCCGTCTTTAAGGCAGGGCAAAAGGGACAGCTGCCCTGGGCCCTGTCATTGTTTTGGGGCCCAAAGCAGCTGCCTCATACTTGACAATTATCCTAGTTTCAATTCCCTTGTCCTTTGAAGTTTTAGTCCTGTGCTGTGTCCCGATATCTCAGTGTGAAGTGCTGGTACTAATGCTGCCTAGCTCTGCCTTATTGTTGTGTACAGATGGCTCACCTGCAGACCCTGTGTTTACATGTAAATACCCGGCTTGCATATGTAAATAGCGACGGCATTCATAAGTAAATAGCTGCGGCCGACGGTATTGATATGTAAATAAAGGTGGCATTCATATGTGTATCATGCCCCCCTGCAGTGAGCAGATGATGTGCTGTAACCTCTAGCAACCAATCAGTGAGCAGTAATACTGTACAGTAATCTCTAGCAACCAATCAGTGAGCAGTAATACTGTACAGTAATCTCTAGCAACCAATTAACAAGCAGAAATTATTTGCTGTAACCTCTAGCAACTAATCAGTGAGCCGTAATGTGTGCTGCAACCTCTAGCAACCAGTCAGTAAGCAGTAATGATATGCTGTAACCGCTGGCAACCAATCGCAATTTCTGCCTGATCTGATACAGTAAACTGATTTTAAGTCTAGCTGCTATTTATTGTATGTCTCAGAGCAATTGGAGAGTGAAATTGCATGGCGGGGGGGGGGGGGCAAGAAAAATTTTGCCCAGGGTCCAATCAATATTAAGGACCGCCCTGAACCTGCCAGCTTGTCTTTGGATTCTTGGAGGATATGGGAGTACCTGGGGGAATCCCACACAAGCAGAGGGAGAATGTGCAAACTCCATGCAGATAGTGTCCTGGTCGGAAGTTAAACCCAGGACCCCAGAGTTACAAGGCAAAAGTGCTAGAAATTATTATTATAGAGGATTTATATAGCGCCAACAGTTTACGTAGCGCTTTACAACTTGAGACATTTATTGCCTACTGTATATCTGGAATAATATCCAGTATGGGCAGTGATGTCACGGGGGAACCCCTTTTCCAGAATTCCCAAAATCTTGGGAAACAATAATAATAAATATACCCCAAAACGTTCTTCTCCTTGTGATCCTCACATCAGCAGATGGAAATAATAACTTGCGGTCTTTGCTGCTAAAGGCAGAAGAACCAATCGCCAGCTTTCCTACTTCTACAGCGAGGATAAAACACAAGAATATAGACAACTGGAAGGGACAAATACCCACTGATGGCATTTTAGTTTGGGGACGGCTTCTTACCTGATTAAAAAAATATTTCACAAGAAACCTGCAGGAAGGAAGTCGGTTTGTTACCATAATAGTTGTGTAAATTATGGTAAGAATACATTTTAATCATCATTTGATACACTGAAATATTCCGAGGAGGAGGAAGGTTCTTCTCTCCATCTGCTGCAGACTAGTAGAGGTAAGACCGGCCATGGAGAAGTCCTCCCACCACGGATGGGAGATGGAAGAGTGAGAGGAAGAAAGTGAAATAGAAAGGGGAAAGAGGAGGAAGGAGAATGAGGAAGACAAAAGGAGAATAAATGGGGTTAGATATAAAGGTAGACAGGCAGAGAGAAGAAGAGGCAAGAGATATAAGAAGATGACATAAAAGTATGAAAGGTGAGAGGACCCTGGTGGGTATGACAATGGAGAGTATGTACAGGAGAGGAGTGTGGAGGGTATGGCAAAGAGGGTGGGTGCAAAAGAGGAATTTGGGGCATGTAATGAAAAGTGGGTGTTGGAGAGGGCTGTGGTGGCTAGGACCATGGACATTGAGTGCAGGAAAGGAGTGTAGAGAGTATGACAGTGGGCAGTGGGGTGCAGGAAAGACACAAAGATGTATATTGGGGACAGTATGTACAGGAGAGGAGTGTGGGGAGTATGACAGTAGGTGCAGGAGAGGGTGGTGGATGGTAAGACCTTGGACAGTGGGTGCAAGAAAGGAGTGTGGAGGATATGACAGTGTGCAGTATATACAGGAGAGGAGTGTGGCCGGTATGACAGTGGGCAGTATGTACAGAAGAGGAGTGTGGAGGTATGACATTGGCCATTCTATACAGGAGAGGAGTGTGGAGGGTATGAAAGTGGGCAGTATGTACAGGAGAGGAGTGGGGGGGGGGGGGTACAACATCGAGCAGTATATAAAGGAGAGGAGTGTGGAGAGTATGAAAATTGGGCTAATTTTACTGTTTCATTTTTTTTAAATTCATGTGTAACTCCTCCAAAAACTTGCGTTTAAAACACAGCTGCACAAATAATGTCTAACATAAAATATTGCAACAATCACCATTTTATTCTCTAAAGTCTCTGCTAAAATATATATATATATATAATGTTTAGGGGTTCCAAGTAATTTTCTAGCAAAAAATATGGATTTAACTTGTAAACACCAAATGTCAAAAATAGGCTTAGTCATGAAAGGGATAAAGGAGAGGAGTGTGGAGGGTATGACAGTGGGCACTATGTACAGGAGAGGAGAGGAGGGGGGGTACAACATTGAACAGTATATAAAGGAGAGGAGTGTGGAGAGTATGACAGTGGTCAGATCGTGCAGGAGAGGAGTATAGAGAATATGCCCATGGACAGTGGGTGCAGGAGAGAAGTGGGGGGGGGGGGTATGGCAGTGGACAGTTTGTACAGGAGGACAGTGTGGGGGGAGGGGGTATGACAGTGAGAAATACCTAACTGTGCTACACAAGCTTGGTGCACCCTCTGTATATATATTTTTTTAAGATATTTTTATTAGGTTTAAGATAAACCAACAGACCAACAAAAAACAATACGCAATTGCCAAACAAAACTTGGGCAGTGATTGGCATACAGCATCCCATACAAATACTGAGCTCATGCAGTTGAGAGACAGATGATAATACATTGATTAAGTATGTAGGAGCGTGGCAAGTCAAAGTCAAGTCTGAGCTGATAGAGAGATTTAAAGCCTTGTGCAGTGTATAGGTGACAGAGATATTTAACCCCTTTAAAGTACCAACATTTAGGGTAGGGTAAGGAGTTCCTGTAGGGTGGGGTTGAACCATAGAGGTTTATTGGGGGATACCGACCATGTATGCCATGTTATTTTGGTAGTGCTGTATCGGAACAATGACAGGGATGTAGCCAGCATAGAGGTGCCAACAGGGCTGGACTGGGACAAAAATTTGGCCCTGGACTTCATCCAGACCGGCCCACTTTAATTTTGCAAACACACACAAAAACAGTATATAAAACTATACGCAATTGCGCAAAAGAATGTATTATTAATCAATAACTGTGACCAGTGACAATAAATTATTAATCAATTACCATGACCAGTGACAATAAATTATCAATTACCATGACCAGTGACAATAAATTATTAATCAATTATTGTGACCAGTGAAAATAAATTATCAATTATCGTGACCAGTGACAATAAATTATTAATCAATTACCGTGGACAGTGACAATAAATTATTAATCAATTACCATGACCAGTGACATTAAATTATTAATCAATTACCGTGGACAGTGACAATAAATTATTAATCAATTACCATGACCAGTGACATTAAATTATTAATCAATTACTGTGGACAGTGACAATAAATTATTAATCAATTACCGTGGACAGTGATATTAAATTATTAATCAATTACCGTGAACAAGGATATTCAATTATTAATCAATTACCATGACCAGTGACATTAAATTATTAATCAATTACCGTGGACAGTGACAATAAATTATTAATCAATTATTGTGACCAGTGACAATAAATTATTAATCAATTACCGTGGACAGTGATATTAAATTATTAATCAATTATTGTGACCAGTGACAATAAATTATCAATTATCATGACCAGTGACAATAAATTATTAATCAATTACCATGGACAGTGACAATAAATTATTAATCAATTACCATGACCAGTGACATTAAATTATTAATCAATTACCGTGGAAAGTGGCAGTACATTTACCCCTACCCCCTCCCCCCGCCATGCTGCACATTACAGATATCATAGACATGCAGCCTGCAGTTGATTATCTTATTTAGTGCTTACTTGATGACACTGGTGAGGTGATGGATTTCTTTGTCCCTGGACACTGACCCTGTCTGTGCTGCTGTCTGGAGTGGAGTTCTGGAGCTGTCTGGAGCAATGTTCTCGTTCCTCCTCGGCGGCGCTTTCTCTTCACTTCCAGGCCAAGAAGCTAAGCGCGGGCTCCTCCCATATCCCCGGGCCGCCTCCGTCCGTGTGTGACGTCACGGCACTGGGACAAGGAGGCTGCCAGTAAGGTTAGGGGAGTGAGTGGCAGCATCATCAGGGGGTGGTACTTGCGTGCCGGCCCAGGTGCTGTAGCGGAGCCGCAGCCCCGGCCGCCACCGGCGTTAAAAATAAAAAACACAATATAACTCAAACTGAAAACCGGCCCAGCGGCCCACTGAGCCAATCGGCCCACCGGGAATCTCCCGGTAGTCCCGATGGCCAGTACAGGCCTGGGTGCCAAGGCGAGGTGGGACTTTGCCCCTATAAACAATATTGTGAAGGGTTTCCATGCAAGACGCAATAGCTCCCTCAGTGGTGGTACAAGCATTTGCCGCTACTGGGTGTAGCCAATCATGGACATGCACCAACTGAGATGAAAGAAATTTGGAAATGCCAAGCCTGCCAAGTGTGTTGGCAACCTTAGTGTCTCAAGTGCCACTCTAGGGGATCTGCCATTCCACAGGAACGTTGTACAGATCATGTCTATACGTTTGAAAATAGATTTAGGTATTTTGCATGGGGAGTTAGCCAAGATGTATAGTCATTTTGGTAAATAGATAATTTTAAGGGTATTTGCCTTCCCCATAAGATCTAGGGGCAGGTCCATCCACTGTTTAGTTTTCTCCTTTAAGCGAGTTAGTAGCGAGTCTAGGTTATTGATAATGTAAGTGGATCGAGGCGTCTGCACCAGAACTCCTAGATACCTAAAAGAGGACACCACCTGCAGATTAGAGTCCGAGTGGATCTGAGAAATTGCGTCTGAGTCCAAGGGAAAAAGACTGGATTTGTCCCGATTCACCCTGAAGCCAGAGTAGTCTCCAAATTTATTGATCTCAGATAACAGTGATTGGAGTGACACATTGATGTCTGCCAGGTACACCAAGGTGTCATCCGCATAGAGCGAGATTCGTTCATCAATGGTGGCAATGGGGAGCCCCTTTATTGATGGAGAAGAGCAGATATGTACCGCTAACGGTTCCATGGCCAGGGCAATGGACACCCCTGTCTAGTGCCCCTAGTGATTGAGAAGGACTCTGTGACAGAGGAGTTAACCCGGATACGGGCACTCGGGGAAGCATATAGGAGTTTTATTCACGCCACCATGCGGGGGCCAAAGCCCGAAAGAGGTACAGCCATTCCACACTGTCGAATGCTTTGCATGTATCAAGGGATACTATGGCTCATGTGGGGGGACAGTCATGCGGGTACTGCAGATTTTGGAACAGTCTGCGGATGTTCATTCTGGTGGACCTTCCAGGTATAAAGCCCCCCTGGTCACTATGGACCAAAGTCGTAACTACAGCATTTAAACTATTTGCCAACACTTTGGCCAGGATCTTAACATCCATATTTATGAGGGATATTGGGCGGTATGATTCGCATTTAATTGGGACCTCGTGGGGCTTTAGTAAAAGTATAATCAATGCTTCTAGCATAGTTGGAGGGAGGACCCCGATATCCAAAGCTTCGTTGTATGTTCGTAGAAGAAATGGGCATAGTAAATCTTTAAACTGTGTGTACCATTCAGTTGGATAGCCACCCAGACCGGGGGTTTTGTGAGCAGGCATTTGTGAAACGGCTACTGCAATCTCTTCAACTGAGATAGGTGTCTCCAACTCATCTCTCTACACAGTTGTAAGGGAGGGGAGAGATTTATCGGCTAGGTAGTCATTTAGTTTTGGTTCGGTGTAGTCAGTTCTGGAGGTATATAGGTCTTTGTAGAAATGTAGAAAGGTCTACATTATATCTCCAGGAGTGTCACTGATTTGGCCCTGTATGGTAAGGATACGAGAGATGGATATGGAGGGGCGATCAGGTCTGGTCAGGTATGCCAAGAGACGTCCAGCCTTGTTACTGTGCTCAAATGATTTTTGAGTGGTGTGTAACATGCATTTTTGTGTAAGGTCTAGCAGACGGAGTTCATACTCCCTGCGTCTCTGTAGCCACTTGTCCCTTGTATCAGGGGCCGGGTTAGAGGCGTAGGCAGATTTTGCTTGTATCATGGCAGTTTCTAGTTTCCCCCGTAAGTTGCCTATTATTTTTCCGTATGACTCCAGTGATGGACATAAAAGGTGCCCCTCAGTGTGGACTTAAAGGCTTCCCATTCCGTGGAGGAGGTCTACTGTTCCCAAGTTGTCCTTCCAGTATTCCGTAATACCCTTCATACACTCCCCCTGCACTACCTCGTCCTCCCGCCAGTAAGAGTTCAGAAGCCAAATGGGGTGGCCCGAACACGGGAGGAGGGCAAGATCCACAGAGAGAGGAGCATGGTCCGAGACTCCTCTGGGTAGGTAAGTAGCTACAGTGACAATGGGAAGAGTATCCGCCATGGCAAATGCCATGTCAATCCGAGACATGGTGTGGAAAGAATCCGAGTGGCAAGCATACTGGCTCACGTCTGGATGCTTCCATCGCTATATCTCTGTAAGGTCATAAATCTGCATCCAGTCCAAAAGAGAGGGAAAGGATCTGCCACCACCCCCCAAGCGATCCACGCCTGGGTTTAATAGGGCATTAAAGTCCTCCACATAAAGTATTGGTCCAGGGGGTCTGGTCAACAGCTGCAGTGACAATTTGGACAGTACTTCCACCGAAAATGGGGGAGGAATATAAATGTTCACGAGAGTAAACGTCACAGAGGAAATTTGTAAGGTAAGTATAATGAATCTCCCATCTGGGTCTGTGTTAACTTGTAAAGTTTCAGTGGGAAGAGATTTAGCTAGTAAAATGGATACCCCCCTGGAGTAGTTTGTGTGGGTGGAATGATAAGATTGAGCCAACCATGGATGCCTAGGGGTTCTCACTTTAGTGCCAGTCAGGTGAGTCTCTTGGAGGCAGATAATATGGGGATGCCATTTTTTTTAAAACTGAAAAGACTAGGGACCTCTTTTGAGGTGCATTTATACCGCTAGTGTTCCATGACACTATCTTTAAGGGCTTCGCCATTCTAAGTTATACATCATACCATAGTCACATAGCAATGTAAATGCATTCACATTTAAAACCTGATAGGCCGTGCCATCTTGAGCATACCCAATTGCCTTTACAACATACTGTATATTCTTGCCTCTACATAGGCACAAGCTATTATTGTATAAACCAGAAAGAACCAATAAACTGTCCTGGGCAGCGACCTCAAAAAATGCAAAAAAATCAAAAATGACAGTGTCCCAAAAAAGAGGAAAAAAAAACCTTTGCTTCCCTGCCTGCTCGGCCAACCCCAACATATCAAGCCTGGATCCCTGAACTAAAAAACCCTGAAAACCCAGCCTCCGATCTGGGGGAGGACTGTCCTGTGGCCTCGCCACCAACTGGTATGAGGGTTTAATGGAGTCTAGAGTGACTCTTGAACAGTTCTGGTTATGGGGGAAGTAGCATAGTTCAATAGTAGATGGAATAAATTGCATAGTAGACCACCAGTACATTTTATGGGGGGGGGGGGCTCAGATCTAATGATATGAAGGAAGTCCGATCTGTAAGGGTTGAGTGTGACAGGATATAAGTTCTTCTCAGGTCTGCTGTAGGGAAGAGTGGGATATCTTCATGGAAACCCAGACCATTCCGCAGGGGCAAAGTAGAAGAACTCCCGTGTGTAGGGGAAAAGGTGGATCCGTGTCCAGCTCAGGGTAAACGTAGATGGGAATTTTAGGGGTTAGAGCCTCAGGCATTAGACAGCTCTGCGCCTTGGTGGAACTCCATATCGGTCATTGAGCCATGCCATAGCCTCTTTGGGGTTAGTGTAGAAGTGTGCCTTACCATCATGAATGACGCGCAGCTTGGCGGGGAAAAGCATGGCGTAGGAAAGACCCTCTGTGCGTAGTCGGGCCTTTATTGCCGCGAAGGAGATGCGTTGCCTCTGGACATCCACAGAGAAATCGGGGTACGCTGAAATGGTATTGTGATTTTATTTTAAGGGGTCATTCTCCATGGCAAGATGTAGGATAGCAACCTTGTCTTGGAAGTTGAGGAGCCGTGCAATAATGGAGCGGGGTGGTGCTCTAGAGGGTGGGGGGCGCAGAGGGGTGCAATATGCACGCTTATTCACATGGGAAAAGGATGGTGCTTCAGACCCAAAAATGTCCCTCAGTGATTTATAAAGGAACTTTTCAGGGTGAGGGCCCTCTGCATGTTCAAGGGAATCCAACGAATCGCAGGTTGTTCCTACGTGAACGATTTTCCAAGTCGTCAATTTTGGCACGAAGCGCCACCATTTCCCCGGTATGATCCCTCACTGTGGCAGACAGGGGATGGACAACATCCTCAAGGGAGATAATGCGTTCTTCTGCGTCTCCTGCTCTGTCCCTTAAGTTTTGTACATCTTGCTTCAGGAGAAAAAAGTCCATGCAGACTGATGCTATCTGGGCAGTGAGTGAGGCTTTACAGTCCTGGATTGCAAGCATAATGGTGGCTAAAGTAGGTTCAGTGGAGGGGGAGCCTGGGCTGGAACTATCCTCACTGTCCATGTGAGGGTCCTGGGACCGCAGCCAGTCAGGCTGTGTGTCTCTATTAGCAGGGGCAGATTCACTCACCATGTCAGCTTGCTGCTTGTGAAGAGCGACAGTTGGCTGCAGCAGCATGTCATGCTGTTCTGCCTATGTCCCAGTGCCATCTTGCCAGCGGTATCGGGCCCTCTGTTCCGCTGTCGATGCTGTCACAGGTGGCCTGTATTTCACCATGGATGCCAGCATGGGTGTCCGCAGAACTTTTTTCAGGGCAGACATCATTTTAGGGTCACCCATGTGCCGTCCCTTTTTCGACAATGTAATTTTCACATTATCATGGTCAGAGACAGCAGGCGTAGTACAGTTCCTAGGATAAGTAATGGATAATGGCCGACAGGCCCTCTTACCAGGCCCAGCGAAACTACAGCAGTGATGCCTCCAGCTGGATGATCGCTCATTCTGGGTTCCTCGGGGGAGTCTGTGGTCAGTAGTGTAGCATGTCTGTACCCTGGCAGTATCTCAGTCTTTCCCTCTGGTGGCGCTGGGCTGCATGGCTCTCTCTCTGGTGGTGCTGGGCTGCATGGCTCTCTCTCTGGTAGTGCTGGGTAGCATGGCTCTCTCTGTCTGGCACTGGGTAGTGGGGCTCTCTCTCTGGTAGCGCTGGGTAGCGTGTCTCTCTCTCTCTGGTGGTGCTGGGAAGCATGGCTCTCTCTCTGGCGCTGGGTAGCATGGCTCTCTCTCTGTTGGTCCTGGATAGCGTGGCTCTCTCTGTCTGGCACTGGGTAGCGTGGCTCTCTCTGTCTGGCACTGGGTAGCGTGTCTCTCTCTCTGGTAGCACTGGGTAGCGTGGCTCTCTCTCTCTCTCTGGGGGCAGTATCTCAGTCTTTCCCTCTGGTGGCGCTGGGCTGCATGGCTCTCTCTCTGGTGGTGCTGGGCTGCATGGCTCTCTCTCTGGTAGTGCTGGGTAGCATGGCTCTCTCTGTCTGGCACTGGGTAGTGGGGCTCTCTCTCTGGTAGCGCTGGGTAGCGTGTCTCTCTCTCTCTGGTGGTGCTGGGAAGCATGGCTCTCTCTCTGGCGCTGGGTAGCATGGCTCTCTCTCTGTTGGTCCTGGATAGTGTGGCTCTCTCTGGTAGCATTGGGTAGCGTGGCTCTCTCTCTCTCTGGGGGCACTGGGTAGCGTGACTCTATCTCTGGCATTGGGTAGCGTAGCTCTCTCTCTGGTGGTGCTGGGTAGCGTGGCTCTCTCTCTGGCACTGGCTAGCATGGCTCTCTCTGGCATTGGGTAGCGTGGCTATCTCTCTGGTGGCGCTGGGTAGCCTGGCTCTCTGTCTGGCGCTGGGTATCGTGGCTCTCTTTCTACTCTCCTCTCCCAGTCTCCTTTGATTGGCCCTCAGTTATGGCCAATGGGGAAGGAATGGAGCGGGCAGGAAGCTGGGCGGGGAACCTGGTGAGAGCCGTCGTCTCTTCTCCCTGACTGGAGAAAGGGGCGGCGAGCAGGAGAAACCGCTGACAGCTCGCAGCTCGCCTTTCTCCTTTTCTGCTGGACTGAGCAGGGAAAAGAGCTCACAGTCACAGTACACTGATGGGGGGCTTGATAGCTTCCTGATGGTGTCACCTCGCTGGCTGCCTGCACCCTCATAGTGATGCCGCTGTGCTGAATGTGCTGGTCTGATCCCTGATTCCAGGAGGGGGGCACTTGACCCCCCTTGCCCCTACCTGCGGACGCCCATGCATGCCAGCCTGTAATGTTCCCACAGCCGTGGGGAACCATTTGGGACCAGTTTGGAGCAAATAGGGCTCAGGATGCCTGTAGGATGCCGTTCGGGAAAAAATTATCAAATTTTCCTAAAATTTTCCTAAAAATTTTCCTAAAACAAAATGCGTTGTGGGAAATTCCGAGCGTGTGTAGACCATCCCGACGCACAAAATTCCACGCATGCTCAGAAACAAGCAGAAGGGTTGTACTGGCTATTGAACTTCATTTTTCTCAGGTCGTCGTACGTGTTGTACGATACCGCGTTCTTGACGTTTGGAAATTTCCAACAAGATCTGTGTGACCGTGTGCATGCAAGACAAGTTTGAGCCAACATCCGTTAGAAAAAAATCCAGGATTTTGTTGTCGGAATGTCCGAGTGTGTGTACGCGGCATAAGAGTGTGAGAGCTCTACACAGTCATACAACAAGGTCTTTTAGACTCGTCACAGAGTTATGAATCCACCAGGATAAGTCTTCCCTATTCTGGAATGCCGCAACAAACGTTGCAGCCCAGATATAGGAAGTCAGAGACAGGTGATACAAGGTTATTTTTTATCCCAAACAGCCATTAGAAGTGAAGGGATTGTACTATAACCATGCAAAATGGAACCAATGTGTGATCATCAGGTGTTTTTTTTTATTTAATGGGCACCTCTGCTGACAACACATTGGTTCTATTTTGGGGTCCTATCCCCCTTTAGGGTCTTATCTGCCCTTCTGGGTAGTCCAGCTGTCCTTTCCTACTTCTCATCAAGGTCCCAGCTTTACTAGCTGGGGGGTCTATTCTACTGAGCTTTGCTTGAGGTGACTGAAAGACTTCATTTTGGGGATCAGGTCTAGAGAATTCACTGGAGTTGGGTCTGGAAGATATTGGAAGGAGGAATCCAACTATCCAAGGACATCAGTGAGTGTGCTGCTACTACCCCATAGACATTGTTCATGGTGTCCCGGCCACGTTCAGTCCATTATTTGCTTGGACTGTGCTCAGTATCTCTAGGAGGAAGATAGGTGTCCTCAAAATACTACTGAACTTTGTATCTGTAGCACTGACCCCCGAAGGAGCGGCTGGTTTTGTTGGGCTTACCATTACCTTCTTGACCTCGTGTATGTCTAGGGGTTTCCTGAGGTAGATGGCCCAAAGGATTGTAGAAACTGACACTGGATCCGCTCTAAGGATTTTTATTCGCAAAAAAGCAGTAGACAAACACAGTCTCTCAATGAGGGTTTAGGTAGAAAATTCAGGTACTCTTGGAACTTTTCAAAATAGGAAGTCTCTCACTATGGAAATCCAGCGAATAGCCACTCACAACTGGATTCTCACAGCTACCGGATAGATCTCCTCTCACTAGGCCTAGCAGCCGATAGAGTGTTCAGATAAAGCGAAGCCTCTGCCACAGACTTGCATATAGAACATTTCAATAAAGTCTTGGCCACAGACTTGTTGTAGCACACTTGTAGTAACTGAAGGATGTAGACAAATTTAGAGAGCCCTCATACGGTACCAGTATCTTGCAATCGGTCTGGCGATACCATACGAGTGTACATTCACTTGGGGTCTTTCAACTAAGCCTCCAGGCTCTTTCTGCGAAGCCAGCCTTCAGCGTGGTCTTCTCCCGAAGAGCCCTCCCTTGGTTGCTTCCTTAGTTGCTGGGCCTCTCCACAGATGAAACGGCACCGGACCACCTCCGATTCCTCCCTCCAGTTACTTTGCCTTGGGCTAGCCAGCCCCGAGACTCGGAATTGGATGGATCCGCACCCCAGGCCATGAGAGCCATGGGGGGCTGGTCAGGAGCACCAGGACCAAACAGACAGAAAGATCTTCTGGACCGGAAACCCCGAAGCACGTGATGTCAGTACCTTAAGTACCCTCTCCCAGAATGCACAGCAAGATGACACTCCCACTGGGCTGGCTCTGAGAAAAAGTGGCACTCAATGCGCCCAGCTGAACTGCGTTCTCACACTTGCCAGTGATGACAACGCCACCTGTGGCCAAGCAGAACACAGTGCCATCCATCTAGACTGTTACTGAAATCATAATTTGGTATAATTAAACCCAAAACCAAACTGCGGTTCTAGGAACTTTAAATAGAAAAAAACACATAGTGTGTGCTCTTCAGGAGTCGGCGCTACATACCCTTCTCCTATCCCAATATACGTTTTTAATTAACTACTCTGGTCTTGGTCTACACATTTTGAGAAATGATCGACCTCCGAGATAAAATGTGCTAATTCTTACATTATTTGATTAGATGAATTAGAAAACAGGTGATAAAGGTTCTGGTTGGATAAAGTTTTCACGATATTTCACAATAATGATTTATACACATGGGGGGTATATTTGCCTACAAGGGAGGGGGGTGTCTGATGACCATGATGTCTCGTAACTTCTCGACAAAGTACGGTAGATCAATGGAAATGGTACCACATGGAAGTATATAAATTTATCTTCACTTTCAGACTAAATATTATTACCTAACTCATTTATTATTATTTTTTATTGCAAGGTGCATTTGTCTTGGTCAGATCTACGCCTCATACAGTTACTTCTGGTGACTTGTGAAAGTGTCATTGCCTAACATTTCCAAGGAACAGTTGTGATGTTTTCCCTCAGAAGTCACAATGCCTCAAAACTGTGTAAACAACGCAGATAACGTCTGCTACATTTTTCCCTCAGTTTAGGTCGATAGGTATTCTTCTACATATTTTTGGTAGAAAAAAAACACAATAAACGTATATTGATTGGTTTGCGCAAAAGTTATAGCGTCTACAAAATAGGGGATAGATTTATCACATTTTTATTATTCTTTTCTTACTGGTAATGGAGGCGATCAGCGATTTTTATCGGGACTGCGACATTATGGCGGACACATCGGACAATTTTGACACATTTTTGCGACCTTTCACATTTATACAGCGATCAGAGCTATGATAGTGCACTGATTACTGTGTAAATTACATTGGCAGGGAAGGGGTTAAACACTAGGAGGCGATCAAGGGGTTAACTGTGTTCCCTCATGTGTGTTCTAACTGAAGGGGGGAGGGGACTGTCGTGGGGAGATGACAGAGTGCTGTGGTTGGTGTCAGTCGGGCAGTGGATGGTGCCAGCATGGCAGTGGATGGTGTCAGTAGGGCAGTGGATGGTGTCAGTAGAGCAGTGGATGGTGTCAGTAGGGCGGTGGATGGTGTCAGTAGGGCAGTGGATGGTGTCAGTAGGGCAGTGGACGGTGTCAGTAGGGCAGTGAACGGTGTCAGTAGGGCAGTGGACGGTGTCATTAGGGCAGTGGACGGTGTCAGTAGAGCAGTGGGTGGTGTCAGTAGGGCAGTGGGTGGTGTCAGTAGGGCAGTGGACGGTGTCAGTAGAGCAGTGGGTGGTGTCAGTAGGGCAGTGGGTGGTGTCAGTAGGGCAGTAGATGGTGTCAGTAGGGCAGTGGGTGGTGTCAGTAGGGCAGTGGATGGTGTCAGTAGGGCAGTGGGTGGTGTCAGTAGGGCAGTGAGTGGTGTCAGTAGGGCAGTGGGTGGTGTCAGTAGGGCAATGTACCTCGATCCAAAAACCCAAATCAGCTCTACTGAACCCAACCCCATCCAAACTGCTCACAAAGCCACATTGTGCATTCTATAACACTTTCAAGCTCCTTTTGATTACCAAAAAAAAATCCCAAAAAATCCAAAGCAATCCACAGGCACCCCACAAATAGAGAAGAAAATATCAGATAAAGGTTACTGAGTGAGCACAGGACAATATAGTAAATATGCCAGGATGGGACTGCAGAGGGTACAAGACTGCGATCTTCAATGTCCCTGGAAAGACCAGCATGACAAGTCCCACACCGGAAAACTTGTGGACTGTGAACTTCAGGAAAGTTAAGCAATGCTGAGGAAAGGAAGGACCCTCAGCTCTGCACCCACCCAGCGGTTGTGCCCCTTGGCATGCGCGGCAGGAAGGCTCTGTCTGTGCAAACTGCACTCCGGACAGGACACATACTCCATAGCTGTGTGACCAAAGCCCCGTATTTTATTTTTAATATGTTCAGGTGTTTGTAACTATCCTTGCAGGATAAATGTCATTCTTGAAAGAGTGCGCTATAATCTGTTTTGTACCATTTGTTGGTCTTGTAGTAGCACCATCTTGAATCTAAACAGTATGTTTTTGTATTTTGTTTGTTGGGGTTAAGTCTCCTTTAAAGGGGTGTGGCAGTGGGGGCGTGTCCTATGCCTACATACGTTTGGCAGTAGGTGTCCCTCATTCCCATCTCAAAATGTAAATGTTGGGAGGTATGTATACTCGGCTTGCAGAGGGGAAGAGGCCGGGGCTGTGTGTCTGCAGACTCTGCACTGAGCAGACACTGGTGCGCTTCGCCACCCCCACCCCCCGCCTCACAGCACACTGTGTGCTTTACACAACACCGCACCGCAAAACTCACACAGCGCCGGGGACTCGGGCAGAGCGCTGAACAGCGCAGGCAGGGGAGGGAGACACCTGCACTGGAAACCCCATTCAAAACCCGCACTGTCCGGGTGAAGAGGGTTTCCATAGGTGCCGGAATGGCAGACAAAAAGCCCTGAATTGATTAATTATCAGATGAAGTAACTCTTGATGTCTTTACAGGTAAACAAGATGTTCAATGTCAGCAGTGAAATGGAACCAACCACGGTTTACAGCCCTGAGAATTTGATCACAACCCTGTTTTTTTCTCTCACCACTCTTGTGGGTGTCCCCGGCAATGCTCTGGTGCTTTGGGTTACTGGAGTGAAGATGGAGCGGACCGTGACCACTGTTTGGTTTGGGAACCTTGCTCTGGCCGATATCATGTGCTGCTTGTGTCTTCCATTCCTTGTAGTGCAGTTCTTCTACTCCTCATGGCTGTACGGACCTGCTCTCTGCAAGATGTTATTTTTCATCCTCTTCCTTAACATGTTCACCAGTGTCTTCACCCTGGTGGCCATCAGCATTGACCGATGGATTCTGGTTGTCCATCCCGTGTGGGCCCGAAATCACCGAAGAATCAAAATGGCGTGGATGATATGCTTGGCTATTTGGATGTTGTCCTTCGTGATGTGTCTGCCTATCGCCATCTACAATACATATGACACCTTTCATAACATCACCATCTACAATACATATGACACCTTTGATAACATCACCTTCTGCTATTCAGAACCTCACATAATAGAGTCCCTCTCTCTCACATGTGCAACGTTTGGATTTCTGATTCCTCTTATTATCATTTGTATCTGTTACATTCATCTGGCTTTTGCAGTAAAAAATATCAGATTTTCTGAAGTAGGTAGAAAAACCATCAAGATGTCAATAAGTGTTATTGTCGTGTTTTTCATCACCTGGGCCCCCTACCACATCATCAGAGTAACCGTGCAATACACTCACAATGATGTACTGGGCATCCTGTACCTTCTCTCACAGCCTCTGGCCATGTTCAATAGTTGCATCAACCCAATACTCTACGTCTTCATGGGGAGAGATATGAAGCAGAAGCTGAGACAGTCTATTGGTGAGATCATACAAAATATATTTAGGGAGAACTTATTATCTCCACCAGGCAATGAGGACCAGCGCACCCCAGAAGAAGAAGAAGGACTCCCGATATAATGTATGGAATGGATTTGTAGATGTTTTAGCACGTTTTTAGCTTTATTAGTGATTATAATGAACTGCCTTCTCAAAATATTATCATTGCGTTTTAGGGCGGCCATACTGTATGTCATGAATAAGTCACATGGCATCAGGGCTTAGTGCTTATTGGCCATTCGGGGTGATAGGTGTTATCAGTATATGTGCAGCCCCCCTTCCCCCTCCAAGTTGTCCAATCTGTCCACCGATCACTAAGCTGGAACAAGTCTGCTTATCTGTAAAGTCAGAAATCTTTATCTCTACTTGTTCAGGGCATGGGACACATAGTAGTGAAGCAAGAGGATAAAGATGACAGCCAGGAAACTGGCTTCTGCAGATCTAAAATAACAATGACATATACAGTGTATATATACATTTATACTACCCACCAAAATAATAATAATAATAATAATAAATTGCTTTTTTTAAGCAGGAACGTGGAGGAACGAGGTTCCGGCACCTCCTGCACTAAATGTATGTAATGACAACGGGTGCTGGGGTGTCCTAAAGGGCTATTAAAGCTGGCTGCTTAGGGATCTATTGTTATTGGGGGCATCAATTGTTGTGGGTGGGGGGAGGGGGTCTATTTTTCTGGGAAAGTCTATGGTTGCTGGGGGGGGGGGCTTTTTTTCGTTGTTTGGAGTTTCTTGGTTGCTGGGAGGGGTCTACAATTTCAGAAGGGGTCTACTGTTGCTGCCTGCTAGAAGGTTTATTCATACTGTATATATATTGTTGCGGGGGAATCTATTGTTGCTGGAGGGTCTATTGTTCCCGAGGAAGTGTACTGTAGGTGTTGGTAATTTTATTGTTGCTGTTGTTGGGTTCTATATTTGCTGAAATGGATCTATTGTTGCTGGGGGAATTTATTTTTGCTGTTTAAATCTATTGTTGCTTGGGGATTTATTGTTGCTGAAGGTTTCTATTGTTGCTGAGAGAGGGGGTCTATTGTTGCTGGTTGCAGGGGATCCATTTTACTGGTTTTCTTGTTATTATTAGCACATTCCATATATATTACTTAGCATCACAAATTAACCACTTACAGAGCACCCACCATCGTTTTATGTCGCTACTTTGAAGAGGAATATTGTTGTTATGACAGCTACCATAACCCCGGTATCCTCTTCTTCAGCGGGCGGTCCTCTTTCAGATAAAAGTGGGAGTGGGGGAGGCAATCAGATCCTTCTTCCAGTTAGGCATGGAGACAAGTGAGGGGAAGATTTTTTTTTTAATAGTGTAAAAAAAAAAAAAAAAAAAGGTAAAATAAAAAAAAAAATGTAAACGCGCCCCATCCCGCCAAACTCACGCGCAGGAGCAAACGCATACATGAGTAGCGTCCGCATATGAAAACAGCGTTTAAACCACACAATGTGAGGTATTGCCGCTATCAGTAGAGCGAGAGCAATAACCATAGACCTCCTCTCTAACTCAAAACATGCAATCTGTAGAATTTTTTAAACGTCGCCTATAGAGCTTTTTAAGGGTAAAAGTTTGTCGCCATTCCAGGAACGGGCGCAATTTTGAAGTGTGAAATGTTGGGTATCAATGTACTCGGAGTAACATTATCTTTCACAATATAAAATTGGGCTAACTTTACTGTTGTCTTATTTTTTAATTAAAAAAGTGTATTTTTCCCCAAAAAAGTGCGCTTGCAAGACCGCTGCGCAAATACAGTGTGACATAAAGTATTGCAACGACCGTCATTTTATTCTCTAGGGTGTTAGAAAAAAATATTTATATAATGTTTGGGGGTTCTAAGTAAGTTTCTAGTAAATAAAATGTTTTTAACTTGTAAACACCAAATCTCATAAAGAGGCTCGGTCCTTAAGTGGTTAATACTTGGTTGAATATTCTCCAAAAGGGGCGGTACTGAGAGGCGGGTAGCGGGTGGAACTAAGGGACATTGCTCGGAGGTGGGTAGGGGGCGGAGACAAGAGGTGACTCAGAAGTTGGGAGTACCTGCACCTATTCTGTGAGAAAAATTCCCTGATAATAATATAATAATAATAATAATAATATAATAATAATAATCTATTTCAGTCACTCGGGTTAAAAACAGAGGATTTTGTTGCTACGTTTGTAAATACTGTCCATGTAGAAGCCGCACTGCCGCATGAAGGCACCTCTGGTAAGTGTGGTCTGATACCCTGGACTATCTGAGTTCCCAACTATGGGACATATATAGCAATTCACAAACAGAGAGCAGGCTCACCTAGAGGAAGCAACACACCAGAAGTCCAGACATCTCCTTTACAAGACACCTGAAGATTCCCAGTGATGTGTCTGCACCGAATCCCCAAAAAAATAAAAAAATGGTGAGAGCCTCGATCTGCAGGTACATGTGAGCACCCCAATACACAACACAATAAAAGAGAGTCCCCAGCACATTTTTAACCCCTTCAATACCGGGCACTTTCACCCCCGTCCTGCCCAGGCCAAATTTCAGAGCTGTCACATTTTGATTGACAATTGCTCGTCATGTAACACTGTATATATTTGATATTTTTATCCTTTTTCTTTCTTCACATAAATAGAGCTTTCTTTTGGTGATATTTAATCACTGCTGAGGTTTTTATTTTTTTGCCAAATAAATAAAAAAAAGATTGAAAATTTTGAAAAAAACATTGTGTTTTTTTTGTTTCTGTTTTAAAATTTTGCAAATAAATAATCTTTCTTCATAAATGTATTTCCTTATATAATATGTATTGTATTCTGCTACATTTCTTACGTGAAAATAACTCAAATCAGTGTATATTATTTAATCTGTTATGTATTTATACATGGTGATCATATCCCCCTTATGTATTTATAGATGGAGATCATATCCCCCCTTATGTATTTATACATGGAGACCATATCCCCCCCCCCCCCTTATGTATTTTTATGTGTTGATCATATCCCCCTTAATCTCCTGTTCTCAAGAGAGAATACATTCAGTTCCTCTAATCTTTCCTCATAGCTGAGCTCCTCCATACCTCTTATCAGTTTGGTTGCCCTTCTCTGCACTTTTTCCAGTTCCCCGATATCCTTTTTGTGAACTGGAGCCCAAAGCTGAACTGCATATTCCAGATGCAGTATAGACGTAGATTTACTCTACACAAATATTAGACAACATGATGCCTTGAAGGCCGTGGAATGGGTCCTAAAAGGATCATCAGAACTAGAAGATCCACAAGAGAAATGTATTATCGAAGCCTTAGAACTGGCCATGAAGAGCAATTACTTTTGGCATGATAAATCGTACTTTCGCCAACATAAAGGCATATCAATGGGTGCAAAGTATGCACCTAGTGTGGCAAACATTTTCTGAAGTAAGTGGGAACAAGAATAGATCTATGACAAATTTAGGCCAGGCATAGCATTATATAAAAGGTATATCGATGATGTAATTATCCTGTGGAGGGGATCGGAGGAAGTCTTGAAAGGGTTCTTAGACGAGTATATATACATGACTGCAGGCCATTCCTGGTGAAATTTTTCTAGTAAACTTCAGTCGGTGTTTTGCTTATCCAATTTTACAGCATGTATGCAAGGCCACCAAATGAAGGCAGATGCTCACAGGCCACTAAAAGAGGGCAAGCAGACTCTGTGTCTACAGCCAACAGTGCTGATTGTGGACACAGTGCATCCTCAGCACGTGGCCTTGGGGCACGCTTGTCCTTTTTTTCTACAGCTAGCCGTGTTGAGCTACAATATGCAGAAGAGTTGGTAGAGTGGATCACAAAGCCGTCCTCGTCCTCCTCATCCTCTGTCACCCAGGCTAAGACAAGTTTGGCTGCCAATGCAGCGGCCAAAGTGGCGTATTCCATCGCCTCAATGGCATCTGTCTCTCCTTCCCTAGCCCCACCATCATGTCCTGAGGAGTTCCCTGAACTGTTCGACCACAGCGTCAGGTACATGCTGCAGGAGGATGCACTGCATTTTGAAGGCCCCGATGATGGCAGCCAGGTTGATGATGAAGGCAGTAACGTGAGCCAAGAGAGAGGGGGTGCCCAAGAACGACAAGAAACTGGCAGTCATGTTCCCCCGGCTGCAGCATACTGCCAGGTTTGCTCCAGTGGCGAGGAGGGAGGGGATTATGAGGTCACTGACTACTTGGGTGCCTGATAGAAGAGAGGAGGAGGAGGAGAAGAAAGGAGGAGGAGGAGGCACATCTCCAATGAGGCAGGATGCCCTCCAGAGGCCAGCTTATGGACAGCCAACTGACTGAATCACACAGCAGAGCTCCGCATGTGCAGGGTGCTGCTGACTCAGCGTTTTTTTTCAAAAGTTCTTTGGTGTGGGCCTTTTCTGAGATGTGTGCAGCAGATCACACCGTTGCTATTTGAAACATATGTCTGAAGCATATCAAGCATGGCCAAAACAGCAGTCACTTGGGCACCACATGCTTGACCAGACATATGTTTAGCTCTGTAATAAAATGTCTTTATTGTAATAAGACAAACTTACGATTGTGAGACGAATTTCCTTAATTAGTTCTGAGTCAGCGTAAATCAAAATGTGTGTTTTATTGTACACACCAAAGTAGAAAAATAATACTTACAAAAATAGTACAATGATACAAAAGAATGTGTTGATTCATAAATGATTAAAATTCTAGTATTGTTCATTCGTTTCAAAAGGTATGAAAAGAGTTCTTACAAGTTAGAAATGTCCGAATAACCCTTTGTATGCTGAAGAGTAGCTGAAGAAAGTCTGTGTGCTGAGATGTATGTTGTGCCTCGAGCAGGCTGGATGAAAAAAAAGAGACCTTCTTCAAGGAAACTTTTAGGTTATATGAACTCAAAGCTTCTAAATTTGCGCCAAAAGAAATATACACACCCCTTATCCTATTAACATCACCTCCCCTTTTGTTTCTCACAAGGGTGAGGGCCAAGAAGTGGATACCTAAGCTTTTCAACATCTGGTATTCTTCAGACATACAGACTACTCTCCTAATGACAGGAAGTGGGGGAAGAGAATCTTAGACTTTAAACAAAATATCAGTTACATAGTAAAATGTCTTTAAAAGCATATATAAGATTTACAATATCCATTAAAATCCTGACAGGTTTTAAATGTTTACTTTTCAGCTTCAGCATGTCACCATCTGGAGATTTTATTGATTCAGAGTTATCTTTCACACAATTATGGAGAATTCATATTCTAAATAAAGTATAATAAAGCCAAATTAAATTTTAGATATTAAGAATATAACATTCCCCTCTGAAATATGAATACTAATCATATTTTCAAATATAAATCCATTCAAAACATTCATGTCTCAATCACGCAGATTTTGATTCAATAACTCCAAATGTTCTGTCATGTGTAACTGAATCCATAACTCCAAAACCCATTCTCCTTTTAAGCTTATTTTGCAATAAATCATCTCCTTTCCTAATTTCACTTCTAATTCGATAATATAATTTTTTCATTCTAAACATCAAGCATAACTGGAATATAAGAAATAACATAATAATAATAAAAAGAATAACAATAGGATGTGATAAAATATTTCCTGCTGCTGAAGTTATCAAAGTTTTTCCCCAAATTGATACACTATTACTAAATTTTTTCCACCAATTACTTCCTGAAAATTCTGACCATTGATGTGATATTTCTTGCAAATTACCTTGTTCATGTTTAAACAATACTTCTTCATTCTGCAATTCCTTAGCCAAAACTATTAATAAACCTTTATCCTTTTGAATTATATTTGCCCATTTTTCCCATGGAAATTCATCTATTTGGGAAATATTATACTGTGTAGGAAGAGCGCTAATATTTTTCATAAACATATTTGTTAAATTTGTTCTCAACCCATTAAAACTTATTGCAACAATGTCTCCTTCTATACAATACAAACCTTGATTTAGGTTTTCTGTACTTGTACAAGAAGAGAAAAAAGTTTTAACCCTTTCTGTATCTGACATAATCTGAAAACAAGCCTTCTTTTTAACTACATGAGTAATTAATTCAGAAATTGTTTCAACTTTTTCTATTCTTGCTGAACATAATGTGTGATTATGATAACAAGAATGAAATAAACATTTTTCTTGATTAGGTAAACAGATAACTTTAGACTGGAATTGTAAACATGATGACAGATCTAATTGTTCTAATTCAGAATTTTCATTGTTAAATACAAAATCTGTATACTGTAACTTATAGTATAATAATTGTGTATTGCTGACAGGTAATCCCAAAACAGTGATTGGAACCAAAATGTGTTATTTTCCGGCTATTGGAATCATAGAAGAACTATAACATACATCCTGTTTGCATCCTATCCATTTATTTACCCATAAATCTGTATGATTTATAGCATATACCGTATATACTCGAGTATAGGCCGACCCGAATATAAGCCGAGGCCCCCAATTTACCCCCAAAAAAACTGGCAAACTTATTGACTCGTGTATAAGCCGAGGGTGAGACATGCCTGTCCATCCCTGTGTGTGTGTCCGTCCATCCCTGTGTGTCCGTCCATCCCTGTGTGTCCGTCCATCCCTGTGTGTCCGTCCATCCATCCCTGTGTGTGTGTGTGTCCATCCATCCATCCCTGTGTGTGTGTGTCTCCATCCATCCATCCATCCATCCCTGTGTGTGTCTCCATCCATCCACCCATCCCTGTGTGTGTCTCCATCCATCCACCCATCCCTGTGTGTGTGTGTGTGTGTGTGTGTGTGTGTGTGTGTGTGTGTGTGTGTGTGTGTGTGTGTGTGTGTGTGTGTGTGTGTCCAGCCTACCTTTGTCCCGAGCCTCCGTCCCGTGCCTTGCCTCCTTGCCTCCGTTCCGTCCCGTGCCGTGCCGTGCCTTGCCGTCGTGTCGTGCCTTGCCTTGCCTCCGTCCCGTCCCGTCCCGTGCCGTGCCGTGCCTTGCCTTGCCTTGCCTTGCCTCCGTCCCGTGCCCTCTTCGGCGGCCATTGTAAAATTCAAAAGCCGCGCCTCCTCCTTCGCCTGTGATAGGCGGAACACTGAATTTCCCAGCAGCCTGTGTTCCGCCTATCACTGCCTTCGTATCATCCTCGTCCGTAGTACGAGGATGATACGATGTCCGTGATAGGCGGAACACAGGCTGCTGGGAAATTCAGTGTTCCGCCTATCACAGGCGAAGGCGGAGCCGGAGGCGCGGCTTTTGAATTGTAGAATGGCCGCTGTCTGTCTGCTCGACACGCTGATCGAGCGGGCAGACAGCGATGACTCGAGTATAAGCCGAGGGGGGCACTTTCAGCCTCAAAAAAGAGGCTGAAAATCTCGGCTTATACTCGAGTATATACGGTACATATTCTCTGGGTAAATTCTGTAAAATGCCAAGAGGAGTTATTCCACTCTGAAATGCTTGCGCAATTATTTTAAAATTAGTGGAATATTCAGTTTGAATCTCTAAGCATGCTCTGGCTATATGAGAATGTTGTTCACTTATCATCAAATCAAGAGTAATATTTTGAAGATGTAAAATGGATGAACCCATGATATTAGCTGTTTTAATAACCATATTTTCTAAAATCTGATTTAAACGTTTTTGTATTTTAATACCATTACTCCCCACTAAACCAGCGGTTTCTACATCAGACTTTAAAGTATTAATATCCATACTATTTGTTATACTCCTGATTGTGCCAATCCCTCCTAAAATATCTTCAACAATACCACGCTTATTTCTGTTATAATTTCTATTGTTAATTCCAAACCATCTCTCAATACCCAATTCCATATTAACCAGATGTCCTTGACATTGTGGAAACCTTGTAGAAATCTTCCATTCTGAAAAATTAAAGTTCCACAAAATAATGACAAACTTTCCCTCTCTCAAAAGAGTTCTGGATTGGAAATGGTTAATCTGAAAAGGAGTTGCAGTGAAACTTTTTTTATTAACACATGGCGTTTTCCTTGGAGACTTTACAATAACACTTGCCTTAGCACATTTCACCGGATAATTTCCTATTGATTTGCAACATTCATATATACCAGTATCATTCAAAGATACTCTCATTTGTTGATAAACAAATGTATCATTGATCCAATTCACACCACCAAAAATTCCTTTATGAATTATGATAGTAGAACTGTAAAGAAAACTACCCAAAAACTCATCATTCCTTTTCCAAGTTAACAATGAATTTTGAGGTAAAGATATTTTTGTATTACATATCAAATGCAAATTATCTTTATCTTCCATAATTTTCAAAGATTGTGGGAAAATATTAACTGGAACAATCCTATCAACTATAGAAATATAAATTTTTACCCTTATTTGATTAAATTTTCTTGTTACTTTAAAATCCCATGTTCTTACAATGTCCAATTTTTCATCTCCTATGATGTTTAAATGTTCTGGATCTAATATTTTAACGAAACTTTGAATAAGACAATAAAATTGATTTTAGGGATAACGTGATTTTCCAGATCTTGACATAGTATTAGTAACATCTCCAGACCACATTGTTGAATCATTACCTTTTAAATATATAGACCAGAAACTCCTCAACAATATGTTGCATTCAAAAGTTCCGGTTTTGTTGTTTAGTCGATAATATCCCTGCATTTTAACAAAATTTGTTTTGGATTCTATTTTAACTTTGATTTCAATATTATTGCTGTGAATGAAATACAATTGCAAAAAGCAATCATATCCCTGTCCTACACATACAAATACATACAAATCTTCTGCTGTATTAATATCAACATCTCTAAAATTATGTTTTTTGTCATATGCATTAACGTGGCTCTGTGGCTCACGCATGCGTTTGCAAATGCGTGCGGACTAAACCCCTGTTTTTAACGCATACTGTTAGACAGGTTAATTTGGTTGTCTGCGAGCTGGTGGTAAGTAGGCTTTGGTTTTTCCCTGGGCATTCCCCAGACTTTGTTGTTACCTTAAGCATTAATATTATCAATAACTCTCTCTTATGTCCTTTGTAATGATATCAATGTTCTTATTTTTTAGTTCATCTGTATTTATATCAATGTCTACATCTCTCTTATTTCTGAATAATGCAATGACTTTGTTGTGTAATTCTTCAGTCCTGTTAACCTCTGCATAGCTGGAACAGTTTGTGATATATTTTACCACAGATAAAATTGTCACTGGGGAAAATTCAAGGAAATGTAACGCCTTAAATAAACTTAATTTTACAGATTTAACTAGTATTGGTGTGGGGGTATTGGGACAGCAGTCCACGCTGATCTCCTATTAACCAACCCAGACCAATAGTTAAATTGGACTATACCGGTACTTATTTATGATAACACAAAAGAAAATTAAAAGGAAGGAAATTTGTAAATTTTTTTATGAAAATACAAAGTAACAAAAAGACAAAAGAAAAAATAATGTATAAAACATCAATAGATAAAATACACCCCAGAATATATAGCATGTACAAACACTCAAAAAGGAGGATTTGATTCTGGTGGTGTATGGGGGTCTCCTCTACTAGTTTCGTGGACCAACCGCTTCTTCAGGAGGATATCTAAGTAAGATTATAACAAAAAACATATAAATCATTAACAACAATTATAAAAATAATAAGGACATCATTTATATATCTATAAACACCTAGAAGGAATCTATAAACACCTAGAAGGAATATGGAGATTAACTCACCCGACAATCAATGAGAGACAGAGCCAAGAGGAAAAAACATATATAACAGGTGGCAGTGACCCTATATTCCCCCTACGGCGGACATGGGGGATTGGTGTATGGGGGCTGTCTTAATATCAACATCTCTAAAATTATGATTTTTGTCATATGCATTAATATCAATAACTCTCTCATTTATGTCCTTTGTAATGATATCAATGTTCTTATTTTTTAGTTCATCTGTAATGATATCAATGTCTACATCTCTCTTATTTCTGAATAATGCAATGACTTTGTTGTGTAATTCTTCAGTCTTGTTAACCTCTGCATAACTGGAACAGTTTGTGATATATTTTACCACAGATAAAATTGTCACTAGGAAAAAGATGAATCCTGTGATGATACTACATTTTCTCTCTTTAAAACTTTTCTTTTGTTGAGCTGACATCTTTTCATCTTTTTGGGATCCATGATTCCTCCAGATTAGATTTTTATAATTCATTCCTGAAAAAAGGAATGCAGCATCATTATCTCGGCATATACAATTTGTTATACCCACATTTTTATTTCTACATACATTTTTCACTGAACTGAGAAGGTATTTGTACCCCTTGAACATCCAAAATGTCAAATGGACCTTCCCAATTATTTTTCCATGTTTCAACTCCTGAAACTTTAGCTCCGCCTGTGACATGCATCTCACCATCTCTGGGTGTGACCTTACATGTGACAATTCTTTAATCACCATTTACTTCTGTCTTAGACTTGTGCTAACAACATTTAATTTTATTTTAAATAAACCTTTCCGTTCCTGGTCAACTTGATAGACCACTTATCTTGTACAAAAGATAATTTTGGTTTAATAACAAAATAACAAAATGTTACAAGAACAATATCAATTGTAGAATATCAAAAATAGATTATTCTTACAATGAAGATTTAAATCCGATATGTGTGTGGATGTAACAATTCATGCTGTAAATATGTCTTGTGTGTGCTGGAGTGAAAATCTCTCTGGAATGTGTGCCCTCCATTAATTGACTGTCTCCTCCTGTTACAAGATTCTACTCCTAAAACACCAACCCCCACCTTTTTCCTTTTTAAGACTAGCTTAAAAGTTCTGCTGGGCTATACAGTTCCTCAGAATGCCGCGACTTTTGAATGAGCAATTTGCCTCCCACCTTTCTAAAACAATGGGCATTACTTCTAAAATTCCTAAGGGTAGGCCTATGAGTACTATGTATAAAACATTTTAAACATATACAATACTTTTTACCTTTAAAACAAATACTACATATCAGTATATATACAAATTATTTCTTAATAATCTCCTAATCAAGAAATATTGTAATATAAAAGACTTATATTTTTAGCTAACACAATGACAATTTTTATCATGAATTAACTTCCTTTCTCAACTGGAAATGTGTAGAGGGACCATTTTTTTTGCATAACATCTGCAACCGTTTTGACTTCTCTATTGCCTCTCTTTGAGGTGAAAACAAAAAAAATTCACGGGGAAACACAAACGCCATTTTCCTTCCTGTTTTAAGATCAAAAGGAGAATATTTTCTTACACCCATTAAAATGAATTAAAAACATTTTGCTGTTATACCCAGACTGAAAAAAACATGATTAATCAACATCCCAACAATTGTTAAAGCATCATCATTAGTGAATCCCACCTGTAGGTGTTGTGGTATATGAAACACAAAAACCCTTTTAGTCATGACACAAGATTATGTTCTAATGAACCAAAATAATAATTTTGTGACAACCGGAGAAAAACGCAAAGAAATCACCCCTTCGCGTTTCTCTACAAATTAAGAATTCTGTGTGTCTATTTTCTTCACAACATACATTTTAACCATTCAGGATGAAATCACGAATTCTCCATACAAATCTGCTTTCTTAGCTAATTGAATGTATCTGTAGTTCTACTGCCTACAGCTAACTCTCTGTTGTCTTAAACATAAGGTATTCAGTTGCTAATTGAGTACCAAGCTGTTCTTTACCCTCCTTTTCAGGTGAACTAAACCTTTCAATGTTTAGCCTGAACAAAACAAAAATAAAAAACATAATAATCATAACAAGGAAAAATGAATAAAAAAAATAATAATCCAGAGGATTATCCTTGAAAATATTAAAAATATATCAAAGTCCTCAATAATATTACAAACGTCAAAACCAAATCTCTGAAGCTCAAATCATAACCTTATTCATAGCAAATAAACATCAACCAGAAAATTCTTACCATCCATGCAGTTCATTTAAGGACTGCTAACATTGTTTTTCACAGTGTTAAATGCTACATAATGATACCTTTCCTGTCATAATGGACTATTTTCAGTTTGCAATCTTTGCATCTGGATCTTAGAAGGGAAATACGTTTGATTATTATGACCTCTATACTTCAAATTACTACACCAACATACAGAATATACTTCATAACGCTGTGGCATGGTTTTCGGATAATACAACCTCTTTTGTATATCATTATTATTATTAGCCAACAAACATAACCTGGCTATGTGACCCTCTCGTTTGCAAACAAAACATTTAAGAGTAGCTCTTTTTGCATAAACTTTTCTCTGAGCATATGGCGATGGAAATTTACATTTCTGTTTAATATTAGTATTATTGAAGTCAATTGACTTCCCACATTCATTGTCTGATGAAATACTAACAATTGACTCATCAGAAGACTCCATTGTTTAAATTCCTGAGTCAACATCTTTAACTTTCACATCTGACTTTGTCACATGTTCAAGAGCATCCATTTTTGTTGAACACTGAGCATGTGCAGAAGACTGAACTTGCAAAAATTGCTTTCTAAGTAGACTTATAATATTCTCATGTTCAATCTTTTCCTGAGTCAAAAAAAACAATTTGACTTTCTTTTTATTTAAACGATTGCAATAATGCATTCATTTTATATTCCAATTTAACTTTTTCAGTCAATAATTGTTCAATATATAACTTCTCCTGCATTTGTGCAATTTCTGTTACACTTTGCATTTGTTTTCCTGGCATATCAAACAGCATAGTATTAAAAACTGTAACTAGCTTCATTACATTACGTAATTTTTTTCTTTGTTTTAAGTAATGAGAATCTATCCTTCTCAATGTCAGTATTTGCCTGAAAGCATTGATTATACATTGATTTCCATAAAACAGCATCAGAGACCTGTTTCGATAAACCTTTAAATTCCAATGTACTTTCATCAGCTAAAACATCTACAAATTCCATATTAATTTTCTACTCACCAAATATAAAACATTTCCGTTTTCCCGCTGGACTCAAATTCAACCGTCTGCCAAGACTTCTGTATATCTGATATTCTCTGGTCTTTCACAATCATCAATATCATAATTTTCTCTGGGTTCTTTTCAATCTTTGCGAAGTTAATTTCCGTTCATCACTTCTTTCCCCTCTGATCAAAGGAAGGAAGTCGAAAAACTTCTGATGTATGATTGACTGTCTGGCTGAGCCAATGTAATAAAATATGTCTTATATTGTAATAAGACAAACTTACGATTGTGAGATGAATTTCCTTAATTAGTTCTGAGTCAGCGTAAATCAAAATGTGTGTTTTATTGTACACACCAAAGTAGAAAAATAATACTTACAAAAATAGTACAATGATACAAAAGAATGTGTTGATTCATAAATGATTAAAATTCTAGTATTGTTCATTCGTTTCAAAAGGTATGAAAAGAGTTCTTACAAGTTAGACCATGTGATCTATTGTCTTAGCTTTTAGAAATGGCTGAATAACCCTTTGTATGCTGAAGAGTAGCTGGAGAAAGTCTGTGTGCTGAGATGTATGTTGTGCCTCAAGCAGGCTGGATGAAAAAAAGAGACCTTCTTCAAGGAAACTTTTAGGTTATATTAACTCAAAGCTTCCAAATGTGCGCCAAAAGAAATATACACACCCCTTATCCTATTAACATCACCTCCCCTTTTGTTTCTCACAAGGGTGAGGGCTAAGGAGTGGACACCTGAGCTTTTCAACATCTGGTATTCTTCAGACATACAGACTACTCTCCTAATGACAGAGAATGGGGGAAGAGAATCTTAGACGTTAAACAAAATAGCAGTTACATAGTAAAATGTCTTTAAAAGCATATATAAGATTTACAATATCCATTAAAATCCTGACAGGTTTTAAATGTTTACTTTTTCAGCTTCAGCATGTCACCATCTGGAGATTTTATTGATTCAGAGATATCTTTCACACAATTATGGAGAATTCATATTCTAAATAAAGTATAATAAAGCCAAATAAAATTTTAGATATTAAGAATATAACAAGCTCCCATGCAGTCTGTTGGCAACAGTACTTAAAAGAGCCACACCAAAGAACAAGGCAGACCTCTCCTTGCTCCTCATTAGCTGGGATCTCCAACCCCACTACACCTTTAGTCCTCACAGAGACCTGCACTGAGAGGAATGAAGGTGTAGAATTAGGTGTCCAAAGCACTTCCGGGAAATCTGATAGCGGTACACCAACATTCGATTGTAGCAGGCAAATTTCCCTACCCCAGTTGCTAAACCATTGAAAGAAATTCGGTCCCAGCCATCCACAAGTTCAGCGGCTGAATGCTAGTTTGGCCAAATTGCTAGCACTCCAACTGCTGCTTTTTCAGCTGGTACACTCTGCCCCCTTTCGAGAATTTGTGGAATGTGCGGTACCTCAGTGGCAGGTTCCCAAACGCCATTTTTTTTGGAAGGCCATAACGGCTCTCTACCAGCATGTGAAAGGCAATGTCTTGGCCTCATTGGACAGGGAGGTCAGCGGCAAGGTGCATATTACCGCTGACTCATGGTCCAGCAGGCATGGACAGGGATGTTACCTTTCTTTCACAGCACACTGGATAACCCTGCTTCCAGCTGGGAAGGATGCAGGACAGGACAGTAATTTTGGAGCTTGTTCCACCACCACTCCTCCAAAATGCTGATAGTGGTGATTCTGTCACACCTCTCTCCTCCACCCCCTCTTCTTCTTCCTCTATGGTCTCTTGCAAATTTGACCTCGGAACTAGCTGGGCTCCGTAGGCATTCTAGGGGCTACGTGAGCACTCAGGCAAAAAGATGCCACATGGTGCTTCAGTTGGTCTGCTTAGGGGACAGGAGCCACACTGGGGCAAAGATTCTGGCAGTTCTGCAGGGGCAGGTTCAGAGGTGGTTGATGCCATGCCAGCTCCAGGCAGGAATGGTGGTTTTTGACAATGGCACCAACCTCCTCTCCGCCCTCCGACAGGGACACTTGAAACATGTTCCCTGTTTAGCTCATGTCCTTAATTTGGTGATGCAGCAGTTCTTGTGCAGGTACATGGCTTACAGGATCTCCAGAGGCAGGCCAGGAAAGTCTGTGGGCATTTCCGCTGATCATATAATGCCAGTGCTCGGCTGGCTGACCTTTAGAAGGAATGCAACCTGCCCAAGATCCGCCTCATTTGTAACATGCCCACCAGGTGAATCTCAACGTTGGCAATGCTGCAGTGGCTGCACAAGCAGAAGAGGGCCATCAATGAGTACCTGTGCAATTATGGCACAAGGACAGGGTCAGGGGAGCTTGGCTTTTTTTCACCACGCCAGTGGCTAATGATCAAGGATGCATGCACTGTCCTGTCACCATTTGAGGAGGCCAGGATGATGGTGAGCAGTGACAGTGCATGCATCAGGGATACTGTCCCTCTTGTCTTGCTGTTGGAGCACACGCTGCATGCAATAATGGACAAGGCACTTAAGGCAGAACAGAGGGAGGAAGAGGAGGACTTCCATACCTCTCAAGGCCCCCTTTATCCAGACAATATTGCTGCAGGCCCGCCTATCACACAGAAAGAGGAGGAGGAGGCAGAGGAGGAGGAGGATTGTGTCAGTATGGAGGTGGAGCCTGGCACTCAGCATCAGCAGCAGTCTTCAAGAGATCGTTTTCAGTCATCAGAAACCCATGGACTTGTACGGGGCTGGGAGGAGGTGGCTGCTGATCATGTTGTCCTTAGTGACCCAGAGGACTCCGGACCGAATGCCTCAGCAAACCAATGCTGCATGGCCTCCCTGATCCTGCAAAGCCTGCAAAAGGACCCTTGGATTCATAGTATCAAGGAGAAAGAACATTACTGGCTGGCAACCCTTCTTGATCCACGTTACAAGGGTAAGGTTGTGGCATTTATCCAGCCTTTGCAGAGGGAGCAGAGGATGAAACATCTTCGGGAGGTTTGTACAATGCATTTCCAGAGCCCAGGAGGTTGCAATTTCCTGGTCCTCCTGGAGAACGTGTTGCTGAGGCTTCAGTCAGTCACAGAAGGAGCGGTGGAGAAGGTGGCCGTCTGACCAATGCATTCAGACAAATTTTTAGTCTGCTGCCCCAAAGTCTGATCAGTTCCAGCAACCATCGCCAGCATCTGATTTACATGGTGCAGGAATACATTGGGGCAAGATCAGACTTGGAGACCTTTCCAACCAAAAATACATTGTGTTACTGGGTGTTGAGGATGGATCACTGGACAGAGGTTGCACAGTATGCACTTGAGCTACTGGCCTGTCCTGCATCCAGCCTTCTATCTGAACGCACATTCAGTGCTCCCGGAGGTTTTGTAACCGATCGCAGACTGCGCCTGTCCACAGACTCGGTTGATTGGCTCACCTTCATAAAAATGAATCAGTCTTGGATCACCGGCTACCAAGCACCTGATGCTGATGTAACCGATTCATTTTTTTATGAATGTGAGATCCTTTGAAGACTGTGAGGGGTTGCAGTGTTGTGACACCAGCACCAGCGCCCAAAGCTCACTTTTTCTGCCTGTGTTTAACAGGGACGTGTAATTAAAATTTTTTGCTGTACTATTTCGCAGCAGGGCCCATTCCTGCACTCAACAAAAGCATCTGTGAGGCTTTTGCAGTGTTGTGTCACCACCACCACCATCGCTGCCGCCTAAGGCCCAATTTTTCTTCCCCTGTTTAACAGGGGCGTGTAATTAAAATTTTGATCTAATATTTCACAGCAGGGCTCGTTCCTGTGCTCAACACCAGAATCTGTGAGGGGTTACAGTTTTGTGGCACCACCACCACTACCTAAGACCCAATTTGTCTGCCCCTGTTCAACAGGGGTGTGTGATTACAATTTTTGATATAATATTTCACAGCAGGGCCCATTCCTGCACCCACCAAGTGTAACTGTGAGGGCTTACAGTGTTGTTGCAACACCACCACACCACCACCAAAGGCCCAATTTTTCTGACCCTGGTAAACAGGGGCATGTAATTACAATTCTTGATATAATATTTCACAGCAAGGCCCATTCCAGGCCCAAATTTCTGCAGAACATATAGTGAAGGCCCCTACTTTAAAACATCCGACTTACAAACGGAGGGAGGCAACAGGAAGTGAGATGAAATCTACCCCTAGGAAGGGAAATTCTCTCCTGTAAGAGTTAATATGGGAAAAAGGTGTCTCCTCCACTGATGCTTTATCACCAATCCTTGTTTCCCTAAAAACCCCAAATATTCAAAATCCAATTGTCATTGGGACAGAAAGTGAGATGAAATCTTCTGAAGAGGGGCACGGACAGCAAAACAAATGTTACAGGGGCGATAACCCTTCCCTATGTTTTCCAAAAAGCTTAAAATCGATTTTTGGCGGTGCTACACTTATAAAATGTACCTGTTCCAAATTACAAACAGATTCAATTAAGAACAAACCTACAGTCCCTGTCTTTCTTGGGACCACCTGTATACTGCTGTTCAGAGTATATAGGGCCTGGGGGCCCCACACCTTTTCTTTTTTTAATTTGGATGCAGGGTTCCCCTTAATATACATACAAGACCCAAAGGGGCTGGTAATGGGCTGGGGGGGGGTTACCCATGCCGTTTTCTCAATAATTTTCATCCATATTGCCGGGACCGATATTACATTACAGCCGCAAGCAGTTTTAAATGACTTTTATTCCTTTAGAAATGTAATTTTGTGCAGGGACTGTTCTAAACACAGGAAGCATGCGCCACTTTACAAGCATACTATAGACACCCCCCAGGTACAATATTTAAAGAGGGATTTCAAAGTAAAAAAATTATTAAAAGCCGGAGCTGCAAATACTGCAGCTGCTGACTTTTAATAAATGGACACTCACCTGTCCCAGGATCCAGCGATGTCGGCAGCTGAGGCCGATCGATCGCTCGGCTCTCGGCTGCTGCTGCCGCCATTCTGGGTGAGTGAATCAGGGAGTGAAGCGTTGCGGCTTAACTTCCCGGTTCCCTACTGCGCATGCACGAGATGCGCAGTGCAATAGGAATGGTCCGCGCTGTCTCTGGGACCCATCTGTTTCCCAGCGGACAACGTGCAGAGACAGGAAGAGGCATAGACTCCCGTGGGAGTCTATGCCCGGAAGTGGGTGCAAATACCTGTCTTAGAAAGGTATCTCCACCGCCCTCCCCCCTGAAAGGTGCCAACTGTGACACCGGAGGGGGGGAGGGTTCCGATGAGCGGAAGTTCCACTTTAGAGTGGAACCCCCGCTTTGAAGGAATATTTCACTTTTATTTTTTCACTTTAAGCATCATTGCTCCCGAAAAAACGTCAGTTTTTAAAACTTTTTTTTGCATTGATACATGTCCCCTGGGGCAGGACCCGGGTCCCCAAACAATTTTTAATACAATAAATTGCATATTAGTCTTTAAAATTTGCACTTTTGATTTCTCACGTTCAAGTCCCATAGAGTCCCATAGACTTTAACGGTACTCGAAAGTTTGCGCATTTTCTGGATACCAACTGAACCGGGGGGGTGTTCGGCTCATCCCTAGCGAGGATAAAAAACAAAAATAAAGACAACTTGAAAGAACAAATACCCACTGGTCACATTTTAGTTTGGGGACGGCTTCTTATATACTTAAAAAACTATTTCTCAAAAAACCCACAGGAAGGAAGTCACCATAATAGTTGTGTAAGTTAAGAATACATTTTAATCATTTGTTACTCTGAAGTTTTCCGAGGAGGAGGAAGGTTCTTCTCTCTATCTGCTGCAGACTAGTAGAGGTAAGACCGGTCATTGGAAAGTCATTGCACCATGGATGGGAGATGGAGGAGTGAGAGGAAAAAAGTGAAATAGAAAGGGGAAAGAGGAGGAAGGAGAATGAGGAAAACAAAAGGAGAATAAATGGGGTTAGATATAAAGGTAGACAGGCAAAGAGAAGAAGAGGCAAGAGATATAAGAAGATGACATAAAAGTATGAAAGGTGAGAGGACCCTGGTGGGTATGACAATGAGGGTGGGTGCAAAAGAGGAATTTGGGGCATGTAATGAAAAGTGGGTGTTGGAGAGGGCTGTGGTGGTTATGACCATGGACATTTGATAGTGTTTTATTCCTGCGCTACCACTGGTGATCTATCAAATGTCAGGGGCTGCTGCTACTACCGGAATGGATCACGCCGTATCCACTTAATATGAAACTAAAGATATGTTGGTATTGCGCTGCCCCTATATTAAATAACCCTCCGAGGGTGATAAGTATAATGCCTAGTTACATAAATCAATAGTGTAATATAAAAATATATATATATAAATGTTTACTGAATAATATCAAAAAGGGCAAAGTGCTACATTAAATAAAATAAAATAAACACACCACAGAGGTGATAGAATCAAAATAAATAAGAATCAAGTGAACAAAAGGTAAGTAACTAAAAACAGTCTCTTAAAAAAATTACTATTTTGATAAAGTGCAGAGAAAATGCAAAAAAACATAAATAAATAAATAAAATGACCATGGACATTCCATGCAGGAAAGGAGTGTAGAGAGTATGAGAGTGGGCAGTGGGTGCAGGAGAGACACAAAGATGTATATTGAGGACAGTATGCACTGGTGAGGAGTGTGGGGAGTATGGCAGTAGGTGCAGGAGAGGGGGCAGTGGATGGTATGACCATGGACAGTGGATGCAAGAGTGTGGAGGGTATGACAGTGTGCAGTATATACAGGAGAGGAGTGTGGAGGGTATGACAGTGTGCAGTATATACAGGAGAGGAGTGTGATGGGTATGACAGTGGGCAGTATATACAGGAGAGGAGTGTGGGGGATATGACAGTGTGCAGTATATAGATGAGAGGAGTGTGGAGGGCATGACAGTGGGCAGTATGTATAGAAGAGGAGTATGGAGGGTATCACAGTGAACAGTGTGTACAGGAGAGGAGTGTGGAGGGCATGACAGTGGGCAGTATGTACAGGAGAGGAGTGTGGAGGGTATCACAGTGGACAGTGTGTACAGGAGAGGAGTGTGGAGGGTATGACAGTGCACGGTATGTACAGGAGAGGAGTGCGGAAGGTATGACAGTGGGCAGTATGTACGGGAGAGGAGTGTGGAGGGTATGACAGTAGGTGCAGGAGAGGGCGTGGATGGTATGAAAATGGACAGTGGGTGCAGGAAAGGAGTGTGGAGGGTATGACAGTGTTTAGTATATAGAGGAGAGGAGTGTGGGGGATATGACAGTGGTCAGATAGTGCAGGAGAGGAGTATAGAGAATATGCCCATGGACAGTGGGTGCAGGAGAGAAGTGGGGGGGGGGGGGTATGGCAGTGGCCAGTTTGTACAGGAGGAGAGTGTGGGGGGAGGGGGGTATGACAGTGGGAAATACCTAACTGTGCTACACAAGCTTGGTGCACCCTCTGCATTTTCTACTACAAGAAATAACATTAATGCCGCTGTCGTACACGCGGTCCGATTTTCAGACGGGAAATGTTCGATGGGAGCTATTTTTCGGAAATTCCAACCGTGCGTAGGCTCCATCGGACATTTTCCTTTGGAATTTCCGACAAACAAAATTTGAGATCTGCATCTCAAATTTTCCGACAACAAAATCCATTGTTGTAAATTCTGATTGTGTGTCGTCAATTCCGATGCACAAAGTTCCACGCATGCTCGGAATTTAAGCAGAACTTAATTTTTCTCGGCTTGTCATATGTGTTGTACATCACTGTGTTCTTGATGATGTGTGACCGTGTGTGTGTGTGTGCAAGACAAGTTTGAGCCAACATCCGTCAGAGAAAAAACATGGATTTTGTTGTCAGAATGTGCGATCGTGTGTACGCGGCATTAGAGTGTGAGAGCTCTACACAGTCATACAACAAGGTCTTTTAGACTTGTCACAGAGTTATGAATCCCCCAGGATAAGTCTTCCCTATTCTGGAATGCCGCAACAAACGTTGGAGCCCAGATATAGGAAGTCAGAGACAGGTGATACAAGGTTATTTTTTATCTCAAACAGCCATTAGAAGTGAAGGGATTGTACTATAACCATGCAAAATGGAACCAATGTGTGATCATCAGGTGTTTTTTTAATTTAATGGGCTCTTCTGCTGACAACACATTGGTTCTATTTTGGGGTCCTATCCCCCTTTAGGGTCTTATCTGCCCTTCTGGGTAGTCCAGCTGTCCTTTCCTACTTCTCATCAAGGTCCCAGCTTTACTAGCTGGGGGGGTCTATTCTACTGAGCTTTGCTTGAGGTGACTGAAAGACTTCATTTTGGGGATCTGGTCTAGAGAATTCACTGGAGTTGTGTCTGGAAGATATTGGAAGGAGGAATCCAACTATCCAAGGACATCAGTGAGTGTGCTGCTACTACCCCATAGACATTGTTCATGGTGTCCCGGCCATGTTCAGTCCATTATTTTCTTGGACTGTGCTCAGTATCTCTAGGAGGAAGATAGGTGTCCTCAAAATACTACTGAACTTTGTACCCTTCTCCTATCCCAAGATACGGTTTTAATTAACTACACTGGTCTTGGTCTACACATTTTGAGAAATTATCGACCTCCGAGATAAAATGTGCTAATTCTTACATTATTTGATTAGATGAATTAGAAAACAGGTGATAAAGGTTCTGGTTGGCTAAAGTTTTCACGATATTTCACAATAATCATTTATGCACATGAGGAGTATATTTGCCTACAAGGGAGGGGGGTGTCTGATGACCATGATGCCTCGTAACTTCTCGACAAAGTACGGTAGATCAATGGAAATGGTACCACAGGGAAGTATATAAATTTATCTTCACTTTGAGACCAAATATTATTACCTAACTAATTTATTATTATTTTTTATTGCAAGGTGCATTTGTTTTGGTCAGATCTACGCCTCATACAGTTACTTCTGGTGACTTGTGAAAGTGTCATTGCCTAACATTTCCAAGGAACAGTTGTGTGATGTTTTCCCTCAGAAGTCACAATTCCTCAAAACTGTGTAAACAACGCAGATAACTTCTACTACATTTGTGGTGAGGTTACATTAGCATCTCACAAGTGCAGTATGATGGCCGTGCAAAATAGGGGATCAGGACAAGAGTTGGGCCCCTCATTATTGTTGCATTACATGTGCAACTTATCTGTGTCATTGGCTAAATAAAGCCCCGTACACACTATCAGATTGTCTGCTGAGTTTTTCCTTCAGATTTACCAAAACCATGTAGTAGAAGGGCCTGCCTGATTGCATACACATTGAAACTCCTAAGGTTTGACCTCCTATTATATGGTTTTGGTAAATCTGAAGGAAAAACTCAGCAGACAATCTGATAGTGTGTACGGGGCTTTAGAAGAAAAAGTCCATGCCTTTCACAGTCCCAATGGTGTGGAGGGAACATGAAAATGTTACATTAAAAAAACAATAAATTAATGGAAAGTTATGTTATTGGCATAAAAAATATTTTTTTTTTTATAATGATTGGTGTGGCACCTTTCTCATTGCTACTGCATATATATAGAGGAGTGTGGAGGGTATGATAGTGGGTAGTATATACAGGAGAGGAGTGTGATGGGTATGACAGTGGGCAGTATGTACAGGAGAGGAGTGTGGAGGATATGACAGTGTGCAGTATATACAGGAGAGGAGTGTGGAGGGTATGAAAGTGGGAAGTATGTACAGGAGATGAGTGTGGAGGGTATGACAGTGGGCATTATGTACAGGAGAGTATTATGGAGGGTCTGACAGTGGGCAGTGTGTGCAGGAGAGGAGTGTGGAGGGTATGACAGTGGGCAGTATGTATATGGGAGAAGTGTGGAGGGTATCACAGTGTGTGCAGGAGAGGAGTGTGGAGGGTATGACAGTGGGCAGTATGTATATGGGAGAAGTGTGGAGGGTATGACAGTGGGCAGTATGTACAGGAGACGAGTGTGGAGGGTATGACAGTGGGCAGTATGTACATGGGAGAAGTGTGGAGGGTATGACAGTGGGCATTATGTACAGGTGAGTATTGTGGAGGGTATGACAGTGGGCAGTATGTACAGGAGAGGAGATGAGTGTGGAGGGAACAACATTGAGCAGTATATAAAGGAGAGGAGTGTGGAGAGTATGACAGTGGTCAGATCGTGCAGGAGAGGAGTATAGAGAATATGCCCATGGACAGTGGGTGCAGGAGAGAAGTGGGGGGGGGGGGGTATGGCAGTGGCCAGTTTGTACACGAGGATAGTGTGGGGGGAGGGGGTATGACAGTGGGAAATACCTAAATGTGCTACACAAGCTTGGTGCACCCTCTGTATTTTCTACTACAAGAAATAACATTAATGCCGCTGTCGTACACGCGGTCCGATTTTCAGACGGGAAATGTTCGATGGGAGCTATTTTTCGGAAATTCCAACCGTGCGTAGGCTCCATCGGACATTTTCCTTTGGAATTTCCTACAAACAAAATTTGAGATCTGCATCTCAAATTTTCCGACAACAAAATCCATTGTCATAAATTCTGATTGTGTGTCGACAATTCCGATGCACAAAGTTCCACGCATGCTCGGAATCAAGCAGAAGGGCCGCACTGGCTATTGAACTTAATTTTTCTCGGCTTGTCATATGTGTTGTACATCACTGTGTTCTTGATGATGTGTGACCGTGTGTGTGCAAGACAAGTTTGAGCCAACATCCGTCAGAAAAAAAAACATGGATTTTGTTGTCGGAATGTGCGATCGTGTGTACGCGGCATTAGAGTGTGAGAGCTCTACACAGTCATACAACTTTTAGACTCGTCACAGAGTTATGAATCCACCAGGATAAGTCTTCCCTATTCTGGAATGCCGCAACAAACGTTGGAGCCCAGATATAGGAAGTCAGAGACAGGTGATACAAGGTTATTTTTTATCCCAAACAGCCATTAGAAGTGAAGGGATTGGACTATAACCATGCAAAATGGAACCAATGTGTGATCATCAGGTGTTTTTTTAATTTAATGGGCTCTTCTGCTGACAACACATTGGTTCTATTTTGGGGTCCTATCCCCCTTTAGGGTGTTATCTGCCCTTCTGGGTAGTCCAGCTGTCCTTTCCTACTGCTCATCAAGGTCAAAGCTTTACTAGCTGGGGGGTCTATTCTACTGAGCTTTGCTTGAGGTGACTGAAAGACTTCATTTTGGGGATCTGGTCTAGAGAATTCACTGGAGTTGTGTCTGGAAGATATTGGAAGGAGGAATCCAACTATCCAAGGACATCAGTGAGTGTGCTGCTACTACCCCATAGACATTGTTCATGTTGTCCCGGCCACGTTCAGTCCATTATTTGCTTGGACTGTGCTCAGTATGTCTAGGAGGAAGATAGGTGTCCTCAAAATACTACTGAACTTTGTACCCTTCTCCTATCCCAATATACGTTTTTCTGTTTCAATATGTTTATTGAAAATTTTGAATAAACAGGAATAAACAAGAGACTACAATCTTCTCCTTGTGCGCCCTCGCAGGGGCTACAAAGCATGAATATGAAACCGAAGAGCAAACCATCACATTATACTTATAAAAACACAAGAAAGGAAGGAAAAAGTGTAGGGAATGGTATCGAGACTGGCTCCAGTACCAAGCAACTCGTTCCTTTATCGTTTCCGGAGGGCAAGCCCTTCTCCCACTACCAGTTCTACGGGGGGCAGCAGTATTTGTTAGCAATGAGAGAGATTACAAAGAAGAGTGAAAAGAGATAGGGAACAGAAGAAGGAAAGGTAGGGAGAATAGAGGGGGAAGAAAGGAGGGGGAAAGTTCGGGTGTGGACGCCTCGCCAAGAGGAGTTAGACCAAGCCCAGGCATGCAGCTTGGAGCCCGGGCAACTCATAGGAGATCCACGGCTCCCAGATTTTTAGAAACATAGCATGAGAATTATGGACAATACTGGACATACGTTCCTGAAGTAACATAGCAGTCATGCGGGTTTTAACCCCTTGAAAATCTACCCGTTGGGACTTCCAGGCTTGGGCAATGGTCCGCTTGGCCGCTATAAATAAATAAGTAGCCAGCTTCTGTTGAGGGCCTCGCAAACCAGGTACCGGGCAATGTAGAAGAGCTAGCTTAGCGTCCCTTCGGATCGTAAGGTGGAAGAGTGTCTGCAGCAAACCAAAAATCCTAGACCAGAATCCCACCAGCCTTGGGCAAGCCCACCATGTGTGCAGAACATCACCTTGCTGTCCACAGTTGCGGAAGCATCTGTCAGTACTCCCAGGTAAAGCCCGAGCTGTGCGATCAGGTGCCCAATACCATCGGAACATTACTTTATATGCAGCCTCTAGGGTATTTGTGTTGAACGAGCATTTGGCGACCGTTTTCCAGGTCCTGCTCCAGTCCTCTGGGTCTACTGGGGCCTGAAGGTCCTTTTCCCATTGAGTCATATAAGAGAGGGGTGCTGATGGCGGGCGACCATTCAGAGAGGCATAAATGGCCGAAATAAGACCTGGGGACCCTGGGGCGTGCTGGCATGAATGTTCAAAAAACGTTTTTTGGAAGGGGTAGGTGGACATGCGGAGCAACGTTGCAATCCAGTGCTTTAATTGGATAAAGTGATAATGCTCATTAGCCGGCGCCCCTTGTGTTTCCCGGATACTCTCCCAGGAGGGGAGTAAGCGTGAGGAAAGAAAATTTTGGACTCGTGGGTAGCCATATGAGGACCACCAGGAGAATGCCTGGGGCTCCTCCAGATCCGGGGGGAAAAGAGGGTTATGAGTGATGGGGAGAAGGGGTAGAAAGGGGGACATCAGATTACTGGAAAAGCGAACTGAGTCCCACACCCGCAGACCATGTAGCAGCATGGGGCTTAGGGAGGGAGGGCGCAGATTCCTGCATAGCCATAGGAGTGCCTGAAGTACACAAGGGTCACAGCCAGGCACCTCCAGGAGCACCCACAGAGGGACATCCGCGGTTGCATGGAGCATAGTCAACGGAGAGATCTGGGCTGCTGTGTAATATGTAGAGATATTGGGGACCCCCAAGCCTCCCCAGAGCCTATGGGTATAAAGGGTCGCTCTAGGTACCCTGGGGCGTTTGCGCGCCCATAAAATTGGAGGATTTTATTCTGCAAGAGTCTAAGGAAAAAAGTGGCTACCCGGACAGGCAAAGTACGAAAATAATAAAGGACTTTAGGAAGAATCGTCATCTTCACCGCCGAGATCTTGCCTACCCAAGAGAGAGTGGAGAATTGCCAGGCTTGCATAAGGGTGGACACCGTTTGCAACAGGGGATAATAATTGGTCGAGAAAAGGGAAGAATAAGACGGCGTTAATTTGACACCTAAATAATCAATCGAGTGGGATGCCCAACGGTATGGAAAATGGTCCTGGAGATGCTGCACCAGTTCCAGAGGGAGGGTAACGTTCAGCGCTGTGGTCTTGGCGGGGTTAATTTGAAGAACCGAGAAGGCTGAAAATCGGTCTAATACTAGCTGCAGGTTGGGCAGGGAGATAAGCGGGTTTGATATGGTCAAAAGGGTGTCGTCCGCAAAGAGGTTTACTTTGTATTGAGTGCCCGCGTAAGGGATTCCCGAGATATGGCTATTGGCCCTGATCGCCGCCGCCAGCGGCTCCAATGCCAAGATAAATAGTGCCGGGGACAGGGGGCATCCCTGTCTAGTCCCCCGGAGTATCGGGAAAGGGTCAGAAAGAAAGCCCGCATATTTTACCGACGCCGACGGTGCGGAATAGAGGGCCTGGATCCATTGCAGAAAATGTGGTCCAAATCCCCATTTGGTTAGAACAAAGTAAAGGTAGTCCCAGGAGAGCGAATCAAACGCTTTATAAATATCTAGGGAGAGCAAAAGTCCAGGTATTTTACGCTGACGAAGTATATGAAGGAGATGGACCACCTTGCGGACATTGTCCCCCGCCTGGCGACCGGGCACAAAGCCCACCTGATCCCTGTGAATGAGGGCCTGAAGATATCTGTTGACCTTTGTGCTCAGAACCTTTCCCAGAACCTTCAGGTCAACATTCAACAGGGATATGGGACGAAAGGACTGCGGGTCTGTGGCTTCCTCGGGTGACTTAGGGATCATAGAGATATGGGCTTTCAGCGAGTCTGGCGAGGGTCTTGCACCTTCCCGCCAGGCATTGAAATAAGACGTTAGATGGGGCGTGAGCAGGGACGCAAATGTCCTATAGTATAGACCGGTAAAGCCGTCCGGGCCCGGGGCTTTGGATGGCTTAAGGGACTTTAGGGCTTGGGCTACCTCCATTTCCGTTATAGGAGCATTCAAATTGGCCTGTGCCGCCGAGGACAATGAAGGGAGACTAATCGATTGGAAGAATCTCTCGGCCTTGTCTCGGTCAAAGGCAGCTGGCCCACTATAGAGGGAGGAGAGGAAGGAGGCAAAGCCAGCCGCTACCTTGGATGGATTTGACGTGAATCCCCCACCTGTCACCTGTAATCGAACCGGCCTGCCCGAACATCCCGCTGAATTAAGTTTCCTAGCTAACATAGGACCAGGTTTGTTCGAGCAACTGTAGAATTTATACTTGGACCAGCGCAGGGCTTTCTCCGCCTGAGCAGAGGCGAGCAGGTCCAACTCAGTGGCCAAGTTGTCTCGTGTACGCCTATGGGCTACCATAGGACGCGCCTTCCACGTCGCATCTGCCGCTTCTAACAAGGAAGTCAACTCCCGTATCCACTGCTCCCTGGTCCGCTTTGTACGGGAAGCGATCTGGATTAGATGTCCCCTGACTGTCGCCTTGTGGGCTTCCCACAAGGCAACTGGAGAATCAACTGAGCCTACATTTTCTGCGAAATAGGTTTGGATATGTGTTTCTATCTGAGATGATGTTGCTTGCATACTCAGGAGGGATTCATTAATCCGCCAGAGAAAGGCCGGGCGGGAGAATCCCGCCAAGGAGATTCCGAGGATCAGGGGATCATGATCAGACCATGGAGAAGTGGCGATAATGATCTTATGTACCAACGGCAGGGAGCTAAGTTGCAGAAACACGTGATCTATTCTACAAATACTCTGGTGGGGGTTAGAGAAAAAGGTAAATTCCTGTGACAACGGATGTTGCTCGCGCCACACGTCCACCATGCCATATGACTGGAAGAGATCACGCAATATTTGTTCTTGGGAGGCATCACGGGACGGAGGCACTTCCCTGAGACTACACCTGTCCAAAGTGGAGTTAAAAACAGAGTTGGAGTCTCCCATCATAATCAGGAGGCCTTTTTGGTGCCTAGTGATCACCTGAAGCAAATGGGAGAAAAGCCTCTGTTGAAATGAGTTAGGAGCATAGTATCCAACCAAAGTGACCTCCTGGTCCCACAGGGTGCCCTGCAAGATCAAATATCTACCCGTAGGGTCCGCGATTTCCTTAGAACAGGTGAATTGGAGGTTACGCCTAAAGGCCATCAGCACCCCTCTTTGCTTCTCAGAAGCGGAAGCCGTATAAAACACTGGATAATGGGAGGAAAGATATTTGGGTGATTAGGATAGGGAGAACCTGGTTTCCTGCAGACACACCACATCAATAGATTGAGATTTTAGATGACGGAAAACCTTTGACCTCTTAATGGGGGAATTAAACCCATGGATGTTCTGCGAGAATATTTTCAGCACATTCTGAGCCATCTGGGGGGTAAAGGAAGGTCCATAGCATTATAGAGTGGCCAACAAGGTACGTACTTACCCTGGTCCCATGGCGAGGCAATCCGAACCCGAATAGGGGAGTGGGAGGGAGGAAAACCCAAGGAGAAAGAGAAAGAGAGAGAAAAGGAAACACAGAGTAGACAAGTGAAACACATAAACGCCACAATTGGTGGGCATTGCATCCTGCTACAGGACACTAAAAGAAGTGGCTCTACCACCAACCACAAGGCTAGCAAATAGCAAAACATGACAGCAATAACAGCAATAATACTAAAATTTTACTAGAATATTACTACATTATTACCTTATTACCGCCCCTGCACAGGGCAATTAAAACTAGAACAAAAGCAGGCGAGACGAGCTAAGCCCATCTCGTAGTACTGCTACCGGGTAGCAGTGGATAAAACTAACAATGGGATTAAAGGTTCTCCCCAGCCGGCGCCGCCCCGCAGGGAGCGCCCGAGGGGAGAACAGAACCTCGGTCCCCGAACGTGACCCCCGCGCCGAAGCGCTGTCAAGCCCCCCGGAGTCCAACAATAAGAGTGGACCCCGTAAGGCCTAGGCGGGAGGCCACCAGTGCTGATTATGACCCGCCCCCTTAAGGGGGGGTAGACCTGAAATAAACCATGACTTGACCTGAGCAAGGAAGGGAGGATAGGAAGGAAGTGGGGGGACCAGGGAAAGAAAAAAAAAAAGGAAAAAAAAATAAAAAATAAAAACTTTTTTATAGGAGGGAGGGAGTGGTAAGGGAAGGGAATTAAGAGGAGGGGGATGGGGAAGTAATAGGGGGAGCAGGGGGAAGGAGGGAATGGCAGGAAGGGGGGAAGAGAGGTGCAGGGTGTGGGAAGCAGGGGAATGGAAGGGAAACGGGGAGGGAGCATGGATGAGGAGAGGAGGGAGTGGGGAGAAGGAGGTAAGGCAGGGTAAAAGATGGAAAGATTAAAGGATTAGAGCCCTTTATAGTTCCTGGGGTCCAGAAACCAACCAGTACACATAGAAAATTGGACTTTATATACATTAAGCGGCCCCCAGACTGCCCCTATCCCACCAGGAGTATGGTCCCACTTTCCTTTCCTCCCTTAAAATAAAAATAAAAATAATAATAAAAAAATATTATGTTCCGAGAGAAGGCCCCCAGGTTAGCTGGGGGGTTTGGGCAAAACTAGGCAGTCTTAGTAGAGTTGGATCACCGACAAAAGTCTAAATTCTAAGGTGAAGGCGCATAAGGCCTTTATATTAAGTAAAAACATAAAGTAACTATAAATTTATAAAATAAAAACAGGGAGGGGGGGGGGGGGAGGCATGGGCCAGGAGAGCATGGTCACATCGTCTGGTATGAGTCAAGAACCAGCACCAGGCAGAAACAAACAGTGCTTCAAAGGTCCGGGGAAGGCAACCGAGCAGAAAGCAAGGGATCATGGACAGGCACACCCGTGTGGTCGTCATCCCGGATCTGAATAGGGGGATCGGGCATGCGGCTGGGCATCAGGGGAGGGCCGTTTCCGGTTGCTGACTGGTTCCCACTCACGGCCCAAGCACCCAGAGGGGGGCCTAAGACCTGAAGCCCTCTCACGGAGGCTGGGGTCATCCGAAGAGGGGAGCAAATGTAGTGCTTCAAAAGTCGCCTGGGCTTCCTCCACGGTGCGTACAGTGTAGCCCCGGCCCTGGTAGGTGAAAGCGAGGCGAAAAGGAAAGCCCCATGTGTATTTGATGTGGCGTTCCATCAGAGCTGAAGTATAAGGTTTCAGTTGTCGTCTCTTTTGCACTGTGGAGGGGGCCAAATCAGTAAAGAGCTGGTACTTGTGGCCTTGGAAACGGAGTTCAGGCTTGCCCCGTGCTGCCTTAAGGAGCGTTTCCTTAGTGCGGTAGTACATTAACTTGATGATAATGTCCTGCGGGGGCCCCCCTCCTTCTTCGGCCCCAGGGCCCGGTGGATCCGGTCAAATTCCATGCGATCAATGGGGATGCCTGGGACCAGTTCCTGGAATAAGGCCGTGGCAGTGGAGGTTAAGTCCTCAATAGTTTCAGGGAGTCCCCTAAGCCGGAGGTTCCCGCGTCTAGACCTGTTCTCATAGTCCTCTAATTTTAGGAGGGCTGCATCCAGCTCCCTGCGGATGTCCTGCAAGTCCTGCTCATGGTGATCAATGACCGTTGCTGCAGCCTCCATTCTATCTTCCAGCGCATTTGTACAGTTACCCAGCTAACGGATTTCCTTTGTGAGATGTGTGGCCAGTTTGGAGGTGGCTGCTGACAGTTCCCCCTGCAGCATGGTTTTAAAGTGAGACAGCAGGTCTGCATCCCGCAATGAAGGCACTACATAGGGTTGCTGGACTCCTGGTATGCTTTCTGCATCTGAGCAGGCTTCGGGCTCACCAGTGAGCAACGGAGGGGTAAAGTCCATGTCTGAGGCCTGTGAGTTCAGCAGGCCGTCCGGTGGAAAGGCCTCAAGGCTAGCTCGCACAGCCTGTCTCTTTGTGGTGCTCCGCGCTGTGCCTGATTTGCGCCCCATAATGTCAGTCTCGATGCCGGGATATAGCGAGCCCAGATTAATGTGCAGGAGCGGTTATATCACAGCTGGTGTGGTCGGTGGTGGAGAAGCGCCATTAGCTTGCGGCCATCCTGGCTCTTAGCTCACAAGCGCCCTTGGTATATAGTAATTTCCGATAAAGCCAAGTAATTACATTCTCCCCTCACACCAGCAGGCTGTAGTAAGAAGAGTTTTTTTGGGTGTTGGGTGTAGCAAGATGGCCGCCGTCATCCAGTGTAGGCCGGAGCCAGGGCCTTTCCTGGGAAGAAGGGCTGCAGCAGGCTGGTATTGGTGTAAATTCAGGGGCAGTTAACAGGGCCACCTCTAGCCTCGGCCTCCTCACTGCCCAGGGAGACAGCACCCACCCAATAGGGAGAGAGTAGCAGGGAAGGCTAAGAGTAACCTCCCAGGGGATTCACCAGGCCAAGGGAAGTCTGTTTCTGATGGCCGAGAGGCAGCTCCGGTCTGGGAGGTTCAACGAGTAGAGGGACCTCTCCCGATGGCCGTCCGCCGCCGATGCAGTGGTTCCCGGCCGTCCCGGCAGGCGAGCAAGGTGGTTCTGGAGGCCAAGTAGGCCGCAAGATGGCGGCCGGCGGCCCACCGATGGGATCTGCAGCGGGCCGGATCGCGCCGTCCGCGGGCTATGGAAGGCGGCCAAAGTCGTTCCGAGCTGTAGAGGAGAGCCCCGCAGAGCGGATGGGTGATTTCTGCGGCCGTGTAAGCAATCCACAGCTGAGGATGGCTGTGGATTGTCGGGAGGCCTCAGGTCTTCAAGATGGCGGCGGCCGTGGGTGTCTGAAGGCTGCACCACTATACGTTTTTAATTAACTACACTGGTCTTGGTCTACACATTTTGAGAAATTATCGACCCCCGAAATAAAATGTGCTAATTCTTACATTATTTGATTAGATGAATTAGAAAACAGGTGATAAAGGTTCTGGTTGGCTAAAGTTTTCACGATATTTCACAATAATGATTTATACACATGGGGAGTATATTTGCCTACAAGGGAGGGGGGTGTCTGATAACCATGATGTCTCGTAACTTCTCCACAAAGTACGGTAGATCAATGGAAATGGCACCACAGGGAATTATATAAATGTATCTTCACTTTGAGACCAAATATTATTACCTAACTAATTTATTATTTTTTTTATTGCAAGGTGCATTTGTTTTGGTCAGATCTACGCATCATACAGTTACTTCTGGTGGCTTGTTGTGTGATGTTTTTTCTCAGAAGTCACAATGCCTCAAAACTGCGTTAACAACGCAGATAACTTCCACTACATTTGTGGTGATGTTACATTAGCATCTCAAAAATGCAGTATGATGGCAGTGAAAAATAGGGGATCAGGACAAGAGTTGGGCCCCTCATTATTGTTGCATTACATATCTTATCTGTGTCATTGGCTAAATAAGAAGAAAAAGTCCATGCCTTTCACAGTCCCAATGGTGAGGAGGGAACATGAAAATGTTATGTAGCGGGGTCTCTTTAAGAACTATAAAACTACTGTTCCCAGAACCCCGCTGGTTCCCAGGATGCTTTGAGTTATGCCCCAGGGACTTATGGGGGAGGAAATATAAGGAGGGGGAGAGGCCTAGTTCGCTCTCTTTGGACACCCCCCTCTCTCCTAGCAAGAGGAGGTCTGTGCTGAACTGCTGAAAGCACAAGGCCTGAAGCCTGGGCCTTGTGCTCTTTTCCAAAGAGCTCTCTGCCAGCTTAGTTGCACCTGAGAGACATTTTCTCATCTTTGCTGCAGTACACCAGAAGGATTGAAGACTGGGAGGTCGGTGGATTCCTGTTCCTAGACGAAAAGGCAGAGAAACCGGACTTGGACTTGTCCGAGTGGTGAGAGCTGTTTAAAGACAGATGCTTTATCTTTATTATTCGTTTGGATTACAAAGTTGTTCTTCAAGTGCACCACCGAAAGATTGCTAGCGAATATTGTTTTACTGGACTTCCATTTAGATCAGTCAGGCCTGACTGCATAGGTAGATAGTGCTGTATGTTAGTTTACCCATGCGGGGAAGTAGCTGAAAAAGGGCAGCGTTAGAGTTGCATAGCAATACTTTATTATGCTGATTACTCTGTTCTTCTTTATTACTGGTTACTGCAGGGACCTGCTTATGTGTTGCAATCCAAATGTTTGATTCATGTTATTCCTTTTATAAAACACACCAAGTAAAGTCAGTTATATACTTTCAAAGATTGTCTATGAGCTTGAGTTATCCACCCACGCACACACACATATTTAGAGTATAAGTGATTTAATGTGTATTGCTAGTTACTAACTGTGCCAAAGTGGGTAGTGCAGATTGCCGGGGGGTTGGCGGAGCTGTGCTCAGGACCCAAACCAAACTTGCGGCCCTCTTAAGTGAGGGTATCGCTATAGTTACATAAAAAAAACAATAAATTAATGGAAAGTTATGTTATTGGCATAAAAAAAAAACATTTATAATGATTGGTGTGGCACCTTTCTCATTGCTACTGCATATATATATATATATATATATATATATATATATATATATATATATATATATATATATATATATATATATATATATATAAAATGTTTTCTTTTTTTCTTAAAAAAATGTTTTTAAATACTTTTTATTATTAGCCAACAAAATCCTAATTAACAAGAATTCAACTACAGGAGAGCTGAATTATTAATTAAACAGGTGTCAAGTAGGGATGAGCCAAACACCCCCCGGTTCGGTTTGCACCAGAGCCTGTGAACGGACAGAAAATTTGCGAAAATTTTAGAACCCCGTTAAAGTCTATGGGACTCGAACGTTCAAAATCAAAAGTGCTAATTTTAAAGGCTAATATGCAAGTTATTGTCCTAAAAAAGGGTTTGGGGACCCGGCTCCTGCCCCAGGGGACATGTATCAATGCAAAAAAAAGTTTTAAAAACGGCTGTTTTTCCGGGAGCAGTGATTAAAATGATGCTTAAAGTGACAAAAAAGTGAAATATTCCTTTAAATATCATGCCTGGGGGTGTCTATAGTATGCCTGTGAAATGCCACGTGTTTCCCATGTTTCCCATGTCCCATGCCCGGATTTTAATGTAATGTCTGGTCCCGGCAATATGGATGAAAATCATTTAGAAAAATGCCATGGGTACCCCCCCCCCCCAGCCCATTACCAGCCCCTTTGGGTCTTGTGCGGATATTAAGGGGAACCCCATACCCAAATTTAAAAAAGGAAAGGCGTGGGGCCCCCAGGCCCTATATGCTCAGAACAGCAGCCTACAGGCGGTACAAACAAGACAGGGACTGTGTAGGTTTGTTGTTAAGAAGAATCTTTTTGTAATTTTGAACTGGTACATTTTTAAAGTGTAGCTCCAGTCAAAAAATCTATTTTTAAGCTTTTTGGAAAACATGGAGAAGGCTTAACACCCCTGTAACATTTGTTTTGCTGTCTGTGCACCTCTTCAGAAGATTTCACCTCACTTTCTGTCGCAATGACAAATGTTTTTTGAAAATGTGGGTTTTTTAGTAAAACAAAGATTGGGATAAAGCATCAGTGGAGAGGAGACACGTTTTTCCCATATCAACTCTTAGCACCTGTACACGCGGTCGGAAATTCCGACAGAAAAGGTCCTCTCACTTCCTGTTGTCTCCTTGCGTTTGCAAGTAGGAGATGTTTGTAAGTTGGATGTTTGAAAGTAGGGGCCTGCCCTATATGCTCTGCAGAAATTTGGGCCTAAGGTGTTGGTGTTGCCACAACAAGGTAAGCCCTCAAATTGACTCTTAGTGAGCGCTGGAACGCCCTGCTGTGAACTATATATATTATAACAAGAATTGCAATTACATTCCATTGTTGAAGAACGATAGAAAAATTGGGCTTTTGGTGGTGGTGCAGGTGCCATAACACGGTAAGTCCTCACAGTTACTCTTGGTGGGCACTTGAACGGGCCCTCCTGTGAAATATTATATCAAGAATTGTAATTACATGCACCTGTTGAACAGGGGCATAAAAATTGGGCCTTAGGCACTGGTGCCACAACACTGCAACACCTCAAACAAACTCTAGTTGGAAAGCAGGAATGAGCCCTGCTGCAAAGTATTGGATCAAAAATTGTAATTAAATGCCCCTGTTTAACAGGGGCTGAAAAATCGGGCCTTAGGCACTGGTGCTGGTTCCACAACACTGCAACCACTCACAAATATTGTAGTTGAGTGCAGCAACGAACCCTCCTGCAAAATATTGCATTACAAATTGTAATTACACAACCCTGTTAAAAAGGGGTTGAAAAATTGGGTCTTAGGCACTGGTGCTGGTGCCATGACACTGCAACCCTCACAGATACTCTAGTTGGAGAGCAGGAATGAGCCCTGCTGCAAAGTATTGCATCAAAAATTGTAATTACATGCCCCTGTTAAATAGGGGCTGAAAAATTGGGCCTTAGGCACTGGTGCTGGTGCCACAACACTGCAACCACTCACAAATATTATAGTTGAGCGCAGCAACAAACCCTCCTGCAAAATATTGCATCAAAAATATTAATTACACGCCCGTGTTAAACAGGGACTGAAAAATTGGGCCTTAGCCACTGGTGGCGGCTCCCAGAACCAAAAATGTTCTTACAAGCTATCAGCATGATCATTGAGGAGGAAGAGGATAGTCACTCAGCATAACAGGATAGTCACTCAGCATCAGCATAGGCAGTCTTGAAGGGATCTGACATTTCAAAAAAAATTATTCGGTTACATCAGCATCAGGTGCTTGGTAGCTGGTGGTGATCCAAGACTGATTCATTTTTGTGAAGGTCAGTCGATCAACCGAGTTGGTGGACAGGCGCACCCTGTGGTTACAAAGCCTCCAGCAACATTGAATGTGCGCTCCGAAAGAACGCTGGATGCAGGAGAGGCCAGTAGCTCAATTGCATACTGTGCAAGCTCTGGCCAGTGATCCATCCTCAAGACCCAGTAACCCAGAGGATTTTCGGTGGGAAAGGTGTCCAAGTCTGATCTTGTCCTTAGGTACTCCTGCACCATGTAAATCAGACGCTGGCGATGGTTGCTGGAACCTATCATACCTTGAGGCTGCGGACCAAAAAATTGTCTGAACGCATCGGCCAGACAGACACCTTCGCCACCGCTCCTTCTGTGACTGACTGAAGCCTCAGCAACATGTTGTCCAGGACCAGGAATTTGTAACCTCCCAGTCTCTGGAAACGCGTTGGACAGACCTTTCTGCATAGCCTCCCGAAGAGGTCTTTGCTCCCTCTGCTATGGCAAGATAAGGTTACCCTTGTAACGTGGATCAAGGAGAGTTGCCAGCCAGTAATGATCCCTCTCCTTGATCCGATGAATACAAGGATCCTTCTGCAGGCTTTGGAGGATCAGGGAGGCCATGCAGCGTAGGTTAGCTGAGGCATTCGGTCCGGAGTCCTTTGGGTCACTAAGGACAACATGATCCGCAGCCACCTCCTCCCATCCACGTACAAGTCCACGGGTTTCTTGGGACTGTAAATCATCCCTAAAAGACTGCTGCTGATGCTGAGTGTCAGGCTCCACCTCCATGCTGACACAATCCTCCTCCTCCGCCTCTTCCTGTGTGATTGGCGGGACAGCAGGAACACTGTCTGGCTTAAATGGGCCTTGAGAGGCAAGGAAGTCCTCCTCCTCTGTTCTGCCTCAAGTGCCCTGTCCATTATTCCATGCAGCGCGGGCTCCAACAGGTGGACAAGAGGGACAGTGTCACTGATGCATGCACTGTCACTGCTCACCATCCTCGTGGTCTCAAATGGTAACAGGATCGTGCATGCATCCCTGATCTTGTCCCACTGGCGTGGGGAAAAAAAACAAGCTCCCCTGACCCTGTCCTGGTGCCGTGGTTGCACAGGGACTCATTGATGGCCCGCTGCTTTGTGTGCAGCCTCTGCAGCATGGCCAATGTTCAGTTCCACCTGGTGGGCATGTCACAGATCAGTCGGTTCTTGGGCAGATTCAATTCCATTTGGAGGGCAGCCAGCCAAGCACTGGCATTATATGACCGTTGGAAATGCACACAGACTTTCCTGGCCTGCCTCAGGACACCCTGTAATCCCGGGTACCTGCCCAAGAACCATTGCACCACTAAGTTAAGGACGTGAGCCAGACAGGGCACATGGGTCAGTTGTCCCTGTCAGAGGGCGGAGAGGAGGTTGGTGCCATTGTCGAAAACCACCATTCCTGACTTAAGCTGGCATGGCGTCAACCACATCTCAACCTGCCCCTGCAGAGCTGACAGAATCTCTGCCCCAGTGTGGCTCCTGTCCCCCAAGCACCCCAGCGCAAGCACGGCATGGCATATTTTTGCCTGCATACTTGCATAGCCCCTTAAACATCTACGGAGCACCTCTGGTTCTGAGGACAAAGCACAGGAAGAGGCCATGGTGGAAGAAGAAGAGGGGTAGAGGACAGAGGTGTGTCAGAATCACCAGTAGTAGCATTTTGGAGGCGTGGTGGTGGAACAACCTCCAACACTACTGCACCTTGTCCTGCATCCTTCCCAGCTGCCAGCAGAGTCACCCAATGCGCTGTGAAAGATAGGTAACGTCCCTGTCCATGCCTGCTGGACCATGAGTCAGCGGTAATATGCACCTTACCGCTGACTGCCCTGTCCATCGATGCCAAGACATTGCCTTCCCCATGCTGGTAGAGAGCCGAAAAACGCCTTCCGTGAGAAAAAGTGGTGGTGGGAACCTGCCACTGAGGAACTGCACATTCCACAAACTCACGGAAAGGGGGCAGAGTCTACCAACTGAAAAGGCAGCAGTTGAAGGGCTATCAATTTAGCCAAGCTAGCATTCAACCGCTGGGCATGTGGATGGCTGGGAGTGAACTTCTTTCGGGGCAGGGAAATTTGCTTGGTACAATCGGACATCGGTGTACCGATAGCACTTGGCTGTGACACACCTAATTCTACACCTTCATTCCTCTCAGTGCAGGTTTCAGAGGGGACTGAAGGTATAGAGGGGTTGGAAATCCCAGCTAATGAGGAGCAAGGAGAGGTCCGCATTGTTCTTTGGTGTGGGTCTTTTAGGTACGCTTGCCAATGAACTGCATGGCAGGTCGGCATATGTCTGGTCAAGCATGTGGTGCCAAAGAGGCTGATGTTTTGGCCACGCGAGATACGCTTGAGACATATGTTGCAAATAGCAGCAGTGCGATCTAATATACTCGTCTCAAAAAAGGCCCACCTCCTCCTCCTCCTCTCTCCTATCAGGCACCCACATGGAGTGCGTGACCTCATCATCCCCTCCCTCCTTATCACTGGAGCAAACCTGGCAGTATGCTGCAGCTGGGGGAACATGACTGCCAGATTGCTGTCCTTGGGCCTCCCCTCTCTCGGGGGCTCACGTTACTGCCTTCCTCTAGTTGGCTATCATCATCGGAGCCTTCAAAACGCTGGGCATCCTCCTGGAGCATGTACCCAATGCTGTGCTCAAACAGTTCGGGGGACTCCTCAGGAGGACATGGTGGGGCTAGGGAAGGAGTGACTGATGCCATTGAGACAAGGAAAGAGGCCGTGTTTGTAGCTGCTTTGCCAGTAAACTGAGCTTGGGTTAGAGAGGATGAGGAGGGCTTCGTCATCCACTCTACCAAGTCTTCGGCATGTTGTGGCTCAACACATCCAGCTGCTGAAAATAAAAATAAAATGTCCCATGGCCACGTGCTGATGAGGATGCACCGTGTCCACGACCAACATTGTTGCCTCAAGACACAGAGTCTGCTTGCCCTCTTTTATTGGCTTGTGACTGTCTGCCTCTCCTTGTTGGCCTTCCAGACATACTAATGGCCTGCAAGGAGATGTAGCTGCACAAAGCTGGGATGTATATACTGATTCTACTGCAGCTAGCAGAATCAACTGTCTGTCTGTAGTATTATTACTATGAGAACACCAGCAATTGGGGTAGCTTTGGGCATACACTGTGCAGATGGCACAATACACCGACTGTAATTGCTGAAGCTGCCTGCGGATAGGATCAGCAGAACACCAGCAGTTGGGGTAGCTTTAAGTGCACACTGTGCAGATGACACAGTACACTGACTGTAATTGCTGCAGCTGCCTGCCTGCGGTATAAAATCAGCAGAACACCAGCAATTGGGGTATCTTTGGGTGCACACTGTGCAGATGGCACAATACACTGACTGTAATTACTGCAGTTGCCTGCCTGTGGAATAGGATCAGCAAAACACCAGCAATTGGGGTATCTTTAGGTGCACACTGTGCAGATTACACAATACACCGACTGTAATTAATGCAGCTTCCTGCGGTATAGGATCAGCAGAACACCAGCAAATTGGGGTAGCTTTAACCACTTGCCTACTGGTCACTTAAACACCCCTCCTGCCCAGACCAATTTTCAGCTTTCGGTGCTCTCACACAATGGTGCAATTGAATGACAATTACTCAGTCATGCAACACTGTACCCAAATACATTTTTTGTCCTTTTTTTCCCCAGCTTTCTTTTGGTGGTATTTGATCACCTTTGGGTTTTTGATTTTTTGCGCTATAAATGAAAAAATAACGAAAATTTTGAAAAAAAACACATTTTTCTTTGTTTCTATGACAAAATTATGCAAATTATTAATTTTTCTTCATAAATTTTGGCCACAATTTATACTGCTACATATCTTTGGTAAAAATAACCCAAATTAGTGGATATTATTTGGTCTTTGTGAAAGTTAGAGAGTCTACAAGCTGTGGTGCGAATCGCACAAAATTGATCACATCTGATGTACTGGTGGCCTATCTCATTTCTTGTGACCCAAACAAGCCAGGAAAGTACAAATACCCCCCAATGACCCCTTTTTTGACAGTAGACATTCCAAGGTATTTAGTAAGAGGAATGGTGAGCTTTTTGATGTTGTCATTTTTTGCCACAATTCTTTGCAAAATGAAGATTTTTTATTTTATTTTAATTTTTTCCACAAAATTATCATTGTAATAGGTTATTTCTCTCACGTGGCATGTGTATACCACAAATAATGCCCCAAAATAAATTCTGCTACTCCTCCTGAGTGGGACTTTTCCACAGCCTGGCCACATAGAGAGGCGCAACATGCAGGGAGCGCCATCAGGTGTTCTAGGAGCATAAATTACACATCTAACTTCTTGACTACCTATTACACTTTTGAAGGCTTTGGAGTGAATTATGGTCCATGACGCGCCACTCGGATTTGGCGGGAACGGCCCATAGTGCTTGGAATTCACCAAACGGGCGAACAGACAATGTTCGAAACATGAAGCTCATCCCTACTCCCGAATCCCAAGTCCCAGCGGGTCTCCTTCACTTCAGTTTATTCCATTGTCGGCACTCACTGCAGGGCGGAAGCCAGGAGGTGGGGCACCAGGGGGGCAGAGCAGGGAGGAGAAAGTTACATCCTCCTCCTCTACCAGGGACGGTCCTGGCAACCAATGGTTTTCTCTGTGGCAGGCAAAGGGCAGTGGTGGGCTGCGGAAGCCCTGCGGTGGCGGCGGCAGGACTTGATGACAAAATCAGTGTGGTTATTCCAGCCCTGATGTTACTTCTATAGTTCCGGCTACAGCATCCCTGAAAGCAGGCAGCGGAGTGATATTCAGCTGTCAGGGATGCTGTAGCCGGAACTATAGAAGTAGCAGCGGAAAATGCGACCACTTGCCTACTCAATCCACGATCAGTGGCTGCACTCACATGAGTTACACAGCCAACTAAATATTAGTCCCACTAATAGCAGAGTAGCAGTACTGCCATTGTTCATTACCAGAGGCGCCAAAATAGAGATCCTGCACATTCTGCTGGCAAAAAAGTCCTGGGGTGTGTTGGATGTGCCTGTGCATTAGGGTGTGCCCAAGCACACCCAGCACACCCTGTGCGCACACCTATGGTAACACACAAAGTACAGGACTCAGGACTTCATAGCACACAGGGCTCAGGAGTGTGTATTGTGCAGTTGTGAGCTGTACATATCACACAGAGCACAAAAAATAAATAAATCAGCAAACAAGATAGTCCTTCCATTTAATGCAAAGCGTCCCTTGTTCTCAGAAATATGGAGCATAAAGCCCTGTGTACAGAGTGCAGGGGTCGGGAATATGTAACTTAGAGCCCAGCACACAGAGAGCAGTGGTAAAGTGTATGTAATATGCAGCATACAGAGTGCAGGGCTCAGGAGTATGTAATGCAAAACCCACTGTGCAGAGTACAGCATTAATGAGGAGTACCATCCAGAGGCCTTTAATATGTAACATGCAGCACAGAGTATAGCAGTTCTGAGTATGTAATGTACAAGGTGTTACAAAATTCCCACCACTGGACCCCGCACACTGCGCCATACCTTACGTACTCTTGGTGACTAACTCTGTATCCTTTACTGTCCCCCCAGCAAATTTCCCCCTCAAGTATCCCCTCAAAAGTAACCACCAAATCCTCACTTCTGCTTATCTCTTTGTTTACCTCTGTGGCCCCCATCCATACCTGACCTCTGCAACCCTCATTCACAGCTCACCTCTTTCCCCTGTCCACAGCTCACCTCTTTCCCCTGTCCACAGCTCACCTCTTTCCCCTGTCCACAACTCACCTCTTCTATCCCCTATCCACAACTCACATTTTGCCCTCCCCCCATCAACATCTCACCTCTGCACCTCTCTAGCTACAGAATACACCCCCAGTCCACACCTCACCTCTGCAACCCTCATCTACAGCTCACCTCTTCTTTCCCCTGTCCACAGCTCCACTCTGCACCCCTAACCACAACTCACCTTTTGCCCCCCCATCAACATCTCACCTCTGCACCTCTCTAGCTACAGAATACACCCCCAGTCTTCACCTCACCTCTGCACCCCCCTCCAAATTATCTCTGCTACCCTTCTGCACACCCATCAAAAGCTCAGCCTAATCCACAGCTCTCAGCTTTGCCACCCCTCCGCCCATGTTTCACCTCTACATCCCCAACTTCCCCTACAGCTCTCACCTCTGCCCCCCCCCCACCCCAAACAGCTCTCACTTTGCATAACTTGCCTTTTGCCAGGGGTCAAGTCCTGGGGAAAAAAGTGTGGGAACTCCCACCCAAAATCCCCTCCCCCACCAAAAAAAATAAAAATGATACGTTCATATGCAGGAACGCTTCAAAAGTGGTATTTTTCATCCAATTTTTGTATTGTGTGTATGCAGATTAGCTGTTAGTACATAAAAAAAAATCCTCAATAAAGATAAATACGGTAATTCTCTGAATAATCTGTTAATAATAAATGTTCTGATCTTTATTGGGGAATGTTATTTTGTATATAGAGTGTTTATGTGGTGAGTTTACACTTTTCATTGAACAGAGTTTGGATAACACAGGGTTAAACGGAAAGGTCATAAATTAACTGCACATTATCTGGACAGAATGTTGGGGAGATAGTGATGTGTTCCTGCTTAGGAGATGTATGTTACCTTGGGGGGGGCTGCAAACTCTGCAGGGGCTCCAACACACACTCGCTGCTATTCCAACCCTTCACATATTTCCACATAAACTTCCCTCCTGGCATTAAACTTTGCCAGGTATTGTGCCCAGCTTACCACCCCAAACTGATGTTCCCCCCTCAGCTCACCTCTCTCCCTGCATGTCCTGTGAGCAGAATAGCTGTGCTCCTCCTCTGGGGTCTCTCATCATATGGCACTGAAGATAGAGAAGGGGGGGATTCAGCGGGACACTGAGTTCCTGTTGTGGAAAAAGTACTCCGTTCCCATGCGTTCCCGTAGGACTTGAGCCCTGCCTTCTGCCCTCTGCAGCTCTTACCTCTGTACAAAGCTCCCCCCTTCCCAGTTCTCCTCTCTCGATAAATTGTGTCAGTAGGGCAGAGGATGGTGTCAGTAGAGCAGTGGACGGTGTCAGTAGGGCAGAGGACAGTGTCAGTAGGGCAGAGAACGGTGTCAGTAGGGCAGAGGAGGGTGTCAGTAGAGAAGAATATGGTGTAACGTAACATTAGGGCAGTGGACGTGACAGCAGGGCAGAGAATGGTGTCAGTAGAGCAGTGGATGGTGTCAGTAGAGCAGTGGACAGTGTCAGTAGAGCAGTGGACGGTGTCAGTAGAGCAGTGAATGTGACAATAGGGCAGTGAATGGTGCCAGTAGAGCAGTGAATGCGACAATAGGGCAGTGGAAGGTGCCAGTAGAGCAGTGGACATGACAGTAGGGCAGTGGATCGGCATCAGTTGGACAGTGGATGGTGCCAGTAGGGCAGTGGATGGTGTCAGTAGGGCAGTGGGTGGTGTCAGTAGGGCAGTGGGTGGTGCCAGTAGAGCAGTGGACATGACAGTAGGGCAGTGGATCAGCATCAGTTGGACAGTGGATGGTGTCAGTAGTGCAGTGGATGGTGTCAGTAGAGCAGTGGATGGTGTCAGTATGGCAGTGGGTGGTGTCAGTAGGGCAGTGGACGGTGTCAGTAGAGCAGTGGGCGGTGTCAGTAGAGCAGTGGATGGTGTCAGTAGGGCAGAGGACAGTGTCAGTAGGGCAGAGGAGGGTGTCAGTAGGGCAGTGGATGGTGTCAGTAGAGCAGTGGATGGTGTCAGTAGGGCAGTGGATGGTGTCAGTAGGGCAGTGGACAGTGTCAGTAGGGCAGAGGAGGGTGTCAGTAGGGCAGTGGATGGTGTCAGTAGAGCAGTGGATGGTGTCAGTAGGGCAGTGGATGGTGTCAGTAGGGCAGTGGACGGTGTCAGTAGGGCAGAGGAGGGTGTCAGTAGGGCAGTGGATGGTGTCAGTAGAGCAGAGGAGGGTGTCAGTAGGGCAGTGGACGGTGTCAGTAGGGCAGAGGAGGGTGTCAGTAGGGCAGAGGAGGGTGTCAGTAGAGCAGAGGAGGGTGTCAGTAGGGCAGTGGATGGTGTCAGTAGGGCAGAGGAGGGTGTCAGTAGGGCAGTGGATGGTGCCAGTAGAGCAGAGGAGGGTGTCAGTAAAGCAGTATACCTCCATCCAAAAACCTGAATCAGCTCTACTGAACCCAACCCCATCCACACTGTTCACAAAGCCGCATTGTGCATTCTACAACACTTTCAAGCTCCTTTTAATTACCAAAAAAGGTTCCTGTGAATTGCTTTGATAAGAATAATAAGAAGATAAGAAATCTCTAATAAGAAGATAAGAAAATATCAGATAAAGGTTACTGAGTGAGCACAGGACAATATAGTAAATATGCCAGGATGGGACTGCAGAGGGTACAAGACTGCGATCTTCAATGTCCCTGGAAAGACCAGCATGACAAGTCCCACACCGGAAAACTTGTGGACTGTGAACTTGAGGAAAGTAAAGCAATGCCGAGGAAATGAAGGACCCTCAGCTCTGCACCCACCCAGCGGTCGTGTCCCTTGGCTCTGTCTGTGCAAACCGCACTCCGGACAGGCCACATACTCCATAGATCCCAACTGTCCCTGATTTAGAGGGACTGTGCTGGATTTTTAGCAATATCCCTCTGTCCCTTTTTCCCCCTCATTTGTCCCTCATGTTGGTCTGATCCATATAGTTGTATATAAAATGCACTTTTTATCTTTCAAAAAGTGTTTCCCAGAGCTAAACCTTTCATCCAAATTCTAAATTTGCAGCATTTGTAAATTTTAAAAGCCAATATAAAGGAATAGTGGTGGTAAAAATAAGCCCTTGTGGATTGGAGTAACCTTTTTTGGGGCACCCACTAATTCAGGGGACTTTGTCACAGTAAGTGGGCTTAGCACTATATGACCGTATAGTGTGACCAAACCCCTGTATTTTATTTTATATGTTCAGGTGTTTGTAACCACTTCCCGACCGGCGCACACACATTTACGTCGGCAGAATGGCACGGACAGGGAAATGGGCGTACAGGTACATCCCTTTAAATTTGCTGCCGTGCCATCATGTGCGCGCCGGCCGGGACATCTGTGAGTCCGATCGTCGGTCCCATGGACTCGATCGCCGCAGGGATACCCGCGATTGTCTCACGGGGAGGAAGAACGGGGAGATGCTAAAGTAAACAAGCATCTCCTCGTTCTGCCTAGCAACAGTGACATTGATCTCTGCTCCCTGTGATTGGCGCAGAGATCAGTGATGTGTACAACACAGCCACACCCCCCCGCAGATAGCAACATGCCCCAAAGACACACATAACCCCTACACTGCCACCTAGTGGTTAACCCCTTCACTGCCAGTGTCATTTACACAGGAATCGCTGCATTTGTATAGCACTGATTGCTGTATAAATGACAAAGGTCCCAAAAATGTGTCAAAAGTGTCCGATGTGTCCGCCATAATGTCACAGTCACAATAAATATTGCTGATCGCCGCCATTACTAGTAAATAAAAAAAAAAATATTAATAAAAATGCTATAAAACGATCCCCTATTTTGTAAACGTTATAACTTTTGTGAAAACCAATCAATAATCGCTTATTGTGATTTTTTTTCCAAAAATATGTAGAAGAATACATATCGGCCTAAACTGAGGGAAAAACATTTTTTTTATAATAAGGATGGAAGAACCGCGCTAATCACCACCAGGAGTAGGAAAACCCAAGCCTTAGCCGGATAAGTATAAATCCTCTACGTGTCTAGTAAACCTGTATAACTCTATATAGGCTGCTGCCCCCCGAAGAAAAGGAACCCCCTGAGAGTTTCTTACAAAAATAAAAATAATAAAATATATAGCAACCGGGGTCAATTGGCGCTACCTAAAAACAGGTTCTTAATCCATCTGGACTCATAAAGGATAGATGTAGGTGAAAGCCAGGGTTTTTAACCAACGAACCCAATCGCCTCCCTGTACCCTATATTAATGAACCCAGGAATAAATGCAAAAACCACAGCTACACCCAAAAAATGTTACATCAAACAATATATATAATAAGTCTCCAGACCAGCAAAGGTACTAATTTCAAAAACTAAAATTCTAATAACAGGGACTACTAATCAAACAATATATATATAATGTGTCTCCAATCCAACGGAGATTCTGATATAAAAAAACTGATAATGCTAACTGTGATAAATCACAGAAACATATCAATGCTGAAATAGGCCAAAAAACTCCCCACTGAGTATAAAGCGGCAGCCTCAATCCCAAAAAACTCCAAAATTTAATCAAAAAATTAAAAGATCCCACGTGTAAAAAATCAATGTATGACCCACTGCGATTATAACTCGAGTCGCATATATGCAAATATATATATAAAATGTGTCATTCAATAGTAAGCCTAATACCTAAAATCCCATAAGTGCACTATGCCAGTATTTAATGATAAAAATATATATGTAATGTATCAATCAATGAAAAAACTTATCAACCTAAAATCACATAAGTACACTATATATGTGTTTAGTGACAAAAACATATATAACCAATAAATAAATGTGAAAAAAATGTGTGCAGACACTCAGATATCAAAAAAACATGAGAATACCAAATAAAAAATGTGTATGTCTATACACACAGGGGGTAATATGAGACCTAATAATATAGCACAACCCCTAGTGATGAAAACCCAAAGAAATAACTTTAAAACAAAAAAGACTTAAAAATAAGTGAAAAATACAAAAAACAAGTAGAAAAAAATGAAAAATAAAAATAAAAAATATAAGTAAAAAATAATGAAGTACAAAAAGAAATTTTTTTAAAATATATGATAAATGGCAAGAAAAAAAAAATATATATATATTAAATAAGTCCCAAATAAATGTTCATTAGTGCAGATCCAGAATTTTTTTTGAAAAAGGTGACTTTAGTGCTTCCTGTGCAATCTTCACCGTGACTTCTGTGCTCCCCCACCAGGAACCCCACTCACCAGAAATAAGTACCCCTGCAGGGGTTGTTTGCCTTTAAGATCAATCTCCGAATATCCGGTTCTTTACTTCGTAATTGGTGACTAAACGTATCCCAGCATAGATTCCATATATCCTCATAAGAAAAAAATGGGAGCCTCCATAGTGTAATCCATATAAGATATGATTTATTTGCACAAAAAAGTAAAAATGTATAAAAACAACCGTAATAAAACAAACCAAAAAATAAAATAAAAATACTGAATGTAACCACAGCTCTCGTATAGTGAGATACACTGTGGAAACACAGTCCACCGGGGGGATTGATGTGGTGATCACCCCAAGTGTTCCAGATTAACTCCAGAGAATGCCATAAAAAATATATATATAAACTTAGTACCAGAACAATCGCTGTTGTAAACTCTACCTCAGGGAAACCATGAAAAACTCCTCCTAGGGGAATGGAAAAAAGAGCACCCCTTAATAGGGTGCTTAAGCCGGAATTTACCCTGTAGGAGTGGTGAAACCGTTGCTGTATTCCCCCCTGGGATAGAGTCCTTAGCGCGTAATGTTCAAAAGATCTCCTCGGAAGCCGTACGGTGGATACGCGGTTTGCGCTCCACCTGCGTTCCAACCACCGACGGCAACCCGGAAGTGACGTAATCAGCGTAGCTCCGTCGAACGCGTTTCGTCATTGACGTCTTCAGTGGCCAATTTTTGGGGGATATTTATTATAGCAAAATGTAAAAAAAAATGCATTTTTTTCAAAATTTACGTTCTTTTTTTGTTTATAGCGCAAAAAATAAAAGCCGCAGGGGTGATCAAATACCACCAAAAGAAAGCTCTATTTGTGGGAAAAAAAAGAATGTCAAGTTTGTTTGGGAGCCACGTCGCACGACCACACAATTGTCAGTTAAAACGACGCAGTGCCGCGGATGGAGTGCTGTCCGTGAGTGAGGGGAGGGACCCGATGACGGCGCCAGCGTGAGCAGATGGGGGCGGTCCTAACGATCAGCTGGAGCGGCGCGAGGGGAAAGGTCGCCGAGCTCCATGCATGAAGCCGCCCGGGCCGTTCCACCTCATCCCTACCGCATCCCGAAGCACACGGCGGGCATGAGCAGAGGATCTCAGCCACGGACCGACAGGAAACCGCCGATTTCCCCCTCCTCTTCCCCGTAAAGCGTGCGCTGCACACACATGAAGAGGAAAAGAGATTTGCCATGCCCCAGGACCAGATGGTAAAGTAAATTAAACCTAAGCCTCAAGTTTACCCTGAAGCGGCGGAAGACAGCGGAGCCCCGAGTGGACACATGCGGCGTGTCTCCTTTTGGACAAGATCCCCCTGTCTCCCCAGGTATTTACTTTTCGGATTTCTACCCAGTATGATTTTTAGTTGCTGAATACTTGCTGAACTTTACCTGATCCTGCTCCTGATAGTTTTAAATCTGCTGAATGCCTGCGGTACTTGGGCTGGTGAGACTCTGGGGAATGAGGAGAGGATCAGCAGGGGTGCAGTGAACTGAGGCCAGAGGAGCACATATTAAAGAGCAAAATGTAAAACAGGATCAAACGGAATGTAATTACAAATGATGTGCAAGAGGTAATTTACCTAAAAATTGACGTGACTGTTTTGAGCACATAGTACAGTGGCTAATTGCCGGAAGGCTAAGCGGGATATTGTGTGGCACTTGCCGTGGAATTGCACCGCAATTTTTATCTTGAGAGCGGGTGAAATCGCAGCAAAAGCTACATAGGAGAGCTCTCCCCGCCTAAATTCACTGAGCAGGTGAAAGCGGAATCGAGGTTGGAGCCTTTTGCACAGGATAGGCGCTACAACTAAGGAGAGACTATACAAAGAATTGTGGCTTACCTGTTTTTGTGAGTTGGTCTCTCTGCCCTTATAAACCTGGGGAGGCAAAAGACAAAGGGGGTAAACATGAGGGGAAGGAATCAAAAGGCGAACGATCCAAAAGAGAACCTGAATACAAGCACGATTCAGAAATACCTGAAGGAAACCAGTTCAAAAAGCCCCGGTATAGAAAAAAAACAGCAGGGGGTAAAGGAGAAAAAGAGAGAAGGATCCAAGACAGCAGGGGCCCCGGGAGTTAATTCAGGGGAAGACTCGGATCTGGAAACAGATGGTAATTTGCGGGGACAGGGGGATATCGCCCAAATCCCCACTAAAAGTGAAATGTTGGAAATGTTCGCTAAACTTGAAAATTCCATCAAAGTTGAAATCTCAAATGTCAGGATGGACATGGGCCATTTGCTGAGGAGAGTGGAAGAGGCAGAGGAATTAACAGGAAAACAGGCCCACGAAATATTAGAATTGCAAACGCAAGTAAAGAAATTGCAAACAGATCAGCGGGATACCCTATACAAATTGGATGAACAAGAAAATCAGAACAGACGGCAAAACCTGAGGGTCAGAGCATTGCCTGAACAACAAGGGGAGGATCTAGAGGCTAAGATGGGAAAAAATTTTAACCCCATTTTGGGAAAAGCAATAGGAGAGGTCTTAAAGATCGATCGGGTTCATAGGGTGAGGAAACCCCCAGGACTGAGGGAAGAGGTCCCGAGAGACGTAATCATCAAATTCAGTCACTATGATGACAAAGTTAAGATATGGAGCAGGCTCAAGGGGTTGCCCCCGTTAATATACGAAGGGGTCCCTATACAGATTTTCTCTGACCTGTCGGCGGGTACACTGGCCCGGAGGAGACTTCTAAAACCGTTATTAGAACTATTGAGAGCGGCAAATATTAGATACAGCTGGGGATTTCCTACGGCCCTATTGGTTCAAAGAGATGGACGAACATTTAGATTAAAATTTCTTGATGAGTTGGAGGTTTTCTGTAATAACCTAGGGATCCCTGTCCCAACGAATATCAAAGTTCCCTAGAGGACTTACATGGGGGTCTTTGACGGGGGAGTATGACTTTTGGATGGTTATTCTTTTGTGGGGTGGAAGGGGGAGGGGGGTGAGAGGGGTGGGAGGTGAGGGTGGTGGAAGGATCATGTGGGACCCCGGGATATCATAACCCACCTGCGGGGGGACCCCCTGCCCCCTTAGGGGAAGGAGGCAGGGGGGACCCAGACACGGGGGGCCTTAGTCGGAGTCACACCCTAGCGGGAGAAGTCTGCAGAATGGAGGAGATCCACAGCTGCAGAAAAGAAGCCAGAAATTGGCCAGGGGATGGGAGGGGAGGAGGTTGGGAGGGAGGGATGAGGGAAGGTAGGGATGGGGGGAGGCTAGGGGGGGGGGGGGAGGTGTCTTGCAAGGGTCAACCAAGGTGTTATAGATCATGACTCTCTCTTTTCTCATCTTATCTGGAAAACTTTAAATGGCGGATGTAAATTTTTTGTCGTATAACGTAAAGGGTCTGAATTCTGCGGGTAAGAGGCACAAATTGTTAAAGGAACTACAGCTGTACAGAGCAGAGGTGGTATTTTTACAGGAGACTCACCTGTCGCAAGATACAAACATTAAACTATACTCGGCTAACTATCCAAATTGGTTATATGGGGACTCACCGATAAAAAGGGCTAAGGGAGTGGCAATCGGGTTCGAGAAAGGCATAAAGTTTGCAGTGATTGACAGGAAGACAGACCCCGATGGCCGTTATATGTTTGTAAAGGGAAAATTAGGGGACAAGATTCTTACCCTAGCAAATGTATATTGCCCCAACAAAAACCCTATAAGATATCTGAAGATAGTGCTGGGGAAGTTAGAGGAATTTAAGATGGGGGATGTGGTCCTTGCAGGAGACTTCAACTTTTGTATGGATCCATCTTGGGATAGTACGTCCTGTGCTAGGGGGTTAAACATGAAGGCTCGGAAGATGATTAAACTCTGCCTGAAACAACACCAAATGATGGATGTATGGAGGTTGCAACACGAAAAAAAAAAAGATTACACCTTTTTTTCCCACGTACACGGGACGTACTCCCGGTTGGACCACATACTAGTCGACCACAGATTGATGGATCTTGTAATAGAATCCAAAATTGGAATAGTTACACTGTCAGATCATGCTCCGGTGTCAGTGAGGATGAGGATACTCGATATGCAGAGGCTTCCGTTCACGTGGCGCTTGAACGAGAGCCTTTTGCAGGACGAGAAAATTGCGGAGGCAGTACTAAGGGAAATTGAATTTTATTTCTCTGTTAATGATACAGAAGAAATATCGGGTGCCTCTCTATGGGAGGCACACAAAGTATATATTAGGGGTATCCTCATCTCCATGGGCACAAGAAAAAAAAAAGAAAGACTAGAAAAAATCGAAAGTCTAAAAGAAGAGGTCTACAATCTAGAACAGGCCCATAAAAAAACAGGGGGGCAACAGCAGAAATATTTCCATCCCCTGGTGACTAAACGAGAGGAACTTAAAGATATGATGGAACAGGACTCAAAAAGGACATTGGATAGGAGAATCAGAGAGAGGTACTATCAGGGAAATAAAATAAGTAGATATCTAGCTAGGCAGTTGAATAGGAAGAGTGGGAATAATTTTATAGATAAAATTCAAGATAAGGACGGTAAGATGACCCACACATCCAGGGAGATATCGGAAGTGTTTAAGCAATACTACGATGCTCTGTACAATATAAGCCAGAAAGGGGCAAAAGATGTAGGGAAAAAAGATAAAACCAAGGAATTTTTGAACAAAGTGAAATTACCGACTTTAGACGAGAATGATAGAAGTAACCTAGACAGACCCATTACAGAAGAAGAGATTTACAAGGCGTTGAAAGATACTGCCACTGGGAAAAGCCCGGGACCAGATGGTTTCACGATTTCTTATCTGAAAAAATACAAAGAGACGCTGGTCCCTAAGCTTTGTAATTACATGAATGGTATAGGTAAAGATTTTGCGTTGGGAGGTGAGGCCCTGCGGGCTTCAATCACGGTACTGTTAAAGGAGGGTAAGGACAGTACATTGTGTTCTAGTTATAGGCCAATAGCCTTACTAAACGCTGACACCAAATTATTCGCCAAAGTTTTAGCATCGAGGCTGAAGGATAAGATGCCCGACCTGGTGCACCCGGACCAGGTCGGATTTATCCCTGAGAGGGAAGGTCGGGACAACGGAATACGCTCGCTGCTCCTGCTACAGGCCTTAAAAACGAATGGGTCCCCAGGACTACTCCTGTCGATAGATGCTGAAAAAGCATTCGACAGGGTAGACTGGGGATTCATGTTTGAAACTCTAAGAGTGTTGGGCCTGGGCCCAAGGCTGATCCAATGGATCAAGGCGCTATATAATCACCCTCAGGCTTCAGTGAAAGTGAATGGGCTGTCTTCCTCCCTTTTTCAAATGGAGAATGGCACCAGACAGGGGTGTCCGTTGTCCCCTCTTTTATTTGTCCTGTCTATGGAACCATTACTGGCCTCTATCCGAGAGAACCCAGACATAAAAGGGGTCACGGTTGGGGAGGAAGAGCACAAACTCGCAGCTTATGCGGACGATGTGCTGTTCTATGTCTCCAACCCAAGGATCACGATTCCGAACCTGTTGAGGCTACTGGAAAAATATGGGGAAGTTTCGAATTTAAAAATAAACCTCAACAAGTCCGAAGTCCTAAGTATCAATATTGAAGGACAGGAAAAGATTAGACTCCAGGAGGAATTTAGATTTCCATGGCGAAAGGAGATTAAATATCTAGGAGTCTACCTCTCCAATACTATTAAGAAAATATATGTTAATAACTATATACCCCTATTAGAGGAAATGAAGAGAGAATTAAAAAAAATCACAATTAGCCACCTCTCCTGGTTAGGGCGGATCAATGCGGTCAAAATGGTCTTGACCCCAAAGATTCTATATAAATTTCAAATGCTGCCTATATCGCTCCCCCCAGCTTTCTTCAGGACCTTAAAGGGACTGATTTCAAGGTATATTTGGCAACATAAAAAACCAAGGATAGCCTTCGCGGTATTGAGTAGAGAAAAAAAAAAGGGGGGCCTGGCCGTCCCGGATTTCAAAAAATACTACAACGCGGTAGTACTTACTCGAGTGGTAGAATGGGGAAAAGAGGTAAACAATAAAAGGTGGGTAAAAGTAGAAAAGGCAATGAGTCAAGCACAGTTAGGACGAATTATTTGGAACCCCCCTCAATATAGGTCAATAGGGCCAAATACACACGTAATAACACGGATTGCTCTTAGATTATGGGACAGGACACATGCACAAAATAAATGGAGTTATAATTCACCTTTGATTTTTTTAAAAAACAATGATTTTTTTATGCCGGGGAAACAGGAGGTGGGGGGAAACTGGATAATAAACAACAATGCACAAGTAAAAGATATTATTTATAGAGGTAAAATAAACACGTTTCCAGCACTAAGAATGAACACGGAACTTATGAGTATAGACACTTGGAGGTATCTTCAATTAAGACACTTTATATTAAAATTGCCCCATCCAATTAGAAGCGAGGAAGACTATAGACCTCTCGAGCGGCTTTGCCGTAGAGAGAAATCAAAAAATAACATAGGTCAAATATACAAAATCTTATCTGCGGGGGTAGAACGGGAGGGCCCGCCTTACATTAAAAAATGGGAAAGAGAACTGGGGACTCGATGTGGCACTCAGACATTGGAGAAAATAATGAAACTAACACATAGTGCGACGGTTAACCACAAGCTGATCGAATTAAACTATAAGTGCCTCGCAAGGTGGTATGCGACCCCAGACAAACTAGGTAAATTTGTAACCGCGCAATCCTCAGAGTGTTGGCGAGGGTGTAAGACAATAGGGACCATGGCTCACATCTGGTGGGACTGCCCGAAAATTAAAAAGTATTGGAAGGAGGTGTTAGAGCTAATAAAAGTTGTGACAAATAAAGAACTAGTAGAAGACCCCTGGACGGTACTGTTTCACGGGACCGAAAGCTCTGTGAGACAGTATACGTCTTCTTTAATTCCCATACTGCTCAGTTCCGCAAAAAGTTTAATCCCTAAAGAATGGGGGGAGACGGACAGTCCCAAAATACGGGACTGGATACTTAAGGTAAATGAAATACAGAACATAGAATGTACAGAGGGAGAGGAGGAAGATTGGGTAGTTGGGGAGGGGCGTAAGGATAAATGGGTAGCATGGATAAAGTTTAAAAAATCCTGGAGGTATGTGGTAGAAATGGTAAAATAAGTCTGGGTAAGATAAATATAGGGTTGACGAGGCAGGATATTAATTTCTCCAAACCCTCTGCAAGACAGGGGGGGGGGGGGGGGGGGGTGGGAGTGGGTAAGGAATTGTTTATTTTTGTATGTATAAGATTTTAAGAAAAGAATGAGATATAGATTGAATGTATTTTCACTGTACCCTATGTCTTATTCTATGTGTAAAGGGAAACAAAAAAAAAAGAAAACTAAATAAAGAATTAAAAAAAAAAAAAAAAAAAAAAACGACGCAGTGCCGAACCACAAAAAGTGCCCTGGCCTTAAGCCAGCAAAATGGTCCGGGTCTGAAAGTGGTTAACTAGCCTTGCAGGATAAATGTCATTCTTGAATGTGTGCGCTATAATCTGTTTTGTACCGTTTGTTGGTCTTGTAGCACCATCTTGAATATAAACACATTTTAGGGTGTGCCCCTGCCCCAACTATGTTTTTGTATTTTGTGTTTTGGGGTTAATTCTCCTTTAAAGGGGTGTAGCAGTGGGGGTGTGTCCTATGCCTACATACGTTTGGTAGTAGGTGTCCCTCATTCCCATCTCAAAATGTTGGGAGGTATGCATAGTCGGCTCGCAGAGGGGAAGAGGCCGGGGCTGTGTGTCTGCAGACTCTACACTGAGCAGACACTGGTGCGCTTCGCCACCCCCATCCCCGCCTCACAACACACTGTGTGCTTTACACAACACCGCACCGCAAAACTCACACAGTGCCGGGGACTCGGGCAGAGCGCTGAACAGCTCAGGCAGGGGAGGGAGACGCCTGCACTGGAAACCCCATTCAAAACCCGCACTGTCCGGGTGAAGAGGGTTTCCATAGGTGCCGGAATGGCAGACAAAAAGCCCTGAATTGATTAATTATCAGACAGATGAAGTAACTCTTGATGTCTTTACAGGTAAACAAGATGTTCAATGTCAGCAGTGAAATGGAACAAACCGCGGTTTACAGCCCTGTGCTCACGTTCCCCATCTTGGTTTTATCTCTCACTACTCTTGTGGGTCTCCCCGGCAATGCTCTGGTGCTTTGGGTTACTGGAGTGAAGATGGAGCGGACTGTGACCACTGTTTGGTTTGGGACCCTTGCTCTGGCCGATGTCATGTGCTGCTTGTGTCTTCCATTATTTGTAGTGCAGTCCTTCTACTCCTCATGGCTGTATGGACCTGTCATCTGCAAGATGTTATTTTTCATCCTCATCCTTAACATGCACACCAGTGTCTTCACCCTGGTGGCCATCAGCATTGACCGATGGATTCTGGTTGTCCATCCCGTGTGGGCCCGAAATCACCGAAGAATCAAAATGGCGTGGATGATATGCTTGGCTATTTGGATGTTGTCCTTCATGATGTGTCTGCCTGTCGCCATCAACAATACATATGTCACCTTTCTTAACATCACCGTCTGCTATTCAGAACCTCACATAATAAAGCCCTTCTATCTCACACGTGCAACGTTTGGATTTCTGATCCCTCTTATTATCATTTGTATCTGTTACATTCATCTGGCTTTTGCAGTAAAAAATATCAGATTTTCTGAAGTAGGTAGAAAAACCATCAAGATGTCAATAAGTGTTATTGTCGTGTTTTTCATCACCTGGACCCCCTACCACATCATCGGAGTAATCCTGCTATACACTCACAATGAGGTAGTGTACATCCTGGCCGTTCTCTCACTGTCTCTGGCCACCTTCAATAGTTGCATCAACCCAATACTCTACGTCTTCATGGGGAGAGATATGAAGCAGAAGCTGAGACAGTCTATTGGCGAGATCATACAAAATATATTTGGGGAGAACTTATTATCCCCACCAGGCAATGAGGACCAGCGCACCCCAGAAGAAGAAGAAGGACACCCGATATAATGTATGGAATGGATTTGTAGATGTTTTAGCGCATTTTTAGCTTTATTAGTGATTGTAATGAACTGCCTTCTCAAAATCTTATCATTGCGTGTTAGGGCGGCCATACTGTATGTCATGAATAAGTCACATGGCATCAGGGCTTAGTGCTTATTGGACATTCGGGGTGATAGGTGTTATCAGTATATGTGCACCCCCCCCTCCCCCCTCCAAGTTGTCCAATCTGTCCACCAATCACTAAGCCGGAACAAGTCTGCTTATCTGTAGAAAGTCAGAAATCTTTATCTCTTTACTTGTTCAGGGCATGGGACACATAGTAGTGAAGGAAGAGGATAAAGATGACAGCCAGGAAACTGGCTTCTGCAGATGTAAAATAACAATGACATATACAGTGTATATATACATTTATACTACCTACCAAAATAATAATAATAAATAGGGCTTTTTTTAAGCAGGAACGTGGAGGAACAAAGTTCCGGCACCTCCTGCACTAAATGTATGTAATGACAACGGGCGCTGGGGTGTCCTAAAGGGCTATTAAAGCTGGCTGCTTAGGGATCTATTGTTATTGGGGGCATCAATTGTTGGGACGGGGGGATATATATATATATATATACATGTATACTACCCACCAAAATAATAATAATAATAAATAATAATAATAACAATAACAATAAATAGGGAATTAGATTAGATTTTTCCCTCCTATATATATTTTTTTAGGTCTATTGGCCGGGATTGGTCCGCGGCTTTGTTTGGCCCTATTGAACCACACTTGACTGTTTTTTTCTTTCAGCGCTGTTTCATATAGTTAGATGCACTACTAATATAAAAGTAAAGCATCAATACCCTCATTGATTCAACCAAACTTATTTTCAAAAAGGTAACTTTTTAACCCTTTAAGCACTTCGCGCCCGCCCTATAGCTGAAAGACGGCTACAGAGCGGACGCTAACTGCCGGGAGGCCGTCCCTGGACGTCCTCCTGTTTACCTTCCCTTCTGCGTGCCGCTGTGCGCGCACATCGGGGAAGTTCTCTGCTGGCCGTGTCCCCCGGACACAGCCAGTCACAGATCGCTGTAAACGGCCAATCACAGCGGCCGTTTACAGCGTGATCGGCGTGCCTAATGAGAGATGATCTCATATGTAAACATATGAGATCATCTCTCATCGCCACTCTCCCTCCTCACACAGACAGCGTGTGAGGAGGGAGAGATGAACCGCTGTGAGATCTCACAGCGGTTAGTGTAAAAAAATAAATAAATAAATAAAGGAAAATAAAGAGCCCATCTGTCCCCACTGCCACCTGTCCCCACTGCCCCCACTGTCATCTGCCCCCACTGCCACCTGTCATCAGTACCATCTGTCATCAGTGCCACCTGTCAGTGCCATCTGTCCCCACTGCCACCTGTCATCAGTGCCATCTGTCATCAGTGCCACCTGTCCCCAGTGCCACGTATAAGTTCCACCTGTCATCAGTGCCACCTGTCATCAGTGCCACATAGTGCCATCTGTCATCAGTGCCATATCAGTGTCACGTGTCATCAGTGCCACATATTAGTGCCATCTGTCATCAGTGCCACATATCAGTGCCATCTGTCATCAGTGCCACCTGTCAGTGTCACGTGCCATCTGTTATCAGTGTCATGTGTCATCAATGCCAGGTATCAGTGCCATCTGTCATCAGTGCCACGTATTAATGCCATCAGTCATCAGTGCCACGTATTAGTGCCACGTGTCAGTGCCACGTATAAGTGCCATCTGTCATCAATGCCACATATTAGTGCCATCTGTCAGTGTCACGTGTCATCAGTGCCAGGTATTAGTGGCATCTGTCATCAGTGCCATGTATCAGTGCCACGTATCAGTGCCATCTGTCATCAGTGTCACGTGTCATTGTCCTGGTGCTCCAGGGCTTTCAAAAGTGTAATAGGTAGTCAACAAGTTAGATGTGTAATTTATGCTCCTAGAACACATGATGGCGCTCCCTGCATGTTGGGCCTCTCTAAGTGGCCAGACTGTGGAAAAGTCCCACACACGTGGTACTGTAATACTCAGGAGGAGTAGCAAAATTTATTTTGGGGCATTATTTGTGGTATACACATGCCACCTGAGAGAAATAACCTATTACATTGACAGTTTTGTGGGAAAAATTAAAATAAAATAAAAAATCTTAATTTTGCAAATAATTGTGGGAAAAAATGACAACATCAAAAAGCTCACTATGCCTCTTACTAAATACCTTGGAATGTCTACTTTCAAAAAAAGGGGTCATTTGGGGGGTATTTGTACTTTCCTGGCTTGTTTGGGTCACAAGAAATGATATAGACCACCAGTACATCAGATGTGATCAATTTTGTGCGATTCGCACCACAGCTTGTAGACTCTCTAACTTTCACAAAGACCAAATAATATCCACTAATTTGGGTTATTTTTACCAAAGATATGTAGCAGTATAAATTGTGGCCAAAATTTACGAAGAAAAATTAATAATTTGAAAAATGTTGTCACAGAAACAAAGAAAAATGTGTTTTTATTCGAAATTTTTGTTCTTTTTTCATTTATAGCGCAAAAAATAAAAAAAACACAGAGGTGACCAAATACCACCAAAAGAAAGCTCTAATTGTGGGAAAAAAAGGACAAAAATGTAATTTGGGTACAGTGTTACATGACTGAGTAATTGTCATTTAAAGTGTGAGCGGAAAATTGGTCTGGGCAGGAGGGGTGTTTAACCACTTCCCGACCAGCGCACGACGATGTACGTCGACAGAATGGCACGGGCAGGCATATTGGCGTACATGTACGTCCAATATTCAATTCTGCCCTGCCATCGGGAGTGCGCCGCCGCCGGCGAGCTCCCGCGCTGGTCGGGACCCCCGTGAGTCCGGTCGCGGGACCCGCGGACTCGATCGCCGCGGGCATCCCCGCGATAGTCTCACGGAGCGGCCGAATGGAGGAAATGCCATTGTAAACAGCATTTCTCCATTCTGCCTAGCAACTAGTGACGCTGATCTCTGCTCCATGTGATTGGAGCAGAGATCAGTAATGTCGCAGTCACAATAAAAATCGCTGATCGCCGCCATTACTAGTAAAAAAAAAATAATAATAAAAAATTATTAATAAAAATGCTATAAAACTATCCCTATTTTGTAAACGCTATAACTTGCGCAAACCAATCAATAATCGCTTATTGCGATTTTTTTTACCAAAAATATGTAGAAGAATACGTATCAGCCTAAACTGAGGGGAAAAAATGTTTTTTTTATATATATTTTTATAACAAAAATTAAAAAATAACGCTCTATTTTTGTTTATAGCGCAAAAAAAAAAAAAAACGGAGGGGTGATCAAATACCACCAAAAGAAAGCTCTATTTGTGGGAAAAAAAGGACGTCAATTTTGTTTGGGAGCCACGTCGCACGACCACGCAATTGTCAGTTAAAGCGACGCAGTGCTGAATCGCAAAAAGTGGTCTGGTCTTTGACCAGCAAAATGGTCCGGTCTGAAAGTGGTTAAGTGCCCAGTAGGCAAGTGGTTAATATGATACATTAAATTATTGTTGGTATTAAATAGATCTATTATCAGCATTTATTTTTCTTGTTTTTTTTTTCTTATAATAAAAAACTCCTTGATTAAATTTCTTGTCTTTTCTGCATTCCAAAAACGGGGTTCAGTGCACATATGAAATTAGTACCGGTATTTGTCCACATCTACTTATTATCTACGTTATTCACTTGTAGCTGTATTGGTAAGGTTCCCCTTTTTGTGCTTAGCAATTTCATGGTTTCCTGATTGATACTAAGAAAAATATTTTTCTTCTATGTCCTATTTATGATTTAATTATGATAATCATCTGTCGATATTTTGAAACATATTTTTGTGATGTTATGTATCTATTCATAATATTAATTGAATTATTTTTTTGTTGCTCAACAGTCGCCACATAACATATCTCCTGAAGAAGCTCTGCTGAGCGAAACATGTTGAGAAAGTGGTAGTATCTGTGCGCAAACATTTTCAAGTGCAATTGTCAGGGTTTCTCCCGCACGAAACGGGCAGATGCACAGGTGCGCGTACGCGATCGCGACGTTCGCGATGTGCGCGTACGCGATCGCGACACTCGCGATGTGCGCGTACGCGATCGCGAAGTTCGCGTGCACGCGCGTGCGCGGTTTGGCGCCAGTGGGCCTATTTAAAGAAGGCTGCTGCATTTATTCGGTGCTGTTTGTCTGCAGCTCTGTACCCGAACTACCTGCTATCTGCCTGCTGTTGTGATATCTGACCCGGCTACTGTCTGACCTCGCTGACCTCTCCTGCTCTGACCCCGGCCTGCCTGACCTTGCTTTGGACTGTACCTTTGTTGCCGAACCTCTGCCTGCCTGCACTTCTCTTCTGCCTGCTGTACTTACCTGCCTGCTTATCCGTTGTGACCCGGCCCGCCTGACTATTCTTCTGCTGTACAAGTGTGCTGCACCCAGTCCTTGCTGCCACTGTCTTGCCTGCTGATCGCTGCCTGCCTGTCTACCAACTCCTCCGCAGTTCCAGCATCCAGAAGAACCAGCCACTGCTTCCGGTCAGACACTCCTACCCCGCTGCGCTCACGGGGCCACTGTCTCCATTCCAGTGGTCCCTGAACCAGAGCTGTAAGAGAAGTCTTCTTCCATCAAGTCGGGCTCATCACCAGGAAACCTAACAGTACAAACAGCCCATGACTGAGCCTGCGGGAGAAGCTTCTGCCATGAAGGAGATCTGCACCCACTTAGCGGCCCTTACACAGGCTGTGAAGTCGCTCCAAGAGGGATATACCAGACTGGAAGAGCAAGTTCAACACCTTTCCGGTACCAGTCCTTCCACCTCAGCATCACCTCCTCTTCATACTCAGCCTGCTACCCAGCCTGCAGTGCTGATGCTCCCTCCTGAACCGAGAGTACCTGTTCCAGAAAGGTTCTCAGGAGACCGATCCAAGTTCCGGGCCTTTCGTAATGCCTGTCAGCTATACTTCGCCCTCCAACCCAGGACTTTTTCACTTGAAGCTACCAAGGTGGGGTTTGTGATATCGCTATCGAACCCCAGACGTGGGCCCACCGTCTCCTGGAGGGTGACAGTGCTATTACCCATTCCCTTTCTTCATTCTTTGAGGCTATGGCACAGCTTTATGAAGATCCTCAGCGAACTGCCACAGCCGAATCTGCTCTGTCTGCGCTCCAGCAGGGCCGCCGTGCGGCCGAGGACTATGTTACTGACTTTCGGCGCTGGAGCGCAGACACCCAATGGAATGACTCTGCTCTAAAACATCAGTTCCGCATGGGCCTCTCTGAGGGACTGAAAGATGAACTGGCCCGTGTCGGCATCCCAGACTCTTTGGAGGAGTTGATCACCTTGGCCATACAAATTGACCGTCGACTTCGGGAACGGCGGGCCGAGCGCTCAACTCAGTCTCAGCGTTTGAATTGGATGACTGCAAGGGTTCCTATTCCCGCCTTCTGTCCTCAGCCTGCTCTGCAAAGGGACCCTGCCAGTCCTGCTCCTGACACTCCTGAGCCAATGCAGCTGGGATTGATGCGTCCCACCTTGTCTCCAGAGGAACGTGCCCGTCGTCGCCAGCTGAATTTGTGCCTTTACTGCGGGGGGTCCGGACATTATGTTAACAACTGCCCTGTTAAGACACGTAAGTGCCTTTCCTCTGTGTCTCCTGTTCCTGTTTCCCTGCCAGCCAGCACAACCCACCTTGCTCTCCCTCTCTCATTGCAGTTCCAGGGAAGGACGGTCTCCACCAGCGGCATCATTGATTCTGGGGCTTGCAGTTGTTTTGTCGATGCCACCTTTGCCAGTTTGCAAGCCCTGCCCCTTCAGAAGAAAACCCACGGACTGTCTGTGTTCTTGGCTGATGGATCCCGCATCAAATCGGGGCAAGTAACCCAAGAGACGCTACCCTTGATGGCTTGTACCCCTTCCCAGCACAAGGAGCTCCTCACCCTTGATGTGATTTCTTTTCCTCTATTTCCTGTGATCCTGGGCATCCCCTGGCTTCAGGCCCATAATCCCTGCATCAACTGGGCTACAGGGGAGATCAAGTTCCAGTCCAGCTACTGCCAAGAGCACTGTCTTTGTGTGAATTCTGTTGTGCCCTCTACCCTTCTTTGCCTTGATTCTGATCAGGACTTATGCCAGCTGGTGCCTGAACCATACCATGAATTTTTAGATGTTTTCAGCAAGCGAGGAGCAGACACACTTCCACCTCACCGCCCCTATGACTGCCCTATTGAACTTCTTCCAGGAGCTGAGATTCCGTTTGGGCGTATCTTCCCCCTGTCTGAAAAGGAGCAGGAGGCCTTAAAGGTTTATATTACAGAAAACTTGGAGAAGGGGTTCATTCGTCATTCCACCTCCCCAGCAGGCGCTGGAATATTTTTTGTGACCAAGAAAGACCAGTCGCTCCGGCCCTGCGTGGACTATCGTGAGCTTAATAAGATCACGGTCAAGAACCGTTACCCTCTTACTCTGATGCCGGAGCTCTTTCAGAAACTGAGATCAGCCACGATTTTCTCCAAGTTGGACTTAAGGGGGGCTTACAACCTGGTTTGCATTCGGGCTGGGGACGAGTGGAAGACAGCATTCAGGACCCGTTTCGGGCATTACGAATACCTGGTCATGCCCTTTGGCCTTTGTAATGCTCCTGCCACCTTCCAGCATCTTATTAATGATGTGTTCAAGGACTTCCTGGACATTTTTGTGATCGTCTACTTGGACGACATTTTGATTTTTTCGGGGTCTCTCGAACAGCATCGGGGTCACGTGGGCAGGGTGCTACTCCGGCTCCGTCAGCATGGACTGTATGCTAAGGCTGAGAAGTGTAGCTTTGAGCAACGGAACATCCAATTCCTTGGGCTTGAGATCTCCCCGGCTGGCATCAAGATGGATCCTCAGAAGGTTTCCGCTGTTCTGGACTGGCCTGCACCTACGGATAAAAAGGGGGTACAATGTTTTGTGGGCTTTGCAAATTTTTACAGAAAATTTATTAAGGGATTTTCCGCCATAATTGCCCCCATTACCCAGTTGACAAAACAGTGTGTACGCTTCCACTGGGGGTCGGAAGCCCAGGAGGCCTTTGAGAGACTCAAAAGACTGTTCACCTCTGCCCCCATCCTCAGCCATCCAGATCCTTCCCTACCATATATTCTTGAAGTGGACGCTTCCGAAGTAGCTGTGGGGGCAGTTGTGTCCCAGAGGCAAGGCGGCAACGATTTGATGCACCCCGTAGGGTTCTTCTCCCGAAAGCTTTCCCCTGCCGAGAAGAATTATGATGTCGGTGACCGTGAATTACTCGCAATCAAATCTGCCTTGGAGGAATGGAGGTACTTGTTGGAAGGTGCAGTTCATCCAGTGCTGATCTACACCGACCAGAAGAACCTCGAATACCTGAGGACTGCCAAGCGTCTGAAGCCCCGACAGGCCCGTTGGGCCCTGTTTTTCTCACGTTTCTGTTTCCACATTACTTATCGTCCCGGATCTAAAAATGTGAAACCAGACGCGCTCTCGCGTATGTACGATTGCCCCAAAGACCTTGCTGCTCCGGACACCATACTACCTGTGAGTAACTTTCTACTTGTGCAACCAGACTTGCTGGCGCAGATCAGGGAGGCATCCACTAATTCACCTGCACCACCAGAGGTCACACTGATTTCCAGAGGGGGTCTTCTATGGAAGGAGAGCCAAGTTTTTGTGCCTGAAAGCATCCGGATTAAAGTTCTAGCCCTCCTCCATGATCACCCGTTAGCAGGACACTTTGGGCCTCGTAAGACCTTGGAATTGGTACAGCGTACCTTCTGGTGGCCCGGTCTGAAGGATTTCTGTAAGAAGTATGTCGACTCCTGTCCTGTGTGCATCCGGAGCAAGGCAACAAGGAATCGGGCCTGGGGACTTCTGAAGCCTCTTCCTGCACCTGATCGGCCTTGGAGGATGATCACGATGGACTTTATTGTCGAGCTTCCCTGCTCTGAAGGTTGCACGGCCATTTTTGTGGTTGCAGATAGGCTGACTAAGATGGCCCATTTCCTGCCCTTGAAAGGGACTCCATCTGCTCCAGAGACGGCCCGTGTCTTCATTAAGGAAATAGTCAGACTGCATGGAGTACCTGCTAACATCGTGTCTGACAGGGGGGTCCAATTCACCTCCTGGTTCTGGAGGGCCCTGTGTGAGTGTTTGAAGATCGAGCTGGCTCTGTCATCTGCCTACCACCCCCAGACCAATGGACAGACTGAGCGTACCAACCAGACTCTGGAGCAGTACATTAGATGTTTCACATCCTTTGTCCAGGATGATTGGGTATCTCTGCTGCCCCTTGCGGAGTTTGCCTACAACAACGCTAGTCACTCAGCCACAGGGCAGTCCCCGTTTTTTGCTAATTACGGGTTTCACTTAACCTTTCTGCCTGACTTTCTTCCAGAGTCACCAGTTCCAGCGGTTCAGGACACAGTGACCTTCCTCAGTCATAACAATCGGGTGTTACAAGAGGCGGTATCCAAAGCTCAAGCTGACAGCAAGAAGGCCTTTGATCGTAAGAGAAGAGGGGAATTGAACCTGCAGGTCGGAGATCAGGTATGGCTTTCCACGAACAATCTTAAATTAGCCTGTCCTTCTAAGAAACTTGCGCCCAAATTTTTGGGACCCTTTCCTGTAAAGAGAAGGATTAATGAGGTGTCGTATGAGTTGGTCTTGCCTGATTCAATGAAAATCCACCCGGTCTTTCATGTGTCCTTGCTGAAGCCCTCGGTGCCCGATCCCTTCCCGGGTAGAAGTTCCAGACCACCTCAACCCATTTTTATCGATGGTAGCGAAGAGTATGAGGTAGAGGCCATCCTCGATTGTAGAAGGAGACAAGGTCAGAGACAGTTTTTGGTTAAGTGGAAGGGGTACGGTCCAGAAAGTAATTCGTGGGAACCCGATGGTAATTTGCATGCCAACAGACTGGTCCGTGCCTTTTTCTCTGCTCATCCGGAAAAGAGGCACCTTGTGGGCACCCAGAGGTTGCCCCTTGTGGGGGGGGAATGTCAGGGTTTCTCCCGCACGAAACGGGCAGATGCACAGGTGCGCGTACGCGATCGCGACGTTCGCGATGTGCGCGTACGCGATCGCGACACTCGCGATGTGCGCGTACGCGATCGCGATGTTCGCGTGCACGCGTGTGCGCGACGTGCGCGTACGAGTGCGCGTTAGCGCGGTTTGGCGCCAGTGGGCCTATTTAAAGAAGGCTGCTGCATCTATTCGGTGCTGTTTGTCTGCAGCTCTGTACCCGAACTACCTGCTATCTGCCTGCTGTTGTGATATCTGACCCGGCTACTGTCTGACCTCGCTGACCTCTCCTGCTCTGACCCGGCCTGCCTGACCTTGCTTTGGACTGTACCTTTGTTGCCGAACCTCTGCCTGCCTGCACTTCTCTTCTGCCTGCTATACTTACCTGCCTGCTTATCCGTTGTGACCTGGCCCGCCTGACTATTCTTCTGCTGTACAAGTGTGCTGCACCCAGTCCTTGCTGCCACTGTCTTGCCTGCTGATCGCTGCCTGCCTGTCTACCAACTCCTCCGCAGTTCCAGCATCCAGAAGAACCAGCCACTGCTTCCGGTCAGACACTCCTACCCCGCTGCGCTCACGGGGCCACTGTCTCCATTCCAGTGGTCCCTGAACCAGAGCTGTAAGAGAAGTCTTCTTCCATCAAGTCGGGCTCATCACCAGGAAACCTAACAGCAATAACAGATTCTTGAAATACAATGCTTTGTTTATGTATTCATGTTCTTTTAATCTTCTTGTATAAATAAAAAAAATGTGTGTATTTTTTATAAAATATGCTATTATTGTATTAATACCTATATTTCCAACACAAGACACCTTTAAAGTCCAGAGGTTTGTGACCTCTAGCCCTTTCCTTTTTTGAATAATAAATAGGGCTTTTTGTCAGCAGGAACGTGGGGGAATGAGCACCCCTTGTAATGACAAGGGGTGCTGGGGTGTCCGAAAGGGCTATTAAAGGTGGCTGCTTGGGGATCTATGGTTGTTGGGGCATCTATTGTTGCGGGGGGGGGGGGTGGGTCTATTGTTGCTCGGGAAGTCTATGGTCGCTGGGGGTCTTTTTTTCATTGTTTGTAGTTTCAAGGTTGCTAAGAGGGATTGAAAATTTAGGAAGGGGTCTACTGTTGCTGGCTGCTAAAAGATTTATTCATACTGGCTGATAGGAGATCTATTGTTGCCAGTGGGGGTTTATAGTTGCTGGAGTTGATCTGTTTTTTGCTGGTGGGCTATATTGTTGTGGGGAATCTATTGTTGCTGGAGGGTCTATTGTTGCCGAGGAAGTGTACTGTAGGTGTTGGTAGATCTATTGTTGCGGTTGGTGGGTTCTATTTTTTGCTGAAATGGATCTATTGTTGCTTGGGAATTTATTGTTGCTGAAGGTTTCTATTGTTGCTGGCAGAGGGGGTCTATTGTTGCTGGTTGCAGGGGATCCATTTTACTGGTTTTCTTGTTATTATTAGCACATTCCATATAAATTACTTAGCATCACAAATAGACCACTTACAGAGCACCCCCCATCGTTTTATGTCACTACTTTGAAGAGGAATATCGTTGTTATGGCAGCTACCATAACCCCGGTATCCTCTTCTTCAGTGGACGGTCCTCTTTCAGATAAAAGTGGCAGTGGCGGAGGCAATCAGATCCTTCTTCCAGTTAGGCATGGAGACAAGTGAGGGGAAGATGCCCCCCCCCACCCTCCTCCATACCACTGCAGGGCGGAAGTGACGTCAAAATGTTACGCCCATAACTCTTAAATAGACATTTTTTTTTTCTCAAAAGACATTTTATTTTTTTATTTTTTTGCATTTTAGTGTAAATATGAGATCTGAGGTCATTTTGACCCCCCAGATCTCATATTTAAGAGGTCCTGTCATGTTTTTTCTATTACATTCCTTGTAATAGGAATAAAAGTGACACATTTTTTTTTTTAATAGTGTAAAAAATAAAAATAAAAGGTCAAATAAATAAGAAAAAAATAAAATAAAAATGTAAACGCGCCCCATCCCGCCAAACTCACGTGCAGGAGCGAACGCATACATGAGTAGCATGCGCATATGAAAACAGCGTTTAAACCACACAGGGTGAGGTATCGCCGCAATCGTTAGAGCGAGAGCAATAATTCTAACCCTAGACCTCCTCTGTAACTCAAAACATGCAACCTTGTAGAATTTTTTAAATGTCGCTTATGGAGATTTTTAAGGGTAAAAGTTTATCGCCATTCCACGAGCGGAGCGCAATTTTGAAGCGTGAAATGTTGGGTATCAATTTACTCGGCGTAATATCATCTTTCACAATATAAAAAAAAAAATTGGCTAACTTTACTGTTGTCTTATTTTTTTATAAAAAAAAACCTGTATTTTTCCCCAAAAAAGTGCGCTTGCAAGACCGCTGTGCAAATACGGTGTGACATAAAGTATTGCAACGACCGCCATTTTATTCTCTAGGGTGTTAGAAAAAATATATATATAACATTTGGGGGTTCTAAGTAATTTTCTAGAAAATAAAATGTTTTTAACTTGTAAACACCAAATCTCAGAAAGAGGATCGGTCCTTCAGTGGTTAATACTTGGTTGCATATTCTCCAAAAGGGGCGGTACTGAGAGGCGGGTAGCGGGTGGAGCTAAGGGACATTGCTCGGAGGTGGGTAGGGGGCGGAGACAAGAGGTGACTCAGAAGTTGGGAGTACCTGCACCTATTCTGTGAGCAAAATTCCCTGATAATAATAATATAATAATAATAATATAATAATAATATAATAATAATAATCTATTTCAGTCACTCGGGTTAAAAACAGAGGATTTTGTTGCTACGTTTGTAAATACTGTACATGTAGAAGCCGCACTGCCGCATGAAGGCACCTCTGGTAAGTGTGGTCTCATACCCTGGACTATCTGAGTTCCCAACTATGGGACATATATAGCAATTCACAAACAGAGAGCAGGCTCACCTAGAGGAAGCAACACCCCAGAAGTCCAGACATCTCCTTTAAAAGACACCTGAAGACTCCCGGTGATGTGTCTGCACCGAATCCCCCAAAAAAAAAAAAATGGCGGCAGCCTCGATCTGCGGGTACATGTGAGCACCCCAATACACAACACAATAAAAGAGAGTCCCCAGCACATTTTTAACCCCTTCAATACCGGGCACTTTCACCCCCGTCCTGCCCAGGCCAATGTTCAGCTCTGTCACATTTTGAATGACAATTGCTCGGTCATGTAACACTGTACATATATGATATTTTTATCCTTTTTCTTTCTTCACACAAATAGAGCTTTCTTTTGGTGATATTTAATCACTGCTGAGGTTTTTATTTTTTGCTAAATAAATAAAAAGACTGAAAATTTTGAAAAAAACATTGTGATTTTTTTTTGTTTCTGTTTTAAAATTTTGCAAATAAATAATCTTTCTTCATAAATGTATTTCCTTATATAATATGTATTGTATTCTGCTACATTTCTTAGGTAAAAATAACCCAAATCAGTGTATATTATTTAATCTGTTATGTATTTATACATGGAGATCATATCCCCCCTTATGTATTTAGGCTGCTTTCACACTGGGGCGGTATTCAGGCGTTACAGCGCTATAAATAGCGCCTGTGTAACGCCTGAAAAAAACCGGCCCCTTTAACTCCAATGTGAAAGCCGGAGGGCTTTCACACTGGAGCGATGCGCTGGCAGGACGGTGAAAAAAGTCCTGCCAGCCGCATCTTTGCAGCGGTGAAGGAGCGGTGTATTCACCGCTCCTATACCGCTGCTACCCATTGAAATCAATGGGACACCGCGGCAATACCGCCGGCAAAGCGCCGCTGCAGCGGCGCTTTGCAGGCGGGTTTAACCCCTTTTCGGCCGCTAGCGGGGGTTAAAACCACCCCGCTAGCGCCCGCACACCGCCGCTAAAACGACGGTAAAGCGCCGCTAAAAATAGCGGCGCTTTACCGCCGACGCTGCTCTCGCCCCAGTGTGAAAGCAGCCTTATAGATGGTGATCATATCCCCCCTTATGTATTTATATATAGAGATCATATCCCCCTTATGTATTTATACATGGAGATCATACCCCCCCCCTTATGTATTTATACATGGAGACCATATCCCCCCTTATGTATTTATACATGGTGATCATATCCCCCCTTATGTATTTATACATGGTGATCATACCCCCCCCCCCTTATGTATTTTTATGTGTTGTTCATATCCCCTTCAATCTCCTGTTCTCAAGAGAGAATACATTCAGTTCCTCTAATCTTTCCTCAAAGCCGAGCTCCTCCATGCCTCTTATCAGTTTGGTTGCCCTTCTCTGCACTTTCTCCAGTTTCCTGATATCCTTTTTGTGAACTGGAGCCCAAAACTGAACTGCATATTCCAGATGCAGTATAGACGTAGATTCCCTCTACACAAATATTAGACAAGATGATGTCTTGGAGGCCGTGGAATGGGTCCTAAAAGGATCATCAGAACTAGAAGGTCCACAAGAGAAATTTATTATCAAAGCCTTAGAACTGGCCATGAAGAGCAATTACTTTTGGCAAGATAAATCGTACTTTCGTCAACATAAAGGCATATCAATGGGTGCAAAGCATGCACCTAGTGTGGCAAACATTTTCTGAAGTAAGTGGGAACAAGAATAGATCTATGACAAATTTAGGCCAGCATAGCATTATATAAAAGGTATATCGATGATGTAATTATCCTGTGGAGGGGATCAGAGGAAGTCTTGAAAGGGTTCTTAGAGGAGATCAACCATAATCAATATCATATCTCCTTTTCCGGAGGATGGAATTCTGAGCAAGCCCACTTCCTGGATTTAGTGGTATATAGACAAGCAGACCAACCTACACGCACCTTTTTTATAGATACAGAACACAATGGGTATATCCCCACATATAGTTGCCACCATCCCAGATGGCTAAGGGGTATACCCAAGGGCCAACTCATGCGGATTTGCAGAAATTGTCAGGATACAAAGGAGTACACAAAACAGACAGAGGTGTTGACAGAGAGATTTGTGGCAAAAGGATATAAAGAAAATATAGTGAGAGAAGTAGGAAAGCAATTGGAAGCAAAGGACAGGATGGAGATTTTGAAGGATAAACCAAAGCAAGAGAATGAATTTAGTATGGAAATATAATATTAAAAAAATGGCCTACACTCTGACCAAGCTCCTACCAGCCAGGCCAGGGTTTGTCTACTAAAGATCTCCCAATCTGAGGGATAGATTGGAGAAAAATGTACCTGACCCTCCAAAAAGTTTGGGAACTTTTCTGGACCACAAAGGGTTCTACACATGTGGAAGACGCAAAATATGAAGCACAATCAGAGAAAGACCCAGAAAGACTACCACATTCACATCCTTTGTTATCAAAAAATAATATAAGATAAATAAACTGATAACATGCCAAAGTACATGCGTCACACATCTGCTGGCTTGTCCATGTGGCCTACAATATGTGGGCAGGACAACCAGGCAACTATGTGTAAGGATTAGGGATGAACTTCGAGTTTGAGTCGAACATGAGTTGGACTCGAACATCAGCTGTTCGATCGTTCGCTGAAGAGCAAACATTATGGGGTGTTCACGCCAAATTCAAGTGGTGCGTCACACCCCATAATGCACTGCGTCATCAGCCAAGCAAGCACTATGACCCACATGCTTTGGCCAATCACAGCGCCGTCGGCAAAGGGAGCCATGATTGGCCAAAGGCAGGGTGGCTCAGGGGGTTACGTGCACGCCCCACACTATATAAGGCCGCCTGCAGGTCAGCCTTGTGTACTTTATTGCTGGCTGAGAGAGAGAGATGGAGAGAGAGAGAGTAATTTCATTTACTTTGAGCAGGCAGTTTATTCAGTAAGCTAGATCTCACTGCAGACCGTTCACGCTGTACTGTATGTATACTATATATATGTACACACATCCCAGATATATATATATATATATATATATATATATATATATATATATATATATATATATGTACATACAGTCTCTAACATATATATATTCACTGCATTCCAGTTTAGCCAAGCCTATATCTGACTGTAGGCCATTGCTTATGTACGTTTTCAAATACGTTTTCAAATACACTTTCAGGCAGGCAAGTGATTCAGTGATCTGCAGTGCATAAAATATATATACTGTCTCCTACATATGTATCCACTGCATTCTAGTCTAGCCAAGTCTATACCTGACTATAGGCCATTCCTGGTGTTCCTGGTGTACGTATTCAAAGACACTTTCAGGCAGGCAGGCCAGGCAGGTGATTCAGTGATCTGCAGTGCATAAAGATATATATACATTCTCCTACATATCTATCCCCTGCATTGTAGTCTAGCCAAGCCTATAACTTACTACAGGCCATTCCTGGTGTACGTTTTCAATGACATTTTCAGGCAGGCGATTCAGTGATCTGCAGTGCATAAAGATATGTATATACACAGTCTCCTACATATATATCAACTGCATTCTAGTCTAGCCAAGCCTATACGTGACTGCAGGCCATTCCTGGTGACATTTTTCTAGTAAACTTCAGGCAGTGTTTTGATTATCTAATTTTACAGCATGTATGCAAGGCCAACAAATAAAGGCAGATGCTCTCAGGCCACTAAAAGAGGGCAAGCAGACTCTGTGTCTAAAGCCAACAGTGCTGGTCGTGGACACGGTGCATCCTCAGCACGTGGCTGTGTGGCACGCTTGTCCCTTTTTTCTACAGCTGGCCGTGTTGAGCTACAACATGCAGAAGAGTTGGTAGAGTGGATCACAAAGCCGTCCTCATCCTCCTCATCCTCTGTCACCCAGGCTAAGACAAGTTGGGTTGCCAATGCAGCTGCTAAAGTGGCCTATTCCATCTTCTCAATAGCATCTGTCTCTCCTTCCCTAGCCCCACCATCATGTCCTGAGGAGTTCCCTGAAATGTTCGACCACAGTGTCAGGTACATTCTGCAGGAGGATGCACAGCATTTTGAAGGCCCTGAGGATGGTACCCAGGTAGATGATGAAGGCAGTAACATGTGCCCAGAGAGAGGGGTGCCCAAGAAGGACAAGAAAGATGCCCTCCAGGGGCCAGCTTAAGGACAGCCAACTGACTGCAACCGCAGAGCTCCGCATGTGGGCCTTTTTTGAGATGTATGCATCAGATCACACCATTTCTGTTTGCAACATATGTCTGAAGCATATCAAGCATGGCCAAAACAGCAGCTGCTTGGGCACCACATGCTTGACCAGACATATGTCGAGCTCCCATGCAGTCTGTTGGCAACAGTACTTAAAAGACCCACACCAAAGAACAAGGCAGACCTCTCCTTGCTTCTCATCAGCTGGGATCTCCAACCACACTACACCTTTAGTCCTCTCAGAGACCTGCACTAAGAGGAATGAAGGTGTAGAATTAGGTGTCCAAAGCACTTGCGGGAAATCTGCTAGCGGTACACCAACATTCGATTGTAGCAGGCAAATTTCCCTACCCCAGTTGCTAAACCATTGAAAGAAATTCGGTCCCCGCCATCCACAAGTTCAGCGGCTGAATGCTAGTTTGGCTAAATTGCTAGCACGCCAAATGCTGCTTTTTCAGCTGGTACACTATGCCCCTTTTCGAGAATCTGTGGAATGTGCAATACCTCAGTGGCAGGTTCCTAAATGCCATTTTTTTCGGAAGGCCATTCCGGCTCTCTACCAGCATGTGAAAGGCAATGTCTTGGCCTCGTTGGACAGGGCGGTCAGCGGCAAGGTGCATATTACCGCTGACTCATGGTCCAGCAGGCATGGACAGGGATGTTACCTTTCTTTCACAGCGCACTGGGTAACTCTGCTGGCAGCTGGGAAAGATACAGGACAGGTTGCAGTAATGTTGGGGATTGTTCCACCACCGCTCATCCAAAATGCTGATAGTGGTGATTCTGCCACACCTCTCTCCTCCACCCCCTCCTCTTCTTCTTCCTCTATGGCCTCTTGCAGATTTGACCTCGGAACCAGCGGGGCTCAGTAGGCATTCTAGGGGCTACGCAAGCACTCACAGGAGCCACACTGGGGCAGAGATTCTGGCAGTTCTGCAGGGGCAGGTTCAGAGGTGGTTAACGCCATGCCAGCTTCAGGCAGGAATGGTGGCTTGCGACAATGGCACCAACCTCCTCTCCTCCCTCCGACAGGGACACTTGACCCATGTTCCCCGTTTAGCTCAGGTCCTTAATTTGGTGGTGCAGTGGTTCTTGTGCAGGTACATGGCTTACAGATCTCCAGAGGCAGGCCAGGAATGTCTGTGGGCATTTCTGCCGGTCATATAATGCCAGTGCTCTGCTGGCTGACCTTCAAAAGGAATGCAACCTGCCCAAGAACCGCCTCATCTGTGACATGCCTACCAGGTGAAACTCAATGTTGGCAATACTGTAGTGGCTGCACAAGCAGCAGAGGGTCATCAATGAGTACATGTGTACGGCACAAGGACAGGGTGAGGGAAGCTTGGCTTTTTTTTGCCATGCCAGTGGCTAATGATCAAGGATGCATGCACTGTCCTGTCACCATTTGAGGAGGCCATGAGGATGGTGAGCAGTGACAGTGCATGCATGAGTGATACTGTCCCTCTTGTCTTCCTGTTGGAGCACATGCTGCGTGGAATAATGGACAGGGCACTTGAGGCAGAACAGAGAACAGAGGGAGGAAGAGGAGGACTTCCATACCTCTCAAGGCCCCCTTTATCCAGACAATATTCCTGCAGGCCCGCCTATCACACAGAAAGAGGAGGTGGAGGCGGAGGAGGAGGAGGATTGTGTCAGAATGGAGGTGGAGCCTGGCACTCATCATCATCAGCAGTCTTCAAGAGATCGTTTTCAGTCCCCAGAAACCCATGGACTTGTACGTGGCTGGGAGGAGGTGGCTGCTGATCATGACGTCCTTAGTGACCCAGAGGACTCCGGACCAAATGCCTCAGCAAATCTATGCTGCATGGCCTCCCTGATCCTCCAAAGCCTGCAAAAGGACCCTCGGATTTGTAGTATCAAGTAGAGGGATCAGTACTGGCTGGCAACCCTTCTTGATCCACGTTACAAGGGTAATGTTGTGACGCTTATCCAGCCTTTGCAGAGGGAACAGAGGATGAAACATCTTCGGGAGGCCTTGCAGAAAGGTTTGTGCAATGCATTTCCAGAGCCCGGGAGGTTGCAATTTCCTGGTTCTCCTGGAGAACGTGTTGCTGAGGCTTCGGTCAGTAACAGAAGGAGCGGTGGAGAAGGTGGCCGTCTGACTGATGCGTTCAGACAATTTTTTAGTCTGCTGCCCCAAGGTATGATCAGTTCCAGCAACCATCGCCAGCATCTGATTTACATGGCGTAGGAATACCTTGGGGCAAGATCAGACTTGGAGACCTTTCCAACCAAAAATCCACTGGGTTACCGGGTCTTGAGGATGGATCACTGGCCAGAGCTTGCACAGTATGAGCTACTGGCCTGTCCTGCATCCAGCGTTCTATCTGAACGCACATTCAGTGCTGCTGGAGGCTTTGTAACCGATCACAGAGTGCGCCTGTCCACAGACTCGGTTGATCGGCTCACCTTCATAAAAATGAATCAGTCATGGATCACCAGCTACCAAGCACCTGATGCTGATGTAAATGATTCATTTTTTTATGAATGTGAGATCCTTTGAAGACTGCCTATGCTGATGCTTGAGTGACTATCCTGTTATGCTGAGTGACTATCCTATTCCTCCTCAATGTTCATGTTGATAGCTTCTAAGAACATTTTTGGCACCACCACCACCAGCGCCTAAAACCCAATTTTTCTGCCCTTGTTTAACAGGGGCGTGTAATTACAATTTTTGCTGTAATATTTCACAGCAGGGCACGTTCCTGTGCTCAACTAGAGCATCTGTAAGGGGTTGCAGTGTTGTGAGACCAGCACCAGTGCCCAAAGCTCACCTTTTCTGCCCATGTTTAACAGGGACATGTAATTCAAATTTTTGCTGTACTATTTCGCAGCAGAGCCCATTCCTGCGCTCAACAAGAGCATCTGCAAGGCTTTTGCAGTGTTGTGTCACCACCACCACCATCGCTGCCGCCTAAGGCCCAATCTTTCTGCCCCTGTTTAACAGGGGCGTGTAATTAAACATTTCTATCTAATATTTCACAGCAGGGCTCGTTTCTGCACTCAACAACAGAATCTGTGAGGGGTTACAGTGTTGTGGCACCACCACCAGTGCCTAAGACCCAATTTGTCTGCCCCTGTTCAACAGTGGTGTGTAATTACAATTTTTGATATAATATTTCACAGCAGGGCCCGTTCTTGCGCCCACCAAGTGTAACTGTGAGGGCTTACAGTGTTGTTGCAACACCACCACACCACCACCAAAGGCCCAATTTTTCTGACCCTGGTAAACAGGGCATGTAATTACAATTCTTAATAGTTCACAGTAGGGCGTTCCAGCGCTCACCAAGAGTCACTTCGAGGGCTTACAGTGTTGTGGCAACACCAATACCGTAGGCTCAAATTTCCTACTTTCAAACATCCAACTTACAAACGTCTCCTACTTCAAAACGGAAGGAGACAACAGAAAGTGAGATGAAATCTACCCCTAGGAAGGGAAATTCTTCCTGTAAGCCCCTATACACACGGTCAGACATTCTGACAACAAACTCCGTCAGATTTTTTCCAACGGATTTTATCCTAAACTGGTGTTGCATACACAGGGTCGGACAAAGTTGTCGGAAAATCCGATCGTTCGGAACATTATGACGTTCGTTCGTTGCCACGGTACTACATTGCGACTAGTAGCCAATAGCTTTGGTCTCGTAATTTGATCTGAGCATGCGTGGCACTTTGTCCGATCAGAATTCTCTAAAAACGATCAGACAAAGTCCCATCGGATCATGTTGTCAGAAAATTTTATCTCCAGCTCTCAAACTTTGTTGGTCGGACATTCCGATGGAAAAAGTCCGATGTAGCCCAAACACGGTCGGATTTTCCGACAACTTGGTTAGATCATTTAATTTTAATTTAATCATTTCAATCACATTAGATCTATCCTTGAATAGGAAATTTCCCTTGTTATGTTTAGGTACTGTATCGTGGGAAGGGTGAGTACTGTTTTATGCATGTTCATATAAGTTTTCTAAGGTATTCTTTGAAGAGACAATGGTATAGTATATGAATAATATGACTTCTCCCCTTTGCTAGTATGTTAGCTATAGAGCTCTGGAATGATAGGTGCTTGATTCTGCTTGAGAAGTGCATAATTTGTTGAACATGTTTAACATGTGTTTTGGTAACTATTGGAAGGGTATCGGAATGGTATTTTTATATATGTATGTGTTATTTGGAAGGGGGTTGATTTTGACAGGAGGGTATTTTGGAAGAATGCCCAGGAGTGATGAGATTTAAGTAAGTGAGTAAGATATTAATTAAGAATATCCTACATTTTTTGAGGGCAAACTAAGTGAAGTAAGAAGGGAAAGGAGAGATTTGAGTTATTTATTAAAGGAAGGTGTGCATTTTGCAAGGTTTTTCAATGCATTGTTCTTTTTATATACAAGCCGGGTTTCAAAGCCATTTTAGAACTGACATAGAAGAAAGAAAAAAAAAGTGAAGGAAAGTTACATTTAAAAACGGGAAGTTAGCAGAGCTTGTTTTGAGAGTTAAAGGGGACATTCTATTTGCGTTGAGGAAATGATTTTAAAGGACAGCCGGGATGGGAGGTTTTGGGCAGATAAGGAAATTAACACAGAGAGAGTTTTGTTTAAAATAAGGATTTTTAAAGTGTCACAGCTAGTTTTATTTGGATTATCAGATAAAAGGTGTTGTTAAACTGGGGATGTTTTAGTGTAGACTTACCTTGTTTGTTTATTTGTGTGTCTGTTTGTTGATTATTTGTTTATGGTTGTTTGCTGAAGTTATAATGAGTCGGTACAGGTGGGTTGGTGGGATTTGCAGATCAGTGCAGATCCCTGTTTGGCAACGGGCACGGGAAAAAGGTTCAACCAAGGGTAAAAAGAGAGAGAGATGGTGGGGAGGCTAGAAACCTTGTTGAAAGCACCCCACCTCGTGAAATGAGCAGCCCTGGTGCTGGGGTCTCGTGAGACTTTTGCGGGATTATGGTACCAGAGATTCATAGAGACATCAAGATGTTGGTTTATTGGGCAGTGATTAAAATTGCTGCTGGATGCACTGACAGGGGGACATGGTTACTGTTTTGGGGGGTCTGAGTTAGGTAGAGGGAGAATATGAATCTTCCTGCTTCCCCCTCGGATTTCCCCCAGATTCTCTCATCGCTCTCCGATTCTCCACCTCTGAGCTGGTGGGTTTGGGGGTGTGAATTCTGACATGGATCTCCGGTGAGGCGCTAGGGTCGCAGCTTCATGGACTGTTTGTGGACTGTGGTTCTCTCAAAAGCCTCGAAGTATCATAAAAACAAAAATAGAAGTGCGCCAAATCATGTGATAAAGTTTGAACAAGTAGATTTTTATTCAACCGAATAATTTTAAGCGCTAAAAAATTACTCCACCGAGCCATACAAAAGTAAATGTATCGTTAAAAAAGAACAATTTGCTAGCAAAAAAAATAAATATAATGAACGAATGCTAAAGCACAAGGTACCCCTGATGACGTCAGACCTTTGACGAAACGATCGTTGGGTAGCTACGCTCACCCTTTGTGCTTTAGCATTCGTTCATTATATTTATTTTTTTTGCTAGCAAATTGTTCTTTTTTAACGATACATTTACTTTTGTATGGCTCGGTGGAGTAATTTTTTAGCGCTTAAAATTATTCGGTTGAATAAAAATCTACTTGTTCAAACTTTATCACACGATTTGGCGCACTTCTATTTTTGTTTTTATGGTGATATGATACTTCGAGGCTTTTGAGAGAAACAGAACGGACTTGGTGACTACGAGACATTCGAAGGTGTAGGTTGTCTTCCGGCTTCCTGTATCGAAACTCCTACGTATTCGCAGCCGCGCAGACCGGCTGACGAGAGGATCCGAGCTGATTCGGTGATTGTGCGATATCTGAAGGACTGGGTCGTTTTCCGGCTTTCCGCATCGAATCGTCTAGGTCTCCTTATCTGCGTATACCAACTGGTGATCTGGTAAGCCTCCATTTATTACTGATTTACAGCCGTGAAGGGTCCACGTGGTCAAGCACTATTTTTGTTTGAACAAACAAGATCAACTACACTTTTGTTGTTTATTGACATAGGACATTATTTACACTGTGTAGCACTACTATACACCTTTTGAATTTTTTTCACCTTTTCTTAAATGTATTGGACATTTGAGTTACAGATAATTGTTTTTTATCTGATAATTGATTTTTTTCACTAATGATTTTCACTTCATTTGGTTTCACGAATATTTCTGTTCGTGTACTCAAGCTGAAACGAACTTGGGTTCTGCAGCAGGACTGTCAGGAAAGGTTCCCTCCACTGGTAATATCAATCATTTGGCATGCAGTACTGCGATCCACCAGCAGGTGTCTCCTGCTGGAATTATGTCATCTTTGGTCCGCAGTACTGGTGTCCACCAGCGGAGGGATCCTGGCAGTATGGAGCAGGTATTGCCCTCTGCAGTCAGGCGTCACATGACTGACAGCAGCCATTATAAATACCCGGCAAGTTCATATACACTTCGCCTTGGTATTGTCCTTAAGCCCTGACCTGCAGCTTGTTTGATACCTGATACCTGATACCTGATACCTGATACCTGATACCTGATACCTGATACCTGATACCTGTTACCTGATACCTGATACCTGTTACCTGATCCCCGATCCCTGTTTCCTGCATCCTGCCTCTTGTACCTGTTCCCTCTCTCCTTGTCCCCCTATTCTGCTTACCTCCTATTTATGACCCCGGCCTGGCTTGACTATGATTCTGGTTCTCCCTTTTGTTACATTATACTGGTTTACTTGCTTATCTGCACTGTTTGGTTGTTAGTTTGTTCACTTAGTTTGTATTGGTGGTGTGTTCACATTTATATGCGTTTGCTTAATAAATTTACCTTCACCTATTTGTGTCTGGTTCACTTGTCGCAGTCACACAGTTCTGGTCACATCTGGTTCATGACAGAATACCAAGGCCATTCCTGACCAGAAGTGGCTGCACAGGGGAACCATTTGCTTCAGTTTGGTTGCAAACATGAATGCTGATGAGATCATTTATTTTTCTCTGCTGGCATCTGAGAGTGGTGATTATTGCCGCCAGGTTTTGAAAGAATGGTCTTGTGACCAGTTGTTTGCAGCTATGCGTTTGGCTCACTCCCTGGTCGATCAGGGTTATATATTGTTTAAGGAGGTGCAGCCTTTGATAAAGATCTGTACTGAGCTAGCCCTGCCCTGTATCCCAGATGGCCGTGATGATTTCACTCCTCCTTTTGATATGAATCAGGTTGTATCTTTAGTATGGCTTTTTGAAGATGATCCTTCTGATTTTTGTGAACACTACTCAGCCTGTTCCCCACAGGTGATTGCTGAGTGCATTGTATCTGCTCAGTCTTTTGTTAGACAGGGAGGCTTAAAACTTCAGTTTGTACAACCCATACTTTCAGCATGGTCTGACATGGTGCAATCATCCCCAGCCAAACAATCCACCTCTGCCATCAGGTATGAGCCTACCCAAAAGTATGTTTCCCCATCAGCCATGTCAGCCTCAGTTGCACCCCAGTACACGCTGCTCCCAACCAAATACTCCTATCCAGTCTCTACTCCCTGTACTTATCCTGCATTCAACCCACCTGCTTCCTCTCCGCTGTCTACAAACCCACAAGTTCTTTCCCCAGCTACTGGTACCTCTTCTCCCATATCACAATCCTCCTTTCCAGTCTGCTGCACCCCTTATTTACAGTCCTGTAGTCACCTACAGAGCTTCAGTGGCTAAGCCAAAGAAAAAACGAAAGTTTTTCCCAACCAAAATGGTCTTACCATTAACCCAACCTGCCTCCACACCTACCAATCTGTCCCAGCCCGGAGTGCCAGAGCCAGAGCTCCAGCCCGGAGTGCCAGAGCCAGAGCTCCAGCCCGGAGTGCCAGAGCCAGAGCTCCAGCCCGGAGTGCCAGAGCCAGAGCTCCAGCCCGGAGTGCCAGAGCCAGAGCTCCAGCCCGGAGTGCCAGAGCCAGAGTTCCAGCCTGACGCCTTCCAGGCTGATGTCCCGGCCTTCCAGCCTGACGCCTTCCAGCCTGATGTCCCGGCCTTCCAGCCTGACGCCTTCCAGCCTGATGTCCCGGCCTTCCAGCCAGACGCCTTCCAGCCTGATGTCCCGGCCTTCCAGCCAGACACCTTCCAGCCTGATGTCCCGGCCTTCCAGCCAGACGCCTTCCAGCCTGATGTCCCGGCCTTCCAGCCAGACGCCTTCCAGCCTGATGTCCCAGCCTTCCAGCCAGACGCCTTCCAGCCTGATGTCCCGGCCTTCCAGCCTGATGTCCCGGCCTTCCAGCCTGACGCCTTCCAGCCTGATGTCCCGGCCTTCCAGCCTGACGCCTTCCAGCCTGATGTCCCGGCCTTCCAGCCAGACGCCTTCCAGCCTGATGTCCCGGCCTTCCAGCCAGACGCCTTCCAGCCTGATGTCCCGGCCTTCCAGCCAGACGCCTTCCAGCCTGATGTCCCGGCCTTCCAGCCAGACGCCTTCCAGCCTGATGTCCCGGCCTTCCAGCCAGACGCCTTCCAGCCTGATGTCCTGGCCTTCCAGCCAGACGCCTTCCAGCCTGATGTCCCGGCCTTCCAGCCAGACGCCTTCCAGCCTGATGTCCCGGCCTTCCAGCCAGACGCCTTCCAGCCTGATGTCCCGGCCTTCCAGCCAGACGCCTTCCAGCCTGATGTCCCGGCCTTCCAGCCAGACGCCTTCCAGCCTGACGTCTTGCAGTCTGATGTCCCGGCCTTCCAGTCTGACGTCTTGCAGTCTGATGTCTCGGCCTTCCAGTCTGACGTCTTGCAGTCTGATGTCTCGGCCTTCCAGTCTGGCGTCTTGCAGTCTGATGTCTCGGCCTTCCAGTCTGACGTCTTGCAGTCTGATGTCTCGGCCTTCCAGTCTGACGTCTTGCAGTCCGATGTCTCGGCCTTCCAGTCTGATGCCCCGGCCTTCCAGTCTGATGCTTTCCAGTCTGATGCCCCGGCCTTCCAGTCTGATGTCCCGGCCTTCCAGTCTGATGCCCTCTAGTCTGATGTCCCGGCCTTCCAGTCTGATGCCTTCCAGTCTGATGTCCCGGCCTTGCAGTCTGATGCCTTCCAGTCTGATGTTCCGGCCTTCCAGTCTGATGCCTTCCAGTCTGATGCTCCGGCCTTCCAGTCCGATGCCTTCCAGTCTGATGCCCCCGTCCCTTCCAGTCTGATGCCTTCCAGTCTGATGCCCCGGCCTTCCAGTCTGATGCCTTCCAGTCTGATGCCCCGGCCTTCCAGTCTGATGCCTTCCAGTCTGATGCCCCGGCCTTCCAGTCTGATGCCTTCCAGTCTGATGCCCCGGCCTTCCAGTCTGATGTCCCGGCCTTGCAGTCTGATGCCTTCCAGTCTGATGTCCCGGCCTTGCAGTCTGATGCCTTCCAGTCTGATGTCCCGGCCTTGCAGTCTGATGCCTTCCAGTCTGATGTTCCGGCCTTGCAGTCTGATGCCTTCCAGTCTGATGTTCCGGCCTTGCAGTCTGATGCCTTCCAGTCTGATGTTCCGGCCTTGCAGTCCGATGCCTTCCAGTCTGATGTCCCGGCCTCGCAGTCTGATTCTTTCCAGTCTGATGTCCCGGCCTCGCAGTCTGATTCCTTCCAGTCTGATGTCCCGGCCTCGCAGTCCGACGCCTTCCAGTCTGATGTCCCGGCCTCGCAGTCCGACGCCTTCCAGTCTGATGTCCTGGCCTTGCAGTCCGACGCCTTCCAGTCTGATGTCCCGGCCTTGCAGTCCGACGCCTTCCAGTCTGATGTGCCTGCTGTCCAGCCTGATGTGCCTGCCTTCCAGCCTGACGTGCCGCTGCCCGCCTTCCAGCCTGACGTGCCGCTGCCCGCCTTCCAGCCTGACGTGCCGCTACCCGCCTTCCAGCCTGACGTGCCGCTGCCCGCCTTCCAGCCTGACGTGCCAGCTTCCCGGCCCGATGTGGTTCTGTCTGCTGCCCTGCTTGAAGTGTCTGTTACCCAACCTAATGTGACTTTGCCCATAGCCCAGCTTGACGCAGTGGACTTTCCCCAGCAACTGCTAGTTGGAGCGTCCGGAGGTCGCTCCATTGAGGGGGGGTACTGTCAGGAAAGGTTCCCTCCGCTGGTAATATCAATCATTTGGCATGCAGTACTGCGATCCACCAGCAGGTGTCTCCTGCTGGAATTATGTCATCTTTGGTCCGCAGTACTGGTGTCCACCAGCGGAGGGATCCTGGCAGTATGGAGCAGGTATTGCCCTCTGCAGTCAGGCGTCACATGACTGACAGCAGCCATTATAAATACCCGGCAAGTTCATATACACTTCGCCTTAGTATTGTCCTTGAGCCCTGACCTGCAGCTTGTTTGATACCTGATACCTGATACCTGATACCTGATACCTGTTACCTGTTACCTGTTACCTGTTACCTGATCCCCGATCCCTGTTTCCTGCATCCTGCCTCTTGTACCTGTTCCCTCTCTCCTTGTCCCCCTATTCTGCTTACCTCCTATTTATGACCCCGGCCTGGCTTGACTACGATTCTGGTTCTCCCTTTTGTTACATTTTACTGGTTTACTTGCTTATCTGCACTGTTTGGTTGTTAGTTTGTTCACTTAGTTTGTATTGGTGGTGTGTTCACATTTATATGCCTTTGCTTAATAAATTTACCTTCACTTATTTGTGTCTGGTTCACTTGTCGCAGTCACACAGTTCTGGTCACATCTGGTTCATGACAAGGACAATGATCCTAAACACACCAGCAAGTCCACCACCGAATGGCTGAAGAAAAACAAAATGAAGACTTTGGAGTGGCCTAGCCAAAGTCCTGACCTGAATCCTATTGAGATGTTGTGGTATGACCTTAAAAAGGCCGTTCATGCTCGAAAACCCTCTAATGTAACTGAATTAGGACAATTCTGCAAAGATGAGTGGGCCAAAATTCCTCCAGGACGCTGTAAAAGCCTCATTGCACGTTATCGCAAACGCTTGGTTGCAGTTGTTGCTGCTAAGGGTGGCCCAACCAGTTATTAGGTTTAGGGGGCAATCACTTTTTCACACAGGGCCATGATGGTTTGGTTTTTTTCACCTTTAATAATAAACACCTTCATTTACAAATTGCATTTTGTGTTTACTTGTGTTGTCCTTGACTATTGTTTAAATTGGTTTGATGTTCCGAAACACTTAAGTGTGGCAAACATGCAAAGGAACAGGAAATGAGGAAGGGGGCAAACACTTTTTCACACCACTGTACTAAGCCCATATTCACTCCATAGTAAATTGGAAACATTAAAAGGGGAATGTGAAATGTCACTGATAAAATTACCAAATGTTTTTTAAAGGAATCTGATCAGATGTAAATTTTTAGAGTCTGACTTTAAGACTATTTTGGGTGTGGTTGCCTATCCTTACATTATTAGAGTTAAAGTGTGTTTTTTTTTCTGATAACAGCAAATGTGCTATATTTGTGCAAATTGTTTTGATAGTGTTTAACCAGTTGCCGACCGCCGCACGCCGATGTACGTCGGTACAATGGCACGGGCAGGCATAAGGACATACATGTACGTCCCTTGCCTCCCGCGGGTCGGGGGCCCGATCGGGCCCCCGCCCGGTGCCTGCGGCGGTCGGAATTCGTACGGGAGCGATCCCGGACGAGGGGACGGCCATTCATTCATGGCCACCCCCTCGCGATCGCTCCCGACGAATAGAAATCCCCGGTGACATCACTTCCTCTCCTGTAATGTAAACACAGGAGAGGAAGTGATGTATTCTCTCCTCCGTGTCGGTATTTTTCGTTCCGACACGGAGGAGAACGGATCAGTAAGTTGCACCAACACTCACACACACAGTAGAACATGCCAGGCACACTCACACCCCCCCTTTACCCCCCGATCACCCCCCCAATTACCCCTGCCCCCCAGTCACAGTGACACCAATGTCATTTTTTTTTTTTTTTTTTTTGCATTGGTGTCATTTGTGACTGTAATAACTGTTAGGGCAGTTAGAGTTAGCCCCCTTTAGTTCTAATGTACCCCCCTAACCCCCCCAATAAAGGTTTAACCCCGTGATCACCCCCCGTCGCCAGTGTCACTAAGGCTGGGTTCACATTGCAGCGGTTTATGAGAACGAATGTGATTCGCACCGCACTGCAGTGCAAATCACATCCGATCTCTGTGCGATTCGAGTTCAGCCATTCGCCGCACCCGCCGCACCCGCCACACCCGCCGCACCCGCCGCAAATTCGCACGAGACCCTTTTTTTGGCCCGCAGCAGAATCGGATCGCATGGGTGTTCACACCATGCGATCCGAGTTTGCAGATCGCACTGCGATATGCGAACTGATCTGGGGGTGTCAGTAACATTTCACTGACACTCCCAGCAGTTCGCATAGGGCAGTGTGAACTGCCGCCGGGAGGCATGCGATGCGGGAACCCGCCGCGGATTCGCGGCGTTTCCGCATCGCTCCAGTGTGAACCCAGCCTAATAAGCGATCATTTTTCTGATCGCCGTATTAGTGTCACAGGTGACGCTAGTTAGGCAGGTAGGTATTTAGGTTCGCCGCAGCTTTTTATAGCGCCAGGGACCCCCATATACTACCGCATAAAGCCCCCTGATTGCCCCCTAGTTAACCCTTTCACCAGTGATCACCATATAACTGTTACAGGTGACGCTGGTTGGTTAGTTATTTTTTTATAGTTTCAGGGCACCCGCCATTTATTACCTAATAAAGGTTTAACCCCCTGATCACCCGGCGGGTGTCATTTGTGACTAATAACTGTTAGGGCAGTTAGGGTTAGCCCCCTTTAGTTCTAATGTACCCCCCTAACCCCCCCAATAAAGGTTTAACCCCGTGATCACCCCCCGTCGCCAGTGTCACTAAGGCTGGGTTCACATTGCAGCGGTTTATGAGAACGGATGTGATTCGCACCGCACTGCAGTGCAAATCACATCCGATCTCTGTGCGATTCGAGTTCAGCCATTCGCCGCACCCGCCGCACCCGCCGCAAATTCGCACGGGACCCTTTTTTTGGCCCGCAGCAGAATCGGATCGCATGGGTGTACTGTTCACACCATGCGATCCGAGTTTGCAGATCGCACTGCGATATGCGAACTGATCTGGGGGTGTCAGTAACATTTCACTGACACTCCCAGCAGTTCGCATAGGGCAGTGTGAACTGCCGCCGGGAGGCATGTGATGCGGGAACCCGCCGCGCATTCGTGGCGTTCCCGCATCGCTCCAGTGTGAACCCAGCCTAATAAGCGATCGTTTTTCTGATCGCTGTATTAGTGTCACAGGTGACGCTAGTTAGGCAGGTAGGTATTTAGGTTCGCTGCAGCTTTTTATAGCGCCAGGGACCCCCATATACTACCGCATAAAGCCCCCTGATTGCCCCCTAGTTAACCCTTTCACCAGTGATCACCATATAACTTTTACAGGTGACGCTGGTTGGTTAGTTATTTTTTTATAGTTTCAGGGCACCCGCCATTTATTACCTAGTCTCACTAGTGTACCCCTAAATTTAGGGGTGTCTACTTTCCAAAATGGGGTCATTTGGGGGGGGTTTGTGCCATCTTGGCATTTTATGGCCTTCAAAACTGTAACGCCCTTAGAAAGCCTGAAGGCGGTGCTTGGTTTTCGGGGCCCCGTACGCGGCTAGGCTCCCAAAAAGTCCCACATATGTGGTATCCCCATACTCAGGAGAAGCAGCAGAATTTATTTTGGGGTGTCATTTCACATATGCCCATGGCATGCGTGAGCAATATATCATTTAGTGACAACTTTGTGAAAAAAAAAATAAAAAAAAAAAAGTTTGTAATTTTCCCGCAACTTGTGGCAAAATATAAAATATTCCATGGACTCAACATGCCTCTCAGCAAATAGCTTGGGGTGTCTACTTTCTAAAATGGGGTCATTTGTGGGGGTTTTGTGCCATCTTGGCATTTTATGGCCTTCAAAACTGTAATAGGTAGTGAGGAGTGAAATCAAAAAATTACGCCCTTAGAAAGCCTGAAGGCGGTGCTTGGTTTTCGGGGCCCCGTACGCGGCTAGGCTCCCAAAAAGTCCCACATATGTGGTATCCCCGTACTCAGGAGAAGCAGCAGAATTTATTTTGGGGTGTCATTTCACATATGCCCATGGCATGCATGAGCAATATATCATTTAGTGACAACTTTGTTAAAAAAAAAAAAAAAAAAAAAGTTTGTAATTTTCCCGCAACTTGTGGCAAAATATAAAATATTCCATGAACTCAACATGCCTCTCAGCAAATAGCTTGGGGTGTCTACTTTCTAAAATGGGGTCATTTGTGGGGGTTTTGTGCCATCTTGGCATTTTATGGCCTTCAAAACTGTAATAGGTAGTGAGAAGTGAACTCAAAAATTTACGCCCTTAGAAAGCCTGAAGGCGGTGCTTGGTTTTCGGGGCCCCGTACGCGGCTAGGCTCCCAAAAAGTCCCACATATGTGGTATCCCCATACTCAGGAGAAGCAGCAGAATTTATTTTGGGGTGTCATTTCACATACGCCCATAGCATGTGTGAGCAATATATCATTTAGTGACAACTTTGTGTAAAAAAAAAAAAAAATTTTTTTTTTGTCATTATTCAATCGCTTGAGGCAAAAAAATAAAATATTCAATGGGCTCAACATGCCTCTTATCAATTTCCTTAGGGGGTCTACTTTCCAAAATGGGGTCATTTGGGGGGGTTTTGTACTGCCCTGCCATTTTAGCACCTCAAGAAATGAGATAGGCAGTCGTAAACTAAAAGCTGCGTAAATTCCAGAAAACGTACCTTAGTTTGTAGATGTGACAACTTTTGCGCAAACCAATAAATATACAATTATTGACTTTTTTTTTACCAAAGACATGTGGCTGAATACATTTTGGCCTAAATGTATGACTAAAATTGAGTTTATTGGATTTTTCTAATAACAAAAAGTAGAAAATATCATTTTTTTTCAAAATTTGCGGTCTTTTTACGTTTATATCGCAAAAAATAAAAATCGCAGAGGCAATCAAATACCATCAAAAGAAAGCTCTATTTGTGGGAAGAAAAGGACGCAAATTTTGTTTGGGTACAACATTGCATGACCGCGCAATTACCAGTTAAAGCAGCGCAGTGCCAAAGTGTAAAAAGACCTCTGGTCATTTACCAGCAAAATGGTCCGGTCTGAAAGTGGTTAAGCTGTATTAACAATGATTTTGAAATATTGATTTTGACAGGGTTGAGAATATTATAATTAAAAAATCCAGAATTCGAAAGTAAATAAAAGGGAAGTTGTATATTCCAGGCGCTACGCCAGAGGAATTGTGGTTAGTAAAGAAAAAGAGAAGTGACTGCGTTGTGTAATTCTGGACACTAGAAAGAAAAATATTAAGGTTTGAAGGTGTTATGAATGAAATGAAGGATGAATGGAAATGGCCAGATGAATGTGGGATGAGAGAGAGTTGTTGTATGTGTGTCTGGAATGTGCACAACAGGGTGTCTCATATTGTGTTTAGGCCCATGTTATACTTTCCCTAAATTAAATTAAAAAGAATTGATAAAGGGATTTTGGTAAAGGAAGGGTGAAAATTTGAAAAAAGGTTTGAAGAAATTAAATTACTGTAATCAAGTTATATTGCTGCGTATGAATATAAATATTGACAGGGAAAAGGGGGAGTAGGGAAGAAAAATAAAAAAAAGGAATAAAAGAACCTTCACAAAAAAGACCTCAGAAGAAAAAATGTGGGTTCAGTTGGACTTTTTAGGCATAAAGAAAGTTGTGAACACAACCAGTATATTCAAAAACAATTATTTCTATTTATTTTTAAAAAAAAGAAAGACAATTTTTTTTAAAAAGAACAGGGAAAAGTTCAATTTCCTTTTTACACAAAAAAAGGAAAATGTTTCCTCCTTAAAACTACACATTTAAGACCTAATTGACATCCTATCAAACATAGTAAAATCCATTTCAAATTTCCAAAAGGGAAAGAGAAAAACAAAATATATATCTATACAAATGTGGGATCAAGGATATCAATCATACAGTCAACGATTACATATATTTTTGGTGCTCTACATGTTTCGCGTCTACGATGACACTTCTTCAGGAGCTGATAATAATGTTCTAAATTTTAAGGAGAGAATATAAATAAGTAAAAGAAGAAAAACATATATGTGTATAAAATACTAGAAAGGAAAAAAAAAAAACACACATCTATAAACATTCGTATAAATAAAATACATATATCCAAATATATAACATATTTCGTTATATCACCCATCAAGGTACTAAGGTGTTAAAAAAAAAAAAAATTACAAAAAAAAAAGGGGGGAGGGAAATTTCCTGAGACCACAATGTGGGGGCGGATATAACATTCCTATTTAATACCATATAGTATCAACCACTCGATACTTACATTCCTTCGTAAAGTGTGTCCCAAATAGGGAGATCACCGTTTCCAAAGGAGGAAGTTGGTACGATTGATTACACAAAACTTTTCTCCACAGAGGGAAACAAAAAAGGAAAAGAAAGAGGGGGAGAGGAAGAAAAAAGAAAAAATAATTGTTGAGCAAATATATAAACAAAAATTGAATAGAGAAATATATTTTTTGAGCTTAGTGGAATCACTATAAAGGTGTATTCACCTCATAAAGTTTAAATCTTCAGTGTTTTAGTAAAAATTCTTGAGGCGTAAGTGAACACAAGTAAATCTGTGATGGATACTATTTAGTATCCCCTGAGCTGTATAATTAGGAGATAAAGAAAAAAACATAATCAAAAGAAGTGAGGATTTTTAGAGTATATAGATAATATCCAAAAACATAAAGAAATATATCCATAAGCATAAGAAAAAATATATATGGACTCACTATATAGGTGAAACACCAATTATTTAAACAGCAAAGAAAGAAAGAGAGCCAACAAAGAAGAATTGTGCAGTGTATGCTAAAGCTAAGCTATTGATAGTGCCTACACCATAATGGATTTAAAAGAGATGAAAAAAATATATCAAATAAAAGCATATATAAAATTGTCTAGACCAATTACCTCAGGTTGCAAAAAACGGATCAAGTTCCCAATGGGTAAAGAAGGAAAGTAAAGGGGGAATCAAAGAGGCAGACTATTCGGCCCATTCACCCCTATCATTTTGTTTTTTGTGTGTAAAAGATGGCCGCCATTCATGGACACCAGCCACGTGTGTCCTTTTATATACATCCGTCCCGGTAGTGACGCCACTCCGCACTCGACGGAAGTGACGTTCACCTACCCGACCAACGTCTCCTACGATGCGTTCGGTTGATACCGACGCTACACACGAACGTGCAACGTCCTCGCATAGAGCACGTGTGTACGTTCGTAAGGCCAAAAAAACTTACGTCTGGCCACCATAACAAACACACGTGCACCAGATAGGGGAGGAGCACCTCAAAGGTTCCTCCCTGATCTGCGGAGGTAGAATAAGGGGCCTCGTTCCGATGCAGCGAATGGGGACAGTACCAGAAGGGACTGTGAGAACAACCCACAAGTCCCTATGGTGGAGCGCCAAACCCCATATCCCAAATGGGGTAGTTAGGGGTCGCGCTCGCGTGGTCGCACATTGTGGTCAAGGAAAAAAAGGGAAAAAAACACCTAAGCGTTGATGAAGTAATAATTACAGTGAACTCTAAATATACATAATTGTTTATAAGCAAATTAGACTGTTACAAAGAGGCAGATCAAATTTGGGTTGATCAGCCAGATCATTAATTATTAATTACATCCAAATGCGGTATGTATAAAATTCAAAACAAACAAAAAAACATCCATATATTCAAAAAGTATTTAAATTCCGCATTGGGTTATTGTGTATATAAGCGAGAGACGGGAAAGACAAAAAAAAAAAAAAAAGGGGGGGGGGGAAGGGAGGAAGAGGGACAAATGTACTCTACAAAAAAGACTTGTATGATTGAGTCTCATTTAGGCCAGGGGCTTGGGTAGCATTGAGTTTCTCAATCCAAATCGTTTCACGTTGTAAAATGCGTTTGTCCCAATTTCCTCCACGTGGATCCTTTGGAATAATCTCTAAAATACTGAAAAGGACACATGTTGCATCAAAAGCATGACATAAATCAATGTGTCTACTCACTGTTGTTAACATTTTCCCATTAGAGGATACATATACATGGTCCTTGATGCGTTGCCAAAGACATCTCATAGTCTTTCCGACATAGAAAGCTCCGCATGTGCATGTCATTAAATAAATGACACCCTGTGTTTTGCAGTCTGCCCTAGATTTTAAATAGACAAATTCACCATTAGGAAGTGCGACTTCTGCACCTTGCTTGACCCAGGGGCAGAAATCGCAGGTTCCACATTTGTACAAACTCCTGCCATTTTTGATATCTCGTCCTTTAGGTAAATAAAAACTTGATACCAAATGATCTCTCAGCGAGGTAGTGCGTCTAAATGTCAATTGGGGTCTTTTCCCTATGTATTTTTTGATTACCGAATCTTGGTGTAAAATATGCCAATGGTTTGTAAGAATATTACGGACCTCTTCATGTTGAGATGAAAAGCGTGTTATCAATCTTGTGTTGGTTTGTATTTCAGGGTTACATTCTTTCTTTGAGTATAATAAAATAATTTTTAAGAAACAAAACAAAATGTCAAAGGATAGGTTAGCGTTCCTAGAAGGGTTTGCATATAAATGGCAGACCTCCCAACAAATGAGAGGCCCTAGGCCGAATTCACGGTTTAGAAATGTTACTAATGATTTTGATTTTACAGAGGAAGATACTGAATCAGATTCATCCGCATCAACTACTCCATCACTACCTAATACGAAACGATCAACATCAACATATACTAACACCAACTCAGGACCACGTAAGCGGGGTCATGGTGGGGGACATCATACACCATATGCAAAACGGTCAATTAATGATGAGAATAAGCAGAGATTTCAAAATCATAATGTACCTCACAATGAAAGTCAGGAAGGGACGAAACCACATAATACCTATATGGGGGGATTGGCACAACAAGCAGTACAGATTATGAATAGTCAACCTACACCTCGAAGGACATCTCCATCTAGATCTGAAAAAGTATCCCCTGGAACTAATAAACAAGCTATGATAAATGGACGAACACGTTTTCCTCCTTCGACACCATTACCAACTGGGTTTCCTTCTATAAATCCGTCTCTGATTGGTGGTCAAAATGGACAATATGCCCCTTTGGGCCCTATGTACACCTCTACAAACATGACCCAAACGGGCACTAAACAAACAACGTTAGACCCCCATCTAACACAGGCAGGATCTATGGCATCAAATTTTCACTTGGCCGAACCAATGATACAACCGACTTAAAGCTGGATATAATGAATCTAACCCCCTATCAGTTCTCAAATATTGAATTGGAAGTTCTGGGTTTGGGCCTGGGCTTTTGCCCCTCCACCAATCTTGACAAATATGAGCTTATAAAAGATATTTATTTATTTGCACGAAGCCTTACCTATAGATACATCTATGACTCGGAAGTCATTAGGAACAGACAGGAACGTGACCTTGCTGAGAGTATAAAACATTACTCAATGGCTGAGTTTAGAGCCCTCCGGGATCTAATTTTTCTCCTGGAAGAGAATGAAGGAAAGGAAACTAATTTTAAAACTACACAAGCAATTCCTGAAAAACAATCATGCTCAATGGTAAATGGAGGAAGGGGCCCCCTCAGGCCTAGATCTCAAAACTTCCCTGACTTAACTACAAATGCGTTCATTTGGACCTTTCTAATTAGTGTAGTAAGCGATATCAAACAAATGCAAATCACACCACAGGGGTCCAATATAAACAACTCCCAAAAACGAGCTATAAAAAATTTGAAGAAACATCCTGATCCAGTCATTAAAGCATCAGACAAAGGAGGTAACATCGTCCTGTTGACGAAATTACAATATGAAAAAATGTGCTATGACATATTGACTAATGAGAATTGGTATAAAAAGATCCTACCTTCAAATATAACTCGCTACAAAATCCAATTTTTAAACATTCTCAATGGAGGATATGAACAAGGCCTGATAGATCAGGATACGTATAAATATCTTAATAGTGTACATCCACAAGAAGCAACTTTTTACGCTCTCCCAAAAGTACATAAAGGAGTCACACCCCCCCCCGGACGTCCCATCATCTCAGGGATTGGGTCTCTAACTGAAAACACCAGCAGACTCATAGATGCTACCTTAATGCCACACGTCATAAGTCTCTCCTCATACACTAGGGACACTCTTGATCTTCTGAAAAAATTGGAGGGTTTGGTGGTTCCTCCCGACGCCCTTCTCGTGACTCTTGATGTGGAAGCTCTATATTCCAGCATCCCTCACGAGAAGGGCGTCGAGACGATATGCACCTTCCTCCATGAGGAACCACACACCAATTGGAAATATAATGATTTCATCCTCACCCTTCTTGATTTTGTCTTGACGCACAATTGGTTTAGTTTCAATGGGTCCCACTACCTCCAGGTGCAGGGTGTCGCCATGGGTACGTGCTGTGCACCGTCCTATGCGAACCTGTACCTGGGGGGGTGGGAGCGGGAAATTTTCTCAAATGAATCTTTGTCAATATTTACCGATTGTGTGATGTCGTGGATGCGTTATATCGACGATATTTTTGTAATTTGGACGGGAACAACTAGAAGTCTGATAGACTTCATTGAATCCCTTAACATCAACACATACAATTTAAAATTTACCCTAAATATGGATCTTCAAAAAATAACGTTCCTAGACTTAACAATCTTTAAAGACAAAAACAACTGTCTAGCTACAAAATTATATCGCAAGGAAACTGCAGGAAATACTTTACTTCACGCAGCAAGTGCTCACCCCAGTTCATTGGTAAAAAATATTCCTTATGCACAATATGTCAGAATACGTAGAAATTGCACTCATGATAATGACTTTCATAAAGAAGCAGATCTCCTCCGTACACGGCTACTAGCTAGAGGGTATAGTAAATCTCAACTACGAAGGGCGTACAATCGTGCGTACAGAAAACCTAGGAACACTTTATTATACTCAAAGAAAGAATGTAACCCTGAAATACAAACCAACACAAGATTGATAACACGCTTTTCATCTCAACATGAAGAGGTCCGTAATATTCTTAAAAACCATTGGCATATTTTACACCAAGATTCGGTAATTAAAAAATACATAGGGAAAAGACCCCAATTGACATTTAGACGCATTACCTCGCTGAGAGATCATTTGGTATCAAGTTTTTATTTACCTAAAGGACGAGATATCAAAAATAGCAGGGGTTTGTACAAATGTGGAACCTGCGATTTCTGCCCCTGGGTCAAGCAAGGTGCAGAAGTCGCACTTCCTAATGGTGAATTTGTCTATTTAAAATCTAGGGCAGACTGCAAAACACAGGGTGTCATTTATTTAATGACATGCACATGCGGAGCTTTCTATATCGGAAAGACTATGAGATGTCTTTGGCAACGCATCAAGGACCATGTATATGTATCCTCTAATGGGAAAATGTTAACAACAGTGAGTAGACACATTGATTTATGTCATGCTTTTGATGCAACATGTGTCCTTTTCAATATTTTAGAGATTATTCCAAAGGATCCACGTGGAGGAAATTGGGACAAACGCATTTTACAAAGTGAAACGATTTGGATTGAGAAACTCAATGCTACCCAAGCCCCTGGCCTAAATGAGACTCAATCATACAAGTCTTTTTTGTAGAGTATATTTGTCCCTCCTCCTCCCTTCCCCCCTTTTTTTTTTTTTTTTTCTTTCTTTCTTTTTGTCTTTCCCGTCTCTCGCTTATATACACAATAACCCAATGCGGAATTTAAATACTTTTTGAATATATGGATGTCTTTTTTGTTTGTTTTGAATTTTATACATACCGCATTTGGATGTAATTAATAATTAATGATCTGGCTGATCAACCCAAACTTGATCTGCCTTTTTGTAACAGTTTAATTTGTTTATAAACAACTATGTATATTTAGAGTTCATTGTAATTATTACTTCATCAACGCTCAGGTGTTTTTTTGTTTTTTGTTTTTTTCCTCGACCACAATGTGCGACCACGCGAGCGCGACCCCTAACTAACCCATTTGGGATATGGGGTTTGGCGCTCCACCATAGGGACTTGTGGGTTGTTCTCACAGTCCCTTCTGGTACTGTCCCCATTCGTTGCATCGGAACGAGGCCCCTTATTCTACCTCCGCAGATCGGGGAGGAACCTTTGAGGTGCTCCTCCCCTATCTGGTGCACGTCTGTTTGTTATGGTGGCCAGGCGTATGTTTTTGGCCTTACGAACGTACACACGTGCTCTATGCGAGGACGCTGCACGTTCGTGTGTAGCGTCGTTATCAACCGAACGCATCGTAGGAGACGTTGGTCGGGTAGGTGAACGTCACTTCCGTCGAGTGCGGAGTGGCGTCACTACCGGGACGGATGTATATAAAAGGACACACGTGGCTGGTGTCCATGAATGGCGGCCATCTTTTACACACAAAAAACAACATGATAGGGGTGAATGGGCCGAATAGTCTGCCTCTTTCATTCCCCCTTTACTTTCCTTCTTTACCCAGTGGGAATTTGATCCGTTTTTTGCAACCTGAGGTAATTGGTCTACACAATTTTATATATGCTTTTATTCGATATATTTTTTTCATCTCTTTTAAATTCATTATGGTGTAGGCACTATCAATAGCTTAGCTTTAGCATACACTGCACAATTCTTCTTTGTTGGCTCTCTTTCTTTCTTTGCTGTTTAAATAATTGGTGTTTCACCTATATAGTGAGTCCATATATATTTTTTCTTATCCTTAAGGATATATTTCTTTATGTTTTTGGATATTATCTATATATCCAAAAAATCCTCACTTCTTTTGATTATGTTTTTTTCTTTATCTCCCAATTATACAGCTCAGGGGATACTAAACAGTATCCATCACGGATTTACTTGTGTTCACTTACGCCTCAAGAATTTTTACTAAACACTGAAGATTTAAACTTTATGAGGTGAATACACCTTTAAAGTGATTCCACTAAGCTCAAAAAAATATATTTTTCTATTTACTTTTTTATATATTTGCTCAACAACTATTTTTCCTTTTTTCTTCCTCTCCCCCTCTTTCTCTTCCTTTTTTGTTTCCCTCTGTGGAGAAAAGTTCTGTGTAATCAATCGTACCAACTTCCTCCTTTGGAAACGGTGATCTCCCTATTTGGGACACACTTTACGAAGGAATGTAAGTATCGAGTGTTTGATACTATATGGTATTAAATAGGAATGTTATATCCGCCCCCACATTGTGGTCTCAGGAAATTTCCCTCCCCCACTTTTCCCTTTTTTTTTTTTTTTTTTTTTTTAAACACCTCAGTACCTTGATGGGTGATATAACGAAATATGTTATATATATTTGGATATATGTATTTTATTTATATGAATTTTTATAGATGTGTTTTTATTAGTATTTTATACACATATATGTTTTTCTTCTTTTACTTATTTATATTCTCTCCTTAGAATTTATAACACTATTATCAGCTCCTGAAGAAGCGTCATCGTAGACGCGAAACATGTAGAGCACCAAAAATATATGTAATCGCTGACTGTATGATTGATATTCTTGATCCTATATTTGTATAGATATATATTTTGTTTCTTTCTTTCCTTTTTGGAAATTTGAAATGGATTTTACTATGTTTGATAGGATGTCAATTAGGTCCTAAATGTGTAGTTTTAAGGAGGAAACATTTCCCTTTTTTTTGTGTAAAAAGGAAATTGAACTTTTCCCTGTTTTTTTTTAAAAAATTGTCTTTCTTTTTTTAAAAATAAATAGAAATAATTCTTTTTGAATATACTGGTTGTGTTCACAGCTTTCTTTATGCCTAAAAAGTCCAACTGAACCCACATTTTTTCTTCTGAGGTCTTTTATGTGAAGGTTCTTTTATTCCTTTTTTTATTTTTCTTCCTTACTTCCCCTTTTCCCTGTCAATATTTACATTCACAAAGTGATAACTAGGACGTGGCATTTTGTTTATCAGTGTATCCACAGACACCACCCTGTGATAGATACACACTTGTTCAATTTTCAATATCAAGTACTGGGGGTGTACAAAAAAATTTCACTGGGCCACGTCCTTAATCATATAGTTGTCAATGGCTAGCGTTGAAGAAGACATGGGCATTTTAGACACCAAACTGGTTAAAATTGACATTTTATTAGACTACACAATACATATAGAAAAATGATTGGTATGAAAACAATATACTATAAAACCATGTATCAAAACATTAAGCTCAGGGATCGTTGTAGAACAAGAGCCAAGCAAAACCCCACCGTGATAGCGAAGTACTGGTGAGACACTTGGGAGAGATGAGGCCCAAATTTAGCTCGATATTACCCAAATAGACTTGATGTAGCTCTACATGTTTCACAGATAAAAGCTTCTTCAGGAGCTTAGGTATGCTTTCTAAATAAATAGAAATACAACAATAAATATACAAATATCCATGCAATCACATAGATCAAGGACAGAAAAAGTGTCAACTTACCAACGTTTAGACAAATAGATGGAAGGGCAGGGGCAACACAGGATGGTGCAATGTAAGACCAGAGACCAAACTGCAACCCCCCCCCCCCCCAATATATTTAACCACTTCAATACAGAGCAGTTTCCCCCTTTCCTGCTTTCAGCTTTCATCACTATCGCACTTTGAATGACAATTGCTCAGTCATGCAGCCCTGTACCCAAACTAAATTTTTATCATTTTGTTCCCACAAATAGAGCTTTCTTTTGGTGGTATTTTATCACCTCTGGGGGGGTTTTTTATGCTACAAATAAAAAACTAACATTTAGAAAAAAAAAGTTTTCTTTGTTTCTGTTACAAAACTTTGCAAATAAGTAAGTTTTCTCCTTCATTGATTGGCACTGACGAGGCAGCACTGATGGGCACTGATGAGGCAGCATTGATGGGCACTGATGATGAGGCACTTATATGCAACACTGATGGGCACTGATAGACGGCACTGATAGGTGGCACTGATGGCCATTCATGGGTGGCACTGATGGGCACTGATAGGTGGCACTGGTGGGCACTGATGGTCCCTGAGTGCCATCCCTATTGGGCATTGATTGGCATACCTGGTGGTCCTAGGTGGGCATCCCTGGTTATCCTGGGTGAGTATCCCTGGTGGTTCCGGGTGGTCATCCTCATGGGGGCTGCACTGATAATCAAGCAGTGCAGACTCCCCCCGTCAAGAGAGCAGCCGGTCGGCCCTCCTCTACTCGCGTCTGTCAGTGCGAGTGGAGGAAAAGCCGATAAATGGCTCTTCCTATTTGCACTGTGATCAGCTGTGATTGGATACAGCTGATCACATGGTAAAAAGTCTACGTATGAGGCTCTTTATCTGCTGAAATCCCCCCTCCCAGCAAAAGTTTTGCTTCCCATCCCCCAAAAAATCACCCCCAAGCACAAATCCTCTGCCCCCTATAATTTCCTCTCCTAGTACACATTTTTTTTCCCTTGCCCCAGCACATATAACCCCTCAACCCTCTCTCATAGCACACACCTTCTTCCCCCTATCCCCCCTCCCAACACACATTCCCCCTAAATCACCACTCCCAGCCCAAAATTTCCCCCTAATCTCCTTGCAACGCTCTCCCACCTCACATGATACCACAGTGCCCAGGGCAGCCTCCCTCCTGCCTACCCTTTGTCTCAGCTTTGCTAGGGACCATCTGCATCCATTGGAACACTTAAAATGACAGCCTCAGACTATACAAACCTCAAGCATGGTCCTTGGGGAAGACAGCTTCTCTTGTATCTCCAGGCCAACTGCCCCTGGATGTGATGTGAGGCAGATGGCGATGTGGTATAGGAGGTACATGAGTGCCGGAGGGGGTTCCTGGCAGAACTTCATACCAGAGATGCCAACTGGTTGGAATCAGCAGGATGTGCAGGCAGGAGTATCATATCAGCAGTTGGTGGGGCCATAGGATGATCCAGCAGAAGTTAAAGAGGAACTCCAGCCTGGCAGTCCCTTGGACCCCTATCCGGTTCTCCAGTGTGTGTGGGTAAGAAATTGAAATAAATAGAAGCACCCTACCATTACTGTTCAGTTTCTAGCTAAATAATTTCCCAGGGTCCATCGATATCCATATTGTCTCCTATGGCATTCCGCCATTGTTTGAAGGTCACAGTATCCCCCCATCATTTGAAGGTCAGAATAAAGGACAGTAAAGCTCCCCCCACCCCCCCCCATCTCACTGCTTGAGCATTGAGGGATTTCCAACCAATGGAGTGGTTTTAGGTACCCAGAAAATTCTAGTGAAGTGGGTTCCCAATGACACCACTGCCAATATTTGGTATTAGTCTGAAAATTAACAACCTGTTATTTTTGTCACAGGAAATTATCTAGCGCCAACAATTTACACAACTCTTTACATATTGTACATTCATATTGGTCCCTGCCCTCAAGGAGCTTACAATCTAAGGTTCCCATCTCTCATACACTCACATTCTAGGAAAAATTTAGACAGAGCCTGTTAACCTGCCCAGGGCCGTCTTTAAGGCAGGGCAAAAGGGACAGCTGCCCTGGGCCCTGTCATTGTTTTGGGGCCCAAAGCAGCTGCCTCATACTTGACAATTATCCTAGTTTCAATTCCCTTGTCCTTTGAAGTTTTAGTCATGTGCTGTGTCCCGATATCTCAGTGTGAAGTGCTGATACTAATGCTGCCTAGCTCTGCCTTATTGTTGTGTACAGATGGCTCACCTGCAGACCCTGTGTTTGCATGTAAATACCCGGCTTGCATATGTAAATAGCGACGGCATTCATAAGTAAATAGCTGCGGCCGACAGTACTTATATGTAAATAAAGGTGGCATTCATATGTGTATCATGCCCCCCTGCAGTGAGCAGATGATGTGCTGTAACCTCTAGCAACCAATCAGTGAGCAGTAATACTGTACAGTAATCTCTAGCAACCAATTAACAAGCAGAAATTATTTGCTGTAACCTCTAGCAACTAATCAGTGAGCCGTAATGTGTGCTGTAACCTCTAGCAACCAGTCAGTAAGCAGTAATGATATGCTGTAACCGCTGGCAACCAATCGCAATTTCTGCCTGATCTGATACAGTAAACTGATTTTAAGTCTAGCTGCTATTTATTGTATGTCTCAGAGCAATTGGAGAGTGAAATTGCATGGCGGGGGGGGGGGGGGGCCCAAGAAAAATTTTGCCCGGGGTCCAATCAATAATAAAGACGGCCCTGAACCTGCCAGCATGTCTTTGGACTCTTGGAGGATATGGGAGTACCTGGGGGAATCCCACACAATCAGAGGGAGAATGTGCAAACTCCATGCAGATAGTCTCCTGGTCGGAAGTTAAACCCAGGACCCCAGAGTTACAAGGCAAAAGTGCTAGAAATTATTATTATAGAGGATTTATATAGCGCCAACAGTTTACGTAGCGCTTTACAACTTGAGACATTTATTGCCTACTGTATATCTGGAATAATATCCAGTATGGGCAGTGATGTCACGGGGGAACCCCTTTTTCAGAATTCCCAAAATCTTGGGAAACAATAATAATAAATATACCCCAAAACGTTCTTCTCCTTGTGATCCTCACATCAGCAGATGGAAATAATAACTTGCGGTCTTTGCTGCTAAAGGCAGAAGAACCAATCGCCAGCTTTCCTACTTCTACAGCGAGGATAAAACACAAGAATATAGACAACTGGAAGGGACAAATACCCACTGATGGCATTTTAGTTTGGGGACGGCTTCTTACCTGATTAAAAAAATATTTTACAGAAAGTCTGCAGGAAGGAAGTCGGTTTGTTACCATAATAGTTGTGTAAATTATGGTAAGAATACATTTTAATCATCATTTGATACACTGAAATATTCCGAGGAGGAGGAAGGTTCTTCTCTCCATCTGCTGCAGACTAGTAGAGGTAAGACCGGCCATGGAGAAGTCCTCCCACCATGGATGGGAGATGGAAGAGTGAGAGGAAGAAAGTGAAATAGAAAGGGGAAAGAGGAGGAAGGAGAATGAGGAAAACAAAAGGAGAATAAATGGGGTTAGATATAAAGGTAGACAGGCAAAGAGAAGAAGAGGCAAGAGATATAAGAAGATGACATAAAAGTATGAAAGGTGAGAGGACCCTGGAGGGTATGACAATGGAGAGTATGTACAGGAGAGGAGTGTGGAGGGTATGACAAAGAGGGTGGGTGCAAAAGAGGAATTTGGGGCATGTAATGAAAAGTGGGTGTTGGAGAGGGCTGTGGTGGCTCTGACCATGGACATTGAGTTCAGGAAAGGAGTGTAGAAAGTATGACAGTGGGCAGTGGGTGCAGGAAAGACACAAAGATGTATATTGGGGACAGTATGTACAGGAGAGGAGTGTGGGGAGTATGACAGTGGGTGCAGGAGAGGGTGGTGGATGGTATGACCATGGACAGTGGGTGCAAGAAAGGATTGTGGAGGGTATGACAGAGGGCAGTATATAGAGGAGAGGAGTGTGGAGGGTATGACAGTGTGCAGTATGTACAGGAGAGGAGTGTGGAGGGTATGACAGTGGGCAGTATGTACAGGAGAGGAGTGTGGAGGGTATGACAGTGGGCAGTATGTACAGGAGAGGGGTGTGGATGGTATGACAGTGGACAGTATGTACAGGAGAGGAGTGTGGAGGGTATGACAGTGGGCAGTATGTACAGGAGAGGAGGGGGGGGGGGGTACAACATTGAGCTGTATATAAAGGAGAGGAGTGTGGAGAGTATGACAGTGGTCAGATCGTGCAGGAGAGGAGTATAGAGAATATGCCCATGGACAGTGGGTGCAGGAGAGAAGTGGGGGGGGGGGGGGTATGGCAGTGGACAGTTTGTACAGGAGGATAGTGTGGGGGGAGGGGGTATGACAGTGAGAAATACCTAAATGTGCTACACAAGCTTGGTGCACCCTCTGTATTTTCTTTTTTTTTTTAAGACATTTTTATTAGGTTTAAGACAAACCAACAGACCAACAAAAAACAATAAGCAAATGCCAAACAAAACTTGGGCAGTGATTGGCATACAGCATCGCATACAAATACTGAGCTCGTGCAGTTGAGAGACAGATGATAATATATTGATTAAGTATCAGTCACGTGGGTGCAGAATTCAATCAGATTATCAATTGTTCAGCAACAACAGAATTCCATATATAGAGTATTGGGGATTGTGGCACGACCTATAGGCAACCTGCAATGTATAGTTACTGTGGGGGGAGGGTCGGGGGCTGGCCAGCCACCTGTCCCAGATTTTGTGGAAGGTTTTACTCCGTTCCCGAAGTTCAAAAGTAAGTTTGTACATTGGTTTACCATCATTGATTAATTTCAACCATAAAGTTTTCAAAGAAGTCTGTGTTCCTTTCCATGACAACAATATCGCCTTTCTAACATAAAAATAGAGAATTGGAAGTAGTCTCTTGGCATGTGCCGATATCTGCAAGTCACCAACAAGGCCTAGCAGGCAATTCTTAGGGTGGACGATGTTGGGGAGGCCTAGAGCTGAGGAGATGAGAGAGCCCACCTCTGCCTAGAAGTCCTGAACCAATGGGCATGCCCAGAAGCAGTGTAGAAAGTCGGCATCCCGGCCGCAGCCGCGGAAGCATTCAGCCGTGGGCAACAAACCCATCTATTTCAACCTCGTTGGAGTGAGGTGAGATTGATGGAAAATTTTTACCTGTATAATGCTGTCCCTTGATGAAATAACTGATGTTTTGTACGTGTCACTAAACTCTATCCAGTCATCCTCTGTAAGGGAAATATTACATAGTTAGTAAGGCTGAATAAAGACACCAGTCCATCCAGTTCAACCTGATTCACATGGATCCCTACCCTCAAGGAGCCCACAATCCAAGGTCCCCATTCATATACTGGGGCCAATTTTTTTTTTGGACAGAAGCCAATTAACCTACCTGCATGTCTTTGGAGTGTGGGAGGAAACCGGAGTACCTGGAGGAAACCCACGCAGGCACAGGATGAACATTCAAACTCCAGGCAGGTAGATGTTGTGGTTGGGATTTGAACCAGCGACCCTTTTTACTGCTAGGTGAGAGTGCTGACCACTACACCACTGTGCTGCCCCACACCCCTGTGTTCATGGAGATCCATTTTTCCTGGGCCTTACTAAGCCTGGGGTTAAAATCAGTCATTAGGGCAGCGTATGAGGTAGATATAAGTTAAGTTGGGTCAGGTTGTCTCAGCAGTTTCTCTAGTGGAGGTAGGTTAGTAGGGTCATCTAGGGAGCCAAACTGTGTTCTAATAGCATGTCTGAGTTGATAGTAGTAGAACAGGTAGGAGCGTGGCAAGTCAAAGTCTGAGCTGATAGAAAGATTTAAAGCCTTGTGCAGTGTATAGGTGACAGAGATATTTAACCCCTTTGGAGTACCAACATTTAGGGTAGGGTAAAGAGTAGAGTTCCTGTAGGGTGGGGTTGAACCATAGAGGTTCATTTGGGGATACTGACCATGTATGCCGTGTTATTTTGGTTGTGATGTATCGGAACAATGACAGGGATGTAGCCAGCATAGAGGTGCCAAGGCGAGGTGGGACTTTGCCCCTATAAACAATATTGTGAAGGGTTTCCATGCAAGACGCAATAGCTCCCTCAGTGGAGGTAAAAGCATTTGCCACTACTGGGTGTAGCCAATCATGGACATGCACCAACTGAGATGCTAGAGAGTATAGAAAGAAATTTGGAAATGCCAAGCCTGCCAAGTGTGTTAGCAACCTTAGTGTCTCAAGTGCCACTCTAGGGGATCTGCCATTCCACAGGAACATTGTACAGATCATGTCTATACGTTTGAAAATAGATTTAGGTATTTTGCATGGGGAGTTAGCCAAGATGTATAGTCATTTTGGTAAATAGATCATTTTAAGGGTATTTGCCCTCCCCATAAGATCTAGGGGCAGGTCCATCCACTGTTTAGTTTGCTCCTTTAACCAAGTTAGTAGCGGGTAGGGATGAAGCAACAGCAGCAGCAGTCTTTTAGGGATGATGTCTCTGGGAACGCCTTGCACAGACCTTTCTGAAAGGGCTCCTGGAGATGTCTCATCCTCTGCTCCCTCTGCGATGGCAAGATAAGAAGATAAGGTCGGCAACCTTATCCTTGTACCGTGGATCAAGGAGAGTGGCCAGCCAGTAATGGTCCGTCTCCTTGATCCGAAGAATACGAGGATCCTTCCGCAGGCTTTGCAGGATCAGGGAGGCCATGCAGCGTAGGTTAGCTGAGGCATTCGGTCCGGAGTCCTCTGGGTCACTAAGGACGACATGATCAGCAGCCACCTCCTCCCAGCCACGTACAAATCCATGGGTTTCTGATGACTGAAAACGATCTCTTGAAGACTGCTGCTGATGCTGAGTGCCAGCCTCCACCTCCATGCTGACACAATCATCCTCCTCCTCCTCCTCATCCTATTCCTGTGTGATGGGTGGCACAGCAGGAACACTGTCTGGATAAAGGGGGCATTGAAAGGCAAGGAAGTCCTCCTCTTCCTGCCTCTGTTCTGCCTCAAGTGCCCTGTCCATTATTCCATGCATTGTATGCTCCAACAGGTGGACAAGAGGTACAGTGTCACTGATGCATGCACTGTCACTGCTCACCATCCTCGTGGCTTCCACAAATGCTTACAGGACAGTGCATGCATCCCTGATCATGCCCCACTGGCGTGGTAAGAAAAAACCGAGCTCCCCTGACCCTGTCCTGGTGCCGTAGTCACACAGGTACTCATTGATGGCCCTCTGCTGCATGTGCAACTGCTGAAGCATGGCCAACGTTGAGTTCCACATGGTGGGCATGTCACATATAAGGCAGTTCTTGGGCAGGTTTAACTCCTTTTGGAGCTCAGCCAGCCGAGCACAGGCATTAAATGATTGGCGGAAATGCACACAGACTTTCCCGGCCTGCCTCAGGACATCCTGTAAGCCGGGGTACCTGCACCACCAGCTTAAGGACGTGAGCCACACAGGGCACATGGGTCAGTTGTCCCTGTTGGAAGGCGGAGAGGAGGTTGGTGCCATTGTCGCAAACCACCATTCCTGGCTTAAGCTGGCATGGCGTCAACCACCTCTCGGCCTGCCCCTGCAGAGCTGACAAAACATCTGCCCCAGTGTGGCTCCTGTCCCCCAAACAAATCAGCGCAAGAACGGCATGGCATCTTTTTTGCCTGCATACTTGTGTAGCACCTTAAACGCCTACGGAGCACCACTAGTTCAGAGGACAGAGCACTGGAAGAGGCCACGGAGGAAGAAGAAGAGGAGGGGGTTGAGGAGAGAGGTGTGTCACAACTAGTAGTAGCATTTTGGAGGCGTGGTGGCGGAACAACCTCCAACACTACTGCACCTTGTCCTGCATCCTTTCCAGCTGCCAGAATAGTGACCCAATGGCAGCTGCTTTGCTAGTACCCTGAGCCTGGGTGAGAGAGGATGAGGAGGATGAGGAGGGCTTGGTCATCCACTCTACCAAGTCTTCAGCATGATGCGGCTCAACACGTCCAGCTGCCGAAAAAAAGGACAAGCGTGTCCCATGGCGACGTGCTGATGATGATGCACCGTGTCCACGACCAGGACTGTTGTCTCTAGACAGAGCCTGCTTGCCCTCTTTTATTGGCTCGTGACTGTCTGCCTCTCCTTGTTGGCCTTCCAGACATAGTATCGACCTGCAGGGAGATGGGAAAACCAGAAATTGGGTAGCTTTAGGTGCACACTGAGCAGATGACACAGTACACCGACTGTAATTACTGCAGCTGCCTGCCTGCCTGTTACAGAAATAGAACAATACCAGCAATAAGGGGTAGCTTCAGGTTTATACTGTGCTGGAGGCATACAACACCCACTTTAACTGCTGCAGATGCCTGTATTACAGAACACCAGCAATAAGAGATATCTTCAGGTGTATACTGTGCTGGAGGCACACAACACCCACTTTAACTGCTGCAGGTGTCTGTATTACAGAACACCAGTAATAAGGGGTAGCTTCATGTGTATACTGTGCAGGAGGCATACAACACCCGCTTTAACTGGTGCAGATGCCTGTATTACAGAACACCAGTAATAAAGGGTAGCTTCAGGTGTACACTGTGCTGGAGGCACACAACACCCACTTTAACTGCTGCAGATGCCTGTATTACAGAACACCAGCAATAAGGGGTATCTTCTGGTGTATACTGTGCTGGAGGTGCACAACACCCACTTTAACTGCTGCAGATGCCTATATTACAGAACACCAGTAATAAAGGGTAGCTTCAGGTGTATACTGTGCTGGAGGCACACAACACCCACTTTAACTGCTGCAGATGCCTGTATTACAGAACACCCGTAATAAAGGGTAGCTTCAGGTATATACTGTGCTGGAGGCACACAACACCCACTTTAACTGCTGCAGATGCCTGTATTACAGAACACCAGCAATAAGGGGTATCTTCAGGTGTATACTGTGTTGGAGGCACAAAACACCAACGGCAACAGCACTAGGTTTCAAGCCACAAAGACACTGTCTCTGCCTATCCTGCTCTTTCCCTGAACGCCGCAACACACTACACAAGGCCGCCGCACTGGCGGCCTTATATAGTGTGGGGCATGTACTTAACCCCCCTGAGCTATAATTGGCCACAGGCATCTTGCTTGTGGCCAATTAAGGCTCTCCTCCCTGCCGGCGCTGTGATTGGCCAAGCATGCGGGGTCACAGTGCATGCTTGGCCAATCATGAGCCAGCAATGCACTGTGATGGCGTAGTGCATTGTGGGCCGTTCGCGCCACACAAATATGGTGCGAACGGTCAATAAAGTTCTGAATTTGCCAAACGGACGAACGGAAGGTGTTCAAGTCGAACACGCGTTTGACTGGAACACCGAGCTCATCCCTAATTGACCATTGTCACCTGGAGAGACTAAGGATGGAGGAAACTTTATAGTTCTCACCAGAACAGGAATAGATGGGATCTCTTCCAATGGGGGCATCTGTTTGTGTGACAACAAATAAGAGAGAGGGGGGGGGGGGTTCCCTGTATTACGCAGAGATGTCCAATACCCACTTGTGTAGGCAAGGTAAGTTAAAAAGAAGACTATGCTGAGACTCATTTCTAATCATCTCATACATTTAATGGAATTTTTTTTGTAATTTTTACAAAAACCAGGACAAGCATTGAGTGTGACTGATAGTGGTGTAGGATGGATATCATACCTTTCCCTTTGAGGGAAGAGAGATAGAACTTTCCAAAGTTAGTGGAAGAGAGTGTGGGAGTAAGACAATAATGGGGGGTATAGAAGTGTTTGTTTAAAGGTCCCCCGTATCTCTCGATCAGTGATTTTTTTTCCCAGTGTGGTTTAAGTTTTTTTGATGGAGATGAAGACAGATGATCTATGAAGGTCTTTTAGACTCGTCAAGGAGTTATAAATCCACCAGGATAAGTTTCCTATTCTGGAATGCCAAACATTGGAGCCCTTATATTGGAAGCCATAAGGGAGACAGGTGATACAAGTGTAGCGGTACCCCCGTGAGCTGCTGATTGACTCTATACCCCACTGGTTACCCCGAACCTGCAGATCCCCTCTTACCTCTGACACCTTGGGTTCCATTCTGCAATGTGATGTTAGCATTGAGAAACGAACACAATACCACTGAACCACTTCGAAAAGTTTACAAACACAAACACAAGGGCATGATTCATCAGAAAAAAATACTTTCCCCAGTTCCCAGCAGTCCAATCCCTGTACCTTTTGTAGAATATCAGTCTGTGTCTGATGTTTTTTTTGGCTTGTCTGACATTCCTCCTGGCTCCAGATCCTGCTTGCTGTTCTACTACGCTGTTCTCTGGTTCCCTGACGTTTTGGCTTGTATGGCTATCCGTTTCGGTTCCTGAACTCTGGCTATGTTTTGACTACGTTTGTTTTATTTATTTTTATTATTAAACAAGTGTGATTTAACTGTACTTCTGTCTCAGTATGATTCATGGTTTCTGACATCACGATGATAAAAACAATAATTTTATTACAATTTATTATTAAAAAGTTTCTGGGGACGTAGTCCCCTAAAATACATGAAAAGTGGAATGTAAACAGCTCAGCCACCCTGAAATATCATCATGCCTTATATATCAATCACAGTAGAAAATAAGGTGAATATTTCACTAATATAATGCACAGCTTAAGGAGGGAAGGTGATGATAAACCCAACGCGTTTCACAGTTGTAGCTTCCTCAGGGGTTCAGAACATGGCTACTAAGAAAAGAAAAGGAATACAACTGTTATCACTTAATGCACATATACAAATCTTATAACCCTATAATCGCTTTAAGGAGTATAAGTGTAGGTGCACAGAGGGAAAGGTACTCAATATCTTCAAAACATATATGAAATACTATTATGACTCCGATTGTTGTGAAATGATTTATCCCTTGTGAGACCTCCATGCCTGGCCTGTATAAGATATAATCACTGAGGACAATCCTCATCAGATAGTTTGAACTCACCAAATACCGCTTCCATCCACAAAGGTGCTTTTATTATGAACATCAGGTTACAGCAGATAACAGGATACAAACAGATGAATAGGTTGTAGTATTTATGCGTTCAAAAGATGATATTGTCTGTAGCTTGCAATGCAGAATACATGTGCCCTGCTACGTGCGGCTTGTAGCTGCATCCATGACACAGGAAGTACAAAAACACAGGAAGAAGGGTGGAGCATTACATACAAAGGAAGTGTGTCATAACATAAGGGAAAATAAACTTGAGAAAACAAGTGCATTACCACAAAAGGTCACTAGATGGCAGCATGTGAATTAAATGTAAATGTCCATAGGAAAGGGTTAGGAAAACGATCTATATCAAATCAATGTCCTGTTGGGGCAGCACAATGTGGCAATAGTCGAACGTATAAAACAGCTGATGAATCATTTATGAACTGCTACATGCAAAATTTTGCGCTGAACTTCGGTCCCTTTCAGATTTACAGACTATTATTTTATTAATTTTTTTTTATGTAATAATTTAAAGTTTTCAGCGCTGCTGAAGTTTGAAGGACTAATTTTTTTTAATTTTTTGTTGTTTTGATTGGTTCCCTTTTAGAAATGTTGGTTTATATTATAACAGCTGCTCTATTAGTACATTAGTATATTTTCCTAAGCGCCAGATAAGTGATATTCTGAGAACTTCTGTGTTGTTATTATACGCTTATTGCAATTTTTTTTTTTACCAAAAATAGGTAGAAAATACATATCGGTCTAAACTGAGGAAAAAATAGTTTTTCTTATATATTTTTGGGGGATATTTATTATAGCAAAAAGTAAAAAATTATTTTTTTTCCAAAATTTTTTGCTATTTTTTTTGTTTATAGCGCAAAAAATAAAAAACGCAGAGGTGATCAAATACCACCAAAAGAAAGCTCTATTTGTGGGAAAAAAAGGACGTCAATTTTGTTTGGGTGCAGCAGCGCAGGACCGCGCAATTGTCAGTTAAAGCGACGCAGTGCCAAATCGCAAAAAGTGCTCTGGTCAGCAAGAGGGTAAAATCTTCCGGGGCTTAAGTGGTTAACAAGGGGACCTCAACATCCCGCCTCCCCCCCCATGTGAATGGGTATCGGGTACATTGTACCCCTACACATTCACCCAAAAAAGTGTCAAAATGGTAGAAATGACAGTAGACAGTTTGGGACAAGTCCTTTATTTACAAAACAAAAAGTGTCACGCGATGTCCATTCATCTTCGAACACAGCGCCCGACTGACCGAGAAAGGAAAAAAAAAAACAGAAAAACTCTGCCTCCATGGGAGGCTCCCACTGACTACGGGCTTTTTGCATTGACAGTTGTTATATAGCTGAGGGCGGGGCCACCCGGTGACGTAAACGGGTGACCCCGCCCCCCCTCTGACATTACGTGACCTCACATGACGTCAGAAGGGGCATGGTCACCTGTGTACATCACCGGGTGGCCCCGCCCTCAGCTATATAACAGCTGTCAATGCAAAAAGCCTGCATTTGGCAGGACACCTCCCATGGAGGCAGAGTTTATCCAGTTTTTTTTTTTTTTCTCGGTCCGTCGGACACTGTGATTGAAGATGAATGGACATTGCGGGACACTTTTTTTTTTTTTTTTTAATAAAGGACTTGTCCCAAATTGTCTATTGTCGTTTTTACCATTCTTACACTTTTTTGGGTGAATGGGTAGGGGTACAATGTACCTGTTACCCATTCACATGGGGGGGGGCTGGATGTGGCGGCTTCCAGATTCCGATAAGCCCCCCGCCCGCAGACCCCCTCAACCACTGGGCAAGGGTTGTGGGGGATGGGACCCCAAAACACCCTCCCCATGTTGAGGGCATGTGTCCTGGTATGGTTCAGGAGGGGGAGGTGCTCTCATGTCCCCCCCATTTTCCTGTGGCCTGCCAGGTTGCATGCTCGGTTAAGGGTCTGGTATGGATTTTGGGGGGACCCCCACGCCATTTTTTTTTCTAATTTTGGCTCAGGGTTCACCTTAAAATCCACACTAGACCTGAATGGCCTGGTATGGATTTTGGGGGGGGGGGGGGGGGGCCTACGCCATTTTTTTTTTTACATTTTGGCTCAGTGTTCCCCTTAATATCCATACCAGACCTGGAGGGCCTAGTAATGGACTGGGGGGAACCCATGCCATTTTTTTCCAATGATTTTTATCTATATTATCTATATTGCTGGGATCCAACAATACATTACAGCCGCAAGCAGTTTTAAATGACATTTTTTCCTTTACAAGTGTCATTTTGCTGCTCTCATTCATGAAACTATGCCCTGTAAGCAGCCTAACTTAGTGTGGGGCGTGGACTCAACATCCTGAGCCACGATTGGCTAAAGGCACTCTTCCTTTGGCCAATCATGGCTCTCACAGCAGCGCACTGTGATTGGCCAAAGCATGCAGGTCAGGTCACTGCGATCTTGCAGTGCATTGACGGTCTCGCCGTTCATTACGGGGTGTTCCGCGGGCGCTCGATTTTCCCGTGAGAGGGCTGCAGCAATGGCCAATTTCAGTGCAGCCATCGAATTTGAGTGATCGGGCATGTAGGATTTTTTTTTAACCCTTTCATGACTTAGGCCGCGTACACACGGGCGGATTGTCTGGCCAACTAAGTTCGTCAGACAATCCGACAGACAGTCCGTTCAAAATTTGCATGAACGGACTTGACCACACACGATGAGCAGACAGTCCGCTGAAAGCGTGCGCGATGACGTGAACGGCACATACGACGGGACTAGAAAAACAACGTCCTATACACTGCAATGCAACCTTTGGCCGTGTAAATCCTTTCTGAGCATGCGCCATACTTAGTCCGTCCAACTTGCCTACACACGAGCGGACTGTCCGCTGAAACCAAGTTTGGACGGACAAAACCAAGTTTGAACGGACAAAATTTCGGAAATTCCGTAAGGCCGTGTACACACGCGGGGACTGTTTGCCCAACTTTGTCCGTCAAACAGTTTCGGCAAACAGTCCGCTCAAACTTAGCATGGACGGACATGGCCACACACGACGGACGAACAGTTTGCTGAAACCGTGCGCGATGACGTGAACGGCACGTACGACGGGACGAAAAATACGACGTCCTATACACTGCATTATAACTTTCGGCGTGTAAATCCTTTCTGAGCATGCGCGGAACTTAGTTTGACGAACAAGCCTACACACGAGGGGACTGTTCGCTGAAACAAGGTTTCAGCTGACAGTTTTTCGGAAATTCCGAAAAACCTTGTTCGTCAAACTGTCCGCTGAAACTGTCCGCTGAAACTGTCCGCTGAAAGCCCACACACGAGCGGACTGTCCGCCCAAACACTGTTCGGCGGACAAAGTTGGGCGAACAGTCCGCCCGTGTGTACGCGGCCTGAGACTTTGTTCGTCAGACTGTCCGCTGAAAAAGTCAGTTGAAGCCCACACACGAGCGGATTGTCCGCTGAAACATGGTTCAGCGGACTAAGTTGGACAGACAATCCGCCCGTGTGTACGCGGCCTAAGCCTATTTCTGACATTTGGTGTTTACAAGTTAAAATCTCAATTTTTTTGCTAGAAAATTACTTAGAACCCCCAAACATTATATATATATATATATATATATATATTTTTTAGCATAGAATCTAGAGAATAAAATGGCGATTTTTGCAATATTTTATATCACGCGGTATTTGTGCACATTCATGAATTTAAAAAAAATAAAACAGCAAAGTTATCCCAATTTTTTTATATAATGTGAAAGATGATGTTACGCCGAGTAAATAGATGCCAAACATGTCACGCTTTATAATTGCACTCACTCGTGGAATGACGACAAACTTTGGTACCTAAAAATCTCCATAGGCGACGCTTTAAATTTTTTTTTTACGGTTACCAGGTTAGAGTTACAGAGGAGGTCTAATGCTAGAATTATTGCTCTCGCTCTGACGATCGTGGCGATACCTCACATGTGTCTTCCATATGCTTTTTTTTTTTGCTTCGCGAGCTCGCGGTGACGGGGGCTCTTTGAAAAAAACATTGTTAGTGGGCCGGGCCCAGAAGGTGGCTAGGAGGGAGCATACATAGTTTGAAACATGAAAGCAGAAGGGTTATTCTTGCCCAGGAGGAGATCCCAGCCTGAAGGGCTATTGCTCTTCTGGGTAGTCCAGCTGTGTTTACCTACTCAGTGCCGGGACAAGGTCATCCAGTGCCCAGGGCAAAGATGCCAAACTGTGCCCCCCTTTCCCTTAGGGTTAGGGTCAGGGTGCCCCTACCCCTACAATAAACCATTGTGCCAGGGGCAGCTGCCCCTCCTGCCCACCCCTTGTCCCGGCCCTGTTCCTTCTGCTCATTAAGGTCCCCGCTATGCTGGCTGGGGGAGTGGAGCCTTCTACTGAGCTTTGCTGGAAATGACTGAGGGACTTATTTTTGGGGATCTGGTCTGGAGATTTCCTTGGAGTTGTGTCTGGAAGAATTTGGAAGGAGGCATCCATCTATTCAAGGACATTAGTAAGTAAAGACTGGTGTGTGAGAGTCCAGTGACTGTGTGCTGCTGCTACAATATGGACATTTGTTATGGTGTTCCTGCCCAGTTCAGTCCATTATTTGTTGCTGCGAGGACTGTGTTCAGTATCTCTAGGAGGAAGATAGGTTTCCTCAAATTACTACTGAATGTTGCTGGAGTATCCCATGGTTTCCCCACTCCTATCCCAGTTCAAGTTTTCAATAAACGATAAAAAAAAAAAACCTGGACTGTTTACTGAGACGGATGAGTGTCTGCTCTACACTGAATAGGAATAAAGAACCTGGGCAAAAATTATAGCTGCTCTATCGGGGGTGCGCTACACAATAAATATGTAATCCTCTATATAGGAAGTCAGAGGGGAGACAGAAGCTGCAAGGTTATAATTTTTCCTATACAACCACTAGAGGTGAAAGGAATGTACTACAACCATGCATAATGGGTTAATATCTTTATCTCCTTAGCTCCGATTTCCTTGCCCTCAATAGAAAGTCATTCTTTACCACCCTGTTTCCCTGAAAATAAGACCTAGTGTGATTGTCGGTGATGGCTGCAATATAAGCCCTACCCCCCCAAATAAGCCCTAGTTAAAGTCCTTGTAGGTCTTCTTTTCAGGGTAGGGCTTATTTTCAGGGAAAGAGGGTAGGGCTTATTTGTGGGGAAGGGCTTATATTGCAGCCATCACCAACAATCATGCTAGGTCTTATTTTCGAGGAAACAGGGTAGCTGGTGAAACTTTTTTGCCCAGATCTCCAAAGGAAGGATCATCACAGAAAGAAAAAAGAAAACTAGACGAGGTGGAAGAGGAGGTAGACAGCTTGAGATCAAACAAAAAAGAGAGGATAGACATGAGGTAGGTGATAGTACTATAAAAATATTTAACCTGTCCTCACACAATCTAACAGTGGCAGAATCCTGTTTATTGAGGAAGGGTTTAAGCTTTTCTCCTTCGTCAGGCCCGAATAAATTTGGTCTGTTCAAGGACCTTAATAAATTTATTTGCTCTCTGACTCTAAAAAGACACTATGCGAAGCTGAATTTATCCAATAATCCAATATCAGAAGCTTTGGGTAATGATGTTACCTCCTACTCTGAACATGAGTTGTTAAAGGTATTGGAGGATCTCTGGGCAGAGAGCAATATTGAAAAAGTGAGACCCGCGGTTTGGTGTGTAATGATTTATTTTCTCCATTAGGTATTGCGGAGCTTCTCTATGCACGCATTTGTGGGTGAGGCAAAGGGTCTTGAACGTGATCCGATTTTTTACGGTTAGCCAATGTAAGCTCCTCAGTGAAGGAGAAATGGATTCCCAGGGTTTTTTTCCTGTTATCAGCTTTGCCGCCGTGTTTTGGATCAGTTGTAATCGCGCAAGTTGATATTGTGGTAATCCTATGTAAAGCGAGTTTGCGTAGTCCAGTCGTGAATTAATGATTGCTCCAACTACCACTGCTTTGTCATTCTTTGGGATAAAAGGGATGAGTCTGCGAAGCATTCGCAGCAGATGGTGAGATCCACTGACTACAGATCCTATTTGCGCATCCATTGACATTTGTGCGTCTAAAATAACCCAGAGACTCTTCGCTTTGGTCTTTGGGGAGATAGTCTGCCCAAAGACGGTTGGTGGAGACCAGGAGGTTTTGGTTGCGGGCTTATGATTTGGGTGTAAGATAAGAAGCTCTGTCTTTGATTGGTTCAGCTGGAGGGAGTTGGTGGTCATCCAGTCCTCTATTGATTTGAGGCAGTTTTCAAGTTGTTGTTGGTGATCTTTTTTTCCATTGATCCGGAAATAAAGTTGCGTGTCGTCAGCGTAAGAGTGGAAGCAGAGATCTGAGCATCTGATGATTTGAAGGAGTGGGCGAATGTAAATGTTGAAGAGAACGGGTGACAACGGAGAGCCTTGAGGGACTCCGCAGGTGACTGCCCGAGTTTTGGAGAGGAATTTTCCTAGTTTCACTGTCTGTGACCGATTTCCTAGGAAGGACGCGAACCAATGGAGATCTATGTCTGGTGCCCATCAGTGCCGCCTTATCAGTGCCCATCAGTGTAACCCCATCAGTGCCCATCAGTGAAGGAGAAAACGTACTTATTTACAAAGTTTTGAAACTGAAACAAAAAAAAACATTTTTTTTTTCAAAATTTTCGGTATTTTTTTATTTGTTTAGCAAAAAATAAAAACCGTAGAGGTGATCAAATACCACCAAAATAAAGCTCTATTTGTGGGGAAAAAATGATAAAAATTTCATTTGGGTACAGTGTTGTATGACCGCGCAATTGTCATTCAAAATGTGACAGCGCTGAAAGCTGAAAATTGGTCTGGGCAGGAAGGTGTTTAAGTGCCCTGTATTGAAGTGGTTAAGATTATTAATGCATTTTTTTTTTGGCTGGCCCTCCACTTTAAGGGTCACCCTGCTGCAGTATATGTACGTGGGGTGATCCTTAAGCGGATATTACTAGGAGTTACATTATTTTCCTTACAATAATATGAAATTGATTAATAACCAGACAGATGAAGTAACTCTTGATGTCTTTACAGGTAAACAAGATGTTCAATGTCAGCAGTGAAATGGAACCAACCGTGATTTACAGCCCGAAGATGATCACCGTCCTGGTTTTATCTATCACCACTCTTGTGGGTCTCCCCGGCAATGCTCTGGTGCTTTGGGTTACTGGAGTGAAGATGGAGCGGACCGTGACCACTGTTTGGTTTGGGAACCTTGCTCTGGCCGATATCATGTGCTGCTTGTGTCTTCCATTCATTGTAGTGCAGTCCTTCTCCCAAGACTGGCTGTACGGACCTGTCATCTGCAAGATTTTACCCTTCATTGTTCCCCTTAACATGTATACCAGTGTCTTCACCCTGGTGGCTATCAGCATTGACCGATGGATTCTGGTTGTCCGTCCCGTGTGGGCCCGAAATCACCGAAGAATCAAAATGGCGTGGATGATATGCTTGGCTATTTGGATGTTGTCTTTCATGATGTGTCTGCCTACCGCCATCAACAAAAGATTTACTACTGACTATAACTACACCTCCTGTTATTCAGATTTTTACATGTTAAAGCCTATCAACCTTACACGTGCAATGTTTGGATTTCTGGTCCCTCTTATTATCATTTGTATCTGTTACATTCATCTGGCTTCTAAAGCACAAAATATCAGATTTTCTGAAGTAGGTAGAAAAACCATCAAGATGTCAATAAGTGTTATTGTCGTGTTTTTCATCACCTGGGCCCCCTACCACATCATAGGAGTAACCGTGCTATACACTGTCAATGAGGTACTGTACATCCTGGACCTTCTCTCACTGTCTCTGGCCACCTTCAATAGTTGCGTCAACCCAATACTCTACGTCTTCATGGGGAGAGATATGAAGCAGAAGCTGAGACAGTCTATTGGCGAGATCATACAAAATATATTTGGGGAGAACTTATTATCTCCATCATGCAATGAGGACCAGCGCACCCCAGAAGAAGAAGAAGGACTCCCGATATAATGTATGGAATGGATTTGTAGATGTTTTAGCGTGTTTAGCTTTATTAGTGATTGTGGTCAACTGCCTGCTCAAAATCTTATCAGTGCGTGTTAGGGTGGCCATACTGTATGCCCGGATTAAAAAAGAAAACGCGCAAGTGAAAGATATAGTTAAAAAAATGGTAAAATACGCACCTTAACTTCAACTAGACACGGAGGTGATGAAAATTGACATATGGAGGTACATCCAATTGAAATATTTTGTGGGGAAACTACCAACCCCAATTCGAATTCGGAGAAGATTATACTCCGATGGAGAGGCTGGTTATGAAGTGAAACTCAAAAAATAATATAGCACGATCAGGGCAGGACTTAGGGTGGTGGGGGCCCCTGGGCTTTAGTCACTTTCGAGCCCTACCATCTATACATTACCGTATTTATCGGCGTATAACACGCACCCCCAGTTTAGGAGGGAATTTTAAGGAAAACCAAGCGAGCGGCTCCGTTGGGGTGGCGCTACATATATTTATAAGTGATTGCCTCCCGCTCACCGTCAAATGATGGATGAGCGGTGTGGCACTTGTTCTGAGACAATGTCATATGACATCATAACAGCACGGCCGTTCTCAAGTGCCCGCGGGGGTGCACAGCGCGACGATCTTGGCTGCTCCATGTTGCTAGGACATGGCGCGACCCCGATCTCAGTAAAGAGCCACAGCCGCAGCTCTTTAGCCATGTGATCGGCTGTGCCCAATCACAGCTGGTCACATGTAAACACGGAGATGCCAATAATCGTCTCTCATCGCCTCACACTGACAGTGTGTTGTGTGAGGAGAGCCGATCAGCGGCATCTCCTCCCAGGGGACATCAAGGCATGTAATCAGGGCACTGATTACAGTAACATGCCACCAGTGCCAGCAATCAGTGCCCACCAGTGAAAGCAATCAGTGCCCACAAGTGCCACTAATCAGTGCCCATTAGTGATGCCAGTCAGTGCTGGCTATCAGTGCCACCTATCACTGCTGCCCATCAATGCCCATCAGTGCTACCCATCAGTAGTGCCCTTCAGCAGTGGCATCACTAAGGTTGGTGTCACCTGGTGCGGTAAAACATGGTGTCACCCCCCCTTCCCACTATGTTTTACCGCATTGGAGCGGCTTTCCCCTTCAGACTGCCGCAGTGCTCTGTCCTGCTGCTGTGGAGTGAGAGCATAAGCAGAAATGAGAAGTAGACACTTGGAAGGCTAGCACATCAGGCTCTTCTGTCCAGCCTGCCACAGTGCACTTTATGGTGTCATCCAAGGCTCAACCATGCCCCCACCACAACCCCCCCCCCCCCACCGGGGGAGCACACTGCATAAAAGGGTAGGTGCGGCCGAATTGCATGCTACATACAGGGTGCAGGACTCAGGTGTGCGCTATGTGCAGGGTGCAGGATTCTGGTGTGTGCTCTGTACAGGGTGCAGGACTCAGGATTTTGCTACATACAGGGTGCAGGACTCAGGATTGTGCTATGTATAGGGTGCAGTACTCGGATTGTGCTATATACAGTGTGCAGGACTCGGGATTGTGCTACGTACAGGGTGCAAGACTCGGGATTGTGCTACATACAGGGTGTAGGACTCAAAATTGCACTACATACAGGGTGCAGGACTTAGGATTGTGCTACATACAGGGTGCAAGACTCGGGATTGTGCTACATACAGGGTGTAGGACTCAAAATTGCACTACATACAGGGTGCAGGACTTAGGATTGTGCTACATACAGGGTGCAAGACTCGGGATTGTGCTACATACAGGGTGTAGGACTCAAAATTGCACTACATACAGGGTGCAGGACTTAGGATTGTGCTACGTACAAGGTGCAGGACTCAGGATTGTACTACATACAGGGTGCAGGACTCAGGATTGTGCTACATACAGGGTGCAGGACTCAGGATTGCACTACATACAGGGTGCAGGACTCAGGATTGTGCTACATGCAGGGTGCAGGCCTCAGGATTGTGCTACATGCAGGGTGCAGGACTCAGGATTATGCTACATATAAGGTGCAGGACTCAGGATTATGCTACATATAAGGTGCAGGACTCAGGATTGTGCTTCATACAGAGTGCAGGCCTCAGGATTGTGCTACATGCAGGGTGCAGGACTCAGGATTATGCTACATATAAGGTGCAGGACTCAGGATTGTGCTTCATACAGGGTGCAGGCCTCAGGATTGTGCTACATGCAGGGTGCAGGACTCAGGATTATGCTACATATAAGGTGCAGGACTCAGGATTGTGCTACATACAGGGTGCAGGACTCAGGATTGTGCTACATACAGGGTGCAGGACTCATGACCTCTGTATTGTCTGACACCTCCCTCAATGTCACTCTTACCCAAAAGATACGTCCACCTCTCTCCAAACCCAACACCACCCATAAACCAGACCAGACTATATTTGAAGTAAATGGCCGACAGGCCTTGATTTACTAAACCAAAATATATATATGTAACAAAATATAAACTTTCAATAAATAATCATAATTAACATGTAAACAACTTTCCTTTAAAACTGTATCCTGGGTCATAGCATAAATAGACCCCACTGGTCACTGCACATTACCTTTAACCTCTTGACCTCCAGACGGAAACCCCTGTCTCTGAGGCTATACCCAACCAATGCAGTGACCTACCCCTTTTACTCTTCCCGGTTAACCCCATGCAACCGTGAAGTACAAATCCAACCACCCCCATCACCATGAATGGGTACCACCTATTTTCCACCTGCACCACTTGACCTTCTCAACTGACCCCAAAACACTGCCAACCCACCTAATCCTACACCGCTGAACCATCCCTGAAAAAACAAAAAGGGGAGGGTGGGTGGGAATCACTTCCTCCTCCGCTCTCTGACTGCCCCTGGCTTCCTCTGCCTCATGACTGCAAATGGCAGGCTCCGCCCACCGCCCCGCCTACTCCAATCTCTTAAAGCGGCCACTCTCCTTGCCCCTTAAAACGGCGACAGTGCATTCAAAGCAGCTGTCATGCCGTCCCTACGCCCACAGCCTGCTGCTGCGGCTCCGTGGACGTTCTGGATTGTGCTACATACAGGGTGCAGGACTCAGGATTGTGCTACATATAGGGTGCAGGACTCAGGATTGTGCTACATATAGGGTGCTGGACTCAGGATTATGCTACATATAAGGTGCAGGACTCAGGATTGTGCTACATACAGGGTGCAGGACTCAGGATTGTGCTACATACAGGGTGCAGGACTCAGGATTGTGCTACATACAGGGTGCAGGCCTCAGGATTGTGCTACATATAGGGTGCAGGACTCAGGATTGTGCTACATACAGGGTGCAGGACTCAGGATTGTGCTACATACAGGGTGCAGGACTCAGGATTGTGCTACATACAGGGTGCAGGACTCAGGATTGTGCTACATACAGGGTGCAGGACTCAGGATTGTGCTACATATAAGGTGCAGGATTCAGGATTGTGCTTCATACAGGGTGCAGGCCTCAGGATTGTGCTACATACAGGGTGCAGGACTCAGGATTGTGCTACATATAAGGTGCAGGACTCAGGATTGGGCTACATACAGGGTGCAGGCCTGAGGATTGTGCTACATACAGGGTGCAGGACTCAGGATTGTGCTACATACAGGGTGCAGGATTGTGCTACATATAAGGTGCAGGACTCAGGATTGGGCTACATACAGGGTGCAGGACTCAGGATTGTGCTACATACAGGGTGCAGGACTCAGGATTATGCTACATATAAGGTGCAGGACTCAGGATTGGGCTACATACAGGGTGCAGGCCTCAGGATTGTGCTACATACAGGGTGCAGGACTCAGGATTGTGCTACATATAAGGTGCAGGACTCAGGATTGGGCTACATACAGGGTGCAGGCCTCAGGATTGTGCTACATACAGGGTGCAGGACTCAGGATTGGGCTACATACAGGGTGCAGGACTCAGGATTGGGCTACATACAGGGTGCAGGACTCAGGATTGTGCTACATATAGGGTGCAGGACTCAGGATTATGCTACATATAAGGTGCAGGACTCAGGATTGTGCTTCATACAGGGTGCAGGCCTCAGGATTGTGCTACATACAGGGTGCAGGACTCAGGATTGTGCTACATATAAGGTGCAGGACTCAGGATTGTGCTTCATACAGGGTGCAGGCCTCAGGATTGTGCTACATACAGGGTGCAGGACTCAGGATTGTGCTACATATAAGGTGCAGGACTCAGGATTGGGCTACATACAGGGTGCAGGCCTCAGGATTGTGCTACATACAGGGTGCAGGACTCAGGATTGTGCTACATACAGGGTGCAGGACTCAGGATTGTGCTACATACAGGGTGCAGGACTCAGGATTGTGCTACATATAAGGTGCAGGACTCAGGATTGTGCTACATATAGGGTGCAGGACTCAGGATTGTGCTACATACAGGGTGCAGGACTCAGGATTGTGCTACATATAAGGTGCAGGACTCAGGATTGGGCTACATACAGGGTGCAGGACTCAGGATTGGGCTACATATAAGGTGCAGGACTCAGGATTGGGCTACATACAGGGTGCAGGCCTCAGGATTGGGCTACATATAAGGTGCAGGACTCAGGATTGGGCTACATATAAGGTGCAGGACTCAGGATTGGGCTACATATAAGGTGCAGGACTCAGGATTGGGCTACATATAAGGTGCAGGACTCAGGATTGGGCTACATATAAGGTGCAGGACTCAGGATTGGGCTACATACAGGGTGCAGGACTCAGGATTGGGCTACATATAAGGTGCAGGACTCAGGATTGGGCTACATACAGGGTGCAGGACTCAGGATTGTGCTACATATAAGGTGCAGGACTCAGGATTGGGCTACATACAGGGTGCAGGACTCAGGATTGGGCTACATATAAGGTGCAGGACTCAGGATTGGGCTACATATAAGGTGCAGGACTCAGGATTGGGCTACATACAGGGTGCAGGACTCAGGATTGGGCTACATATAAGGTGCAGGACTCAGGATTGGGCTACATACAGGGTGCAGGACTCAGGATTGTGCTACATATAAGGTGCAGGACTCAGGATTGGGCTACATACAGGGTGCAGGACTCAGGATTGGGCTACATACAGGGTGCAGGACTCAGGATTGGGCTACATATAAGGTGCAGGACTCAGGATTGGGCTACATACAGGGTGCAGGACTCAGGATTGTGCTACATATAAGGTGCAGGACTCAGGATTGGGCTACATACAGGGTGCAGGACTCAGGATTGGGCTACATACAGGGTGCAGGACTCAGGATTGGGCTACATATAAGGTGCAGGACTCAGGATTGGGCTACATACAGGGTGCAGGACTCAGGATTGTGCTACTGTTGTGAATGTGGTATGGAATTTAAATAAAAATCTCAGTGTTTTGTTTTTCAGTGCCTCCAACCTTACGGTAAAATTGTGAACTTTGTCAGTACATACCACAGTACTTTCCAGAGTTTGTTAATTGATGGGGAATTCTTCCCAATGCATAAATATCTCCCAATAAAATGAATAAGTAAATAATTTGACTTTATTAACAAGTGTAGATATACAATTCCATACTGAACTGGAATTTCTGGTGATTAATATTTCACACACACATTATCAAAACATCAACACGGCAATAAAACAATATTTCTTATTATATTACAAATAACTCAGGGGAGCCCAAATTGTTCTGTTAGAAAAATATGTGCGGTAATCGTTCAAGAACACAATATCCCTTGTCGCTCGGGGAAACAGTCCTCTGAATTTCCCTGGCCGGAAGGAATCCAAAGTATGTCTCACGGAGTCAACAGATAGATATTGCCAATTTGAAAGAAATATTAAACCAACAGAGCAACTAAAATGAATGGGGTGATAAATACTTTCCCTGGGACCACAATAATGTAAATTGATGTAATACAAGTATATGTCCGAGTTCCCCCAAATATGGCTTCAATACACAGCCTAGATGATCAATATGGGCAAATGACTAATTATAAACTACCCTACACACTGCCCCTGATAATGTAAGCACATAAACTATAAAATACGATCCCTACAATATTGAGGGAAAAAGATAATTAATATTCATCTGGTCTGTATCTTACCAACAGTTAAAATGGGGAAGATATCCGACAAATTTTAACTAATTTGAGTAGTTTCAGGTCACAAGGTTCAGCAAGATGGGGAGTGGTCAATCATCATCAGGCTTCTTGATCGTCTAGGGATGTATCCAGCGTGTGGGTCTGTGATCATCTCTCTATGGCCCTCACATCCTTTATACTGGGACAATAAGCTCATAAAATTATCATAAGCTCAGCCCAGGAGGTTTGGCTTATTCTCCATTGGTTGGAGAACTCCAATGATTTACCTGGTGAGCTCAGGTAGTATCATCTTCAGCCACTAGGTGTGTCTGAGGGCAGAAAAATGTGTTCTAAATTATTGATTAAAAGAAAATATGTTCTCTTTCATAATGGGCATCTACCTATATATTGGGGCTTATGAATATATATCTATAATATTTAGGGACTCCGGCAACTGGTACAACATACAATACACTTAGTATAAATTTGATTAATCAATATCACACAAAATGTATGTTTATGTGGATAAATGCATGACTCCTGCACATCCTATGAAGACCTATTTGTCTTGGGACAACACATGCTATATGGGTATTTTTATGTAGATGTGGTCACGGTTTCTATGTCTTTATAACAATGATGGGTATCTAAACACAATTCTATATCAAAATATTATAATTCTTCTTTATGATAGATTGCTCATTGGGTCAGTGGATACTAAAATCATAGTTGTATCTGTGTCCTGGGATCTAATATAGGATTTGAATTACTTATAATCACATATATTTAAAATACTACATGAATACAGGGTTTAAATGTTTTCCTCGAGTCTTTGAAATGAACCTGAATGTTTGGAGAAGGGTTCAACTGTACAAACAATTACTCCTTTTAGCCCTTGTACATTCCGACCATGATGTGGGCTTCATCTGACTTTTTCCGTCAGAATGTCCGACCAACAAAGTTTGAGAGCTGGATATAAAAATTTTCCGACAACATGATCTGATCGGACTTTGTCCGATCGTTTGTAGAGAATTCCGATCGGACAAAGTGCCAGGCATGCTCAGACCAAATTCCTAGACCAAAGCTATTGGCTACTAGCCTGAACGTAGTCCCGTCTTAACGAAATAACGTCATCACATTACGAATGATCGGATATTCAGACAACTTTGTCCGACCGTGTGTATGCAACACCAGTTTCTTACAAAATCTTTGTCTGAAAAAATCTGACGGATTTTGTGGTCGGAATGTCCGACTGTGTGTATGGGGCATTAGTGTGCCAGATTCAAAATGCCCAGGCCTTATATGAAAAATATCATCACCTACTTAAAAACTGCAAGAGAAATATCAAAGATGTAAATGTAGCGGTTCCCCCCGTAAGGGCTGCTGATTTGGTTACTTAGCAATCCGCCAATCACCCTGCTGCCGGACTACCCATGATCAGTGAAGACAAGGAACAGTCATTTGCATGGTTTTGTTATGTTTATTGCAGGATACAACTTGGGTGGAACAAGGGGGTGATATGAGATGCCCTCTTGTCTCTTGTCTTTGATCAACCAATCAAAGAACAAGAGTGCCCCAAGGGACCTGACTGGGAGAAAAATACACTTTGAACATCCAATGACCTAACCACCAGGCATGAAGAGGCCTCTGAGATAGGGCAACCTGAAAGCTTTCAGGGATTCAAAGAGATAGTCGAGGAGATCATAGCCCTAGCTGATGCATATACCATTGATTTGAGCGATAATTGCTCTGCAAACTTCCTTTTGAGTTCTAGGAAATCTTTTGCGTATGACAGGACTACGTATTAGCTAGTAGCCAATAGCTTTGGGCTTTAATCTGAGCCAGGGCTGGACTGGGACAGAAATTTGGCCCTGGACTTCATCCAGACCGGCCCACATACATTTTGAGTGTCCCATCAGCACTCCCTTACATCAGATTGTCCCATGAGCAGCCCCCCTTACATCAGAGTGTCCCATCAGCACCCCTTACATCAGAGTGTCCCATCAGCACCGCCTTACATCAGAGTGTCCCATCAGCACCGCCTTACATCAGAGTGTCCCATCACCAGCCCCCTTACATCAGAGCGTCCCATCAGCACCCCCTTACATCAGAGTGTCCCATCAGCACTCCTTTACATCAGAGTGTCCCATCAGCACCCCCTTACATCAGAGTGTCCCATCAGCAGCCCCCTTATATCAGAGTGTCCCATCAGCACCGCCTTACATCAGAGTGTCCCATCACCAGCCCCCTTACATCAGAGCGTCCCATCAGCACCCCCTTACATCAGAGTGTCCCATCAGCACTCCTTTACATCAGAGTGTCCCATCACCAGCCCCCTTACATCAGAGTGTCCCATCAGCAGCCCCCTTATATCAGAGTGTCCCATCAGCACCATCTTACATCAAAGTGACCCATCACCAGCCCCCTTACATCAGAATGTCCCATCAGCACCCCTTACATCAGAGTGTCCCATCAGCACCCCCTTACATCAGAGTAACCCATCAGCACTCCCTTACATCAGAGTGTCCCATCAGCACTCCCTTACATCAGAGTGTCCCATCACCAGCCCCCTTACATCAGAGTGTCCCATCACCAGCCCCCTTACATCAGAGTGTCCCATCAGCAGCCCCCTTACATCAGAGTGTCCCATCAGCACCACCTTACATCAGAGTGTCCCATCAGCAGCCCCCTTACATCAGAGTGTCCCATCAGCACCACCTTACATCAAAGTGACCCATTACCAGCCCCCTTACATCAGAGTGTCCCATCAGCACCACCTTACATCAGAGTGTCCCATCAGCACCACCTTACATCAAAGTGACCCATCACCAGCCCCCTTACATCAGAGTGCCCCATTACCAGCCCCCTTACATCAGAGTGTCCCATCACCAGCCCCCTTATATCAGAGTGTCCCATCAGCACTCCCTTACATCAGAGTGGCCCATCACCAGCCCCCTTACATCAGAGTGGCCCACTGAGCCATCGGCCCACCGGGAAACTCCCGGTAGTCCCAATGGCCAGTACATGCTTGATCTGAGCATGTGTGGCACTTTGTCCGTCGGAATTCTCTACAAAAGATCTGAAAAAGTCCGATCGGATTTTGCTGTGGGAAAATTTTAGATCCAGCTCTCAAACTTTTTCCGTCTGGATTTCCAATGGAAAAAATCCGATAGAGCCCACACACGATCGGATTTTCCGACAGCATAATCCGATCGGACCTTATCCGTCTGAATTTCCAACCGTGTTTACAATGCATAACTCTTCCTGACCTTCTTTAGATTGTCTGAATCTACTCTTAGCCTGTTGGATTTCGATTGACAGGGATTCTATCGTCTCTGTTCTGTTATTTAACCACTTCAATACCAAGCATTTTCACCCCCTTCCTGCCCAGACCAATTTAGTTTTTTCAGCGCTGACGCACTTTGAATGACAATTGCGCGGTCATGCAACACTGTACCCAAATGAAATTTTTATGTTTTTTCCCCCACAAATAGAGCTTTCTTTTGGTGGTATTTGATCATCTCTGCGATTTTAATTTTTTTGCGCTATAAACAAAAGAATAGCGACAATTTTGAAAAAAAAACACAAAATTTTTTTACTTTTTGCTATAGTAAATATCCCGATTAAAAAAAAAAAAAAAAATGTCCTCAGTTTAGGCCGATATGTATTCTTCTACATATTTTTGGTAAAAAAAAAAATCGCAATACGCGTATATTGATTGGTTTGCACAAAAGTTATAGCGTCAGCAAAATACGGGATAGATTTATGGCATTTTTATTTCTTTTTTCATTTTTTACTAGTAAAGGCTGCGATCTGCGATTTTTTTTCCTGACTGTGACATTTCGACGGACATATCGGACACTTTTGACACATTTTTGGGACCATTCACATTTATACAGCGATCAGTGCTATAAAATTGCACTGATTATTGTGTAAATGTGACTGGCAGGGAAAGGGGTTAACACTAGGGGGTGATCGAGGGTTTAATTATGTATGTAAGTCCCATTATAGTCCAAAATAGAAGAGAGTCCAATGGATAAATATGGAAACCCCCGCTTTTACGTGAACTCTTGGAAAGGGAGAGAGACACCACCACCATAACAAAAAATGTAGGAGGCTTACCGGAAAAAAATGGACTTAGCTGGGCTTATGCCCCCCAAGTCTCACAAGGCTTGTGCACTACAACCGGCCCGGTAGGGGTAAACGATCCTCAATCTCAACTCCAATAACAGACCGTCAGAGCATCAATGACAAGTATTAGGTAATTTTCCTGAAGCATCAAATAGAAGGCAGGATGGTAATATTGTGTATAAGACCATGTAAATAAAGAGCTAACATTATGTGATACCGTTACAGGAAAAGGAAGTTTAATGTAAAAAAATATGTAAAACACTCACATTTCAGGATTATAAAATCAGCATGTAAACATGGGTTAAGCGATATCTGCAAGGAGGTCCACCCAACGCGTTTCGACTGTAGAATCGTCATCTGGGGTGTGATTCTAACTGTAGGGGAGCGGGGACTCAGCGGAGACCGATCGGGTGTTCCTCTGTACACAGAAGGCAACAACGCGGCGGGGGCACACGTGCCCCCTCGACAGCTGGGAAGCCCAGGACGTCATATGACGCCCACCCAGGATGCCTCCTGCAGGCGTCATATTACTATGGGCTGGTAATGAAGTTGATAAGGTGGCGCGGGTTTCCAACAATTCTCTCTTTAGGGCTGGCATTTGTCCGGCAACTTCATTACACAAAAACCGCAAGGTCAGCCAAGACTCCATAATGAGCTGGCCTCGATGTTTTGTGTCTTTTGCGCTAGTATAAGCCATAATCATTTGGTAAACCCGACCCTCTTCAATAAAAAAATGATCACTTAACCTCTGGGCCTGTTCTTTCACCTCTTTGATCAATTTCTCTAAATTGCCTCCTAGGTCTAATCTTTTGCAAATATATTCGGTCACACCATAGTCAAGGACCCCCACTTAGGTTTTCCTGAGGCCCAGTGGCCTTTTTCTGGTTGGAGGTAGCCACAGCTGGGGCGTTATTACCATCCCGGCTGTTTCTAGATGAACTCCATTCATTATCACTTCCTGCCATGATATTATAGAACAGATATCTTTCACAATGTATATGCAAATACAATCCCCAGTATGTTCTGTAATGCGGTAAGATTCCCTCTTATAAAATATCTCAGCAGTGCCAATTTTATGTGGTGAGCGTGATATGGAATCTTAATTAAGATCTCAGAGTTTTGTTTTTCAGTGCCTCCAGCTAGACATGCGAGATTCGTTTTGTACGAATTGAAAATTTGTACGAATTTTCGGAAATTCGTAGGAATCCGTAATACGATTTTTAATGCATACGAATTCCATACGAAATACGGATTTTGGATCCAAATTCATAACAAAAATTCGTAATTGTTTTACGAAAAGTAAACGAACCTAAAAGTTAAAACCCCAGGAAGTCAGCACAGCAACAGGGATGGTGGGAACCCTATGGGCATTTCTAGGCTTAAGAATTTTATACGAAATACAAAATTTCGTTAACAAAAATTTCGGAATTTTGTATCAAAATTAACAGAATTGTGACTGGTGTTTTGTTCACCCATCAGAGGAAGTCAGCACAGCACAGGGATGGTAGAAACCCCTCATAATGGGCACAGCGGGTGTACACTCAGACCCAGGAACTCAGCACAGGGATGGTGGGAACCCCTCATAATGGACACACAGCGGGTGTACAGACCCGGGAACTCAGCACAGGGATGGTGGGAACCCCTCATAATGGGCACAGCGGGTGTACAGACCCGGGAACTCAGCAGAGGGATGGTGGGAACCCCTCATAATGGGCACAGCGGGTGTACAGACCCGGGAACTCAGCAGAGGGACGGTGGGAACCCCTTATAATGGGCACAGAGGGTGTACAGACCCGGGAACTCAGCAGAGGGATGGTGGGAACCCCTCATAATATGCACAGCGGGTGTACAGACCTGGGAACTCAGCAGAGGGATGGTAGAAACCCCTCATAATGGGCACAGCGGGTGTACAGACCCGGGAACTCAGCACAGGGATGATAGGAACCCCTCATAATGGGCACAGCGGGTGTACAGACCCAGGAACTCAGCACAGGGATGATAGGAACCAGGGGCGGACTGACCATCGGGCAGTTCGGGCACTGCCCGAGGGCCCCCGTTCACCAGTAGGGGGCCCCATGATAGCTTCCACATCGATCTACCCGTTATAAACAGCTAACTGATGGGTAGATTGGGTCCCGAATCACTGCCCCCGTCCACCCCAGGTGCTTGCATTTGTCATCACCTCGGACGGACGAAAAGAAAGGAGGGGCCGGCGGGGAGGAGCGCATCACGAGAGGTCTGTATACAGCCGCTTCCTGCGCTACTCTGCATGTAGGAAGGAAAGTGCAGCAGCTTCTATGCTGTCCTTTGCTTAAGCGTGTACCACGTGCGGCTATTAGAAAGTTGCTGCACAGCTTCCCACCCTCCTGTGCCCTACACCCCCCCCCCCCACAGCGTCCCCCTGTGACCTCCACCCCCCCCCCCACAGCGTCCCCCTGGCCCTTCCACCCCTCCCCCCCACAGCATCCCCCTGTGTCTGGTCTGTATCTTACCAACAGTTTAAAAGGAGAAGATATCTGATACATTTTAAGTACTTCGAGTAGTTTCAGTCACAAGGCCCAGCAAGATGGGGGGTGGCCAATTATCATCAGGCTTCTTGATCGTCTAGGGATGTATCCGGCGTGTGGCTCTGTGATCATCTCTCTATGGCCTATCTGGGACAATTAACTCATAAAATTATCATAAGCTCAGCCCAGGAGGTTTGGCTTATTCTCCATTGGTTGGAGAACTCCAATGATTTACCTGGTGAGCAGAGGTAGTATCATCTTCAGCCACTAGGTGTGTCTGAGGGCAGAAAAATGTGTTATGAATTATTTATTAAAAGAAAATATGTTCTGTTTCCTAATGGGCATCTACGTATATATTGGGGCTTATGAATATAACTCTATATTATTTAGGGACTCCGGCAACTGTTACAAAATACAATACACTTAGTATAAATTTGATTAATCAATATCACACAAAGTTGATGTTTATATGGATAAATGCATGACTCCTGCATATCCTACGAAGACCTATTTGTCTTGGGACAAAACATGCTATATGGGTATTTTTATGTAGATGTGGTCACAGGTTTTTATATCTTTATAACAATTATGGGTATTTGTCAGGAAAGGGTTCGCCTGTTGGTGGTGCTGTCGGTCTCTTGGATCACAGTACCAGTGTCCACCAGCAGGTGTCTTTCAACACTCTGGATCTGTAATGGAGGGATTCACCTGTTGGTGGCACTGATGGGTCCTTTGGCTGTAATACCAATGTCCACCAGCGGGGGTTTCCCGGAACGGTGGAGCAGACAGCACCTCCTGCATTCAGGTGTCACTTGAGGCTAATTAAAAGGCTTTCACATCGAGCCGCGGGGGGGGGGGGGGGGGGTTGTCGGCGGTAAAGCGGTGCTTTTTTTAGCGGTGGTGCTATTCGGCCGCTGACGGGGTAGTTTTAACCCCCCCACTAGCGGGCGAAAAGGGGTTAAATCCACCCACAAAACGCCACCGGAGCGCATCGCTGCCCCATTGATTTCAATGGAGAGCAGCGGTGGAGGAGCGGTGAGTTCACCACTCCTTCACCGCTCCTTCACCACTCCAAAGAAGCAAATGGAGCCTCTTTTTTCCGGCGCTATACAGGCGCTATTTGTAGCGCTATAGCCCCTGAAAAAACGCTGGCAGTGTGAAAGGGGTCTTACAGGCATTAATATAAATACCCAGCTGATGATTGCTGTCATTGCCCTGGTATCTTCCTTGTGCCCTGATCCGTACCGGCGACCTGTGAACCTGCAACCTGCGTACCTGACCCTGTTACCCTGTGCATCTGATCCTGATCCTGTCCCTCCTGTTACCTTGCATCCCTGCCCTGTAGCCTGATCCCCTTGCACTTTCCCCCATCTGCTGATTGCCTGTGCATGACCCCGGCCTGCCCTACATTTGTGATTCTGGAACTGCTTGTTTATCTGCTGATCTACTGTGAATGACCCTGACCTGGCTACATTTCAGATTGCGGTACTTCCCTTATATTGTGTATAGTTATTGTTGTTTGTGAGTTTTGGAGATGCAACAACTATCAGCTTAGCCTTTTGACTGCAGTTTACAAACAGGACACTAGATGTCGCTAATGCTCAGTAATTTGCTATGCTATACATTTTCTATGATGTGTTGTATTTCCTGTACATAATGCTGTATTTGTTGGTTTCTTTTTCCTGTCTGTGTTCTTCTTACCATGTGAAGTGACATTTTAGATAGTGTGGTTATGTTCCAATAAAGAAGCCAGTTCCTGTTACTCCACAACGTCTAATCTGAATTGACTCGCTGCACCCAGCAATCGTACTCTGCAACAGTGGGTCACTATTTGTTTGGTTGTTCACTGTTTATATTAGAGGTGTTTATATATTTTTATCACTTATCCTTCAATAAACTTATTTATTCACTTACATGCATTTTTGGTTCTCTCTGTGCAATCCACATAGTCTGGTCTTACCTATTCATGACTAGGGTGGCCACGTGTCCCAGAATGCCCGGGACATTCCCGCAATTAGCAGGTCTGTTCCGGGGCCCCGGGCACCTTCATTCCGGGCCAATACAGTCTCCCGGAATGAAACTGATGCAGCCGTTTGCGATTTTCCATTGACTGCCGAATGTCGATGATGTCATCTGGCCAGCCCAGTGGTGTAGCGTGGGGGTGGGCACCCCAAGTGACTTCTTCTAGGCTCCAGCCCCTATAATCACCACACACCTCCAATGAGGCAGACACTCCTCACCACCCGGGTCTGCCCCCGCCCGGGGACTCCAGTGGACTCCAGAGCCTGCCCTGTCCCTTATGATTCCTTAGGTGCGTGCCACAGGCAGCCCATGTGTGTGAGGGGGAGGGGGTGGTGCTTGATGCAGACGAGCATACGGAGGTTGCTGGCAGAGTTCCCAGCCTGTGGGGTTAGGTAGGTTAGTGTAGTGGGCAGGTAGGTCAGTGCAGTGGGAAAGTAGGTCATGTTAGGGGTCAGGTAGGTCAGTGTAGTTGGCAGGTAGGTCAGTGTAGTGGACAGGTAAGTCATTTTAGGGGTCAGGTAGGTCAGTGTAGTGGGCAGGTAGGTTATTTTAGGGGTCAGGTAGGTCAGTGTAGTGGACAGGTAGGTCAGTGTAGGGGTCAGTGTAGTGGACAGGTAAGTCAGCGTAGGGGCAGTGTAGTGGACAGGTAAGTCAGCGTAGGGGCAGTGTAGTGGACAGGTAGGTCAGTGTAGGGGTCAGTGTAGTGGACAGGTAAGTCAGCGTAGGGGCAGTGTAGTGGACAGGTAGGTCAGTGTAGGGGTCAATGTAGTGGACAGGTAAGTCAGCGTAGGGGCAGTGTAGTGGACAGGTAGGTCAGTGTAGGGGTCAATGTAGTGGGCAGGTAGGTCAGTGTAGTGGACAGGTAGGTCAGTGTAGGGGTCAGTGTAGTGGGCAGGTAGGTCAGTGTAGTGGGCAGGTAGGTCAGTGTAGGAATCAGGTAGGCACTTGGATCAAGGGACTTACCCAGCAAGAGCGCAGAGTGGCAAGTGCCACTGCATCTGGTGGCAGGAGACGGTGGCAAGTGACACGCTGCATCTGGTGGCAGGAGATGGTGGCAAGTGACAATCATCTGGTGGCAGGCTACGGTGGCAAGTGACACGCTGCATCTGGTAGCAGGTTATAGGGGCATGCTGCATCTTGTGGCAAGTGGCAATCTCAGGGTTCCCAATGATTCTGCATTATGGTGAGTTGACCTATTTCATTATATATTACAATGTAGTAATAGAAATAATATGATTTGATCACTCGCCCCTGAAATCCCGTCAACCCCGAGACTACATTCAACAAAGGGTTGTATAGTAGCAGTCTAGTCCCTGGTCAGACAGAGGGTATGTGAGCCCACTTTTGTTCTACCTGTACTTCAGGCATGGTCAGACCTGTTATGCCCAGCTTCTGCCTTTAACCCACCTGCCTCTTCTCTACTACCTACAACTTCCCCACAGAAACTTCCTCTGCCCGCTGTTCCCCCTTCCTTGCCATATCCCAGCCCTTCGCTTCAGTATGCCTCACCTCCTACCTACAGTCCTACAGACACCTACAGATCTCCAGCAGTTAAGCCAAAGAAGAAACGGAAGTTCTTCCCTACTCACACGATCCTGCCAGTAATCCAACCTGCTTCCACACCAAGGAACCTGCCTCAGTCCACCTTCATGCCAGCTGAACCTGATGACCCACCTAATCCTGCCAACTCTTTGCCTGCTATCCAGCTTGAAGTTCCTGTGCCCCAGTCTGATGTTCCTGTGCCCATGTTCCAGTGCGATGTTCCAAAACCTGCCGACCAGTATGATGTTCCTACTGTTCAACCTGTTGTGCCAGTGCCTGCTGTTCAGCCTGTTGTGCCAATGCCTGTGCCCGCTGTCCAGTCTGACATCCTGGTGCCCATGTTCCAGTCCAATGTTCCAGTGTCCATGTTCCAGTCTGACATTCCAGTGACTGCTGTCCAGTCTGATGCACCTGCTGTTCAGCCTGTTGTGCCTGTGCCTGCCATTCAGCCTGTTGTGCCAGTGTCAGCTGTTCAGCCTGTTGTGCCAACGCCTGTGTTCGCTGTCCGGTCTGACTTCCCAGTGCCTGCTGTCCAGTCTGACATCCCGGCGCCCATGTTCCAGCCTGATGATCCTGTGCCCCTGTTCTAGCCTGTGTCCCTGCTTGAAGTCTCGGTGTCCCCGCTTGAAGTCCCGGTGTCCCAACCTGAAGTCCCGGTGTCCCAGCCCGAAGTTCCGGTGTCCCAGCCTGAAGTCCCAGTATCCCAGCCTGAAGTCCCGGTATCCCAGCCTGAAGTCCCAGTGTCCCAGCCTGAAGATCCGGTGTCTCTGCCTGAAGTTTTGGTGCCCGTGTCCCAGTCTGCTGGACCGGCGCCAGTCAACCGGTTTGCTAAGCCAGTGTCCGTCATCCAGCTTGCCGGACCAGTGCCGGTGTCAAGCTTGCTGAACCGGGGCCCATTACCCAGTTCACTGGGCCAGGGCCCATTACCCAGCTTGCTGAGCCAGTGCCTGTTATCCAGCCTGCCCTTACAGTGCCTAATGTCCAGCCTGCCCTTAAGGTGCGCGCTTTCCAGTCTGATGTTCCGGGGGCCTGCCTTCCAGTCTGATGTCCCGGTCCCTGCCTTCCAGTCTGATGTTCCGGGGGCCTGCCTTCCAGTCTGATGTCCCGGGGGATGCCTTCCAGTCTGATGTCCCGGGGGCTGCCTTCCAGTCTGATGTCCCGATACCCTCCTTCCAGTCTGATGTCCCGGTGCCGGCCTTCCAGTCTGATGTCCTGGTGCCCGCCTTCCAGTCTGATGTCCCGGTGCCCGCCTTCCAGTCTGATGTCCCGGTGCCTGCCTTCCAGTCTGATGTCCCGGGGCCTGCCTTCCAGTCTGATGTCCCGGAGCCTGCCTTCCAGTCTGATGTCCCGGTCCCTGCCTTCCAGTCTGATGTCCCGGGGGCCTGCCTTCCAGTCTGATGTCCAGGTGCCCGCGTTCCAGTCTGATGTCCCGGTACCTGCCTTCCAGTCTGATGTCCCAGGGCCCTGCCTACCAGTCTGATGTCCCGGGCCCTGCCTACCAGTCTGATGTCCCGGGGCCTGCCTTCCAGTCTGATGTCCCAGTGCCTGCCTTCCAGTCTGATGTCCCAGTGCTTGCCTTCCAGTTTGATGTCCCGGTGCCTGCCTTCCAGTCTGATGTCCCAGCGCCCACTGTTTTGCTTGATGATGCGATGTCTGATCTGCTTAGTGATCCTGTATCTGGTATCCAGCCTGATGATACAGTTCCTGGTGATCCTGTTCCTGATACCCTGTCTGATGGTCCCATTCCTGATACCCTGCCTGGTGGTTCCTTTTCTGTTGCCCAGCTTGACAACCCTGAGCCTGCTGCACAGCTCGATGACCTGGAGCCTGCTGCCCAGCCCGAACACCTGGAGCCTGCTGCCCAGCCCTATAACCCATAGACTGCTGCCCAGCCCAATCACCCAGATCTGGCTGCCCAGCCTGATGACCCGGAGCCTGCTGCCCAGCTCAATAACCCAGAGCCCGCTGTCTGTCCTGATGTGCCCATTGCCCAGTTTGACGTACCCGTTGCCGAGTTTGATGTTCTTGATGCCCATCCTGAAGTGCCTGGTGCCCAGCCTGAAATGCCTGAGGCTGCGCCTGATGGCCAGCCTGAAATGCCTGATGCCCAGCCTGAAGTGCCTGTTGCCCAGCCTGACGTACCTCCATCAATTGTTCTGCTTGATGCCATAAACCAGTGATGGTGAACCTTGGCACCCCAGATGTTTTGGAACTACATTTCCCATGATGCATATGCACTCTGAAGTGTAGTTGAGCATCATGGGATATGTAGTTCCAAAACATCTGGAGTGCCAAGGCTCGCCATCACTACATAGACTATGGACAATTACAACTAGTAGTAAAGGAGCGTCCGGAGGCCGCTCCTTTAAGGTGGGGTACTGTCAGAAAAGGGTTTGCCCATTGGTAGCGCTGTTGGTCTCTTGGATCGCAGTACCAGTATCCATTAGCGGGTGTCTTCCAACACTCTGGATCTGTAGTGGAGGAATTCACCTATTGGTGGCACTGTTGGGTCCTTTGGCTGCAATATCGGTATCCACCAGTGGTTGTTTCCCAGCACTGTGGAGCAGACAGCACCTCCTGCATTCAGGTGTCACTTGAGGCTAATTACAGGCATTCATATAAATACCCAGCTGATCCGTGAACCTAATTCTGCAACCTGTAACCTGCGTACCTGATCCTCTGTTACCCTGTGCATTTGATCCTGTCCTTCCTGTTACCTTGTATCTCTGTCCTGTACCCTGATCCCTTTGCGCCTTCCCCCATCTGCTGATTCCCTGTGTATGACCCCGGCCTGCCCAACGTTTGTGATTCTGGAACTGCCCTTTTTTATCTGCTGATCTCCTGTGAATGACCCTGGCCTGGCTACATTTAAGATTGCGGTACTTCCCTTATATTGTATATAGTTATTGTTGTTTGTGGGTCACTGGTTGTTCACTGTTTATATTGGAGGTGTTTATATATTGTTATCACTTATCCTTAAATAAACTTAATTATTTGCTTACATGCGTTTTTGGTTCTCTCTGTGTAATCCACATAGTCTGGTCATACCAATTCATGACAGTATCTATACACAATTCTTAATTTGTTCTATATCAAAATATTATATTTCTTCTTTATGATAAATGCACATTGGGTCAGTGGATACTAAAATCATAGTTTTATCTGTGTCCTGGGATCTAATATAGGATTTGAATTACTTATAATCACATATATTTAAAATACTACATGCATACAGGGTTTAAATGTTTTCCTCAAGTCTTTGAAATAAACCGTGGACATGCTCACTGACTGTTTGGAGAAGGGTTCAGCTATACAAACAATTACTCCTTTTAGACATTTCTAGACAATATTCATTATAGACTTTCAGATATTTGGGACTGTTATTGTTCTGGTGTATCATTAACCTTGCATCTCAGTCATTGTCTGAGGGAAAGCTTGAGTCAACATTGGGTTTTTACTATGGGGACGATCTCACCCTTTGAAATATTGGGGTTATTTACCCAAGCTTTTCCTTTAATCAAAGGCTTTGCTACTTGGATCTGAAAACACAAATTTAACCATTGTCAGCTGGTTTCGTGTAAGATGGCACTATTGTTCAGGTTTACTCGGTTTCAACGTAAGTTTTGTCTCTTGTCTTTAGCTCTCGAAGGGCTTGTATAACTAAATCAGCCTTCTCTTTTGGGAGGGGGGAAGCTCTCCTGGAGTGATGACTCCTAAGATGAAAGCTACACAGTGGTGGCCCATCCATAGGGGGCGCAAGGGCACTGCCCCCCAGGCAGTTAAAAAAAAAAAATAGAAAAAAAGGTCCTTAAGTGCACTGTGTTTGAGCGCGGACACAGTGCACTATGGGAAGTGCCATGTCACGAGACTGCAGACGAGGCACTTCATTTGCATCCCGCCTTGCAGCACATTCCAACTTCCGCCTGGCGCCCGTAGTGTGTATCACTACGGTCGGGTGCTTTGATTGACATTTGCACCGCGCTAGGACATGGGCTGTGCTTTGCATCCGAGTTACGACATAACTTCCGGTATTCCCTGTGCCAGTGATAAACCGGAAGTGATGTCACATCTCCACGCGCACGGCACAAGCGGAGCACTCTGAACTGTTTGGAGAGGAGTGAGGTAAGTGCTCTCTCTGCTCCCCCTGCATCTACACACTTTCTCCTCCCTGCAAACTCTCCTCTCAGTCCAGCTCATCTGCTTTTCTCCACCACCGACAACTCCAGCTCACTACTCCTCTCCCTGCAATCAATGATTTATTTCCCCAGCTCTGATTCCAGCCCCCCCCCCCCCCCCCATGGTATCTCCATCCTAATACATATCTCCTCTTTCCTGTCATCAGTCATTCATCTCTCTCATCTGTCTGTCCATTCTATCTATCTCACCATCTCTCTCATTCTCCCCCTCACACCCAATATCTATCTACAGTATCTATCCATCCCACCCAGTGTCTGTCTGTCTATCTATCTATCTATCTATCTATCTATCTATCTATCTATCTATCTATCTATCTATCCATCCCAGTGGAGTAGCATGGGTTGTCAGTGCCCCGGGGCAAGGCCAGTAATTTGTGCCCCCTAACCTGTGGACTTTTAGTACTCCCTGAGTCCCTTACATTCCTACAATAGTACTGACCAGCCTGATTCCTATACTGACCTACCTGATTCCCACGCTGACCTACCTGACCACTACACCTCACCTACCTGCTTCCTGTACTGGCCACTAAACTGACCTACCTGTCCACTACCCTGGCCACTACACTGACCACTACACTGTGCACTACACTTCACTGACTCCTCCACTACACTGTCCACTATACTGCACTGACCCCACTGACCACTACACTGCACTGACCACTACACTACACTGACCATTACACTGTATACACCACACTGACCACTATACTACACTGTCTATTGCACTGACTACTACACCGTCCACTGCACAGACCACTACACTGACCACTACACTACACTCACCACTACACTACACTGACCACCACACTGCACTGACCACCACACTGCACTGACCACTACACTGTACTGACCACCACACTACACTGACCACCACACTGCACTGACCACTACACTACACTGACCGCTACACTGCACTGTCCACCACACTACAGTGACCACTACACTACACTGCACTGTCCACTTCACTGCACTGACTACTACACTACACTAACCACTGCACTCTCCACTACACTGACCATTATACTACACTGTCCACTACACTACACTGCACTGCACTCTACACTACACTTATACTAACACAGGACATTTTTTTTATTTATACTGACTTTAACTGCTTGTCTTAACCTCTGTGGCTGGCTGCTCCCTCTCTCCCCAGACTGTATCCACCCCCTCAGCTGCAGCTTGTAGCTTCTATCAATCCGGAGGAGAGGAGGAAGCCTGGAGGAGGTGAAGGCAGCAGCAGCGTTTACAATGAGGTGGAGGCGGAGGTGGCACTCCAGTCACGAGCAACCACGATCGCGGATAGGCCAGCCCGGCCACGATCATAAATTGGCTAGCCCGGCCTCCATTGCAGATTGGCCAGCCCTGCCGCCATCGCGAATTGGCCAGCCGGGCCACCATCACGAATTGGCCAGCCCGGCCGCCATCACGAATTGGCCAGGACGGCCGCCATCACGAATTGGCCAGCCCGGCCGCCATCACGAATTGGCCAGCCCGGCCGCCATCACGAATTGGCCAGCCCGACCGCCATCACGAATTGGCCAGCCCTGCTACTATCACAGATTGGCCAGTCCCGCCGCACATGACCCCATTCACCGAATCACAGGGTGCTTAGGGACACAGGAAGTAAACATAAGGGGGACAGAGCCGGCAGTAACACACACTGCCTGGCGGGGGATTTCGCCCCCCTAAACGTTGAGCCCGGGGCCATGGCCCCCTCCACACCCCCCCACGCTAGGACACTGATCTATATCACCCAACATAGGTATCGTTAAGGTGTAGCTATTGGGGCTAAAGATCTGAATGTGGGATCAATAGCCCTGAGTGTCTAAGTGGGTCCTCCAGCAGTGTGTAGACTCTTTAGAAACAAGAACAGACAGCAGCGGCGGTAGCCGCATTTTACCTGTTATCTGGCCATAGTGGCGCCGCCCACTGGACTGACTGACTGTTATCGGCGGAGGATATGCCGCCCGCTCACCCTGAGCAGGCCTGTACTGGCCATCGGGACTACCGGGAGATTCCCGGTGGGCCGATTGGCTCAGTGGGCCGCTGGGCCGGTTGTCAGGTTGATCCATAGTGTGTGTGTTTTTTCTTTTAACACCGGCGGCCACAGTCGTGGCCGCGGCTCCGCTACAGCACCTGGGCTGGCCCACCACACAAGTTCCACCCCCTCATGACGCTGCCACTCACTAACCTTACTGGCAGCCTCCTTGTCCCAGCGTCGTGACGTCACACGCGGCCGGAGAGCGGAGGCGGCCCGGTGATATGGGAGGAGTCAGAGTGTAGCAGCTGCTGCCCAAGCTTAGCTGCCTAGCCTGGGACTGGAGAGAAAGCGCCGCCGAGGAGGAACCAGAACCATGCTCCAGATCTCCACTCCAGACAGCAGCACAGACAGGGTCAGGGTCCAGGGACAAAAGTCCATCACCTCACCAGTATCATTCAAGTAAGTAAGATAATCAAATACTATACTGGATGCAGGCTGCATGGCATGTCTGTGATATCTGTAATATGCAGCATGGTGGGGGGAGGGGGTAGGGGTAAATGTACCGCCACTATCCACGGTAATTGATTAACCACTTACAGACCGGACCATTTTGCTGGTCAAAAACCAGACCACTTTTTGCGATTCGGCACTGCGTCGCTTTAACTGACAATTGCGCGGTCGTGCGACGTGGCTCCCAAACAAAATTGACGTCCTTTTTTTCCCACAAATAGAGCTTTCTTTTGGTGGTATTTGATCACCTCTGGGGTTTTTATTTTTTGCGCTATAAACAAAAATAGAGCGACAATTTTGAAAAAAACGCATAATTTTTTACTTTATGTTATAATAAATACCCCCCAAAAATATATAAAAAAAACATTTTTCCCCTCAGTTTAGGCCGATACGTATTCTTCTACATATTTTTGGTAAAAAAAATCGCAATAAGCGATTATTGATTGGTTTGCGCAAAAGTTATAGCGTTTACAAAATAGGGGATCGTTTTTATGGCATTTTTATTAATATTTTTTTTTTTTTACTAGTAATGGCGGCGATCAGCGATTTTTATTGTGACTGCGACATTATGGCGGACACATCGGACATTTTTGACACATTTTTGAGACCACTGTCATTTATACCGCAATCACTGCTATATAAATGCAGTGATTCCTGTGTAAATGACACTGGCAGTGAAGGGGTTAACCAGTGGGTGGCAGTGTAGGGGTTAAGTGTTCCTAGGGGTGTGTTACTAACTGTTGGGGGCTGGGCTTTAATTTAGTGAACACTGATCTCTGCTCCAATCACATGGAGCAGAGATCAGCGTCACTAGTTGCTAGGCAGAATGGAGAAATGCTGTTTACAACGGAATTTCTTCATTCGGCCGCTCCGAGACGATCGCAGGTATGCCCGCGGCGATCGAGTCCGCGGGTCCCGTGACTGGACTCACGGGGGTCCCGACCAGCGCGGGAGCGCGCCGGCGGCGGCGCGCTCCAGATGGCAGGGCAGCAAATTTAAAGGGACGTACAGGTACGCCCATTTGCCTGCCCGTGCCATTCTGCCGACGTACATCGGCGTGCGCTGGTCGGCAACTGGTTAATAATTTATTGTCACGGTCCACGGTAATTGATGATTTATTGTCACTGTCCACGGTAATTGATTGATAATTTATTGTCACTGGTCATGGTAATTGATTGATAATTTATTGTCACTGTCCACGGTAATTGATAATTTAATGTCACTGGTCACGGTAATTGATAATTTATTGTCACTGTCCATGATAATTGATTAATAATTTACTGCCACTGGTCGCGGTAATTGATGAATAATTTATTGTCACTGTCCACTGTAATTGATTGCTAAATTAATGTCACTGGTCATGATAATTGATTGATAAATTAATGTCACTGGTCACGATAACTGATTAATAATTTATTGTCACTGGTCACAGTAATTGATTAATAATTTATTGTCACTGTCCACGGTAATTGATTAATAATTTATTTTTTTGTGCAATTGCGTATAGTTTATATACTGTTTTTGTGTGTGTTTGCAAAATTAAAGTGGGCTGGTCTGGATGAAGTCCAGGGCCAAATTTTTGTCCCAGTCCAGCCCTGACCCTGAGGAAAGGAGAACGCTGGTGCTGTGACGCCCCCTTCTCCTTACAGAGTCATGCTGTATTAAGCAGCCAGCCCAGCAGCAGGAGAATAGAATGACGGATGGCAGTGGGACAGGAGACAAGAATAAAGAAAAAAAAGGCCCCTCTCTCTCTCTCTCTCTCTCTCTCTCTCTCTCTCTCTCTCTCTCCTTCTCATTTGAAGGGGGAACAGTGGGATGCATGTGACGGGGCACAGTGGCTTCATTTGATGGGACACGTGGCTTCATTTGATGGGACACGGTGGCTTCATTTGATGGGGCACGGTGGCTTCATTTGATGGGGCACAGTGGGATGCATTTGACGGGGCACGTTGGCTTCATTTGATGGGCCATTTATTTTTATTTTTTCTATGGAGCCTGCAGAGAATTGAACCCAGTTGTATATTCCCTGGGTGGGGAAATACAACCATGTTTTACATTGTACGTCCCTATACACCATGTGCCCTATAAAAGGGATGGGCATTATAAATGTCATAAATTTTAATATAAATAAATGTCATAAATATTTATTGTTTATATGCGGTGTAATAGTCAGGTAAGTCAGCGTGTGTCAGGTAGGTCAGTGTAATGGTCAGCCTGTGTCAGGTAGGTCAGTGTAGGTCAGGTATGTCAGTTTTTAGTGGTCAGCATTGATGGGCACTGGTAAGCCATGCAGCAACCAGCAAGTGAGCCTACCCCTCCCCTCCCGCCGCACAACACCCTAAGGTGCTGGGCTTGAACTTCGGGCTGAAGACACTGGTCTTTTTTCCACCTATCAATGCCCTTGCCACCCAGTATCTATCTATCTATCTATCTATCTATCTATCTATCTATCCAGTGGCGTAACTAGAACCTTCAGGGCCACGTCCCTCCGAGGGCGTGAACAGTGTGGCTCCTTGTAAGTTCCTCGGGGTGTGCTTTCTTCCTTCCTGGGTAGACGGGGCGAGCATCGGAGATCTTTCAGGTTCCCCAAATGGCTCTTAGAATCCTGGGTGATAGGAATACTTATTCCACTTCTGAGCGGTAAATATACCATCATTGGTTCACCCAATGTTATCTACACTGACATGTTTTAACTCTGAACTCATGTATATTCTTCCAGATCCACCTGTCCCCCTGAAGAGACCATATGTTGGTCGAAACGCGTCGGGGCTCTACTACTCTATAATACTATAACAATGTGTAACTATACATGTTTGTTTTTATTGGATTGTGGAATATGTAACATATAATCTCTGAACCAGATGATACATTGTACTGTATTGAATTACATTATGACACTGGACATTTTTTGAATAAATCAATTTCTTTTTATACAATCATGACAAAGATATTTGACTTTGCTATTCCGCTGCTAAAAAGCCCCATCGGGGAAATCTTTTTGTGTTTGGTATAACTTTTAGGGGTGTGCAGCGCTTCCCATTTTCCCTCTAGGTGTCTTCCCTTTCTGTTTTTGGTATTCCAATTTTGGGTGGTTAAACACCCGTTCCCCATTATGACACCTTGTGAGAGAAGACAAGGGCTATGTGTCTCTCCGCCACCACCCGACCTCCGCATTTTCCAATTTTCAACAATAAATTATACAAAGGGGGATTGGATTGAGATCCAGTCTTTTCCCTCTCCATGTATCAGGATGTATCCACTATGGATCCCTGCATGGGATGATGCCCGAATATCTTAAATGATTTCGGTGGATATATTGTAATTGGAATTTTTCATGCGGATAACCAGGGTGGTATGGCAGTAGACAGCTCTTGTGCAACAGTCAAATATAAATAGTCCTTATTGGATATTTTATGTTTTTACCATCTTACATATGCAATGGTTAGATGTCCAATTATTACGATTTAGGTTTTTATGCTATCTGGTTTGGGGCCACTGGGAGTCATGATTGACCTCTGATGGTTCGCCCCCGGATTCTTAGGGGTGGGGTCCGGCCCCCCCGGGGACTTCCCGGCAAGGTAGGGCGGCCTGTGGGCTTGTCCACATGTCCGCCATTTTGTGCTATAACCGGCGGTTGGGAGTCAATCCGGCCGCCGGGTTGAGCCTATCCTTGCCGGCGGCGTCCCGGTTTTGTCTCCTGACTGGCTTTGGCGAAGTGCACATGCGTGTGTGGCGTGCGTGCTGAGCCATGACGTCACGCGTTTTGCGGAGGAGATGACGACAGAGGTCGGGGCTTTGCAGCCTTCCGGAACGCCGAGGGAGCCACACGTGGGCGGCTCACCCAGCGGCCCTCATGCCATATTTCTCGGGGGGAGGAGGGGGTACAGGCGCCTGCGCAGCATGACCCTATTTGCCAATTATGTATAAAAAACTGGACGTCTTCCAGCAATCCAGAAATACATGTTTGCCTGGATGGAGGGTATTGCACTTATTACTCTCTGGCATCTGAGTCCCTATCCTTCCTGCGTAATAGCAGGTTGGTTCTAACAACAAACAATCGTTACATTCTAATATTTTAAAAGCTCTTATGAACTTTCACTCCGCATAAGGTAAATTTTATTGTTATTATGATGGCACTTCACATCACCACACACACACTTTTACAATGGCGTTTTAGCATTCATTGCCTTTTTATTGATTTTTAGTTTTTACTCACGGCATGCAAGTTTTGTTGTTTTGTTTTTTGTTTTGTTTTGTTTCATTCTAATCATAGCACTCGTTGATGGTGCTCATTCACTCATACACATACATTTTTGCCACTCATACCTCACCATGCACTTTCACTGCCATGATTATTATTTGCATATTTTTTTACATTTATATCTTTTACATTATATTTTCTAATATTGATCAAATTACTATGTTTATGGGACATACATAATACAGTGCCAAATTATTAATTAATAACCCCCGTTTTGTATTGTCAGTCTTTTTATTTATTTATGTACTTATATACGCTTAGAATCATTTATAATATAATGATACTCTGGTGAAACCGCTATGAGTTCACTAACTTTATATAATTACTTAATTGATTACTATTGGGTATTGATTGCAGGCGCAGGTCCCTCCGTCCCTCCGTGGGCGTGAACAGTGTGGCTCCTTGTAAGTTCCTCGGGGTGTGCTTTCTTCCTTCCTGGGTAGACGGGGCGAGCATCGGAGATCTTTCGGGTTCCCTAAATGGCTCTTAGAATCCTGGGTGATAGGAATACTTATTCCACTTCTGAGCGGTAAATATACCATCATTGGTTCACCCAATGTTATCTACACTGACATGTTTTAACTCTGAACTCATGTATATTCTTCCAGATCCACCTGTCCCCCTGAAGAGACCATATGTTGGTCGAAACGCGTCGGGGCTCTACTACTCTATAATACTATAACAATGTGTAACTATACATGTTTGTTTTTATTGGATTGTGGAATATGTAACATATAATCTCTGAACCAGATGATACATTGTACTGTATTGAATTACATTATGACACTGGACATTTTTTGAATAAATCAATTTCTTTTTATACAATCATGACAAAGATATTTGACTTTGCTATTCCGCTGCTAAAAAGCCCCATCGGGGAAATCTTTTTGTGTCAGGGCCATGAAGGGCCCCCCCTGAACCCCAGCCAGGGCCCTTCCCTCCGAGTCCGGCGGTGGAACTCCAGGGTGTGGTCACCGGTATGACCTTTGTGAGCCCTGTAGTTCCACCACTGGTATCAGTATTTTTTTTTTATTCGTTTTTTTAATTTTTAGGTGCCCCATTGGGGGACTGTCCCTAGGCAGGATGGGGTCCCCATCCCCAGAAGAGATGAGGTCCTTTTCTCCAGGGCAGAAGAAGTTACTGCCCCCACGTGAGAAGGGGTCCCTGTCCCCAGGGGGAGATGGAGGAGGTATGTAATGGTGTGTGGGGGATGGGGTCCTCTCACTCACCATGACCAAGCTGTAGGCCACGCACTCATCCATGTTGGCCTGGGCTCCATCCAGTGCGCTGGACGGGCGATCAGCATATCTCCCAGAAAGACCTTTCATCATCTGTGTATGACGGGGGAGGAGGGGGACTGGCAGACAAGCCTGCAGTGTCCCCCGGGGGGCTCTCATAGGGCTGCACTGCATCTGTGTGCTTAAAGTTTGTTTACCCGGGAGAAGTATGCAGTGCAGTGTGGGCCAGACTCAGGGGGGGCGGGACTCTGGCTGGGGAGAACAAACATCGGACTGAGCGGCAATGCATGGAGCAGAAGAGGGGTACTCTGAGGAGCCAGTGCGATAGACGAGCATGGAGCTCTGCTAGTCACCCTCCACCTCAAGCCACCCGTGTGCATGGTGCACTGGTACCCCTAGCTGCCTATGCTGCTGCCAGCCATATGTAGAGGGGGCTGCATGGGCCCCCTGCAGCACAGGGCCCAGTTGCGGTTGCAACTGCTGCACCTCCTATAGTTACGCCCCTGTATCTATCTATCTATCTATCTAGAAGAGGATGTGTTATGTCTCAAATGTAATTACAAGTTGTGCAGGAGGAAACCAGTTATGCAAGAGGAAGCAAGTTTTGGGCAGGAGGTGAAGAGAACTAAGACCATTACTTTTACACAGTCAAAAGTGATGTTTCTGTCCCGGTGACGGATGAAGAACTCTTATGCCGCGTACACACAATCGGACCATAGTGCGGACTTAGCCCGGTGGAGAAGCCGCTGGACTTTGCAGTGGAGGTCCGCCGGACTTTCCTGAGTGGACCTGCCCACACACGACTGGACTTTTCCTGCAGACTAGGTCCGGCGGACGATCTACGACTTTTGAAATGAACGGACTTGCCCACACACGGAGTAAAGTCCGTTCATTTTGATCGTGGCTCCAGGTAGACGGGACTAGCGCAGGAAGTCAATGTTACCGCCTCCATCGGCGAGATTGACACCTCGCACCCTATACGTAGCACAATCATAAATCCTGCACCCTATATATGTAGCTCAATCCTGAGTCCTGCACCCTATATGTAGCACAATACTGAGTCCTGCACCCTATAGATAGATAGACACTGGGTGGGAGGGGGAGAATTAGAGAGATGGTAAGATAGATAGATAGATAGTGTAGCCATGGTGTTAGCACTACTGACAAACAATCCCTCAATTCACCCCACTGCCAGACTTTATGCATCCTTTCCAGAGACAATGAACAGTCTTTTGCAAGCTTTGCTTTTGTTGTTTTATTGGGGGGTACAACTTGGATAGGGATTGGGATATAGGATGCTCATAGAATTAATCATTGCCATCATTTTTACATATTTCAGTATACTTTGATCATAGTTAGAGCCTGAAGATTGAAGGTGTGCACTTGACTAAGTAGAAATTTTCTCTTGCAGCTCCCTGCAGACTCTTACTCCCTCTGCATCTCCATGCAGACTATTGCTCCCTGCATTTCCATGCAGACAACTGTTCCTAATGCCACATACACATGATCGGATTATCTGGTGGACTTGGTCCGGCAGACAATCTGCCCGTGTGTGGGCTCCGGCTGACTTTTTCCTCCCAAAAGTTCGGCGGACTTAGAAAGAAATTTTTACTCAATTTTGACTCAAAATTGTCAACCGGACTCGGCAGTCCGGCGGACAATCCGGATTGTGATACGTACAGGGTGCAGGACTCAGGATTGTGATACGTACAGGGTGCAGGACTCAGGATTGTGCTACGTACAGGGTGCAGGACTCAGGATTGTGCCGTGTACAGGGTGCAGGAATCAGGATTGTGATACGTACAGGGTGCAGGACTCAGGATTGTGCTACGTATAGGGTGCAGGACTCAGGATTGTGCCGTGTACTGGGTGCAGGACTCAGGATTGTGCTACGTATAGGGTGCAGGACTCAGGATTGTGCCGTGTACAGGGTGCAGGACTCAGGATTGTGCCGTGTACAGGGTGCAGGACTCAGGATTGTGCTACGTATAGGGTGCAGGACTCAGGATTGTGCCGTGTACAGGGTGCAGGACTCAGGATTGTGCCGTGTACAGGGTGCAGGACTCAGGATTGTGCTACGTATAGGGTGCAGGACTCAGGATCGTGCTACGTACAGGGTGCAGGACTCAGGATTGTGCTACGTACAGGGTGCAGGACTCAGGATTGTGCTACTTACAGGGTGCAGGACTCAGGATTGTGCTACGTACAGGGTGCAGGACTCAGGATTGTGCCGTGTACAGGGTGCAGGACTCAGGATTGTGCTACGTACAGGGTGCAGGACTCAGGATTGTGCTACGTACAGGGTGCAGGACTCAGGATTGTGCTACGTACAGGGTGTAGGACTCAGTATTGTGCTACGTATAGGGTGCAGGACTCAGGATTGTGCTACGTATAGGGTGCAGGACTCAGTATTGTGCTACGTATAGGGTGCATGACTCAGGATTGTGCCGTGTACAGGGTGCAGGACTCAGGATTGTGCTACGTATAGGGTGGAGGACTCAGGATTGTGCCGTGTACAGGGTGCAGGACTCAGGATTGTGCTACGTACAGGGTGCAGGACTCAGGATTGTGCTACGTATAGGGTGCAGGACTCAGGATTGTGCCGTGTACAGGGTGCAGGACTCAGGATTGTGCTACGTACAGGGTGCAGGACTCAAGATTGTGCAACGTATAGGGGGCAGGGTACAGAAGTGCGCTGTATACAGGGCACAAGGTTCAGGACGGCACTACGTACAGGGCGCAGAGTTTAAAAGCTCACTGTGTACAGGGTGCAAGGCTCAAGAGTGTAAAAAAGTTAAGTACTCCATGCTACACAGAACAGAAGAGAGGCTGCTGCCAAGGAGCAGCTACAACTTACAGAAGGTGTGCAGTCTGGACTTTAGAAGGAGCTGCCGCTGGGACAGTAGATCTGTCATACACCGCCCGCCAGTGGATGTCTTTCCTGATCTCTTCCAATTGGACGATGCTGCTGCTGGTCAGTCCCGCGATCGCTTTAGTTGGTCAGGAGAGATGGGGTGGGCGGTGTCTGCAGCGCTGCTCGTCTGAGGCATCGTGACCCGGAGCTCAGATTTGTTCCAGATAGCTAGGTGTGCAGTGTGGCTCAGCCCCGCACACACTGCACAGAGATGAATGATGCACCCCGGTTGTCACCCTGGTGCCGGCCGCACCTCCCTGCCCCCCTATAGCGATGCCACTGCCCATCAGTGCCATCTATACCTGCCGCCTATCAGTGCCCACCAGTGCCACCTATCAGTGCTTATCAGTGCGGCATATTAGTGCCTCCTCATCAGTGCCACCCAATCAGTGCCCATAAGTGCCACCTCATCAGTGCAGCCTATTAGTGCCCATCTGTGCCGCCTCATCAGTGCCCATCAGTCCAGCCTATCAGTGTCCATCTGTGCCGCCTCATTAGCGCACATCAGTGAAGGAGAAAAATTACTTTATTAAAGGGGAGCGGAAGAAGTGGGATTTCCTTTGATGGAAGACCCCCCCCCCCTCCGCAGGTCGCCCTGGTGCCCGGAGGCGTTGCTATGCGTTTTTTTTGCGATCCTCAATGCTGCTCAACTGGTTCGTGGATTCGGATGTGAGTTCGACGCACAACCCTCAGCCATAATTAAAAATACTCCTATTTATTTTTTCAAAAATCCTTTTTTATTTATTTATATTTTTCTTTTTTTCCCCTTTTTTTAGAACTATTCCATGATTTATGCTCCTGATGAGTGTCTACAATCCTGTGAAACGCGTAGAGCCTTTAATGAAAACTTTTTTGCCTCAGTCATGGAATATCAAGATTTTATATGATCCTACCCATATCCAGAATTATTTATTAGGGCAATTTTTTATTATCCTATCCATTTTTTGAAGGTCACCTTTGCCATTCTTGGCTCAACTATAATATGCACTGTACCGTATTTTTCGGACTATAAGATGCACTTTTTTCCCCCAGAAATATGGGGGGAAATGTGCCTGCGTCTTATGGTGCGAATATACGCTTGGCACCGCCCCCTGCCACGCTCCGAAAGGCTCCGCGGTCTTAGGAAAGGCCACGGCTTAGGCCTACCTCCGGAGCATTGGCCATCTTGGTGCACCTGCCATTTGCAATGTGATCGCTCCATCAAATAACGGAGCGATCACTTGTAAACAAACCGGCGTCATGATGACGCCGGTTCCTCTCTCCCCTCTCTGTACAGATCTGTACAGTGGAGCGGAGAGATCGGATGGCAGCAGCCAAGTGCAGTCACAGCCATCCCTCCATACCCTGCCAATACTCTGCCAATACCCTGCCAATACTCTGCCAATACTCTGTAATACCCTGCCAATACTCTGCCAATACCCTGCCAATACTCTGCAAAACCCTGCCAATACTCTGCCAATACCCTGCCAATACTCTGCCATACCCTGCCAATACTCTGCCGTACTCTGCCATACCCTGCCAATACTCTGCCATACCCTGCCAATACTCTGCAATACCCTGCCAATACTCTGCCATACCCTGCCAATACTCTACAATAACCTGCCAATACTCTGCAATACCCTGCCAACACTCTGCAATACCCTGCCAATACTCTGTCATACCCTGCCAACACTCTGCAATACCCTGCCAATACTCTGCCATACCCTGCCAATACTCTGCCATACCCTGCCAATACTCTGCCATACCCTGCCAATACCCTGCCAATACTCTGCAATACCCAGCCAATACTCTGCCATACCCTGCCAATACTCTGCCATACCCTGCCAATACTCTGCCATACCCTGCCAATACCCTGCCAATACTCTGCAATACCCTGCCAATACTCTGCCATACCCTGCCAATACTCTGCCATACCCTGCCAATACTCTGCCATACCCTGCCAATACTCTGCAATACCCTGCCAATACTCTGCAATACCCTGCCAATACTCTGCCATACCCTGCCAATACTCTGCCATACCCTGCCAATACTCTGCAATACCCTGCCAATACTCTGCCATACTCTGCAATACCCTGCCAATACTCTGCCATACCCTGCCAATACTATGTAATACCATGTAATACTCTGCAATACCCTGCCAATACTCTGCAATACTCTGCCATACCCTGCCAATACTCTGTGAACTTGTAGGTAAAATACAAATAAAACCACCAGGAGTGGTTATAGTAAATAAAAAGGCATATATGTAGGTAAATAGATGATGGCTAATAATATATCAAAAAAGAAGAAAAAAAATATATAATAATCATATGGCACCAAAATTTAGTGATTTAGCATACACATCACTACATAAAAATAATTCATAACCATTAATGGTATTATAATAGAAAGTACACCAGTGAGTGGAGTATAAACAAATAATAAATTAATATTGAAATAAAAAAAAAAAAACACAGTAAGTATAATGGCAAAGTGCAATAGTGCTAAGGGCTATATTCGAGGAAAAAAAAAAAAAAAATTACCGCTTACGGGAATTACCGCTACCGGAAGTGACGTTGGTTGAGCTCGCTGCTCGTTTTTCATACTGCCTTCTATCACCCTATGTTTGTGAGTACCTGAAATATATATTTTTTCAATAAATACTGCACTTTTTTAAAATACTACACTATGGGGCATCCTTCCTTTATGTTTTAATCCTATATACTCGGCATGAGACTACCTACGGCAAACATCCCAAACTCGGCATGAGACTACCTACGGCAAACATCCCAAACTCGGCATGAGACTACCTACGGCAAACATCCCAAACTCGGCATGAGACTGCCTACTGCAAACATCCCAAACTCGGCATGAGACTACCTACGGCAAACATCCCAAGTATCCTTTAAAGAGGCCACGTACCATATAGTGAGTAGGAGAGGGATGCCAAACAGGAATTGCCATATTAGGATCCATAAAGGGAAAGACCTCCAGGAATACCTAAAGACACACTTAATATATGCTGTAACCTTACAGCAGTAAGGTAAGGAGACACCCATAAATTGACCATCTGGGATCACACTGAACTTCGTGGGATCACCTTTATCATCACCTATTATATTGAAGATCATCTAGCACGATATTTACACCTATATTTTATTTTATGCAATTTTTTGAAGTTCACCCATGCTCTATGCGACTTAAGTCGCTACACAACGTATTTGCACTTTATGCGATTTTGCATAGCTAGGACTTTATTCCACTATATGCATTTGTAATTTTGTATAGACACTTGATATAAATATTTTTCATGAACCTAGACCACCGCTTTAACTCTAAAAAGGTTTTTTTTTTTTTTTTTTTTTTACGGGGCCAGCTGCACAGATGAAGGATCTGCTAGAGGGTCTGCGGGCTTTAATGGGGAGATTCAAGGGGGGACAGGAACAGCCGAGCCAGGTCGCCCCGTGGACGGCTCCAGTTATCGGGGTTCCCAGGGGGGTTTCAAGGGGTACAGGGGGAGTGGCAGTCGGAGGAGGGGGTGGCTGCAGAAAAAGTGGCAGACAAAGGGGCCAAGGAGGCGACAGCGAGGAGAGACATGGTCAGGATTGCTGACACAGCGTGGTGTGAGGTCTACGTGTGCTTCGAGGGCCCGCTGGGAGCGCACCTGAAACAGGAGGTGCGTGAGAAGATAGGCAAGGGTGAGTATGTAGAGATCTTCTCGCTGCTCCCGTTGTAGAAATTTAACTTGGATAAGGTGAAACCCGATGACTCCAAGAAGGAAGATGAAGAAAAAAGGCGGTATCGGTTGATACCGCTCACTTTTGCGAATTGGCTGCAGGCTTTCGCCATTCTGGCACGCGTCATAGGCGAGAAGAACCCCGAGCACTGCTCGGCGTTATTCTGTTATAGGGAGGCCCCTAGAGTGTATGGGGGAATGGCCTGGCTCCGTTATGATGAGCCTATTTTGAGGCGTTTAGCTCCTTTTTGGAATGGGTGGTTAGGGATTTTTTTACGGCCTGGAGTCGGTTATCCACTATCTGGACAACTTTCTGTGCGTGGGCCCACCTGCCTCTGCTGTGTGTGCGATTCTTCTGTCCACATTGCAGCACATCGCAGGCAGGTTCGGGGTGCCCCAGGCAGAGGATAAAACGGAGGGCCCGACATCGGAGCTGAGTTGTTTGGGGATAGCGATTGACTCGGGGTCTATGGAATGCCGGTTGCCTAGGAACAAGCTGGAGGACTTACAGAAGAAGATTAGGGAGATCCATGGGTGGCAAAAGGTGCAAATGAGGACTTTGCAGTCGCTGCTGGGCAAGCTGAACTTTGCTTGCAGGATTATCCACATGGGGAGGGTTTTGGCAGCCATGGCGGGGGTTAAAGTCCCTACTAATTTTTTCCGGCTGAGGCAGGAACACAGGGAGGACTTCCGGGTTTGGCATGAGTTCTTGGCCTCTTATAACGGCAGGGCCATGTGGATGTCTGGCCCGGTGAGCAATTTTGACGTAGACTTAGTCACGGATTCAGCGGGCTCAACGGGCTACGGAGTGTTCTTTCAGGGCAGATGGAGTGTGGAAGCTTTGCCGCAGTCCTGGGGGAAGGCTGGTTTTCTGGGAAACTTGGTGTTGCTTGAACTTTTCTTGGAGGTGCTGGCCTTGGAATTATGGGGGGAAGAGTGCAGAAACCTGAAGTTGCGCATAAATTGCAACAACATGGGTGTCGTGCAGGTTGTCAACCGTATGTCAGCTTCCTCACCTCCGGTCATACGGTTGCTGCGGCAGTTGGTGTTTAGGTGCTTGCAGTTAAATGTTTTTATTTATGCCGTTCACATCCCGGGGGTGGAAAACTCACTGACTGACTCACTGTCTCGTTTTCAATGGGACAAGTTCAGGGAGCTGGCACCGGGCGCGGAGGTGAAGGGGGTTCCTTGCCCAGACTGGATTTGGGAGCTGCCATTGGAATCGCCGCGGGATGGATCCGGCAGTCATTGAGTGCGTCCACTTGGTCGGCATACTTGAAGGTATGGACGGGGTGGTCGGGGCTGGTTCGAGAAGCAGGTGTAAGTGATCGGGGATCCGATCTGCGTTTGCTGGTACTGAATTTTGTGACCAGGAATATGGAAAGGGGGCTGTCTGGCACGTCAATTGATCGAAAACTGGCTTGGGTTTTCTATTTAAATTACTGGGGGTGGAGGATTGGACAAAGGACTTTTGGGTGCGTCAAGCTCTGAAAGGGTATCGGAAGTAGCATAGGAAGAGGGACGTGAGGCGGCCAGTCACATTCGCAAATCTGAAGGCGATGTGTGAACGGTTGAGTTTGTAAATCTTGATACAAGGCACGGCTATTCACAGCAGCGTTTTCGTTGGCGTTTTATGGGGCTTTTAGGATCGGAGAGTTGCTGAGCCCGTCCAAAAGCTCGGCTGGGGGGTTGTTGGATCAGGATGTGCAGTTGGAAGCAGGGTGGGTCTCCGGTTGCGGAGGTTGAAGACGGATCAACAGGGTAAGGGGACGGTAGTGTCACTGTTTGCGTTGCCTGGATCCAGGGTGTGCCCTGTTGCGGCAGTACAGGAGTTTAGGAAGGTAAGGAAGGTAAGCCAGGGAGGGGCAGAACATTTCCTGTGGCATGAGGACGGGTCTTTCCTGTCCAAATTTCAGTTTGTGTCGGTATTTGGGAAGTGTTTACGGGAGGTGTGGTTGGACAGCAAGGAATATGCGTCACACTCCTTCCGCATTGGGGTAGCCATGAAGGCTGCCAGGTGTGGGTTGGATGAGGCAGCGGACCGTAGAATCGGGCGATGGGAATCTCGCAGATTCCGTACATATATTAGGCCACAGTTGGCAGTGGAGTGATCTATGTTTATATATATATATATATATATATATATATATAAAAAAAACAGTATTGGATCATAGGGCACTCCTATGTTTTTTGGGGGGCCAGGAGAGGACACGAGAGACCGGATGGCAGGCAACTGGGTATTTCTAGGAGGGAAGCCTGTTTACGGTGGTTGGGGATCCCTGGGATGAAGTGGGAGAGAGTGATGGGGGAGGTGGAGAGGTACGCGAGAATGGACAGGCCCCCGGACATTGTAGTGATTCATGCGGGTGGGAACGATCTCGGAGTCCGAGAGGTCAGTGACCTGATCGGGAACATAAAACCTGATTTTATGAGATTGCGGTTCCAGTTCCTGGGTACTCTTCTACTCTGGTCGGATATTGTAGCCAGGACAGTGTGGAGATGGGCTAGGTCCATAGAGAGCATTAATAAGACTCGTATTAGGGTCAACAAGGTAGTGGGGAGGTTTGTTGTGCAGAATGGGGGGATCGTCATTCGGCACAGAGAGTTGGAAAGTAACGTGGGGCTATATTTGGGGAGAGATGGGGTTCATCTCTCTGATGTAGGGACCGACCTGTGGTCCATGGGGCTGCAGGACGGCATTCAGGGTTGAGGGAATCACCCTTTCGGGCTGTAGCGGTGTTTTTCTGTTGGTCTTTGATAGTTGGCGGTAAATCAGAGGTGATCTGAAAGAGGTGGGGGGCTCATCGCTAGTATGGGCCCCTCCGGTGTTTTCCAGAGCGGTGGATGGAATACTGGTATGGTTTCACTGCCGGAAGTTGTCTCCGAGCGGTCACAGCTGGAGGCCTGGGCAAGTTAAAACGGGTACCGCAGTGAGTTGGTTGTTGGTAAAAGTTATGGGTCACCGTCAGAGATCACCAGACTGGGCATGTTATTATTTGTTATATTTTACTGGTTGTGTATATATATATATATATATATATATATATAGCGATACCCTCACTTAAGAGGGCCGCAAGTTTGGTTTGGGTCCTGAGCACAGCTCCGCCAACCCCCCGGCAATCTGCACTACCCACTCTGGCACAGTTAGTATCTGGCAATACACATTAAATCACTTATACTCTAAATATGTGTGTGTGCGTGCGTGGGTAACTCAAGCTCATAGACAATCTTTGAAAGTATATAACTGACTTTACTTATTGTTTTTATAAAAGGAATAACATGAATCAAACATTTGGATTGCAACACATAATCAGGTCCCTGCAGTAACCAGTAATAAAGATAAACAGAGTAATCAGCATAATAAAGTATTGCTATGCAACTCTAGCGCTGCCCTTTTTCAGCTACTTCCCCACATGGGTAAACACCCAGCACTGTCTACCTATGCAGTCAGGCCTGACTGATCTAGATGGAAGTCCAGTGAAACAATATTTGCTAGCAATCTTTCGGTGGTGCACTTGAAGAACAACTTTGTAATCCAAACGAATAATAAAGATAAAGCATCTGTCTTTAAACAGCTCTCACCACCCGGACAAGTCCAAGTCCGGTTTCTCTGCCTTTTCGTCTAGGAACAGGAATCCACCGACCTCCGAGTCTTCAATCCTTCTGGTGTACAGCAGCAAGGAATGAGAAAATGTCTCTCAGGTGCAACTAGGCTGGCAGAGAGCTCTTTGGAAAAGAGCACAAGGCCCAGGCTTCAGGCCTTGTGCCTCAGCAGTTCAGCACAGATCTCCTCTTGCTTGAAGAGAGGGGGGTGTCCAAAGAGAGCGAACTAGGCCTCTCCCCCTCCTTATATTTCCTCCCCCATAAGTCTCTGGGTCATAACTCAAAGCATCCTGGGAACCAGCGGGGTTCTGGGAACAGTAGTTTTATAGTTCTTAAAGAGACCCCGCTACACACTCCCCCCACTTAAACTCTTTGGTCCCCAAAGATAAACTTTTAACACATATCCTGTACCAATTTTGAAAGTGCTGAGTATGATGTTGGTACAGGGAATTTCCACCAGAACTCAGAGGTGGGATTCCCTGTCCCACAGGTCACACTGACATGAGTGGCCTGCCTAACTGTGCCAGAGAGTGAGCTGGGGTTGCCCTCCACCAAATGGTCAGTGGAAGGATTAGAGCGTTCAGCACTTCTTCTAGCAGTCACAACAGAGTCCTCAGAGCTCTCTCCCATTTGAGAGTAGGTTAGCTTCTTGGGGGGTCTCACAACTCGGCGAGCTCTCTGTTCTCTTGGGACTTCAGGCTCTGGTGCCACAGGCTCTACTTCAGGAACACATTCTGACAGCATCACTGGTTCTGGAACATCAGTTCCTTCCTCTTCTGAGTAAATGCTAGGGATATCTTCCCAGCCTTCAGGCACACCACTAGATGGAATGAACTCTGTAGCTTCTGGGTTCAGTGTCCCATCCTGTGTATCCTCAGTAGGTGGGAGATCTATGGCAGAATTTCCTGGAGTTGATGAAGGCCACAGCCACTCAAGCTCTCCTCTTCCACCTTCACCTCGTTGGGGATCTTGTCCATCTCTAACCCGGGAGGTCTGAGACCGAGTGCTAGGTCCTGGGGTATCCAGAATGGAAACAGATTCAGGTGGATCTCTCACTGGAGGTATTCTGACTGCTTCAGTAAGCGGGAGCAAATGATTCCTGTGCCAAGTTTTCAAGGGCCCCACTTTCCCCTCTGGTTTTAGCTTATACACAGGCAATCCAGGTAGCTTTCTGCAAATGACATAGGGCTCCGATCTCCATCTATCAGCAAGCTTGTGCTTCCCAGGGATCCCCAGATTGCGTAGCAGTACGCGGTCCCCAGGCTGCAGGTCTTGCACTCGAACCTTCAGATCGAAGTTCCTCTTGTTGCGGGCTCCCCTTTGGTCCGAGGCCGCCTGAGCTCGTTCATGGGCCACTTTCAAATTGTGTCTAAGTCGATCCACATATCCCTTGTGGGAGGTAGCAGAGGCATGGTCTAGGGAAATGCCAAAGGCCAGATCCACCGGCAATCTTGCCTCCCTCCCAAACATGAGCCGGTAGGGGGAGTAACCCGTCACATCACTTGTGGTGCAGTTGTAAGCGTGCACCAAAGCTGATATGTGTTGGCTCCAGTGTTGCTTCTTCTCTGTCTCTAGAGTTCCAAGCATGCTTAGTAAGGTCCGATTAAACCTCTCAGGTTGGGCATCTCCTTGTGGATGATAAGGTGTAGTCCTGGTCTTCTCTACTCCCAATGAGTCCAGTAGGTTCCGGATCAGACGACTCTCAAAGTCCCTTCCTTGGTCTGAGTGGATTCTCTGTGGTAATCCATAGTGGACAAAGTATTTTTCCATGAGCACCTTGGCCACAGTGGAGGCCTTTTGGTCTTTGGTGGGGAAAGCCTGGGCATAACGGGTGAAATGATCGGTTACCACCAGAACATTTCCCAATCCACTCAAATCGGGTTCGAGGCAGAGAAAGTCAATGCACACCAGATCCATTGGACCCTGACTCTGTAGGTGGCCCATTGGGGCAGCTTGATGGGGTAGAGTCTTCCTCTGGATGCATCGTGCACAAGAACGGCAATATTCCTCCACTTCTGCCCTCATACAGGGCCAATAGAACCGGCTTCTGACAAGCTGAAAAGTTCTCTCCGCCCCTAGATGGCCATGCTGGTCATGTAAGGCAATTAGTACCGTCTCTCGGTGCTTCTCTGGGAGAAACAACTGCCACTTATCTTCTGAGTTATCAGAGGGGCCCCTTCGGTAGACCACTCCCTGATGTACTTGTAGCTTATCCAACTCTTTCCTCAGCAGGCAAGCCTCCTTGGAAGGGTGATGTCGAAGTCCCTCTGGATTCTCATTCTCCAAAGCTTCAAGGACCAATCTCCCCATGGGGTCTTCCAATTGGTTATAGCTCAGCTCCTTTCTGGACAGCTTTGGCAGGAGTTCCTCTGCTAGTTGAATTACCCCACAGTAGGGTTGAGGGACTCCCACTGCGGTGACTCCTATCTCCTCTGCTCTGGAGCCCCCTCTTGCTTGAAACTCAGCACCCTGACAGAGTGCTCGCACTCCTTCCGGTGCTACCTGAGTCCAGTCTTCCCAGTCATCGACCATGACATGAGATCTTCGGGACAGGGCATCTGCATCCCTATTTCCAGCCCCTGGTCTGTATTTTAGACTGAAGTTGAATCCGGATAATGCAGCCAACCATCTGTGTCCGGTTGCATCTAACTTTGCAGTAGTGAAGAGGTAGGTCAGAGGATTGTTATCTGTCTTTACGGTAAACTCCGCCCCATAGAGATAGTCCTTCAGTTTGTCTACTACTGCCCATTTGAGGGCCAAGAACTCCAATTTATGAGTGGGGTAGTTCTTCTCCGAGGGAGTCAGGCTCCGGCTCACATAGGCCACTGGTCGCAGCTGCCCTTCATACTCTTGATAGAGCACTCCGCCTAGGCCCTCATGACTGGCATCGACATGTAGCTCATATGGTCTGGTGGGGTCGGCATAGGCCAGGACTGGGGCCGTGGTAAGGCTCCTCTTCAAGGTTCGGAAAGCCTCTTCACACCTTGGGTTCCACTGATCTTGAACCGACTCACCGGCCCTCCTGGGTCCCAAACCATCCTCTTCTCCTTCAGTCTTGAGCAATTCGTTCAGTGGCTTGGCAATCCGGGCAAACTCATCCACAAATCTTCTATAATAGGAGCAGAACCCCAGGAAAGATCTGAGCTCTGTGACTGTTGTCGGTCTTGGCCAAGAGGTAACTGCCTCCAACTTCTCAGGGTCTGTAGCCACTCCCTTTTCAGACACTATGTGTCCCAGATAGTTCACAGAGGATTGGTAAAACCGGCACTTCTCGGGAGAAAGCTTGAGTCCCTCTTCGCTGAGTCTTCTCAACACCTTCTCCAACCTGGCCTCATGTTCTTCCAAAGTCTTCCCGAAGACAATGACATCGTCCAAGTACACAAGGACTTCTATGAGGTTCATGTCTCCAACGGTCTTCTCCATGAGGCATTGAAAGGTAGCAGGGGCTCCAGACAGGCCCTGAGGCATTCTGTTGAATTCAAAGAATCCCACTGGGGTTATGAAAGCTGTCTTCTCTCTGTCTTCCTGGTGCATGAGGATTTGGTAGTACCCACTCTTGAGGTCCATTACACTGAACCACTTGGCACCAGCCAAACTCTGTAGGGCATCCTCTATTCTCGGTGTGGTATACTGGTCAGGGATGGTCCTCCTGTTGAGAGTCCTGTAGTCAATACAAAGCCTCAACGACCCATTCTTTTTCCTGACCACCACTATGGGGGAGGCATAGGGACTTCTAGACTCCCGAATCACACCAGTCTTCTTCAACTCCGCAAGCTGCTCCCTCAGATCCTCCAGGTCAGCTAGAGGGACCCGCCTAACCCTTTCCCTGAAGGGTTTGTCTTCTTGGAGGCGGATTCGGTGGGTGGCACTCCTGGCACATCCAACATCAAACTCATCCTTTGAGAAAATCCTCTCCCATCTAGTCAGCTGGGCCTTGGCTCTCTCCTTCCAGGCTCCAGGCAGGTCCGGGTTCTCCATGGAAAGTTTTTCCCAAACATCTCCTCCTTCACCCGTTCCTTTTACTTCAGACCAGCTGACTGGGGCCGCAGGACTCACCTGCCCCAACAGCATTCTGGCAGGGATCTCTATGGGTCTCTCCGTAGGGTTTCTCACACTCACTGGGACTCTTCCTCGAGCCTTCTTCAGGGCCTTGATTGAAATCACTTCCGGTATCACTTCCAGGCCTGAGTGATCCTCCCTTGGATCGGATTCCAGCATGACAAAGGGGCCAGGCTGCTCCCAGGTAAGCTTCACTGTGGCCCTGAGGCAGGCTACCTCTCCGGGCTGCAGCACCACTCCCTCTCTCCCAAGTCTCCACACCTTCCCTATCCCCTCTCCTGGGGTCTTCTGCTCTAGGACCAACCGTTGGTAGGCTGTCTTTAGCATGGGATGGATATTGGGATCTTGATGGTTACTCGTCTCCACTAGAGGGGTCAGAAGTCTTCGCACCAGATCCGTATTGGTCCCTATGATGAGGGACATCTTGCTGGCCCCGGGCGGTCTAGGACACACAACTGCCAGGGTGTCAAACACCTCCGTTTTCCCTGCCACAGATGGATCGAAGGTCAGCTTTATGGGCAGGTAACCATCGTAGGGGAAACTCTGAGTTCCAAGGCCCCATATCTCCAGCTCTTCTATCTTCTGTATAGGCAAATGGCTCAAGTGCCTATCATAGAAGTCTCTGTACAACAAAGTCACTTGAGCTCCAGTGTCCAGGAGGGCCTTCGTGTAGACTCCTTCCACCTGGATGGAGACAGTGGGGGACGGGCCGACCAATTCTTCTGGGAAGGGCCGGGTTGAGGCCACCCTCTTCTGGGGACCCGTCTTCATCCAGTTGGTTTTTTACTTTACTCTTTTTCGAGCCTGGTATGCATTGACCCTCCCCACAGTAATGGGAGTACAAACCCGCTGAGGGATGTTATTGTCTCTTATTTGTAGACATTCCTTCTGAGGGGTCTGGTTTCCTCTCTCTCTCTTCCTTCTATTCAGTTTGGAGTTCACTGAAAGGCATGGGCACCCGGTTGACTCCCTCACTGGGGCCCTCTGAAGTTTCCCGCCGGCTGGCAGTTATCTATCTTCTTCTTCTTGGGACTGGAACATCTACTGGCGAAGTGGCCACTGCCCCCACAGTTGTAGCATAGCATCTCTTCTCGGTCCCAAGTGGGGCTTGGTGTTGGTGTATCTGGAAACAACTCCTTCCTAGGACTTGGTTTCTCGGCTCCCCCTTGACCTTTCGCCATCATAGCAGTCAACATCTCCATCACCTGGGACATCTGTAACTTCAAAGTGTCCAGCTCCTTATCTCTAGCGGGAGTCATGGCCGGTGTAACTATTGCTACCGGTTGGTTGACGGGCTCGGTGAGATGTTCTTCCCTTTTCTCTTCCAGTAGGGCCTCTTCCTCTCTGATCATTCGGATGAGGTCAGTGTACTCCAGATTCTTCCCATCCAGTCGGGCACGCAGTGTCCATGCAATAGGATCCATGGGTTGAGCTCCCCTCAGTACCTGTTGAGCACGGGCCTCATCTACTTTTCCTGGGCTGATCCCCTTCTTTAGGATCATCCTATGCAGGATTTTATCTAAACGTCCCATGTAGTCTGATAGTTTTTCACCTTTCTTCTGGTAGCAATGCTCTAACTGATAAGCAAGCTCAGAGATTTTCTCTGTCCCACCAAACACAGTCTGTAGTACATCTAGGTACTCCTGCGCATTACAGTCTGTCCTGCTCATCTTCAGGTTGCGAACGGCCTCTAGAGCAGGCCCCTTTAGACTTTCCACAATCCTCTGCTTCTTTCTGCGCTCTGGAACTTCCCATTCCTCTAGTGCCTGAGTTGCGCTATCTAACCAATCTTCAAATCCCTCTTCTTCCGAAGGTACAGGTTTCCTCCCTGAAAACATCCGGAGTTTTCTGTACCCCGACATCGGGTAATCTGTGGGATCCTTCTTGCACTGGGCCACAATCTCCCCCAGGACAGCACACAGTTCTGCGCTAAGGGTGGCCGGTGCTGATCTGAGACTCTCGGGTGAGGTACGGGCCGCAGCCTGCGGTGATCCCGTTGGCGATGGCTCCTCCTTTGTTGCGTGCGTCAACCTATAGGATCTGTTGTCTTGTGTCCGTACACGGTTGCGCTTGCAAGCCTCCGGCATCCCATCCCAGTATTCCACTAGCGCATACTGATATGAGATGTCTGGGTCTGATTTTATCTCCATCACGCATGGTTCATGGTCTGGGGACACTGACTTCATTAACTCCTCTACGGTCTCTGTCGACCATTTCTCCCCTGGGAGGCTAATGACCACTGACTGACTTGGGTCGGCCTTAGCCGCTTCACACCACGCTCTGACTCCCTGTGTGTCCATGCCGGTACCTCTGGCGTGTTCATCGCTGTCTCAGAAATCCCGGACGAGCCCCCACGTATAGCGATACCCTCACTTAAGAGGGCCGCAAGTTTGGTTTGGGTCCTGAGCACAGCTCCGCCAACCCCCCGGCAATCTGCACTACCCACTCTGGCACAGTTAGTATCTAGCAATACACATTAAATCACTTATACTCTAAATATGTGTGTGTGCGTGCGTGGGTAACTCAAGCTCATAGACAATCTTTGAAAGTATATAACTGACTTTACTTATTGTTTTTATAAAAGGAATAACATGAATCAAACATTTGGATTGCAACACATAATCAGGTCCCTGCAGTAACCAGTAATAAAGATAAACAGAGTAATCAGCATCATAAAGTATTGCTATGCAACTCTAGCGCTGCCCTTTTTCAGCTACTTCCCCACATGGGTAAACACCCAGCACTGTCTACCTATGCAGTCAGGCCTGACTGATCAAGATGGAAGTCCAGTGAAACAATATTCGCTAGCAATCTTTCGGTGGTGCACTTGAAGAACATCTTTGTAATCCAAACGAATAATAAAGATAAAGCATCTGTCTTTAAACAGCTCTCACCACCCGGACAAGTCCAAGTCCGGTTTCTCTGCCTTTTCGTCTAGGAACAGGAATCCACCGACCTCCGAGTCTTCAATCCTTCTGGTGTACAGCAGCAAGGAATGAGAAAATGTCTCTCAGGTGCAACTAGGCTGGCAGAGAGCTCTTTGGGAAAGAGCACAAGGCCCAGGCTTCAGGCCTTGTGCCTCAGCAGTTCAGCACAGATCTCCTCTTGCTTGAAGAGAGGGGGGTGTCCAAAGAGAGCGAACTAGGCCTCTCCCCCTCCTTATATTTCCTCCCCCATAAGTCTCTGGGTCATAACTCAAAGCATCCTGGGAACCAGCGGGGTTCTGGGAACAGTAGTTTTATAGTTCTTAAAGAGACCCCGCTACATATATATATATATATACATATATATATATATATATATATATATATATATATATATATTGATTGGAGTGATTGATTTAGTTTGTATTAATAAAGGCTGTTATGGCCATTTTACTCCAAAGAAAGGTGTGTTCTCATCATTTAGGTGGGAGATATGGGGGGTTGGAGTAGGATGGATAATAGGGTCGAGAGTAAAGGGGACATTTAGACTACACTGGTCAAGAGAGGCCTGGAATGGCAGGACTGGAAGGAGTTAAAGTAGGGCCAGACATGACATTGCTGGCTAAGGGAGTCCTATCCAAGGGGTTAACTGAGCAGAAAGGTGGAGCAGGAGAGTTTAGTTGGAGAGGAAGGGGAGGGGCTACATATATAGGCGGGGGCGGAGTCAGGGAGCAGTGCGGGAAGGAAGCTGAAGGAGGAGTCCGTTTTTCCCACTCTCCCTCCCTATTTGTACGGTGTGTAGCTTTTTGTTGCGGTGTCTTTTATTTCTTCCTTCTTTTTCCGGTATCGGTGGATGGTCGCCATGACAGCAGAGTGGGCCCATCTGGGATGTGGCGGTGTTTTTTGGTGGTCTTTGACGGTTGACCGCTTTTTTCAATTGCCATTTTTAAAATAAGATTTTTTTTTGTGTGCTGCAATTTTGTGTTATGTTTTGCTTTTTTTTATGCACCTCTTTTGGATGTCAGCCATGTGTGGGCTTTTAAATAAAGAAACTTTGGAGTTTTAAACAATACAAGTTTTTTTTCTGCCCTATATGGTGGACGGAGGAAGAGTTGAAGCAGGGGAAGTGTTGTGTGCAGAGAGCAGCTGAGTCCGGAGCGGGAGAGGGATCACCGTCTACCGAGAAGTGGATAATCTTTTGCCGAGGAATTGAGAGGAAACATCGTCCTGTGCGGAGGGTCTATCCTGATATATGGCCATTTGATCTTTGGATCTGGTAAGCGGCCATTTGGTTACATTATATATTTTGTCCGGGAGCTGTTACCTGCAGGACTGTGTGTGGTGCGTCTATCAGAAGAGGGAGAGGAAAGAAGAAACTGTTGCTATTATGTTAATGTTGGCTACCTTTTCGTTACAAAGTTTTTTTCCCTCTGATTCTTTGTGTTATATGGACTTGTAATCACAATAATTGTTGATCCATTCATTTTTTTTCATTTTCAAGCACTATGGACATTTATAGGATTTCATGCACTGAGGACATTTATATTGTCTATTAGTATTGTTCATATATATTTTATCACTTATATATTTATATATTTCTTTCGCTTATATATATATTTTTTTTACTCATATCCTGTTTATTCAGTTGGTGAATTTATTTTTCTTGATCATACATCACGGGACACAGGAGCTTCATTACATAGTGGGTTATATAGGCACCTTCGGTGATTGGACACTGGCTAACCCCAATTAAGGAGAATTCCTCCCCTATATAACCCCTCCCATATGGGAGGCACCTCAGTTTTTTCGCCAGTGTCTAAGGTGGTTGGTCACGTAAAACATGTGCTATGAAGAAAGCTCTGTGCAGGTTCCTGCGACGGTCTAAGCCCCTGTACACACGGTCGGAGATTTCGACAACCAAATCCGTCGGATTTTGTCCGTCGGATTTTGCCCGTCGGATCTTGTCCGAAACTGTTGCATACACACGGTCGGACTAAGTTGTCGAAAAATCTGATCATTCAGAACGTGATGGCGTAATTTCGTTACGATGGGACTACGTTCAGGCTAGTAGCCAATAGCTTTGATGTAGGAATTTGATCTGAGCATGCGTGGCACTTGGTCCGATCAAAATTCTCTACACATGATCATATGTCCGATCGAACCAGTTGGTCGGAAAATATTTCCAACAAGTTGGAAAATTGGGTCCGACGGATATTCCGACGGAATCAGTCCGATGCATACCACACACAGTCGGATTATCCGACAACACGGTCCGATAGGACACATTCCGACGGATTATCCGACCGTGTGTACAAGGGCTAAGGGCTATGATAACCAGATCCATATCTCGGGCCGATATTTGACTCCCAAGATGATATGGTACCCGGGCCTCGTCATCCGAAGAAACAAGGTTTTGCCTGTAAGTCCTCTCCTATTGGAAGACTGGGCTCTGGGAAAACCAGACTTGGTGTGCTATTTAAACAGTGGCACGAAAGTTTCTGGCAGAGTCTTTTACAAGGTCCAGGTAAGAGGTTCCTCTGAGAAGGAACCCTAAAAATCCTGAAGGTTAGCACAACTCTGCCCGCCGTGATGGGTGAAGGCTGGAATCCATCTGTTTCAGCAGTTCCTGCGGCGAGGACAGGTAAGGGAAGTTAATCCTATATAAATCATATATTATGGATTTCTTCATGTGAGTAGTTGAATGTTTTACCTGGTTTCCGCCACCAGAGGGAGTAAGAGCAGCTTGATGCATACTTACATGCCTTTGCAAGTATACACGCTCAGTGAAGCCAGTCTCCGGATGGCTCACATCCTCCGCTGCAGACTCTGCCACAATACAGGTAAAAAAGAGGTCCCACGTAGTCTGGGGGTCCCGCGCAGCTCTGTAGGTGGTCCTCTTTCCCCCCTCTCGGATGCCGGCAGTCCTCGTGTGCGCGCGCTGGGTGCGCTCCCATATTAAATGAAGAGGGGGGGTGTGGTTGCGGGCCGTGCACACCAGCGTGCACGCCGCTTACTGCGCAGGCGCCAAAGTGGCAATTTTAAAAAGCCCAGAACGCCAGGAGGCTGTAAGTGGAGGACACAGTAGCTGTGGGCAGTAAGCATCCTAAGGGATTGGATCCAGGCAAACCTAAGACACCTACTCAGCATCAGGTTGTGCAGTTTAAGCATATATGTTTATTGTGAGACTTGGAGCACAACAGTGATTGCACTTTGTACTAGTACCTCTGCTTTGTAGCTTAGGACTATGTCTCCTCGTAAGAGGGTCTCAGGGGGAGGTAACAAGGGCACTGGTAAATCACTGCCTAGGTCTAGGGGTCCTAAAGATGCCTGTAGATTACCATCCCCCCCTGCAAGACTGGAGCCAGCCTCACAGGATGAGTCAGTGCCCCTGTCGGGTTTTGCAGCCTCTCCTAATGTGTCAGCCCCAGCGTATGTCACTGAAGACTCCCTTAATGCTACATTGGAGGGTTTTGAAGGGAGAATTATGAATTTTATTTCAGCTTCCCTGAAAGATAGCAGAAAAAGGGGTAGATCCCCTCCCTCTGCTGAGATTTCTCTTTCAGATGACACCTCTGACAATGAGGAGAGATCCCTGTCATGGGATAGGGATCAAGAGCAGTCGGATGAATCAGAGGAAGAGGAGAGAGTCCCCTCCTCCCAGGCGCTCAGAAAGCAAGTTCAATATTACACTAAATTGGTGCGTACCACATTCAGAATGCCCGCTGCTGAGGCCGCTACTTCCTCTGTTTCTTCCCTGGGAGTCAGGGGAATCCCACAGACTGCCTTTTCCTTTCCAATTCATCCCTTAATGGATAAATTGATGTATGAGGATTGGGGACATCCCGATAAACTGTTTGCTTCTCCTAAAAGGTTTTCTATGCTTTATCCTCTGGAGGAAAGTTTCACCAAGAAATGGGGGGTCCCATCTGTTGATGCGGCTGTTTCTTACATGAATAGAAACCTGACCTGTCCTTTGGATAATGCTCAGGTATTTAAGGATCCAACTGATCAGAAGCTGGAAACGTTATTGAAAGCCTCCTTTTCCATGGCTAGCGCTGTAGAGCAGCCTACAGTCGCAACTGTGGGGTTGTGTCAGTTCCTCAAGGAACAGGTTAAGCAGATTCTTGGCCTTCTTCCCAGTGAGGAAGTGGAGAATTATGCAAAAATTCCTCAAATTCTGTGTTTTATGATTGATGCGATTTTGGATTCTGTCCAACAAGCATCTCGTTTGTCTCTCCTGTTGGTACACATGCGAAGGGCCTTGTGGCTCAAGAATTGGGCATCTGAGCTGTCGTGTAAAAGATATTTGACTGAGTTCCCGTTTAAAGGGGAATGCTTATTTGGGGAAGAATTGGATAAATTCGTCCAAAAGATTACAGGGGGTAAATCTACTCTCCTGCCAGTCAAAAAGAACAAACGTCCATCATTTAGGCGTTCTCTCTCTCCCGGAGCATCAAGCTCTAAGCAGTGGCGATGGCCTTCCCAACCTCCCTCTAGAGGAAAGTACCAGAGTCACGCCCAGGGGCAGAAAAAGACTTGGGGGCGAAAGCCTGCCAAGCAGAGCCCAAAAGCTTCCTTGTGAAGGGGCGCCCCCGCTCGGCCGAGTGGGGGGAAGGCTCCTGCAGTTTGCAGAAGCCTGGCGGGAAGAGATTCGGGACAAGTGGGTGATCTCTTCGGTATCTCTGGGCTACAGGCTAGAGTTCCAGGAGATTCCACCATCTCGCTTCCTAAGGTCAAGGATCCCAAGGATCCAGTAAAGCAAAGACCGCTATTTCTGGCCTTAGATCACTTACTATCCAAGGGGGTGATAGTGGAAGTGGACCCAAAAGAACAGATTTCAGGCTTTTACTCAAATATCTTCACCGTTCCAAAGCCAAATGGAGATGTCAGACCTATCCTGGATCTAAAGGATTTGAACCAGTTTTTGCACATCCGGTCTTTCCGAATGCAGTCAATACGCTCTGTGGTCACCTCCCTGCAAGGGGGGGGAGTTTATGGCATCAATAGATATCAAGGATGCATATCTTCATGTGCCAATATTTCCCGCACACCAAAAGTATCTAAGGTTCGCGGTAGATCGGCGCCATTTTCAATTTGTGGCCTTGCCTTTCGGTCTCACTACGGCTCCTCGAGTCTTCACAAAGAAGACCCTCCCTTCTAGATTGTAAGCTCTAACACTCAGGGGCCTCTAGTCCCTCCTGTATTGATTTGTATTGTAACTGTACTGTCTGCCCTCATATTGTAAAGCACTGCGCAAACTGTTGCCGCTATATAAATCCTGTATAATAATAATAATAATAATATTATTATTTATTTGGTAGCTCACGGAAGTTTGTGTCCTGATTGTTCATTCGTAAATTTGATATATTTAATTAATACAACTAGGAAGTTTTTTTTCTCGCAACTTCTCTGGACATCTGTCTGCTTGGGCTCAAGACTGCCGGGCCGCTTTCTGCCCCTCTCTACAGACTGGCAGTTTGGCTGAAACCTGCTTCCTGCAGGCATGGCCACCTTCTCACCGGGTGTTTGTGAACTGACTGCATTATTTCATTACGATTTATTATTATTATTATTGTTATTATTATTATTATTATTATCATACTGGGACTGTGTGTATTATTGTCACCACACCACGTTGCACCCCACCTACAAACCACTTACAGTGATGCAATTGTTTTTCTTTCTAAGTGCCTATATTTAAAATAACTCAGAAAGGAAGTTGCGCAAAGGTAAGTTTAGTTTATTCGAAGACTTGTGTGACTTTCAACTTTTACTACAATGTGTCTATCTGGCTCATCTCTTCTTTCGCTTTACTAGTTTGAGGATGTGAGTCGCATTGAGTTTGTGACATTCTCGGAGTTCCCTGCGAGCCGCTACCTTGTACTATTTTCTAGATACGTGGGGGATGAAGCTTTTGCACCATTGATAGTATCTGGACTTACTCTTTAGGCAGATGCAGCTGCCATTTGGTTACTAAGCTCCAGATTACCCGATACCATTCAAGAAGATTCTTCTGATCTGCTGCAGACGCCACCAACAGGTCAGTAGAGGACGCGGTTGGGTAAAGGGTAGATATCAGAGTTTGGTTGTATATGGATTACATTCAGAAGAGAGACCAGCCACTAGTGGTGTGCCACCAGGCTCTGTACTAGGTCCGTTCTATTTATCTGTCTCTAAGTGTAAGGCTCGGCGGGTAAGGTATGTATTTTTGCTGATTACAAAATGGTTTGTAGTAGGGCTGACGTTGCTGGTGGAACATGGAATTTGGCATTGCTGGAAGATTGTTTAAAACAGTGGAAACAGCAGGTCAGTGTTTCTGAATGTGAAAAATAAAGACTTAGGGGACAAGAATCCTTTGATAAAGTAAATTGATGGGGGTGCAATGTTAGCCAGAACTACAGAATAAAAATATTTGGGGGGGGGGCGGGAACATTTCAGATGATTGCAAAATGAGAAAACAGTGTGAGTAGGCAGCGGGGACAGCTAGTAGAATTATTGGGGGATCACACCAGCAGGAGGAAGGAGATCCCGATTCCTCTATAGAGATCTTTATATCAGTAGAGGGGTCACCAGCAGGAGGAAGGAGGTCCCAATTCCTCTATATCAGGGATATGCAATTAGCGGACCTCCAGCTGTTGCAAAACTACAAGTCCCATCATGCCTTTGCCTCTGGGTGTCATGCTTGTGGCTGTCAAGAGTCTTGCTATGCCTCATGGGACTTGTAGTTCTGCAACAGCTGGAGGTCCGCTAATTGCATATCCCTCCTCTATATAGATCTTTATATCACTAGAGGGGTCACCAGCAGGAGGAAGGTGGTCTCGATTCCTCTATATAGATCTTTATATCACTAGAGGGATCACCAGCAGGAGGAAGGAGGTCCTGATTCCTCTATATAGATCTTTATATCACTAGAGGGGTCACCAGCAAGAGGAAGGTGGTCTCGATTCCTCTATATAGATCTTTATATCACTAGAGGGGTCACCAGCAGGAGGAAGGAGGTCCTGATTCCTCTATATAGATCTTTATATCACTAGAGGGGTCACCAGCAGGAGGAAGGAGGTCCTGATTCCTCTATATAGATCTTTATATCACTAAAGAGGTCACCAGCAGGAGGAAGGAGGTCCCGTTTCCTCTATATCAGGGATATGCAATTAGCGGACCTCCAGCTGTCGCAAAACTACAAGTCCCATCATGCCTTTGCCTCTGGGTGTCATGCTTGTGGCTGTCAAGAGTCTTGCTATGCCTCATGGGACTTGTAGTTCTGCAACAGCTGGAGGTCCGCTAATTGCATATCCCTCCTCTATATAGATCTTTATATCACTAGAGGGGTCACCAGCAGGAGGAAGGTGGTCTCGATTCCTCTATATAGATCTTTATATCACTAGAGGGGTCACCAGCAGGAGGAAGGAGGTCCTGATTCCTCTATATAGATCTTTATATCACTAGAGGGGTCACCAGCAGGAGGAAGGTGGTCCTGATTCCTCTATATAGATCTTTATATCACTAGAGGGGTCACCAGCAGGAGGAAGGAGGTCCTGATTCCTCTATATAGATCTTTATATCACTAAAGAGGTCACCAGCAGGAGGAAGGAGGTCCCGTTTCCTCGATATCAGGGATATGCAATTAGCGGACCCCCAGCTGTTGCAAAACTACAAGTCCCATCGTGCCTTTGCCTCTGGGTGTCATGCTTGTGGCTGTCAAGAGTCTTGCTATGCCTCATGGGACTTGTAGTTCTGCAACAGCTGGAGGTCCGCTAATTGCATATCCCTCCTCTATATAGATCTTTATATCACTAGAGGGGTCACCAGCAGGAGGAAGGTGGTCTCGATTCCTCTATATAGATCTTTATATCACTAGAGGGGTCACCAGCAGGAGGAAGGAGGTCCTGATTCCTCTATATAGATCTTTATATCACTAGAGGGGTCACCAGCAGGAGGAAGGTGGTCCTGATTCCTCTATATAGATCTTTATATCACTAGAGGGGTCACCAGCAGGAGGAAGGAGGTCCTGATTCCTCTATATAGATCTTTATATCACTAAAGAGGTCACCAGCAGGAGGAAGGAGGTCCCGTTTCCTCTATATCAGGGATATGCAATTAGCGGACCCCCAGCTGTTGCAAAACTACAAGTCCCATCGTGCCTTTGCCTCTGGGTGTCATGCTTGTGGCTGTCAAGAGTCTTGCTATGCCTCATGGGACTTGTAGTTCTGCAACAGCTGGAGGTCCGCTAATTGCATATCCCTCCTCTATATAGATCTTTATATCACTAGAGGGGTCACCAGCAGAAAGGAGGTCCTGATTCCTCTATATATCATATTTATTGGCGTATAACATGCGCCGACATATAACACGCACCCCAAGTTTAGGTGGGAATTTTAAGAGAAAAAAAACTTTTAGGAGGGAAGTTTAAGGAAAAAACATTTTAATGCCCATCAATGCAGCCTTATCAGTGTCCATCTCCAGCCTTGTTAGTGTCATATGTAGCCTTGTCATGCAGCCTTGTCATGTAGCCTTGTCATGTAGCCTTGTCATGTAGCCTTGTCATGTAGCCTTGTCATGTAGCCTTGTCATGGTCATTTGCAGCCTTGTCATGTAGCCTTGTCATGTAGCCTTGTCATGTAGCCTTGTCATGCAGCCTTGTCATGTAGCCTTGTCATGTAGCCTTGTCATGTAGCCTTGTCATGGTCATTTGCAGCCTTGTCATGTAGCCTTGTCATGTAGCCTTGTCATGCAGCCTTGTCATCAGGGGCGGACTGACAACTCATAGGGTCCCCGGGCAATAGGAGATTATGGGGCCCCCGGACAATAGGAGAAGATTATGGGCCCCCCGGCAATAGAAGATTATGGGGCCCCTGGGCAATAGATTTTGGGGCCTCCGGGCAATAGGAGATTATGGGGCCCCCGGGCAATAGGGGATTATGAGGCCCCCGGGCAATAGGAGAAGATTATGGGGCCCCCGGGCAATAGATTATGGGCCCCCCAGGCAATAGGAGAAGATTATGGGGCCCCCGGGCAATAGGAGATTATGGGGCCCCCGGGCAATAGGAGATTATGGGGCCCCCGGGCAATAGGAGATTATGGGGCCCCCCAGGCAATAGATTATGGCCATACAGTATACACACACAGACACACAATATACACACACCATATACACACACAGACACACAATATACACACACCGTATACACACACAGAATACACATACACACACTGAAAAGGTACTGGAGAGATGGGCAGCTATAATCTTGGGATCTTTAAAAAAACACAGATTTTTAAATACCGTCCCTGGTTTTATTGAGGCCCCTTGGTGGCATGGGGCCCTAGGGCAGTGCCAGAGTGCCCGAATGGTCAGTCCGCCCCTGCTTGTCATGCAGCCTTGTCATGTAGCCTTGTCAGGGTCTTTTTCAGCTTTGCCATTTAAAAATGGTGCCACCTAGTAACAGAGCCGGATGTCCTGCTTTCGTCTGCCTTTGGCCGTTCTCGGCAGCTTTCGGCCGCTCTCGGCTGTTCTCGGCGGCCTTTGCCCGCCTTCGGCCATTCTCGGCACGGGAGCTGCTGAAACCCGCCGAGAACGGCCAAAGGCGGCTGAAACCTGCCGAGAACGGCCGAAGGTGGCCGAAACCTGCCGAGAATGGCTGAGGCTGGCCGAAAGCCGCCCACAGGCTCACAATCGGCGGGGGATCACCATCAGGAGGAAGAAGGTCCTGATTGCTCTATATAGATCTTTATATCACTAGAGGGATCACCAGCAGGAGGAAGGAGGTCCTGATTCCTCTATATAGAGCTTTATATCACTAGAGGGGTCACCAGCAGGAGGAAGGAGGTCCTGATTCCTCTATATAGATCTTTATATCACTAGAGGGGTCACCGGCAGGAGGAAGGAGGTCCTGATTCCTCTATATAGATCTTTATATCACTAGAGGAGTCACCAGCTGGAGGAAGGAGGTCCTGATTCCTCTATATAGATCTTTATATCACTAGAGGGGTCACCAGCAGGAGGAAGGAGGTTCTGATTCCTCTATATAGATCTTTATATCACTAGAGGAGTCACCAGCAGGAAGGAAGGAGGTCCTGATTCCTCTATATAGCTCTTTATATCACTAGAGGGATCACCAGCAGGAGGAAGGAGGTCCTGATTCCTCTATATAGATATTTATATCACTATAGGGGGTCACCAGCAGGAGGAAGGAGGTCCTGATTCATCTATATAGATCTTTATATAAATAGAGGGGTCACCAGCAGGAGGAAGGAGGTCCCGATTCCTCTTTATAGATCTTTATATCACTAGAGGGGTCACCAGCAGGAGGAAGGAGGTCCTGATTCCTCTATATAGATCTTTATATCACTAGAGGGGTCACCAGCAGGAGGAAGGAGGTCCTGATTCCTCTATATAGATCTTTATATCACTAGAGGGGTCACCAGCAGGAGGAAGGAGGTCCCGATTCCTCTATATAGATCTTTATATCACTAGAGGGGTCACCAGCAGGAGGAAGGAGGTCCCGATTCTTCTATATAGATCTTTATATCACTAGAGGGGTCACCAGCAGGAGGAAGGAGGTCCTGATTCTTCTATATAGATCTTTATATCAGTAGAGGGGTCACCAGCAGGAGGAAGGAGGTCCTGATTCCTCTATATATCACTTTATATCACTTTATATCACCTTGCTTTCAGTTCTGAGCGCTAACCTAAAGCAGGGAGAAATTTACAAGCACCCAGATCTCTATGCTGTGATCAGCCACAGCCGATCTGCAGGTATACAGCCAAAATGATTGGCTGTAACCTGCTGACAACCTCGTGCTGAGTTCAATCACAGCACAGATCAGCGAGAGGACACATGCATATGTGCCTCTAAACCAGGAAGTTCACTGTGACGCCCCCCATACATCGGGGTGCCTGTGTGTCAGCTGCCCGCCAACAATAAATGAATAAAGGTCCATCGTGAATCCACTAGTGTGTGCCGGTCTGCAGCTTCCTATTGTGTCCCCGCCCGGCATGTGCACGAGGCGTTAACAGATTGCGTTTTTTAACAGCGTTCCAAAAATGTCCATCCACTTACCATTTATTGCCATTTATTAATGCACAGCGATAGGTGGTTAAACATCAATAGCATGCTTATATGTGACAAATATTGTGATGGTAGATGATGAACTACAGCCTGCTAACATGGGTGTAGAATAGGGATGCACTGATACCATTTTTTTTTACAAGTACGAGTACTGATCTTTTTTTTTTACAATAAGTACGAGTACCGATCAGTTTTTTTTTTACTCGCCAATATCAATTACTGATACCTACTGACAACTGTATCAAAAAGTTTGCCAAGGCTCCATCACAGGATGGTACTGTGGGAGTCTTAGTGATAGAGCAGCGCCATGTCCTATAAGTCAATTTTAAATCAAGTTGCCGAGAACGGCCAAGAGTGGCCGAAAGCCATTGAGGGTGGCCGAAAGCCGCCGAGATACAGAGTCGGATGTCCTACTTTTAGCCGTTCTCGCACAGCTGAAAATAACACTGGGGCAAGGCTGCAAATGACACTGACAACGCTGCTGATGGACACTGATAAGGCTGCATTGATGGGCATTTAAATGTACGTTTTTTTCCTTAACCACTTCCCGACTGGCGCACGCCGCTGTACGTCGGCAGAATGGCACGGGCAGGCATATTGGCGTACAGGCACGTCCATTTCTATATGCCGCCCTGCCATCGCATGCTCGCCGCTGGCGGCGCGCTCACGTGCCGGTCGGGACCCCCGTGAGTCCGGTCGCGGGTCCCGTGGACTCGATCGCCGTGGGGATACCCGCGATCGTCTCACGGGGAGGCTGAATGGGGAGATGCCGTTGTAAACAGCTGTCAGCTGTCAGTGGGGGAATCCCACTGACAGCTGATAGAACCGAGCCTGGAAATATCGGTTTCAGGTAGAGCTGGGCGATTTTCTTAAAAAAAAATAAAAATCTGCGATTTAGAAAAATAAAAAAACTTGATTCATGATTCAAATTAAGTCTTTTTTTTTTATGGAGCTGCAGGCAGGAGTTTTTAGGCGAGGATGTGGCTGCGGCCTAGTCCGCAGCGTCCGGTCTCGCGGACTAGGCCAAAGCCAAGGGCTCGCATAAAAACTCCTGCCCGCAGCTCCTCAGGACCGGCGCGGTGTCAGCGCCGGTCCCGGGGAGATGCAGGCAGGAGTTTTTAGGCGAGGCTGTGGCTTTGGCCTAGTCCACGGCACCTGGCCTCGCGTACCAGGCCGAAGCCACAGTCTCGCCTAAAAACTCCTGTCCGCAGACCTCGCGCCGGTCCCGGGAAGCTGCAGGCAGGAGTTTTTAGGCGAGGCCAGGGCTTCGGCCTAGTCCGCGGCGTCCGGTCCCATGGACTAGGCCAAAGCCGAGGCCTCGCATTGAAAAATCCTGCCCGTAGCACCTCAGGACCGGCACGGTGGTGGGAAAAAAAAATCGATTTGCTTAAATTTTGAATCAATTTTTTCCCCAGCTCTAGTTTCAGGTATCGGAGCATTTGCACAAGTACCGATATTTGTGCAAATGCTTAGTATCGGCACCGATACTGATACCGGTGTTGGTGCAACCCTAGTTTAGAATGATGAGATTCTGACGAGACTGAGTAGATAAAGTTCACTTATCTCCAGCTAATCCTGTTGTCTTTACAGGAAACCAGAATGTTGAATGCAAGTGATACGGAATCATCATCCATGGATTCAAACCAACATGTGTTCACCATCCTAATTATGGTTATCACGACTGTTGTTGGCATTCCTGGCAATTTTCTGGTTCTTTGGGTTATTGGTATGAAGATGAAGTGGACAGTGATGAACATTTGGTTTTGGAACCTTGCTCTGGCCGATATGACTTGCTGCCTGGCTTTCCCATTCTTCATAGCCCAATTCTTCTATGAGGAATGGTTGTACGGTCCCACCCTCTGCAAGATGTTACCCTCCATTGTTATCTTCACCATGTTTGCCAGTGTTTTCAGTCTGGTGGCGATAAGCGTTTACCGCTGTATCCTGGTTGTCCAACCCGTGTGGGCCAGAAACCACTGCAACCTACGAATGGCCTGGATCACATGCTTGGCTATATGGATGTTGTCCTTCTTGATGTGTCTACCCGCTGTCCTCTACAGAACCACCTACATAGAGAAGAACCTAACACTATGTGGATACCAACAAGGTGGCCTTCAGGACAGTAATGGAAGTGACATGAACGTGGAAACCTATGTGACTTTTCCAGATGAGACGGTTACAGTTACTCGCATGATTTTTGGCTTTCTCATACCCCTCTTAACCACTTGCTTACTGGGCACTTAAACCCCCCTCAGTCCCAGACCAATTTTCAGCTTTCAGCGCTGATGCACTTTGAATGACAATTGCGCGGGCATACAACACTGTACCCAAATGAAATTTTTATCATTTTTTTCCCACAAATAGAGCTTTCTTTTGGTGGTATTTAGTTACAGCTCGGAGTTTTATTTTTTGCTAAACAAACAAAAAAAGATGCAAAAAAAAAAAAAAAAAAAATCATGTTTTAATAGTTTGTTATAAAATTTTGCAAACGGGTCATTTTTCTCCTTCATTGAAGTGCGCTGATTAGGCGGCACTGATAGGCTGCATTGGTGGGCACTGATGGGCTGCATTGGTGGGCACTGATGGGCTGCATTGGTGGGCACTGATAGGCTGCACTGGTGGGCACTGATAGGCATAGTTAAGGCGGCACTAATAGGCACAGATAAGGCGGCACCGATGGGCACAGATAAGGCGGCACTGATGGGCAAAGATGGGCACAGATAAGATGGCACGGATGGGTGGCACGGAGAAGTGGCACGGATGGGTGGCACGGATGGGCACTGATAGGTACCACAGATAGATGGGACTGATGGGCACTGATAGGTGGCACTGATAGGTGGCTCTGATAGGTGGCACTGCTGGGCACTGATGGGCGGCACTGCTGGGCACTGATGGGCGGCACTGCTGGGCACTGATGGGCGGCACTGGGGTGCAGCACCTTTGAGGCAGATTTTGGGTGGCACTGTGGGTGGCACTGCTGGGTGGCACTGTGGGCACTGCTGGGTGGCACTGTGGGCACTGCTGGGTGGCACTGTGGGCACTATGGGCACTGCTGGGTGGCACTGACAGGGGGGCACTTACTTTATTTCAGGATGGCACTGCGGGTGGCAGGTGGGCACTGGCAGGGGGCAGGTGTCCGTTTAAATTGCTGGCCGTGATCGGGACTGATGTCCCGAACACGGCCGCCGGCGATCGGCTTTTTTTTTTCTCCTCGCGCTGTCAGCGCGAGGAGGAATACTAGCCGATTACCGGCTCCGTTTTATCACATGATCAGCTGTCATTGGCTGACAGCTGATCACGTGATAAGGGGTCGGGATCGACCCCTTACACGGATCGGTGATCAGGCGAGTCTCACGGACTCGCCGATCACAGAGCGCGCCGCGCGCGCCCCTCAGGGGGAGCGCAGGCCGCTCGTAACCGGGACTACGTCAATAGACGTAGTCCCGAAAATGTGGGTCCGCGCTATTGCCGTCATTTTGCAATAGCGCGGATCCCAAGTGGTTAATCATCTCTGGCAGTTATGCTTGTCTGGCCTTCAAGTTGAAAAGGACCAGGTTTGTAAAGGCGGGCAACAAGACCACCAAAGTGGTATTTGGCATTGCCGTAGCGTTTTTTGTGAGCTGGGCTCCCTACCATATAATGGGAATTATAGTGCTGTACTTCGACAACCTCGTGGTGACCATTCTGGACCTTTTCTCACAAGCCTTGGCCGAAACCAATAGTTGTATCAACCCCGTTCTCTATGTCCTCTTGGGCAAAGCTATGAAGACTAAAGTAAGAAAGACATTCCATGAGCTGATAGAGAATCTGTTTAACGAAGAGGTGTCGAAAACTACTGGGTACAGCAGGAGCAGAGTCACAATGGAAGAAAGCATACAATTAGAGGAGCAGTAAGATTAACCATTTGACGAATGACGGCTACAGCACAGTCGCCCAGTTCTTTGAGGGCATCTATTGACGTCCTCCCAGAACCCCACCCTGCCATGAGCCCCGAGGGGCACGCTCTGTGATCGCTGCGTCCTTTGGACACAGCTGATCACAAATCGAGGAAAAGGGTCAATCAGAGCGGCCCTTTACCATGTGTTCAGCTGTGTCCAATCACAGCTTCTCATATGGAAACAATTGCCAGTGTCCTATCATATATGGTCCCCCATCGGATAGTTTCCGCTGTGTACTGCGCATGCACAGTACACAGCAACACAGATTCCAAAAATAGCCGAGGATGAACGGCGCCTGCGCCGTGAGTCCAGGTTCTATCCCCACCATCCAAGTGGACATAGAGTAGGACATAGAGTAGGAATATAAAAGAGCCGAGCCCGAAGCTTGGTGAGCGAAGCACGCCCGCGAGGGGCCCTCTAATTTTCACAACCCTATGTCCGCTTGGATGGTGGGGCTACCACCTCCACTTACGGCGCAGGCGGCGTTCAGCTTCGGAGATTTTCCGAAGCTTCTTCTGACGGACACTATATGATGGCAGGACACTATCTGCCAGAACACCGGTTATCAACATTTACCTTTCCTCAGCACTGTCACTGTCTGAGGAAAGGAAAGCCGATAACCGGTGATCCAGTGACAGGGGACATTTACACTGATCGTCAGTGCAGCCCCAATCAGTGCCAATCCAGTGCAGCATATCAGTGCCCATCAGTGAAGAAGAAAAATTGCTAATTTGTGAAATTTTATAATGGAAACAAAGAAAAGGTTTTATTTTTTCAATATTTTCGGTCTATTTTTGTTTGTTTAGAAAAAAATTAAATACCCAGTGGTGATCAAATACCACCAAAAAAAAAAAAAAGAAGAAATCATACACCCATTATAAACATAGACGATTCATAAAAGGTACAGAAATACATATATATGGCTCATGAGAAGAATAATGACTGAGTGCTTCAATTATCACCAATCAGATAAATGTGTCATTCATAATATGAATAATGTTACTGTGTTGCCAACTGATGAACAATAATTAAATAAATATCTATTTCATAAATACTAAAGCGTCTCTGTGCTTCTATAATTCACGCAAAATATTAGAAGTGCCCCTTGTGCTCAACAATGTGCTTCAAATCAACCTATTGAAGTTCCACAACCATCACCAGAGCTCCTGTCTCTGATCTCACCGGCAACCCCGGGCAGCAGACCGACTCCAACCTCCACACCGCGTCTGGTAGGAGTGAGGCAGGGACGGACGGTCAGGGGAGGCAGTGGGGTAGGTAGCCAGCGGTCCTGCAGCACCTCCTGTCCCTGGTGCTGCAGGACCGATGAGAGGGATTGTGTGTGTGATGGGGGAGGGGATATCTGGGAGGGTGTAATTAGAGTGGTGGGATCTAGAGGCAAGATCAGAGTGGTGGGAATCTGGAGGTGTGATCAAAGTGGAAGACATCTGGAGGTGTGATCAGAGTAGAGGGATCTGGTGGGGGATCTGGAGGTGTGATCAGAGTGGAAGAGGGATCTGGGGGTATTTGGAGGTGTTATCAGAGTGGAGGGATCTGGAGGAGTGATCAGAGTGGAAGAGGGATCTGGGGGGGATTTGGAGGTGTTATCAGAGTGGAGGGATCTGGGGGTGTGATCAAGAGGTGTGAGCAGAGTGGGGGATCTGGAGGTGTGATCAGAATGGAGGAATCTGCTGGGGTATCTGGAGGTGTGATCAAAGTGGAAGACATATGGAGGTGTGATCAGAGTAGAGGGATCTGGTGGGGGATCTGGAGGAGTGAGCAGAGTGGAAGACATATGGGGGGGTGATCAGAGTAGAGGGATCTGGTGGGGGATCTGGAGGTGTGATCAGAGTGGAAGAGGGATCTGGGGGGGATTTGGAGGTGTGATCAGAGTGGAGGGATCTGGTGGGGGATCTGGAGGTGTGATCAGAGTGGAAGAGGGATCTGGGGGGGATTTGGAGGTGTTATCAGAGTGGAGGGATCTGGTGGGGGATCTGGAGGTGTGATCAGAGTGGAAGAGGGATCTGGGGGGGATTTGGAGGTGTTATCAGAGTGGAGGGATCTGGGGGTGTGATAAGAGTGGAAAGATCTGGAGGTGTGATCAGAGTGGAAGATGGATCTGGGGGGATTTGGAGGTGTTATCAGAGTGGAGGGATCTGGGGGTGTGATCAGAGTGGAGGGATCTGATGGGGGATCAGGAGGTGTGAGCAGAGTGGAGGGATCTGGGGGTGTGATCAGAGTGGAGGGATCTGGTGGGGGATCAGGAGGTGTGAGCAGAGTGGAGGGATCTGGAGGTGTGATCAGAGTGGAGAGATCTGATGGGGGATCAGGAGGTGTGAGCAGAGTGGAGGGATCTGGGGGTGTGATCAGAGTGGAGGGATCTGGTGGGGGATCAGGAGGTGTGAGCAGAGTGGAGGGATCTGGAGGTGTGATCAGAGTGGAGGGCTTTGATGGGGGATCTGGAGGTCTGAACAGAGTGGAGGGATCTGGTGGAGGATCTGGGGGTGTGATCAGAGTGGAGGGATCTGGTGGGGGATCTGGAGGTGGGATCAGAGTGGCGGGATCTGGTGGGGGATCTGGAGGTGTGATCAGAGTGGCGGGATCGGGTGGGGGATCTGGAGGTCTGATCAGAGTGGGGGTCATTGGGAAGAATGGTCCTTACACTTGTGGTCATTGGGAAGAATGGTCCTCACACTTGTGGTCATTGGGAAGAATGGTCCTCACACTTGTGGTCATTGGGAAGAATGGTCTTCACACTTGTGGTCATTGAGAAGAATGGTCCTCACACTTGTGGTCATTGGGAAGAATGGTCCTTACACTTGTGGTCATTGGGAAGAATGGTCCTCACACTTGTGGTCATTGGGAAGAATGGTCCTTACACTTGTGGTCAGTGGGAAGAATGGTCCTCACACTTGTGGTCATTGGGAAGAATGGTCCTTACACTTGTGGTCATTGGGAAGAATGGTCCTCACACTTGTGGTCATTGAGAAGAATGGTCCTTACACTTGTGGTCATTGGGAAGAATGGTCCTTACACTTGTAGTCAGTGGGAAGAATGGTCCTCACACTTGTGGTCATTGGGAAGAATGGTCCTTACACTTGTGGTCAGTGGGAAGAATGGTCCTCACACTTGTGGTCAGTGGGAAGAATGGTCCTTACACTTGTGGTCATTGGGAAGAATGGTCCTTACACTTGTGGTCATTGGGAAGAATGGTCCTTACACTTGTGGTCAGTGGGAAGAATGGTCCTTACACTTGTGGTCATTGGGAAGAATGGTCCTCACACTTGTGGTCATTGGGAAGAATGGTCCTCACACTTGTGGTCATTGGGAAGAATGGTCCTCACACTTGTGGTCAGTGGGAAGAATGGTCCTTACACTTGTGGTCATTGGGAAGAATGGTCCTCACACTTGTGGTCATTGGGAAGAATGGTCCTCACACTTGTGGTCAGTGGGAAGAATGGTCCTTACACTTGTGGTCATTGGGAAGAATGGTCCTCACACTTGTGGTCATTGGGAAGAATGGTCCTCACACTTGTGGTCATTGGGAAGAATGGTCCTTACACTTGTGGTCATTGGGAAAAAGAATGGTCCTCACACTTGTGGTCATTGGGAAGAATGGTCCTCACACTTGTGGTCATTGAGAAGAATGGTCCTCACACTTGTGGTCATTGGGAAGAATGGTCCTCACACTTGTGGTCATTGGGAAGAATGGTCCTCACACTTGTGGTCATTGGGAAGAATGGTCCTCACACTTGTGGTCATTGGGAAGAATTACCCCCCTTACAGATAGCTAAAAAGATCAATGGTGTCGGTGGGAACTTATCTGAGAGGCAGAAATTGCCCAATGCTGAAGGAACCCCTACAACCTCTGGAGGAACCCTGGTTGAGAATCACTGCTTTAAGACTAAACCTTACATTTCTGGTATAGTTCCAGTATGAATGGTTCTTTTTAATGATGGTCGCATCCCAGACAATGCAGCAGAAATAAATGTGGTTTGCGGTTGGTTCCATTCTTCGTAATCTGAGCAGACACCAAAATTCCCACCAGATTTCGTAACTCATCCCGTGTGACCCGAGAACAGGAAGTCAGAGTCTGTCCTGTATTCATGATGATCGCTCTTCAGAGACACAGAACCAGAAAAAGGGAATGATTGTTCACTACATGCAAATGCCCTGTTCCCCACCTACACTATATTGTCAAAAGTATTGGGACACCCGCCTTTACACGCCCGTGAACTAGGCTGCTTTCACGCTGAATGCGCCGGCCATTAGCGGTAAAGCTATGAGTAAGCACTAGCCTTAGTGCGCAACGCGTCAGCTGTTAGCATCTTTCGCTGTGATGTCATTTGCTGTGTCCTAAATATTATTTGAATAAAGCATCGTTTTAGCATTGGAGTGCGGCCGTCCAGAGTTCTGTCATTATCCTCATTAGCGGTAAAGCACTGCTCGTCTTAGCGGCGTTTTCCCGCTGTTTAAGCGCCGCTTTTGTGTGGATTTTCGGGCTGCTAGCGGGGGGCGCTTTTAAACCTGCGTTGTGGCGCTTCCGAAAGCGTTTTTTCAGGCGATTCATTGCAATGGGCAGGGGCGTTTTCGGAACGCTGTTGGGACCCACCCCACATTTTTATTCCCATAGAATTAATTAATAGAAACGCGCCATTCGCATGTTTTTTGGGCGCATTTGTGCGTTTTGTCCAGCGTGTGCGCGCAATTTTCTGCTCAAACTAAAAATTGCAAAAACATAAAATAGCAAAAAATATATATGAATAAATAAATGGAAACTAAATTCACAAATAACTAAAAAGCATCATAAATAAAATAAATGAATAATATGGAATAATACATAAATAAATGATAATTAACCCTAACCTCAAAAAAAATTTAATAAATTAATATAAATAATAAATAAACCCCCAAACCTGAACAAAAATAAACAAAATTATTAATAATAATAATAATAATAATAATAATAATTAAGGTTGCACCGATATCAATACTAGTAGATACCAAGCATTTGCAAAAGTATCGGGATCGGTCCAAATGCTCTGATGCTTGATCCGATACCTTTTGTATAGGGCCAGGGCATCCTCAGTGTAGCGGGGGGGGGGGGGGGGCCGGGCAGCATCACAGGTGATCAGTGCGGCGGCGGGGGAGCAGTTACAAGCACCGATTCCCCCCCCCCCCCGTATAGCCTTTCAATAAAGCAGCTGACAGACGCTTCTCCTCCTCTCCCTCTATGCTTCAGTTTATGAATGGGGAGGAGCCTCTGTCTCCTCTCCATTCATCTTCAGTGCAGCTGAGGCCGCAGAGAAAGGGACTGGGGAATCCGTGTCCTCAGTCCCTTTCCCTGTCTCAAAGGGGAGATGGCAGGGGACTGTTTAGATCCTTGATATCTCACCAAAGCCCCCCCCCCTCCCCCCAACAAGGGCTGATAAGTAAAAAAATAAAATAAAAAAAGAGTGAATAATAAATAATTAAAGGTTAAATTGTAAAAATAATTTTAAAAAATTGTAAAAAAAATACAATTGTGAAAAAAAATGTTAAATAAAAAAACTACTGACTTTTTTTAAGGGTTAGGGGTTAATTATTTATTTACTATTACTTATTATTCATTTATTTAATTGATTTATTATTTATTTATGATTATTTTTATTTATTTGTGTATTTATTTTACATTTATTCAATCATCAATTATTATTATTAGTAGTAGCAGTAGTAGTAGTATTAGCAGTAGTATTAGCAGTAGTAGTAGTAGTATTAGTAGTAGTAGTATTAGTAGTAGTGGTAGTAGTATTAGCAGTAGTATTAGTAGTAGTATTAGTAGTAGTAGTAGTAGTATTAGTATTAGTAGTAGTATTAGTAGTAGTAGTAGTATTAGTAGTAGTGGTAGTAGTATTAGCAGTAGTATTAGTAGTAGTATTAGTAGTAGTAGTATTAGTAGTAGTAGTAGTATTAGTAGTAGTATTAGTAGTAGTAGTATTAGTAGTAGTATTAGTAGTAGTAGTATTAGCAGTAGTAGTATTAGTAGTAGTAGTAGTATTAGTAGTAGTATTAGTAGTAGTAGTATTAGCAGTAGTATTAGTAGTAGTAGTATTAGTAGTAGTAGTATTAGTAGTAGTAGTAGTATTAGTAGTAGTATTAGTAGTAGTAGTATTAGTAGTAGTATTAGTAGTAGTAGTATTAGTAGTAGTGGTAGTAGTATTAGTAGTAGTATTAACACATTAACCCTAACAAAAAATACATAACCCTATGTCAGGATACTAGTTCAGCTAATACTAATTTGCATTAGCTGCATGAGAATTAACTACTTGCCGCCCGCGCTATAGGCAAAAGGCGGCTACAGCGCGGGCCTTAATTGCCAGGAGGGTGTCCACGGACGCAGGTGATCACAGATCCGAGTAAGGGGGCGATCCCGGCCCCTTACCACATGATCATCTGTCAGACAATGATGGCTGATCACGTGATTTAAACAGAAGCTCGGTAATCAGTATTTTTCTTTTCCTCGCGCTATCGGCATGAAGGGAAAAAAAAGCCGATCACCGGCGTCTGCCAGAGAGACATCGGTTCCCCACACAGAAAGCAGTGGCTGCATTTTCTGTGCCACCATTGTCAGCTGTCAGTGCCCACTGTGCCATCTAGCAGTGCCCGCCAGTGCTGCCAATCAATGCCCATCAGTGTCTCATAATCAGTGCCACAGATCAGTGCTGCCTATCAGTGTCACCAACCAGTGCCCATCAGTGCCACCCATAAGTTATCACCAGTGCCCATCAGAGCTGCTTATCAGTGCCACCTATCAGTGCCCTTCAGTGCCACCCATCAGTGCCACCCATCAGTGCCACCTCTCAGTGCCGCCTCATCAGTGCCACCTCTCAGTGCCCATTAGTGCAGCCTTATTGGTTGCTATCAGTGCCGCCTATCAGTACATCAGTGCCCATTAGTGCCACCTATCAGTGCCCATCAGCGCAGCCTATCAGTGCACATCAGTGAAGGAGAAAAAATTACCTGTTTTCAAAATTTTATAACAAACTATGAAACAGTTTTGTTTTTTTGTTTTTTCAAAATTTTCGGTCATTTTTGGTTTTATTTACCAAAAAAATAAAAAAACCAGCAGCAGCAATTAAATACCACCAAAAGAAATCTCCATCTGTGTGAAAATAATGATACGAATTTCATTTGGTTAATAACCTCTAGAGACCCGCGCTAAAGCCGAATGACGGCTACAGCGCGGACCTGCTTTGCCGGGACTACGTCTATTGACGTCATCCCGTGCACGAGCGGCCTGCGCGCCCCCTGAGGGGCACACGCGGCGCGCTCTGTGATCAGCGAGTCTATGAGACTCGCTTGATCACGGATCCGAGCAAGGGGTAGATCCCGACCCCTTACCACGTGATCAGCTGTCAGCCAATGACAGCTGATCATGTGACACAACAGAGCCGGTAATCGGCTATTTTTCCTCCTCGCGCTGACAGCGCGAGGAGAAAAAAAAAGAGCCAATCACCGGCAGCCGTGATCGGGACATCAGTCCCGATCACGGCCAGCTTATCAGTGCCCAACTTCCCCTGCCAGTACCACCTTACTAATAAAAAAGTGCCCCCCATCAGTGCCACCCATCAGTGCCCATAGTGCCACCCATCAGTGCCCAAAATCTGCCTCAACAACAGTGCTGCACCCCAGTGCCACATATCCGTGCCCATCAGTGTCATCTACCAGTGCCCATCAGTGCCGCCCATCAGTGCTCAGCAGTGCCACCTATCAGAGCCACCTATCAGTGCCCATCAGTCCCATCTATCAGTGGTACCTATCAGTGCCCCTTAGTGCCACCCATCAGTGCCATCTTATCTGTGCCCATCTTTGCCCATCAGTGCCGCCTTATCTGTGCCCATCAGTACTGCCTTATCTGTGCCTATTGGGGCCACCTTATCTGTGCCTATTAGTGCCGCCTTAACTGTGCCTATCAGTGCCCACCAGTGCAGCCTCATCAGCGCATTTCAATGAAGGAGAAAAATGACCTGTTTGCCAAATTTTATAACAAACTAAGAAATTTTTTTTTATTTTGCATGTTTTTTTGTTTGTTTAGCAAAAAATAAAACTCTGAGCTGTAAATAAATACCACCAAAAGAAATCTCTATTTGTGGGGAAAAAATGATAAAAATGTCATTTGGGTACAGTGTTGTATGCCCGCGTAATTGTCATTCAAAGTGCATCAGTGCTGAAAGCTGAAAATTGGTCTGGGCAGGAGGGGGGTTTAAGTGCCCGGTAAGCAAGTGGTTAACTCTAACCCATTACCCTAACGAAAAAAATAATAAATAAATGAATAAAAATAATTGAAAAAGAAATAAAAGCTAATGGAAAAGCTAAAAAAAAAAAAGCTGAAATACCTAGCAACAAATGATGCAACAGATGATAGTTTTCTCTATTGGCTCAAAAACATGAGCGTAAAAAAACACACCATAATCGCACATAAAAACGCGCAAAAAAATGCTGGAAAACGCTCGAAGGCGCTACACTCAGGTGTGAACGCAGCCTAAATCTTCCGGAGGTCAAGAGGTTAAAAGCGTTCAGTGTGGATGAGTCCTGACACTGCCTGAAACTGATGCGATCCAAACAATTGTAAATCGGGGGTGCCGCCGCCGCCGCCGCTGTGCGTAAGCAAAACTATGATAATGGATATCTCCTGACTTTTTTTATTATTAATATTATTATCAAAGACAAACTGCACCTAAATAGCAAAAAAAAAAATATATATATATTTTTCTTTTTAAATTTCAGCTGTATATTTCTTGTCATTGCCGCCATGGTCACCATCAGAAAGAAACCCAAAATAAATCCTCCTAATCCTGACAGTCCGAAAGGTACCAAGTGTGTGAGAAGCAATGAAAAGTCCTGTATCCTCAGCGCCATCTAGTGGCCGTAATCCAGTATAGCTTTCTCCTTGCGCTATTTAAGGAAACTTTACCGCATTGTGGGCGCCCTGTCTATACCGATACGTTTCGTAAACAAGTTGCACAAACGTTTCTGACATTTATGCAACGAATATTTTATAAATAGAACCTGTGTGTGGATGTTATTATTATTTTTCTTTTCATAGAGCCCAGAAACAATAGTGTGCATTTTATTTTATTTTATTTCTTTTCATTTTTTTTTTTAATCAAACCTAAACACACAGACAGTGGGGCTGATTTACTAACGGCGAAACTGCTGTTCGCTTTTCAAACAAAACTCCCCAACACCCTCACGCTTAGGGAATGTGATGAATTTTCACTTTGCGAAGAAAATACCCAATCAGATGCGAGGAAAATAAAAACACGGCATTTTTTTTGCTTGCACGCGATTGGATGACGGAAGTCACCAGAGCGTCACCTCCACTTGCCGACCGCAATACATATACAGTAAAAACTCGGATTTAGAGAAATGCGGTTTACGAGCGTTTTGCCATACGCGCCGTTTATTTTTTTTAATCCTGACTCGATTTGCGAGCGTTGTCTCCCAAGATGAGCAGGATTCAAGCCTCTGGGGTGTGCAGTACCACATGTGTCCAGTGGTGCGGGGGGGAGGGCGCCGGTGATGCTCTGAGACACACGCAAGCACCCAGAAACACTCTGTTCCCAAAAGATATCTGACCATCTGAGTGTCTCCGAGCACCTCCAAGTGTCTCTGAGTGTCTCCGAGCATCTCAGAGTGTCTCTGAGTGTCTCCGAGCATCTGCTGGTGTTTTCGAGTGTCTCCGAGCATCTCTGGCGCCCTCTCCCCGCCTCTGGCCACTTGCGGTACTGCATGGACTAGCAGTGACAATGGAACTAATTATCTGAGTTTCCATTGATTTCTATGGAGAAACTCGCTTTGATATACAAGTGCTTTGGATTCCATTCTTCTGGAACGGATTATGCTCGTAATCCAAGGTATTACTGTATATACATTGTAGTTTGCAAGGGCAGAGCTTTCCGGAATTCTGGATGAAGATATCGGCCATAACCCCCGGCATTGTTTTTTTACAGCCGGCTTTCTCATGAGCAGCTCGAGCGCCTTTCGAAGCGGTGGGAGGGGACATCTTTTAAGCAAAAGATCACTTTTTTTTTTGATCTTTGGCTTTTAACCACTTCCCGACCATATACTGTATATATACCTGTACGTAATCCTGCATGTCCGGGGTCTGGGGCACGCCGCCGGTGTCCCGCTCCCGCTGTGATTGGACACAATGTTCACTGAGACCCACCAATCGCCAACTGCCTACTGTGTGTATAAAAGGCAGATTACCGTTCTGTGAGAAGGGAAGGTAGTGATCCTGTGTTTTTTTGGTAAGTAGGAACACGGATCTCTGTCTTCCCACAGTACAAGCCCCTCCCCCACACCAGTTAGCATGCACTCCCTAGGTACACATTTAACCTTGATGTTAACCCCTTCCCTGTCAGTATCATTAGTACAGTGACAGTGCATATTTTTAGCACTGATCGTCTGAATTAGTGTCACCGGTTCCTAAAAAGTGACACACGGGATCGGATTTTCCGACGGAAAATGTTCGATGGGAGCTTTTTGTCGGGAATTCCGACAGTGTGTGGGCTGTGTATCCCCTGATGTGCCCTGAGCCCCATGATGTGCCCTCCTGTGTGCCCTGTGATGTGCCCTACTGTGTGCCCCATGCCCTGTGTTGTGCCCTGCTGTGTACTCCTTGATGTGCCCTGTGCCCCATGATGTGCCCTGCTGTGCGCCCCATGCCCTGTGTTGTGCCCTGCTATGTACTCCTTGATGTGCCCTGTGCCCCATGATGCGCCCTGCTGTGCGCCCCATGCCCTGTGGTGTGCCCCGTGCCCTGCTGTGTGCCATGTGATGTGCCTCACTGTGTTCCCCTGTGATTTATGTAGGTGGGGCTTTGTGTAGGTGTGGGCGGGGACACATGGGGGCCCGATGATCTTCTATTGCCCGGGGGCCCCATCAGTTGTCAGTCTGCCTCTGATGCTGATCAGACTTTTTGAGGGGGCCACCCGAGGCAGTGCAGCACAGGCCCCAGCGACTGTTACCGCGGGGAGACCAGAACATCCTCTCACACTCTACTTCCCACCCGCTGAATCTCTGGAGGAATACTGGGGAGAGACTGAAAGGGGCTCCCCTTCTTATAGCAAAAGTTCACCATTGAACCACATTGACTGGTGGGACTGCCCATTGTTCACACTGCTAGCAAGGAGGTACTCCCATTTCCTCCATCCCTACGGACAGTGCATATCCGGTCGGTCTAGGTCTACCATAGTCACCATCAATGCATGATGGCAGTATACTTCTTGTGTTCGGTAAAGTAAACTTTATTACCGCTTAGAGAGGGAGAGAGTCTCCTGGCAATGAGCCCCGAGAAGGGAGTCCAGGGCTCGTAGTGGGTCAGGGAGAAAGAGAGACCCGGTGCACATAAGGGAGAGAGATGGAGGACAGCACCCATGGGGAGAAAAAGAACGTCTCTCACTACTACCTGTATATAAAGGCATCAGAACTTAGGGTTCACCCCAAAAACACCAGCTACATGAGAATGCCTCTGATGGACCCTGAATGGTCATGGACACAACTGTTGCAGGTTACTGGGGCAGTACATGAATTAGAGTTACGTGTATAGGAAGGAATTATGTCTCTGAATGTTGGACTTTGTTATGCCCTTTGGTGTTTTTTCAAGTAAAGTTCTGAAACCTTGTTCCCACTTGGTCTAAAGTTACTAAAGGAGGTTTAATGCAAGTAACTGGCACTATCAGTGGTGTCACTAGGGTTGGTGTCACCTGGTGCGGTAATACATGGTTTCACTACCCCCCAGGGAAAGGATGGAGCCAGGATAGAATCAGGGGAATGAATGGAGCTGGGATGGAATCAGGGGAATGAATGGAGCCGGGATGGATTCTGGGGAATGGATGGAGCCGTGATGGAATCGGGGGAATGAATGGAGCCGGGATGGAATCAGGGGAATGAATGGAGCCGGGATGGAATCAGGGGAATGGATGGAGCTGGGATGGAATCAGGGGAATGGATGGAGCCGGGATGGAATCAGGGGAATGAATGGAGCCGGGATGGAATCTGGGGAATGAAAGGAGCCGGGATGGAATCTGGGGAATGGATGGAGCCGGTATGGAATCAGGGGAATGAATGGAGCTGGGAGGGAATCAGGGGAATGAATGGAGCCGGGATGGAATCTGGGGAATGAATGGAGCTGGGATGGAATTAGGGGAATGAATTGAGCTGGGATGGAATCTGGGGAATGAATGGAGCCGGCATGGAATTAGGGGAATGAATGGAGCCGGCATGGAACCAGGGAGTGAATGGAGCCGGGATGGAATCAGGGGAATGAATGGAGCCAGGATGGAATCAGGGGAATGAATGGAGCCGGGATGGAATCAGGGGAATGAATGGAGCCGGGATGGAATCTGGGGAATGAATGCAGCTGGGATGGAATAAGGGGAATGAATGGAGCCGGGATGAAATCTGGGGAATGAATGGAGCCGGGATGGAATCTGGGGAATGGATGGAGCTGGGATGGAAACAGGGGAATGGATGGAGCTGGAATGGGGTGGTGGATGGAGCCGGCATGTGATCAGGAGGGGGTAAATGGAGCTGGAATCAGATGGGGGGATGGATGGAGCCAGGATGGGATCAGGGGAGTGGATGGAGTCGGGGTGGAATCTGGGAAATGGATGGAGCCGGGATGGAATCAGGGAAATAGATGGAGCTGGGATGGGGTGGTGGATGGAGCTGGGATGTGATCGGGTGGTGGATGGAGTCAGGATGAAATCAGGTTGTGAATGGAGCTGGGATGGGGTGGTGGATGGAGCTGGGATGGGATCGGGGGGGATGGATGGAGCTGGGATGGGGGTGGAGGATCGAGCTGGGATGGGATCGGGGGGGATGGATGGAGCTGGGATGGGATCAAGGGGATGGATGGAGCTGGGATGGGGTGGGGTGGTGGATGGAGCCGGGGTGAGTTGGGGGTTGGATGGAGCTGGGATGGGATCTTTGATTTTGGGGGAGGGTTAAAGGACATGTGCTAGGGGGTGGTTTGGAAGGCGAGAGAAATTGTGCCGGGGGGTTAAACTTCAAATCTGCCCCCCTCCTTATAGCACAAGTCATTTCTAACCCAAAACAAAGCACCCCTAACACATACTCTCAAACCCCTTCCCTAAAATGACTCTCCTGGCAGCATAGATGTCCCCCTCCTCTGCAATACCTCAGCCCGGGGCAGGTACTGTAGCGCGCTGCCCCTCTTCCTCCTCCTCAGGAGGTGGCTATAGTCCATTTTGCAGTGAGTGCAGCCGGTGGGCAGAGAGATGATTGCTGCGTATGGGACAGTGTCAGACTCCACTGGGCCAGTGGGCACCATACATCAGTACGAAAGTGATATGGTGTGAAGACACGAGTGGTTACCTAGGTAAGTGGAAGTCTAACGAGCAGCCTGGCAGTAGCGTGTACTGGCTGCAGGTGGAACAGCCTCTAGCAGCGAGGGAGATGTTGGCGGCACTCCTTCCGCCAGCGGTCTGTCCCCCAGAGCAACGGGAGCCACAGAGGTTCCCATCCTGTACAGAGGTACGCAAGTTGAAGATTTAGTCAAGTGCACGTGAGGAGCCACGCAAGGTGCACAGTAAGGCCCACTCCGCTACTGGAGAATGGTGGTGGGAAACGCTGAACAGATGGAGGTGGACAAGGCTGCAAGTTAGAGAAAAGGTGTACTATGTCCCAGCGACCCGAGAGTTAACTGGAGAGCAGTTATGGTGCAAGTGTACACGGTGTATGTTCAGCTTTAAAGCAGAGGCCTACCTTAAGGTTGAGTATTCCCCTATGGCAGCCTCAGCCTTGTCCCAGGGCATTGATGAAAACAGCACAAGAGTAAAGGTGCCCCATGTGTAAAGTACTGTAGAGTGATTCTAGACTAGGGTTTGCACCAGAACTTTCGAACGGACCCCAAATTCGTACGAATGTTAGAACCCCATTGAAGTCTATGGGACTCGAAAGTTCTAAATGAAAAGTGCTAATTTTAAAGGCTAATATGCAAGATACTGTCCTAAAAAGGGTTTGGGGACCTGGCTCCTGCCCCAGGGGACATGGGTCAATGCCTAAAATGTTTTTAAAAATGGCCGTTTTGGCGGGAGCAGTGATTTTAATGACGATTAAAGTGAAAAAAAAGTGAAATATTCCTTTAAATATGGTGCCTGGGGGGTGTCTATAGTATGCCTGTGAAGTGCCACGTGTTTCCCGTGTTTAGAACAGTCCCTGCACAAAATGACATTTAACGGAAATAACACCATTTAAAACTGCTTGCGGTTTTAATGTTATATCTGGTTCCTGCAATATGGATGAAAATCTTTGAGAAAAATGGCATGGGTAGCCCTCCCTGCCCATTACCAGCCCCTTTGGGTCTTGTACGCATATTAAGGGGAACCCCGTACCCATATTAAAAAAAGGAAATGCGTGTGGCCCCCAGGCCCTATATACTCAGAACAGCAGTATACAGGCGGTGCAAACAGGACAGGGACTGTGTAGGTTTGTTGTGTTAAGTTGAATCTGTTTGTAATTTTCAACTGGTACATTTTTAAAGTGTAGCTCCAGTCAAAAAATCTATTTTTAAGCTTTTTGGAAAACATAGGGAAGGGTTATCACCCCTGTATAATTTGTTTTGTCGTCCATCTTTTTTCATCTCACTTCCTGTTGTCTCCTTCTGTTTGCAAGTAGGAGATGTTTGTAAGTTGGATGTTTGAAAGTAGGGGCCTGCCCTATATGCTCTGTAGAAATGGCGGAACAAGGTGTTGGTTTTGCCCGAACACTGTAAGCCCTCAAAGTGACTCTTGGTGGGCGCTGGAGCGCCCCCTGCTGTGAACGATTATATCAAGAATTGTAATTACGTGCCATTGTTGAACAGTGGTAGAAAAATTGACCTTTGGTGGTTGTGGTGCTGGTGCCACAACACTATAAGTCCTCACAGTTACTCTGGGTGGGCACAGGAAGGGGCCCTCCTGTGAAATATTATATCAAGAATTGTAATTACATGTCCCTGTTAAACAGGGGCAGAAAAATTTGGCCTTAGGCACTGGTGCTGGTGCCACCACACTGCAACCTCTGCCATATACTCTAGTTCTATTGCAGGAATTAGCCCTGCTGCAAAGCATTGCATCAAAAATTGTACTTAAACGCCCCTGTTAAACAGGGGCAGAAAAATTGAGCTGATGGCATCAACCAGAACCAGAAATGTTCTTCCAACATATCAGCGGAGGAGGAAGAGGATAGACAATCAACATAACAGGACAGTCACTCAACATCAGCATAGGCAGTCTTGAAGGGATGTGATATTTCAAAAAAAATTATTCTGTTACATCAGCTTCAGGTGCTTGGTAGCTGTGGGTGATCCAAGACTGATTCATCTTGATGAAGGTCAGTCGATCAACTGATTCGGTGGACAGGCGCACCCTGTGATCGGTAACAAAGCCACCAGCAGCACTGAAGGTGCGTTCCGAAAGAACGCTGGATGCAGGACAGGCCAGTAGCTCAATTTCATACTGTGCAAGCTCTGGCCAGTGATCCATCCTCAAGACCCAGTAAGCCAGAGGATTTTTGGTGGGAAAGGTGTCCAAGTCTGACCTTGCCCCTAGGTATTCCTGCACCATGTAAATCAGACGCTGGCGATGGTTGCTGGAACCGATCATACCTTGGGGCTGCGGACTAAAAAATTGCCTGTCCAGGACCAGGAGTTTGTAATCTCCCAGTCTCTGGGAACGCGTTGCACAGACCTTTCTGCAAGGCCTCCCGGAGATGTCTCATCCTCTGCTCCCTCTGCGATGGCAAGATAAGGTCGGCAACCTTACCCTTGTACCATGGATCAAGGAGAGTGGCCAGCCAGTAATGGTCCCTCTCCTTGATCCGAAGAATACGAGGATCCTTCCGCAGGCTTTGCAGGATCAACGAGGCCATGCAGCGTAGGTTAGCTGAGGCATTCGGTCCGGAGTCCTCTGGGTCACTAAGGACAACATGATCCGCAGCGACCTCCTCCCAGCCACGTACAAGTCCATGGGTTTCTTGGGACTGTAAATCATCCCTACAAGACTGCTGATGCTGATGCTGAGTGCCAGCCTCCACCTCCATGCTGACACAATCATCCTCCTCCTCCTCATCCTCTTCCTGTGTGATGGGTGGCACAGCAGGAACACTGTCTGGATAAAGGGGGCCTTGAGAGGCAAGCAAGTCCTCCTTTTCCTGCCTCTGTTCTGCCTCAAGTGCCCTGTCCATTATTCCACGCAGCGTATGCTCCAAGAGGTACAGTGTCACTGATGCATGCACTTTCACTGCTCACCATCCTTGTGGCCTCCTCAAATGGTGACAGGACAGTGCATGCATCCCTGATCATGCCCCACTGTCGTGGTGAGAAAAAAATGAGCTCCCCTGACCCTGTCCTGGTGCCGTAGTCGCACAGGTACTCATTGATGGCCCTCTGCTGCATGTGCAGCCGCTGCAGCATGGCCAACGTTGAGTTCCACCTGGTGGGCATGTCACATATAAGGCGGTTCTTGGGCAGGTTCAACTCCTTTTGGAGCTCAGCCAGCCGAGCACAGGCATTAAATGATCGGCGGAAATGCACACAGACTTTCCTGGCCTGCTTCAGGACATCCTGTAAGCCGGGGTACCTGCCCAAGAACCGCTGCACCACCAGGTTAAGGACGTGAGCCACACAGGGCACATGGGTCAGTTGTCCCTGTCGGAGGGCGGAGAGGAGGTTGGTGCCATTGTCGCAAACCACCATTCCCGGCTTAAGCTGGCGTGGCATCGACCACCTCTCGGCCTGCCCCTGCTGACAAAACATCCGCCCCAGTGTGGCTCCTGTCCCCCAAACAAACCAGCGCAAGCACGGCATGGCATCGTTTTGCCTGCGTACTTGCGTAGCCCCTGGAACGCCTACGGAGCACCGCTGGTTCTGAGGACAGTGCACTGGAAGAGGCCATGGAGGAAGAAGAAGAGGAGGGGGTGGAGGGGAGAGGTGTGTCACAACCACTAGTAGCATTTTGGAGGCGTGGTGGCGGAACAACCTCCAACACTACTGCACCTTGTCCTGCATCCTTCCCAGCTGCCAGAAGAGTGACCCAATGGGCCGTGAAAGACAGGTAACATCCCTGTCCATTCCTGCTGGACCATGAGTCAGCGGTAATATGCACCTTACCGCTGACCGCCCTGTCCAGCGAGGCAAGGACATTGCCTTCCACATGCCGATAGAGAGCAGGAATTGCCTTCCGTGAGAAAAAGTGGCGTTTGGGGACCTGCCACTGAGGAACCGCACATTGTACAAACTCACGGAAGGGGGCCGAGTCTACCAACTGAAAAGGCAGCAGTTGAAGTGCTAGCAATTTAGCCAAGCTAGCAGTCAACCGCTGGGCATGTGGATGGCTGGGAGTAAACTTCTTCCGCCGGTCCAGCAGCTGGGGCAGGGACATTTGCCTGCTGTAATCGGACGTGGGTGTACTGCTAGCAGAGTTCCCGGAAGCACTTGGCTGTGACACACCTAATTCTACACCTTCATTCCTCTCAGAGCAGGTTTCAGAGAGGACTGAAGGTCTAGTGGGGTTGGAGATCCCAGCTGATGAGGACCAAGAAGAGGTCCGCTTTGTTCTTTGGTGTGGGTCTTTGAGGTACGCTTGCCAACGAGCTGCATGACAGGTCAAAATATGTCTGGTCAAGCATGTGGTGCCCAAGCGGCTGATGTTTTGGCCACGCGAGATACGCTTGAGACATATGTTGCAAATAGCAGCGGTGCGATCTGATGCACTCGTCTCAAAAAAGGCCCACACCAAAGAACTTTTAGAATAACGCGCAGAGGCAGCGCCCTGCACAGGCGGAGCTCTGCGGTGTGATTCAGTCGGTGTGCTGCCCCTAAGCTGGCCCCCGGAGGGCATCCTGCCTCGTTGGACATGTGCCTCCTCCTCCTCCTCTCTCCTACTAGGCACCCACATGGAGTCAGTGCCCTCATCATCCCCTCCCTCTTCATCGCTGGAGCAAACCTGGCAGTATGCTGCAGCTTGTGGAACATGACTGCCAGATTGCTGTCCTTCTTCAGCATCCCCTCTCTCTGCATTCATGCTACTGCCTTCCTCTAGCTGAGTATCAGCATCAGAGCCTACAAAACACTGGGCATCCTCCTGGAGCATGTACCCAACACTGTGCTCAAAGAGTTCAGGAGACTTCTCAGGAGGACGTGGTGGGTCTAGGGAAGGAGTCACTGATGATGACATTGAGAGGAGGGAACACGATGCGTTGGCAGCTGCTTTGCTAGTACCCTGAGCCTGGGTGAGAGAGGATGAGGAGGATGAAGAGGGCTTGGTCATCCACTCTACCAAGTCGTTGGCATGTTGTGGCTCAACATGTCCAGCTGCTGAAAATAAGGACAAGCGTGTCCCATGGGCACGTGCTGATGATGACGATGCACCACGTCCATGACCAGCACTGTTGTCTCTAGACACAGAGCCTGCTTGACCTCTTTTATCGGCCCGCACCTGTCTGCCTCTCCTTGCTGGCCTTCCAGACATGGCAATGGCCTGAAGGGAGTTGGGAAAACCAGCAATTGGGTAGTGTATATTGTGCTGGAGGCTCACACAACTTCCACTAACTCCTGCAGATGGCTCAAATAGAGAAGAGCTATGTAGGAGGATATAGCGGTGTATACTGGGTTCAGAGCACGCAGACAGCACGCACAATCTCCTAACACTGACTGCAAGCTCTATTTAAAAAGAGAAATATAGCTAGCTATATAGGTGAATATAGCGGTGTACACTGCGGTCAGGGCACGCAGACAACAACCACTACAGAAGAGCAAGAATGAAAAATCGTCCGATAACGATCGGTGTGTACTGTGTTGAAGGTACACAGAACACCCACTAACTTCTACAGACGCCAACATACTACTCAAGGCCGCCGCGCTGGTCAGCCTTATATAGTGTGGGGCGTGTACTACACAGCCTGAGCTATGATTGGCCACAGGCATCCTGCCTGTGGCCAATCATGGCTCTCCTCCCTGCCGGCGCTGTGATTGGCCAAGCATGCGGGGTCACAGTGCATGCTTGGCCAATCATGAGCCAGCAATGCACTGCGATGGCGCAGTGCATTGTGGGCCGTGAGCGGCACACTAATTTGGCGCAAACGGCCCATAATGTTCGGAATTCGCCGAACGGGCGAACAGCCGATGTTCGAGTCGAACGTATGTTCGACTTGAACACGAAGCTCATCCCTAGTCGGCAACAACCCATTCAATTTATGCATACAAAGACACCAAAACAAATACCTTCAGAAATGAAGTTCTGTGTAATAAAATGGAAGGACACGGGGAAATAGTATTGAACCCGCTAACTGAAATGTATTTAATACTTGGTACAAAATCCTTTGTTGGTAATGACAGTTTGAAGACGCCGGCTCCTGTATGGAGGAACGAGTCGCATGCGTTGCTCAGGTGTGATTTTGGCCCATTCTTCCACACAGTCTTCAAATCTTGAAGACCTTGAACTCTGATCTTTAGTTCTTTCCATAGATTATCTATTGGATTCAGGTCAGGTGATTGGCTGGACCATTCTAGCAGCTCTATTTTCTTTCTCCTTGGCTTTGTGTTTGGGATGATTGTCCTCCTGAGATTTCCTCCTGAGATGTCCTCCTCAGATGTCCTCCTGAGATGTCCTCCTGGGATTTCCTCCTGAGATTTCCTCCTGAGATGTCCTCCTCAGATGTCCTCCTGAGATGTCCTCCTGGGATGTCCTCCTGAGATGTCCTCCTGGGATGTCCTCCTGAGATGTCCTCCTGGGATGTCCTCCTGAGATGTCCTCCTGGGATGTCCTCCTGAGATGTCCTCCTGGGATGTCCTCCTGGGATGTCCTCCTGAGATGTCCTCCTGGGATGTCTCCCCTCATTTTATCTTCATCATCCTGGTAGACGGCAGCAGATTTTTATCACCATTCATCCTTCCTTCAATGATATGAAGCAGTTAGTATGGGGGGTGTTTTGGGGGTGATGTGACCCCCAAACATGGGGTGTATTATGGCATCCCAGGAGGACATATATATATACACAGTGGGTATAGAAAAGAGTCACCCCCTTTAAAATAATCACATTTTGTTGCTTTGCAGCCTGAAATGAAGACAGACACAGTTTTTGTTTTATCCAGCTGTATTTACTCTCAGTACAACTTATAACATCCAAAATGAATAACATCAACATGCTAAAAAAAAAAAAATCAAAACCAGAATCACTGAGTTGGAAAAAGACCCCCCCCCCCCCCTTTGTATCAGTATTTTGTTGGCCCCCTTCTTGCTGTAGCTCCAGCTTTTAGTCTGTTGGTATTTTGTCTCTCTAATAACTTTGCACATCTGGACTTTGCAATATTTGCTCGCTCTTCTGCAATTTGATGGTGGGCGTTTGTGGGCGGCAATCTTCAATCATCCCACAGATTTTCAATTGGGTTTAAAGCGATTGTAAAGTATTTATTTTCATTTTTTAATTAAAAAATAATAAACACCTTATAAACACATCTCCTGTGCTGCAGTGGATTTGCACAGAGCAGCCCCGGGTTCCTCCTCCTCCTTCCCTGGCCCCTCCCTCCTGTCGGGTGACCCCCACAGCAAGCAGCTTGCTATGGGGGGCACCTGAGCCAAGTCACTGCTCACTGTGTCCACTCGGACACAGAGCTGCGGCCCCGCCCCCTTTCTATTCTCATTGGCTGACTTTGTTTGACAGCAGCTGGAGCCAATGGCGAGGGGAGTTCCGGACGGGCCAAGACATTCCTACAACATTGCTGGAGCTGGATGGAGCTCGGGTAAGTATTTTGGGGGGGGGGGGGGGTTCTGCGCACAGAAGTCTTTTTTATCTTAATGTATAGAATGCACCTTCTGCCTTTACAATCACTTTAAAGCAGAACTTCGGTCATTTCTTCATCTTTCCATCTATTAAATATTCTGCTCTTGTTGTTTTAACTTTGGATAGTAAAACATTTTTTTTTCTGCCAGTAAATCCCTTATACGGCCCACTTTCTGTTTTCTTGTCTGGTCATTGGCCTAGGCTTATGACATCATGCACAGCTCTCTCTCCTGAGAGTTTGCCAGGAAGGGAGGGGGGGATGAGTCATAAGAGGGCCAACGAGAGCTGGAGGTGTGCCTCTGTGTAAATCCAGGAAGTGAACAGGCAGCATCTTCGCCTGCCCACAGTTAAAATGGCTGCAGCCAGACTCAGTGGAGGGAGATTTCTGCAGCATGTTTGGCAAGTACAGAATCACAGTATATATAAAATAATATGCAAAGTGGTTGGAGGGAAGCTTCAGAATGGCAAAGATATTTTTATTACAAATTATGTGAGCAGACCGCAGTTCCCTCTTTAAGTCTGGGCTCTGACTAGGCTATGCAAGGGCATTCACAGCAAAGAGGGGTGGAGGACACTGAATGGAGGCCAGTGGAGGGATTGGCAGAAAGGGGTGGAGGACACTGAATGAAGGTCAGTGGAGGGATTGGTAGAGAGGGGTGGAGGACACTGAATGGAGACCAGTGGAGGGATTGGCAGAGAGGGGTGGAGGACACTGAATAGAGACCATTGGAGTGATTGGTAGAGAGGGGTGGAGGACACTGAATGGAGACCATTGGAGTGATTGGTAGAGAGGGGTGGAGGACACTGAATGGAGGCCAGTGGAGCGATTGGTAGAGAGGGGTGGAGGACACTGAATGGAGGTCAGTGGAGGGATTGGCAGAGAGGGGCGGGGACACTGAATGGAGGTCAGTGGAGGGATTGGTAGAGAGGGGTGGAGGACACTAAATGGAGACCAGTGGAGGGATTTGTAGAGAGGGGTGGAGGGCACTGAATGGAGGTCAGTGGAGGGATTGGCAGAGAGGATGGAGGTCAGTGGAGGGATTGGTAGAGAGGGGTGGAGGGCACAGAATGGAGACCAGTGGAGGGATTGTCAGAGAGGGGTGGAGGACACTGAATGGAGACCAGTGGAGGGATTGGTAGAGAGGGTGGAGGACACTGAATGGAGACCAGTGGAGGGATTGTCAGAGAGGGGTAGAGGACACTGAATGGAGACCAGTGGAAGGATTGGTAGAGAGGGGTGGAGCGCACTGAATGGAGACCAGTGGAGGGATTGGCAGAGAGGGGTGGAGAACACTGAATGGAGGCCAGTGGAGGGATTGGCAGAGAGGGGTGGAGAACACTAAATGGAGGCCAGTGGAGGGATTGGCAGAGAGAAGTGGAGGACACTGAATGGAGACCATTGGAGGGATTGGTAGAGAAGGGTGGAGGACACTGAATGGAGACCATTGGAGGGATTGGTAGAGAGGGTGGAGGGCACTGAATGGAGACCATTGGAGGGATTGGTAGAGAAGGGTGGAGGACACTGAATGGAGACCAGTGGAAGGAATGGTGGAGAGGGTGGTGGGCACTGAATGGAGGCCAGTGGAGGGATTGGTAGAGAGGGTGGAGGGCACTGAATGGAGATCATTGGAGGGATTGGTAGAGAGGGTGGAGGGCACTGAATGGAGACCATTGGAGGGATTGGTAAAGAGGGGTGGAGGACACTGAATGGAGACCACTGGAGGGATTGGCAGAGAGGGGTAGAGGACACTGAATGGAGGCCAGTGGAGGGATTGGCAGAGAGGGGTGGAGAACACTAAATGGAGGCCAGTGGAGGGATTGGCAGAGAGAAGTGGAGGACACTGAATGGAGACCATTGGAGGGATTGGTAGAGAGGGGTGGAGGACACTGAATGGAGACCATTGGAGGGATTGGTAGAGAGGGGTGGAGGACAATGAATGGAGACCAGTGGAGGGATTGTCAGAGAGGGGTGGAGGACACTGAATGGAGGCCAGTGGAGGGATTGGCAGAGAGGGGTGGAGGACACTGAATGGAGACCAGTGGAGGGATTGGTAGAGAGGGGTGGAGGAAACTGAATGGAGACCAGTGGAGGGATTGGTAGAGATGGGTGGAGGAGACTGAATAGAGACCAGTGGAGGGATTGGTAGAGAGGGGTGGAGGACACTGAATGGAGACCAGTGGAGGGATTGGTAGAGAGGGGTGGAGGACACTGAATGGAGACCAGTGGAGGGATTGGTAGAGAGGGGTGGAGGACACTGAATGGAGACCAGTGGAGGGATTGGTAGAGAGGGTGGAGGACACTGAATGGAGACCAGTGGAGGGATTGGTAGAGAGGGGTGGAGGACACTGAATGGAGACCAGTGGAGGGATTGTCAGAGAGGGGTAGAGGACACTGAATGGAGACCAGTGGAAGGATTGGTAGAGAGGGGTGGAGCGCACTGAATGGAGACCAGTGGAGGGATTGGCAGAGAGGGGTGGAGAACACTGAATGGAGGCCAGTGGAAGGAATGGTGGAGAGGGTGGAGGGCACTGAATGGAGGCCAGTGGAGGGATTGGTAGAGAGGGTGGAGGGCACTGAATGGAGACCAGTGGAGGGATTGGCAGAGAGGGGTGGAGGACACTGAATGGAGACCAGTGGAGGGATTGGCAGAGAGGGGTGGAGGACACTGAATGGAGACCAGTGGAGGGATTGGCAGAGGGGGGTGGAGAACACTAAATGGAGGCCAGTGGAGGGATTGGTAGAGAGGGGTGGAGGACACTGAATGGAGACCAGTGGAGGGATTGGTAGAGAGGGGTGGAGGAAACTGAATGGAGACCAGTGGAGGGATTGGTAGAGATGGGTGGAGGAGACTGAATGGAGACCAGTGGAGGGATTGGTAGAGAGGGGTGGAGGAAACTGAATGGAGACCAGTGGAGGGATTGGTAGAGATGGGTGGAGGAGACTGAATGGAGACCAGTGGAGGGATTGGTAGAATGGGGTGGAGGACACTGAATGGAGACCAGTGGAGGGATTGGTAGAGATGGGTGGAGGAGACTGAATGGAGACCAGTGGAGGGATTGGTAGAGAGGGGTGGAGGACTGAATGGAGAGAGGGGTGGAGGGTGGAGGACTGAATGGTAGAGAGGGGTGGAGGACTGAATGGAGACCAGTGGAGGGATTGGTAGAGAGGGGTGGAGGACACTGAATGGAGACCAGTGGAGGGATTGGTAGAGAGGAGTGGAGGACACTGAATGGAGACCAGTGGAGGGATTGGCAGAGAGGGGTGGAGAACACTGAATGGAGGCCAGTGGAAGGAATGGTGGAGAGGGTGGAGGGCACTGAATGGAGGCCAGTGGAGGAATTGGTAGGGAGGGTGGAGGGCACTGAATGGAGACCATTGGAGGGATTGGTAAAGAGGGGTGGAGGACACTGAATGGAGACCAGTGGGGGGATTGGCAGAGAGGGGTGGAGGACACTGAATGGAGACCAGTGGAGGGATTGGCAGAGAGGGGTGGAGGACACTAAATGGAGGCCAGTGGAGGGATTGGTAGAGAGGGGTGGAGAACACTAAATGGAGGCCAGTGGAGAGATTGGTAGAGAGGGGTGGAGGACACTGAATGGAGACCAGTGGAGGGATTGGTAGAGAGGGGTGGAGGACACTGAATGGAGACCAGTGGAGGGATTGGCAAAGAGGGGTGGAGGACACTGAATGGAGGTCAGAGGAGGGATTGGTAGAGAGGGGTGGAGGACACTGAATGGAGGTCAGAGTAGGGATTGGTAGAGAGGGGTGGAGGACACTGAATGGAGGTCAGTGGAGGGATTGGTAGAGATGGGTGGAGGACACTGAATGGAGGTCAGTGGAGGGATTGGTAGAGATGGGTGGAGGACACTGAGTGGAGACCATTGGAGGGATTGGTAGAGAGGGGTGGAAGACACTGAATGGAGACCAGTGGAGGTCTCCATTCAGTGTCCATTCAGTGTCCACCCCTCACTTTTATTGCTGTCACAAGGAATGTAAACATCCTTTCTGACATCAATAGACATGTGACAGGTCCTCTTTATGGAGAGATCTGCGATCTGTAAGACCCCCAAATCCCTCCTCTGCCCCTGAAAGCATTCAAAACACCAAGATCTGTGTTTTTTGATTTTCAAGAAGTGGCGCCATTGACATCCGGGGAAACCAAAAGTGATGTTGTGTCTTCGCTTCGGGCTTCCCATAGCGGAGAGCTGATCAAAGCTGATCTTGGCCTAGTATGGGTCTCCGACTAGCCGGCACAAATGCCGGCTAGTAGCTGGGGTCTCCTGGCGGGACAAGAGAGCCCGAAAAGGGCAGCGGGAGGATGGTTTGTGTGTGGGGGGGGGGTTTGTCCCCTCCGGCTGATTGTAATGGCAATCCAGCAGCTAGTTAGCCACTTTGATTACAAGAGAGCCGGCTCTTAATAAACGGTAGCGGGGTGATGCCCGCTGGTGCGTATCATCCCAGTATAACCACTTGAAGTCAAATCACGTACCAGGTACCTTTCAGCAAATATATGTAGGCATAGGACACACCCCCTGCCCCGCCCCCATACAGGAGAATTACAACACAAAAATAATTAGTTAACCACTTCAGCCCCGGACCATTTTGCTGGCCAAAGACCAGACCACTTTTTGCGATTCGGCACTGCGTCGCTTTAACTGACAATTGCGCGGTCGTGCGACGTGGCTCCCAAACAAAATTGAATTCTTTTTTTCCCCCACAAATAGAGCTTTCTTTTGGTGGTATTTGATCACCTCTGCGTTTTTTTTTTTTTTTGCGCTATAAACAAAAACAGAGCGACAATTTTGAAAAAAAAACACATTATTTTTTACTTGCTATAATAAATATCCCCAAAAAATATATGAAAAAAACATTTTTTTTCCGCAGTTGAGGCCGATACGTATTCTTCTACATATTTTTGGTTAAAAAAAATCACAATAAACGATCATTGATTGGTCTGAGTAAAAGTTATAGCGTCTACAAAATAAGGGATAGATTTATGGCATTTTTTTATTATTATTATTATTTATTTTTTTACTGGTAATGGCGACGAGCTGCGATTTTTTTTTATGGGGACTGCGATATTGCGGCGGACAAATTGGACACTTTTGACACATTTTTGCAACCACTGACAACTATACAGCGATCAGAGCTATAAAAATGCACTGACTACTGTATAAATATCACTGGAAGGGGAAGGAGTTAACACTAGGGGGCGATCAAGGGGTTAAATGTGTTCCCTCACTGTGTTCTAACTGTGGGGGGAGAGGACTGACTACGGGAGGAGAGATATCAGTGTTCCTACTTAGTAGGAACACACAATCTGTCTCCTTTCTGGTCTACAACATAGGGGTCAGTTTTATGGCATTTTTATTAATCATTTTTTTTTTTTTACTAGTAATGGCGGCGATCGGTGATTTTTATCATGACTGCGACATTACGGTGGACACATCTGACACTTTTGACTCATTTTTGGGACCATTGGCATTAATACAGCGATCAGTGCTAAAAAAACTGCATCGATTACTATAAAAATGTCACTGGCAGTGAAGGGGTTAACCACTAGGGGGCAGGGGAGGGGTTAAGTGTGTCTTAGGGAGTGATTCTAACTGTTGGGGGGAGGGGCTACGAATGACACTTCACTGATCTCTGCTCCCGATCACAGGAGAGATGCTTATTTACGTCGGCGTCTCCCAGTTCTTCAGCTCTGTGAGACGATCGCGGGTATCCCCATGGCGATCGAGTCCGCAGGACCCACGACCCGACTCACGGGCAGTCCTGGCCGGCACGCACACGATGGCATGGAGGCAAATTTAAAGGGACGTACCCGTATGCCCATTTACCCAGCCGTAGCCATTCTGCCGACGTACATCGGCGTGCGCCAGCCGGGAACCGGTTAACAACCAATAATTGCCCACTTGCGATCCTACTCACGGAGCTCCCGGCAGGGTCGCGGGCGCCGCTGCTGGCGCGCACGTGACCATGCGGCGGCAAATTCAAAGGGATGAACCTGCATGCCGATTTGCCCAGCCGTGCCATTCTGCCAACATACATCGGCGTGAGCCAGTCAGGAACCGGTTAACAACCAATAATTGCCTGCTTGCGATCCTACTAGCGGAGCTACCGGCAGGGTCGTGCACGGCGCTGCTGGCGCGCACCTGACCACGTGGCGGCAAATTCAAAGAGACGTACCTGCATGCCTATTTGCCCAGCCGTGCCATTCTGCCGCCGTACATCGGCGTGCGCGAGTCGGGAACCGGTTAACAACTAATAATTGCCCGCTTGCGTTCCTACTCACGGGGCACCTGGCAGGGTCACGCACGCCGCTGCCGGCGCGCACGTGACCATGCGGCGGCAAATTCACAGGGATGAACCTGCATGCCGATTTGCCCAGCCGTGCCATTCTGCCAACATACATCGGCGTGAGCCAGTCAGGAACCGGTTAACAACCAATAATTGCCTGCTTGCGATCCTACTAGCGGAGCTACCGGCAGGGTCCTGCACAGCGCTGCTGGTGCGCACCTGACCACGCGGCGGCAAATTCAAAGAGACGTACCTGCATGCCTATTTGCCCAGCCGTGCCATTCTGCCGCCGTACATCGGCGTGCGCCAGTCGGGAACCGGTTAACAACCAATAATTGCCCGCTTGCGTTCCTACTCACGGAGCACCTGGCAGGGTCGCGCACGCCGCTCTCGGCGCACACGTGATCGCGCGGTGGCAAATTCAAAGGGACGTACATGTACGCCCATTTGCCCAGCCGCACCATTCTGCTGACGTATATGTAAATGCGGCGGTCGGCAAGTGGTTCAAGGGGGTTGTAAACCCTCATTTTTTTAAAAATAACAAACATATCGTACTTACCTCCACTGTGAAGTTCGCTTTGCACAGAGTGGCCCCGAACCTCGTCTTCTGGGGTCCCCGCCAATGGTGCTCGCAGCTCCTCCCCGCATCGGGAAACCCCCTTAGGAGAAGCGCTCTCCCTGGGGGGGGTGTGTTACCTTGCGGGCGCGCTCCCGAGTCCAGCATTTGCGTCCATAGACACAGAATACGGGACTAGGGGCCCCCTGCCCCCCGGCGCCCGCGCCATTGGATTCAGGAGCCAATGGCTATCCAATCTATCCAATCAAGAGCCGAGACAACGGGCAGAGAGGTTGAGCGCGTCTCCGGTGAGGTCATTACGAGGCTCGGGTGAGTAAAACTGGGAGTGGGGGGGGGGGGGGGAGCTGGTCGGTGACGGAAGTCAAATGACGGGAGTTATCTGGCTGGGAATCTGTTGACTGAGCGAGTTGTAACCACTTTGCATCCAATTCTGACATTTCTCTCCTACATGGAAAATTCTGATTTTTTTGCTAGAAAACTACATAGAACCCCCAAACCTTATATATGTTTTTTTTTTAGCAAGGACCCTAGAGAATACAATGGTGGTTGTTGCAACTTTTTATCTCGCACTGTATTTTCGCAGCAATTTTTCGAACACGTTTAAAAAAAAAAAACAGTAAAGTTAACCCAATTGAAAGATGAAGATACGCCGAGTAAATAGATACCCAACATAGTACATAGTTAGTTAGGTTGAATAAAGTCACCAGTCCATCCAGTTCAACTTGAGTGAGTGTCTACAATTGTCCCTATCCCTGTACATTGCACACTCACATCAGTCCCTACCCTCAAGGAGCCCACAATCCAAGGTCCCCATTCATATACTAGGGGCCAATTTAGGACAGAAGCCAATTAACCTACCAGCATGTCTTTGGAGTGTGGGAGGAAACCGGAGTACCCGGAGGAAACCCACACAGGCACAGGATGAACATGCAAACTCCAGGCAGGGAGCGTTGTGGTTGGGATTTGAACCAGCGACCCTTTGTACTGCTAGGTAAGAGTGCCGCCCACTACACCACTGTGCCACCCGACACATGTCACACTTCAAAATTGCACGCGCTCGTGGAATGGCGCCAAACATTGGTATTTAAAAATCCCCATGGCCGACCCTTTACATTTTTTTTACTGGTTACATTTTTTTGCGTTACAGAGGAGGTCTAGGGCTAGAATTATTGCTCTCGCTCCAACGTTTGTGGCGATACCTCACATGTGTGGTTTGAACCCTGTTTTCATATGTGGGCGGGACTTACGTATGCGTTCGCTTCTGCGTGCGAGCTCACGGGGACAGGGGCGCTTTACATTTTTTTATTTTATTTTTTATTGTTAATTTTATATTTTTTTTTAGTTTGACACTTTAAAAAAAAAAAAAAATTGGATGACTTTTATTCCTATTACAAGGAATGTAAACATCCCTTGTAATAGGAATATGGCACGATCGGATATATTTACAGTGAGATATGGGGGGGGGTCAATAAGACCCCACATCTCACCTCTAGGCTGGGAAGCCTAAAATAAAAAAAATAAAAAAAAATGATCACGGCTTCCCAGCCGAGGCCGCGCCATTATTTGAATGCAGAGGCCGGGCGTGACGTCATAACATCGCGCCCGGTCTCCGAACGATCATAGAGACTCTGGGGATGATCTGGTCCGCCGGAAATCTCTATGGTATCATCCGGGGGCCGGCGGATCCTGTGATTGGCTCACTGATGGAAGTGGTGAGTCGGTGGAAGCACCGGAGGGCGGCGGGAGGGGAGGGGGGGAGTCCCCTCCAGCTGTCCGTAAGAACGATCAAGCGGTGGAACAGCCGCTATGATCGTTCTTATGGTGCAGGGAATCGCCGGCTGAAAACGCCGATATCTGAATGATATGTCTGTAGCCTCAGGTATCATTCAGATATAACCACCACAAAGCCCAAGACGTCACATGACGTAGCTTGGGGGCGCCAAGTGGTGTATTGAGGTGAGCGGAGCCGTCTGTCTGGAGGAGGAGTCACACCTGTGCATGAAGAGTGGGGGGGGGAGGGGGGGGTCGTATTCATCGCGTTTTTATGATTTTTACTGAACTGTTGTGAAAGATTTCTTGGGGGGGGGGGTCCTTTGGAACAAGTGGACACATTCACATTGGGAAAATAAAATGTGGGGGTTTGTTTTATTGGTAAATATCTCATGTTTTGGGGCTCTAGTTATATTTCTAGCAAAAAAAAAAAAATGTTGATTTTATGGAGGTAAAAAAATAAATAAAAAAAAAACATAATAAAATAAAAAAGTTTCCCGGTAGGTAAGCGGTTAAGCAGCATTTCCCATTAATGTTCAGGAAGGAAGTCTTGTATAAAAGATTCATCGGGCTTTATATCTGACAGTCAGCCTGAAATATTGGAAGACGGAGAGAAGATTCCATCGGCTGCAGACCGGTAGAGGTAAGACCCGATAATAATGTCATACCGGGGGGGGGGGGGATCTTCATTCTGGGGGGCAAACACAACCAACTGGTGTTTTTAAGGTGAGGGACCCGGTATGGACTTACACAAGTTTACCACATAAACTGTGCCATGGTTGTGATTTTATAAACGTTTATAAAATAAAATAAATACAATGTATCTAAATGTAATAGAATGTACCTACCTTCTCTCTCTCTTCCTTTGCATCATCACTCAAATGCTTTTTCAGATCTCCTGTTCTGGGGGGGGGCGGGGGGGCTACGTTCCTTCTCCATGCCCACCTTGTGTATGTGAATGTAGCGCACTTCTGAAAAAGCCGCGTTTCCCTTAGGGCACACACAGCCAGGCACAAATGATCTGTCTAGGGGTATCCTTTTGTGTTTTTATTGCTGAGTATAGCTTGGATAGGTATGCATAGCTCCCGACTGTCCCTGATTTGGAGGGACTGTCCCGGATTTGGAGAGACTGTCCCGGATTTGGATGGGCTGTCCCGGATTTGGATGGGTTGTCCCGGATTTGGAGGGACTGTCCTGGATTTGGAGGGGCTGTCCCGGATTTGGAGGGACTATCTTGGATTTGGAGGGACTGTCTTGGATTTGCAGGCATTGTCCTGGATTTGGAGGCACTGTCACTGATTTGGAGGCACTGTCACTGATTTGGAGTGTCTGTCCCTGATTTGGAGAGACTGTCCCGGATTTGGAGAGACTGTCCCGGATTTGGAGGGACTGTCCCTGATTTGGAGGGACTGTCCCTGATTTGGAACAAAGTCCCTCTGTCCCTCTTTGCTCCTCATTTGTCCCTAATTTTGGTCTGTTCTATATAGTTGTATATAAAGTGCACAGTTAAAAAGAAGGCAAAAAAGTTCCAAGAGACTGTCTGGGTTTTGGAGAGACTGTCCCTGATTTGGAGAGATTGTCCCGGATTTGGAGGGACTGTCCCTGATTTGGAGGGACTGTCCCTGATTTGGAGAGACTGTCCCGGATTTGGAGGGACTGTCCCTGATTTGGAGGGACTGTCCCTGATTTGGAGAGACTGTGCCGGATTTGGAGAGACTGTCCCGGATTTGGAGGGACTGTCCCTGATTTGGAGGGACTGTCCCTGATTTGGAGAGACTGTCCCGGATTTGGAGGGACTGTCCCTGATTTGGAGGGACTGTCCCCTGATTTGGAGAGACTGTGCCGGATTTGGAGAGACTGTCCCGGATTTGGAGGGACTGTCCCTGATTTGGAGGGACTGTCCCTGATTTGGAGAGACTGTCCCGGATTTGGAGGGACTGTCCCTGATTTGGAGGGACTGTCCCTGATTTGGAGAGACTGTGCCGGATTTGGAGAGACTGTCCCGGATTTGGAGGGACTGTCCCTGATTTGGAGGGACTGTCCCTGATTTGGAACAAAGTCCCTCTGTCCCTCTTTGCTACTCATTTGTCCCTAATTTTGGTCTGTTCTATATAGTTGTATATAAAGTGCACAGTTAAAAAGAAGGCAAAAAAGTTCCAAGAGACTGTCTGGGTTTTGGAGAGACTGTCCCTGATTTGGAGAGACTGTCCCGGATTTGGAGGGACTGTCCCTGATTTGGAGGGACTGTCCCTGATTTGGAGAGACTGTCCCGGATTTGGAGGGACTGTCCCTGATTTGGAGGGACTGTCCCTGATTTGGAGAGACTGTCCCGGATTTGGAGAGACTGTCCCGGATTTGGAGGGACTGTCCCTGATTTGGAGGGACTGTCCCTGATTTGGAACAAAGTCCCTCTGTCCCTCTTTGCTACTCATTTGTCCCTAATTTTGGTCTGTTCTATATAGTTGTATATAAAGTGCACAGTTAAAAAGAAGGCAAAAAAGTTCCAAGAGACTGTCTGGGTTTTGGAGAGACTGTCCCTGATTTGGAGAGACTGTCCCGGATTTGGAGGGACTGTCCCTGATTTGGAGGGACTGTCCCTGATTTGGAGAGACTGTCCCGGATTTGGAGGGACTGTCCCTGATTTGGAGGGACTGTCCCTGATTTGGAGAGACTGTCCCGGATTTGGAGAGACTGTCCCGGATTTGGAGGGACTGTCCCTAATTTGGAGGGACTGTCCCTGATTTGGAACAAAGTCCCTCTGTCCCTCTTTGCTACTCATTTGTCCCTAATTTTGGTCTGTTCTATATAGTTGTATATAAAGTGCACAGTTAAAAAGAAGGCAAAAAAGTTCCAAGAGACTGTCTGGGTTTTGGAGAGACTGTCCCTGATTTGGAGAGACTGTCCCGGATTTGGAGGGACTGTCCCTGATTTGGAGGGACTGTCCCTGATTTGGAGAGACTGTCCCGGATTTGGAGGGACTGTCCCTGATTTGGAGGGACTGTCCCTGATTTGGAGAGACTGTCCCGGATTTGGAGAGACTGTCCCGGATTTGGAGGGACTGTCCCTGATTTGGAGGGACTGTCCCTGATTTGGAACAAAGTCCCTCTGTCCCTCTTTGCTACTCATTTGTCCCTAATTTTGGTCTGTTCTATATAGTTGTATATAAAGTGCACTGTTAAAAAGAAGGCAAAAAAGTTCCAACAGACTGTCTGGGTTTTGGAGAGACTGTCCCTGATTTGGAAAAACTGTCCTGGATTTGGAGGGACTGTCCCTGATTTGGAGGGACTGTCCCTGATTTGGAGAGACTGTCCCGGATTTGGAGAGACTGTCCCGGATTTGGAGGGACTGTCCCTGAGTTGGAACAAAGTCCCTCTGTCCCTCTTTGCTCCTCATTTGTCCCTCATTTTGGTCTGATCTATATAGTTATATATAAAATGCACTGTTAAAAAGAAGGCAAAAACTTTCCAAGAGACTGTCCCTGATTTTGAGGCACTGTCTCTGATTTGAAGGGACTATCCTTGATTTGGAGAGACTCCCGGATTTGGAGCAATGTCCCTCTGTCCCTCTTTGCTCATCATTTGTCCCTAATTTTGGTCTGTTCTATATAGTTCTATATAAAGTGCACTGTTAAAAAAAGAAGGCAAAAAAAGTTCCAAGAGACTGTCCCTGATTTGGAGGGACTGTCCCTGATTTGGAACAAAGTCCCTTTGTCCCTCTTTGCTCCTCATTTGTCCCTAATTTTGGTCTGTTCTATATAGTTGTATATAAAGTGCACTGTTAAAAAGAAGGCAAAAAAGTTCCAAGAGACTGTCCCTGATTTGGAGAGACTGTCCCTGATTTGGAGAGACTGTCCCGGATTTGGAGGGACTGTCCCTGATTTGGAGGGACTGTCCCTGAGTTGGAACAAAGTCCCTCTGTCCCTCTTTGCTCCTCATTTGTCCCTCATTTTGGTCCGATCTATATAGTTGTATATAAAATGCACTGTAAAAAAGAAGGCAAAAACTTTCCAAGAGACTGTCCCTGATTTGCAGGCGCTCTATCTGATTTGGAGGCACTATTCTTGATTTGGAGAGACTCCCTGATTTGGAGCAATGTCCCTTTGTCCCTCTTTGCTCCTCATTTGTCCCTCATTTTGGTCTGATCTATATAGTTATATATAAAATGCACTGTTAAAAAGAAGGCAAAAAAGTTCCAAGAGACTGTTCCTGATTTGGAGAGACTGTCCCGGAATTTGGAGGGACTGTCCCTGATTTGGAACAAAGTCCCTCTGTCCCTCTTTGCTCCTCATTTGTCCCTCATTTTGGTCTGATCTATATAGTTATATATAAAATGCACTGTTAAAAAGAAGGCAAAAAAGTTCCAAGAGACTGTCCCTGATTTGGAGGGACTGTCCCTGATTTGGAACAAAGTGCCTCTGTCCCTGCTTGCTTCTCATTTGTCCCTCATTTTGGTCTGATCTATATAGTTGTATATAAAATGCACTGTTAAAAAGAAGGCAAAAACGTTCCAAGAGATTGTCCCGGATTTTGAGGCACTGTCTCTGATTTGGAGGGACTGTCCCAGATTTGGAGGGACTGTCCCGGATTGAGAGGGACTGTCCTGGATTTGAAGGGACTATCCTTGATTGCTTTGCGCAAAATACCATGGGATATTTATTATAGCAAAAAGTAAAAAGGAGTTTTTTTTTTTTTTTCAAAATTTTCGCTTTTTTTGTTTATAGCGCAAAAAATAAAAACCACAGAGGTGATCAAATACCAGCAAAAGAAACCTCTATTTGTGGGAAAAAAACTATCAAAATTTCATATGGGTACAGCGTTGTGTGACAGCACAATTGTCATTCAAATTGTAACAGCGCTTAAAGCTGAAAAGTGGTCTGGGCAGGAAGGGGGTCAAAATGCCCTGTATTGAAGTGGTTAATAAAAATAATAATAATAAATATTATTATTAAATATATAGCATAATACATATTGGCCTAAATTTGTGAAGAAATTTGATTTTTTTAAATTTTTTGTATTGGGTATTTATTATTATTATTAATTATTGTTATTATTATTCATTATTATTCATTATTATTATTATTATTATTATTATTATTTTTATTATTATTATTAATTAATTAATATGAATAATAATAAAAATGATTATTAAATATATAGCAGAATACATATTAGCCTAAATTTAGGAAGACTTTATTTATTTGATATTTTATTATTATTATTATTATTATTATTATTATTATTAATTAAGATTAATTATAATAAATATTATTATTAAATATATAGCAGAATACATATTGGCCTAAATTTGTGAAGAAATTCAATTTTTTGCATTTTTTTATTGGATATTTATTATTATTTATGTTATTATTATTCATTATTATTTATTCGTATTATTAGTTTACTAATTATAAATATTATTATTAAATATATATCAGAATACATATTAGCCTACATTTGTGAAGAAATTTGACTTTTTTAAAAAAAAATTTAATTAGGTATTTATTTATTATTATGAATTATTGTTATTATTATTAGTTTATTAATTATAAATATTATTATTAAATATATAGCAGAATACATATTGGCCTAAATTTGTGAAGAAATTCGATTTTTTTGCATTTTTTTATTGGGTATTTATTATTATTAATGTTATTATTATTCATTATTATTTATTTGTATTATTAGTTTATTAATTATAAATATTATTATTAAATATATAGCAGAATACATATTGGCCTAAATTTGTGAAGAAATTCGATTTTTTTTTTACATTTTTTTATAGGTTATTTATTATTATTAATTATTGTTATTATTATTAGTTTATTAATTATAAATATTATTATTAAATATATAGCAGAATACATATTGGCCTAAATTTTTGAAGAAATCTTTTTACTTTTTGTTTTTTTATTGAATGTGTTTTATAGCAGAAAATAAAATATATATATTTTTTTTGCAAAATTATCGGTCTTGTTTTTGTTTATAGCACAAAATAATAAAAAAGTGCAGAGGTGATTAAATACCACCAAAAGAAATCTCTATTTGCTGGGGGGGGGGGGGGACATGTTTTTTTTACCCCAAGTGACTTCAGATGTGGTCGGTGACATCACCGTTTTCTGGCACTGCTTCTCACCTTCCGGCGGGGGACTTCCAGATCGCGATAAGATAAATAAAACACACGCCATGGAAGAAGGCATTTCTTTTAAAGAGACGTATGCCGGGGTGTATTTTGGTGTATTTTGGTGTATTTTGGTTTTTGCCCTAGGCAAGACTAAATTCGGGGTCCCCCTCCCCCAATCTAAATGTGTCCCATTCCCTCCCCTGCCACGTTATGCTGGTCTTGTCTCGGGGTCTGATGGCGGAAGCTGCGGCTTTGTTCATTGGACCCCCGAGACATGATTCATCCAAGTGCCATGTATAGGATGACTGCCCATCATCTGACGTTTGCGGCGATACCTCACATGTGGGGGACGGTCGCTGTTTTGCGTGAGTGCGGGACCAGCGGGGGGCATTGAGAGCGAGCAAAGGAGGGGGGGGCACTTTAATTATTATTATTATTATTTTTTTTACACTGTTGCTTGAATTTGAATTTTTATCACTATTATTGCCGTCACATGGAATAGAAACATCCTTTGTGACCGCAACTCTTTATGGGGGGATCTATAAGACCCCCAAATTCCTCCTTTGTACCTACACTATATAGAATTACTACATGGGGGAAGTCTGTGATACTTCTGTACGTGGGAGGGGCCTATGATACTTCTGTATGTGGGAGGAGCCTGTGATACTTCTGTATGTGGGAGGAGTCTGTGATACTTCTGTACATGGGAGGAGCCTGTGATACTTCTGTACGTGGGAGGAGCCTGTGATACTTCTGTACGTGGGAGGAGCCTGTGATAATTCTGTACGTGGGAGGAGCCTGTGATACTTCTGTACGTGGGAGGAGTCTGTGATACTTCTGTACGTGGAAGGAGCCTGTGATACTTCTGTATATGGGAGGAGTCTGTGATACTTCTGTACATGGGAGGAGCCTGTGATACATATGTACATGGGAGGAGTCTGTGATACTTCTGTACGTGGGAGGAGCCTGTGATACTTATGTACGTGGGAGGAGTCTGTGATACTTCTGTACGTGGAAGGAGCCTGTGATATTTATGTACGTGGGAGGAGCCTGTGATACTTCTGTACGTGGAAGGAGCCTGTGATACTTCTGTACGTGGGTGGAGTCTTTGATACTTCTGTACGTGGGAGGAGTCTGTGATACTTCTGTACGTGGAAGGAGCCTGTGATACTTCTGTATATGGGAGGAGTCTGTGATACTTCTGTACATGGGAGGAGCCTGTGATACTACTGTACGTGGGAGGAGCCTGTGATACTTCTGTATGTGGGAGGAGTCTGTGATACTTCTGTACGTGGGAGGAGCCTGTGATACTTCTGTATGTGGGAGGAGTCTGTGATACTTCTGTACATGGGAGGAGCCTGTGATACTACTGTACGTGGAAGGTGCCTGTGATACTTCTGTACGTGGGAGGAGCCTGTGATACTTCTGTACGTGGGAGGAGCCTGTGATACTTCTGTATGTGGGAGGAGTCTGTGATACTTCTGTACATGGGAGGAGCCTGTGATACTAGTGTACGTGGGAGGAGCCTGTGATACTTCTGTATGTGGGAGGAGCCTGTGATACTTCTATACGTGGGAGGAGCCTGTGATACTTCTGTACGTGGGAGGAGCCTGTGATACTTCTGTACGTGGGAGGAGCCTGTGATACTTCTGTACATGGGAGGAGTCTGTGATACTTCTGTACGTGGGAGGAGTCTGTGATACTTCTGTACGTGGGAGGAGTCTGTGATACTTCTGTACGTGGGAGGAGCCTGTGATACTTATGTACGTGGGAGGAGTCTGTGATACTTCTGTACGTGGAAGGAGTCTGTGATACTTCTGTACGTGGGACGAGTCTGTGATACTTCTGTACGTGGAAGGAGCCTGTGATACTTCTGTACGTGGGAGGAGCCTGTGATACTTCTGTACGTGGGAGGAGTCTGTGATACTTCTGTACATGGGAGGAGCCTGTGATACTACTGTACGTGGGAGGAGCCTGTGATACTTCTGTATGTGGGAGGAGTCTGTGATACTTCTGTACGTGGGAGGAGCCTGTGATACTTCTGTATGTGGGAGGAGCCTGTGATACTTCTGTACATGGGAGGAGCCTGTGATACTTCTGTACGTGGGAGGAGCCTGTGATACTTCTGTACGTGGGAGGAGTCTGTGATACTTCTGTACGTGGAAGGAGCCTGTGATACTTCTGTATGTGGGAGGAGTCTGTGATATTTATGTACGTGGAAGGAGCCTGTGATACTTCTGTACGTGGGAGGAGTCTGTGATACTTCTGTATGTGGGAGGAGCCTGTGATATTTCTGTATGTGGGAGGAGCCTGTGATACTTATGTACGTGGGAGGAGTCTGTGATATTTATGTACGTGGAAGGAGCCTGTGATACTTCTGTACGTGGGAGGAGTCTGTGATACTTCTGTAAGTGGGAGGAGTCTGTGATACTTCTGTACGTGGGAGGAGCCTGTGATACTTATGTACGTGAGAGGAGTCTGTGATACTTCTGTACGTGGAAGGAGCCTGTGATACTTATGTACGTGGGAGGAGCCTGTGATACTTATGTACGTGGGAGGAGCCTGTGATACTTATGTAAGTGGGAGGAGCCTGTGATACTTATGTACGTGGGAGGAGTCTGTGATACTTATGTGCGTGGGAGGAGCCTGTGATACTTATGTACGTGGGGAGGAGACTGTGATACTTATGTACATGGGAGGAGTCTGTGATACTTCTGTACGTGGGAGGAGTCTAAGACACTTATATACATGGGAAGAGCCTGTGATACTTATGTACATGGGAGGAGCCTGTGATACTTGTGTACGTGGGAGGAGCCTGTGATACTTCTGTACATGGGAGTAGCCTGTGATACTTATGTACATGGGAGGAGCCTGTGATACTTATGTACATGGGAGGAGCCTGTGATACTTCTGTACGTGGGAGGAGTCTGTGATACCTATGTAAATGGGAGGAGCCTGTGATACTTATGTACATGGGAGGAGCCTGTGATACTTATGTACGTGGGAGGAGCCTGTGATACTTTGGACATTTGTCACTTACAGTATTGTTGTCACAGTCACTATTTTTTGTGCACTTCATATTTGATTGTTTTCTCACTTTAGACTGAATGCTTTATTTAAGGTTTTTCCATTGTTTGAACGTCCATATTTATATTTATTAGAGTGTCTGTAAACCTCAGACATGAAATCTGAACAAAGCCTACCCCTCTATAGTGTGTACTTGTATCAGTCCAGAGCACCGAGTGTCATTTCTGCCTGCTGCCTCCGCCTGCTACCTACATGAGTCACTTCTGACAAGTTTTCCTGACACCACGAGATAAATGGTGACAGGAGAAGGAGTTCCAGCACACAGCCTGTGATTGACAGCCTCAGCTCTAAAAGTTAAAAAAAAGGTGTTGCGCTGGCAAACAAGTGAATAAAATAAATAAATAAATGAATATATCGATTTCTTACAAAGTGCATAACAATAACGTGCATAAATAATTGAAAACCCCAAGTACATTCATAAATAATAAAAAAAAAAATTCTAAAGTTCTTAATCAAAACACCAACAGAAATAGAGAGCACCGGAGAAAAGTCCTCTACGTGAAAAAAGTTCATTCACATGCAGAAGGATGCAGCCTGGGGTGATGAACGCCAAGCCCCTCTTCTATGACACCTCTGTGTGCGCCAAACCGCCTGTGATACCAGCGCTGCATACCACAAGGTTAGACCTCAAATATCAGGCGGTCTAGCAGCGCTTATAAAGAGGCTGGATGGATGGATGGATGGATGGAAGGACGAGTGATCAGCATTGGCAGCTGGTGAAGCTGTAGGATGCCTAGGACACCCTTCCTTTTTGACCCCTCCCCCTTGGTGAAAATGGGCGTGGCGTGGTTAATGTCTGAGATGAACAAGAGATGGAAGGAGAGGGAGAGAGGGATGGAGGGACAGCAGGCCCAGATCCTACACAACAATAGAAATATGTGTATTCTAGAAACTTTAAAGCGGGAGTCCGCCGGGACTCCGCGTTTTTTTTTTTTTTTTAAAAGCCAGCAGCTACAAATACTGCAGCTGTTGACTTTTATTGCCACATAATGGATTTTCACTTGCCACATCACCTGCCACACGTTACAGATTGTCACTTGCCACGTCCCGGGTTGTCACTTGCCACGTCGCCTGCCACACATTATGAATTGTCACTTGCTCTGCCACTTTCCTGCTGTGTCACAGAGTCAGGCAGCAGATTATCAGTCAGGCAGCAGAGAGATAATGTCATCTCTCTGCTTCCTGGCTGCCTGCACAGTGAGGGGGGGAACTGCACTGCAGGGATTAGAGGGCGGCGAGAGATGATGTCATCTCTATGCTCCCCCGCCCGTCAGCTCCCTGATTGGCAAGCCCGCTCACGCCCACTCTCTCACCAGCGGACCGGCCACTCTCATCCGCCTCCCACTATCACCCGCGGAGCCGCTGACCGCCCGCTCTCACCCGCGGAGCCGTGGACTACCCACGGACCGCCACTCTCATCCGCAGAGCCGCCCGCTGACCACCCGCGGAGCCGCGGACCGCCTGCTCTCACCCGCGGAGCCGCCCGCTCTCACCCGCAGAGCCGCGGACTACCTGCGGAGCGCCCGCTGTCACCCACGGAGCCACCCACGGACTACCCACGGACCGCCCGCTCTCACCCGCGGAGCCGCCCGCTATCTCCCGCGGAGCCACGGCGCCTATCCTCACCGGGCCCCACTTGACTGCGGGCCCAATAGCGCCCGCATGTGTTGCTATGGCGGTAGTTCCGCCACTGACCAGGACCATGTAATCAGCATTTCCTACTGGACGGTAACCCCCGAACCACGTGACATCCGCATCTTAAATACCCTCTCCCAGAGGGCACAGCGAGAGGGCCACTCCCACTGTCCTGGCTCCGAAAAGAGAGTACCCAAGCACCCAACCAGACCATAGTTCCATGCCTGCCACAAGAGACAGTGCCCCCCTGTGGCCAGGCTGAACATCTCACAGTCCAGTTAGACTGATGCAGAAGTCCAATTTAGACAAATAAACCCATTCATCCGTAATGTGTTCTATCAGGTTGAGGTCAGGACTCTGTACAGGCTAGTCAAGGTACTCCACCCCAAACTCGCTCATCCATGTCTTTACGGACCTTTCTTTGTGCACTGGTCCAAATCATTTGGTGGAGGGGGATTATGGTGTGGGGGAGAGGGGGGATTATGGTGTGGGGTTGTTTTTCAGGGGTTGGACTTGCCACATATCAGTGTCACCTATCAGTGCCCATCAGTGCCACCTATCAGTGCTATCTATTGGTGCCCATCGATATCATCTATCAGTGGTACCTATCAGTGCCCATCCCTGCCAACTTATCAGTGGCCATCAGTGCCGCCTTATCTGTCCCCATCAGTTCCACCTTATCTATGCTTTTCAGTGCCACCTTAACTGTGCCTATTAGTGCCCATCAGTGCAGCCTCATCAGTGCACTTCAATGAAGCAGAAAAATTACCTGTTTGCAAAATTTTATAACAAACTATTAAACATGATTTTTTTTCCATTTTTTTTGTTTGTTTAGCAAAAAATAAAACCCCCAGAGGTCAGGGCCGTTTTTAAGGCAGGGCAAAAGGGGCAGCTGTCGTGGGCCCTGTCATTGTTGTGGGGCCCAAAGCAGCTGCCTCACACTTGCCAAATATCCCAGTTTAAATTCCCTTGTCCCTTGAGGTTTTAATCCCGTGCTGTGTCCCGATAGCTCAGTGTGAAGTGCTGCTACTAAAGCTCTGCCCTATTGTGGTGTACAGATGATTTACATGTAAATTACTGGAATTCATATGTAAATAGCGGCGGCATTCATATGTAAATAGCGGCGGCCGGCAGCATTGATATGTATATAATGCCCCCCTGAGGTCATATCCACAGTAATCTCTAGCAGCCAATCAACAAGCAGAAATCATGTGCTGTAACCTCTAGCAACTAATCAGTGAGCCGTAATGTGTGCTGTACCTTTGGCGACCAGTCAGTGAGTGATAATGATACACTGTAACCACTGGCAACCAGTCAGTGAGCGATAATGATACACTGTAACCTCTGGCTACCAGTCAGTGAGTGATAATGATACACTGTAACCTCTGGCAATCAGTCAGTGAGTGATAATGATACACTGTAACCTCTGGCGACCAGTCAGTGAGCGGTAATGATACACTGTAACCTCTGGCGACCAGTCAGTGAGTGGTAATGATACACTGTAACCTCTGGCAACCAGTCAGTGAGTGATAATGATACACTGTAACCTCTGGCGACCAGTCAGTGAGCGGTAATGATACACTGTAACCTCTGGTGACCAGTCAGTGAGTTGTAATGATACACTGTAACCTCTGGTGACCAGTCAGTTAGCGGTAATGATACACTGTAACCTCTGGCGACCAGTCAGTGAGTGGTAATGATACACTGTAACCTCTGGTGACCAGTCAGTGAGTTGTAATGATACACTGTAACCTCTGGCGACCAGTCAGTGAGCGGTAATGATACACTGTAACCTCTGGCAACCAGTCAGTGAGCGATAATGATACACTGTAACCACTGGCAGCCAATTTCAATAGCTGCCTGATCTGATTTTGTAAACTGAATTTGAGCCTAGCTGCTATTTATTGTATGTCTCAGAGCAGTGGGAGACCGAAACTGCATGGGGGGAGGGGCCCCAAGAACATTTTTGCCCAGGGTCCAATCAATATTAAAGAGGGCCCTGCCAGAGGTGATTAAATACCACCAAAAGAAATCTCTATTTGTTGGGAAAAAAATGATGAAATCATTTGGGTACAGTGTTGCATGACTGCGCAATTGTCCTTCAAAGTGCATCAGCACTGAAAGCTGAAAATTGGTCTGGGTAGGAAGGGGGGGGGGGGAGGTTTAAGTGCCCGGTAAGCAAGTGGTTAAGTTCTGAACAACTCTGACGGGGCAGACATGCAAATTTTCCCGGGAATCAAATAATTGCCCTTCAAAATTCTAAAAATGGGGGGAAAATAAATAAATGAGAGCTTGTTTACAAATACCAATTCGCGTCCTTGGAAAAACTCGACAAATTGGAAGACGACATTTTCCCACGGATTAATGACGCTGACCGTGGCTTTCATAAACCCCCAGAGACCACGTTGATTCAATATATGGAGTTTCTTCATTCGCAGGCAAAAAAGAGATCCCGAGATAAAGAGCGATTTATATGTGAAGAGATACCAATCGGCCTTCCTGATCAAAGTCTCAACTCGCCGTAGAAGTTCCACGATAAAAATCTGCCAAGAAAGGAAGCCGCCGAGATGATATTTTATCGGGGAGGAAGTTCGTTGGCCAAACAACTTGTCAGCAAGTTTTTACGTTTTTTGAGAAGGTGCCTCAGACTCTCGACGTCTGTCGGAGGAGAGAAGAAGAAAGACCTCCATCTGGTCATTACAAGGTAGGACATTCCATCACCGTGTCACCGATCGCCTATTCTACGGGCTTTGGAGAGCCCAATCACCTTCCAATCACCTTCCAATCACCTTCCAATCACCTTCCAATCGCCTTCCATTTCACAGTTTGGGTCTCATCACTTGACTTGTCTTACTAGCTTTCATTTTTTTTTTTTTTTTTCTGTGTTGTATCGGTATGAACAATAATAACTTTATTCTTGGGGAAAATAGATCCAATAATTATTGAAATATAAATATATATATATATATATATATATATATACACACATATATATATATATATATATATATATATATATATATATATATATATATATATACACATATATATATATACATATATATATATATTTATATATATGTGTTTTGTAAGAGCAACAAAGCGTAAACTTGGCAGAGTTTCCCAAATGTGGCAATTTAAGCTTATTTTAGAAATGTAAAATATTTTGTATCAAATATTGAATTTTTAAATAATCACCCCATAAAAATACTTTATACTTATTTACCTACCCAGTTTGGGTCTCATCACTAACTTGTCTTGCTTGCTTTCATTTTTTTTTTCTTTGTTGTATCAGTATGAACAATAATAACTTTATTCTTGGGGGGAAAATAGATCCAATAATTATTGAAATCTAAATTATATAAATATATATATATATGTGTGTGTGTGTTTTGTAAGAGCAACAAAATGTAAACATTTGCAGAGTTTCACAAATGTTATCTGGCAATTTAAACTTATTTTAGAAATGTAAAATATTTGTACCAAATATTGAATTTTTTAATAATCACCTCATAAAAATATCTAAAGGCACTTTATACTTTATATTTATTTACCTACCCAGTTTGGGTCTCATTACTAAGTTGCCTTGCTTGCTTTCATTTTGATTTTTTTTTGTGTTGTATCGGTATGAACATTAATAACTTTCTTCTTGGGGAAAATAGATCCAATAATTATTAAAATGTAAAAAAAATATATATATAATAATAATAATAATAATAATAATAATAATAATAATAATATATATATATATATATATATATATAATTTTTTTTTGAGCATTTATATAAGATAAGCAACAAAATGTAAACAATTGCAGAGTTTCCAAAATGTTATCTGGCAGTTTAAGCTTATTTTAGAAATGTTAAATATTTATATCAAATATTGAATTTTTTAATAATCAACCCATAAAAATATCTAAAGGCACTTTATACTTATTTACCTACCCAGTTTGGGTCTCATCACTAAGTTGTCTTGCTTGTTTTAATTTTGATTTTGATTATTTTTTTTTTTTTTTAATAACTTTATTCTTGAGGAAAATAGATCCAATAATTATAGAAATGTAAAAAAAATAAAAAAATTGTTTTTTTAAGCATTTATCTACCGTCTTTCCCCAAATATACAGTAAGACCGGGTCTTATATTGCAGCCCTCCTGGAAAATCGGGGTAGGTCTTATTTTCAGGGTAGGTCTTACTTTTGGGGAAACATGGTAAGATAAGCAACAAAATTACCTACCCAGTTTGGGTCTCATCACTAAGTTGTCTTACTTGCTTTCATTTTTTTTTTTTTTTTTTTTGTGTTGTATCAGTATGAACATTATTAACTTTATTCTTGAGGAAAGTAGATCCAATAATTATAGAAATGTAAAAAATTAAAAATATATATTTTTTTGAGCATTTATGTAAGATAACCAACAAAATGTAAACATTTGCAGAGTTTCCCAAATGTTATCTGGCAATTTAAGCTTTTTTTAGAAATGTTAAATATTTGTATCAAATGTTGAATTTTTTAATAATCACCCCATAAAAAAATCTAAAGGCACTTTATACTTTTTTACCTACCCAGTTTGGGTCTCATCATTAAGTTGTCTCGCTTGCTTTAATTTTTTTTTTTTTTGTGTTGTATCGGTATGAACATTAATAACTTTATTCTTGGGGAAAATAGATCCAATAATTATTGAAATGTAAAATATATATATATATATATATATATATATATATATATATATATATATATATATATATATATATATATATATATATATATATATATATATAAAATATGTGTTTTGTAAGAGCAACAAAATGTATACGTTTGCAGATTTTCACAAATGTTATCTGGCAGTTTAAACTTATTTTAGAAATGTAAAATATTTGTATCAAATATTGAATTTTTTAATAATCACCCCATAAAAATATCTAAAGGCACTTTATACTTATTTACCTACCCAGTTTGGGTCTCATCACTAAGTTGTCTTGCTTGTTTTAATTTTGCTTTAGATTTTTTATTTTTTTTGTGTTGTATCATTATGAATATTAATAACTTTATTCTTGAGGAAAATAGATCCAATAATTATAGAAATGTAAAAAAAAAAAAAAAAATTTGTTTTTTTAAGCATTTATCTACCGTGTTTCCCCAAATATAAGACCGGGTCTTATATTGCAGCCCTCCTGGAAAATCAGGGTAGGTCTTATTTTCAGGGTAGATCTTACTTTCAGGGAAACATTTTAAGATTAGCAACAAAATTACCTACCCCGTTTGGGTCTCATCACTAAGTTGTCTTACTTGCTTTAATTTTTTTTTTTTGTGTTGTATCGGTATGAACATTAATAACTTTATTCTTGTGGAAAATGATCATTGAAATGCAAAAAAAAAAAAAAAAAAAATGTTATCTTGCAATTTAAGCTTTTTTTTAGAAATGTAAAATATTTGTATCAAATGTTGAATTTTTTAATAACCACCCCATAAAAAAATCTAAAGGCACTTTATACTTTATACTTATTTACCTACCCAGTTTGGGTCTCATCACTACGTTGTCTCACTTGCTTTAATTTTTATTTTTATTTTTTTTTTTGTGTTGTATCGGTATGAACATTAATAACTTTACTTTGTGAGACATTCTCTATTCTTGGAGAAAAAAAATATTATTTTTTTTTGAGCATTTATCTACTGTGTTTCCCCAAAAATAAGCCCGGGTCTTATATTGCAGCCCTCCTGGAAAATCGGGGTAGGTCTTATTTTCAGGGTAGGTCTTACTTTAGGGGGAAACGCGGTAAGATAAGAAACAAAATGTAAACATTTGCAGAGTTTCCCAAATGTTATCTGGCAATTTAAGCTTATTTTAGAAATGTAAAATATTTGTATCAAATATTGAATTTTTTAATAATCATTCCATAAAAACATCTAAAGGCACTTTATACTTTATACTTATTTACCTACCCAGTTTGGGTCTCATTACTAAGTTGTCTCGCTTGCTTTAATTTATTTATTTATTTTTGTGTTGTATCGGTATGAACATTAATAACTTTCTTCTTGGGCAAAATAGATCCAATAATTATTGAAATGTAAAAAAATATATATATATATAATTTTTTTTGAGCATTTATGTAAGATAAGCAACAAAATGTAAACATTTGCAGAGTTTCCAGGCCTTCAGGATTTAAATTTAAAGCTCTACCAAAAAAACCTGTTAGCGATCGCAGGGATCAGGCCTGACTCTGCGATCGCTGCAGTTATGTGTTTAGTGTTTTGTAAGTGACAGTGATCGATCGATACTGCACTTGGGTGGGCTGGGCGGAGGGGCAAAACGCAGGTGCCAGCAGATATCTGGGCTGATCCTGCTAACAATGCGTTTTTTTGGAACCCTAAACTGCTGGGGACGCTAGTATAGATGTGATCAGATCAGATATTGATCTGTTCAGATTCTATACCACTACGGGAGGTGTATGCTTTGCGTGTGGGTGTTAGCGGTACTGGCACCTGTACTGCCTGGGGCGATGCAGACCCTGACCCTAAAACCTAATTGATATCACCCGCCGGGTGATCAGGGGGTTAAACCTTTATTGGGTAATAAATGGTGGGTGCCCTGATGCTATAAAAAGCAAACTAACCAGAGTCACCCGTAACACTTATACGGTGATCACTGGTGAAAGGGTTAACTAGGGGCAATCAGGGGGTTAAAATTTTTAGTAGGTAGTATATGGGGGTCCCTGGCGCTATATAAAAACCTGACGGGGAACCTAAATAACTAACTGGCTAACCAGCGTCACCAGTTACACTTATACGGTGATCACTGGTGAAAGGGTTAACTAGGGGCAATCAGGGGGTTAAAACCATTATTGGGTAGTATATGGGGATACCTAGCGCTATAAAAACCTGGCGGTGAACAAAATAACTAGCTACCTAGCGGCACTAGTGACACTAATGCAGCGATCAGAAAAATGATTGCTTAGTGACACTGGCAAAAGGGGGTGAAAGGGTTAACTAGGGGCAATCAGGGGGTTAAAACCATTATTGGGTAGTATATCGAGGTACCTAGCGCTATAAAAACCTGGCGGTGAACCTAAAAAAATAACTAGCTACCTAGCGACACTAATGCAGCGATCAGAAAAATGATCGCTTAGTGACACTGGCAAAAGGGGGTGAAAGGGTTAACTCTAGGGGCAATCAGGGGGTTAAACCTTTATTGGGGGGGTAGGGGGCTACCCTGGACCTAACACTAAATGCACTGACAGTTTTTACTGACACAACTGACACTGAATGCAGTGATCAGTAAATAAATGATGTGACGGGGGGGGGGGGGGTGGATCGGAGGGGGTGATCGGGGGGGGATATGTGTGCCTACATGTCAGTGTAGTATATGGTGCACTTACTATTGTGTTCTCCTCGCAGTCCGGTCAATAAGACTGCCCCGAGGCGAGTGACATCACTTCCTCCCTGCCTGTGTTTACAATACACAGGCGGGGGAAGCTTCTCATTCGCCAGGAGCGATCGAGAGGGGGTGGCCAGAAACCAACGGCCATCCCCTCATCCCGGATCGCTCTTGCAGCGGAACGGACCGCCGCAGCCAGCGGGAGGGGGTCCGATCGGACCCCCCCACCCGCTGGAAGGCAAGCATGTACATGTACGTGCTTGTGCCTTTCGGTGCCATTCTGCCGACGTACATTGCCATGCGGCGGTCCTTAAGTGGTTAAATTTGACACGGGGTTCCCCTTAATATCCATACCAGACCTGAAGGGCCTGGTAATTGAATTTGGGGGAACCCCCACGCTTTTTTTTTTTCAATGAGTGTTCTCTGTATTACGGGGAGCCGACAATTTAGCCGCGAGTGATTTAAAATTACTTTTTTTCCTTGCGAAATGACACTTTGTGCAGGGACAGTTCTAAGCACGGGAAACATGCGCCCCTTCACAGGCATACTATAGACACCCCCCAGGTACGAAATTTAAAGGAATATTACACTTTTATTGTTTCACTTTAATCATTATTAAAATCACTGCTCCCGAAAAAAACGGACGTTTTTAAAACTTTTTTTTTGCATTGATCCATGTCCCCTGGGGCAGGACCCGGGTCCCCAAACACTTTTTGGGACAATAACTTGCATATTACCCTTTAACATTAGCACTTTAGATTTTGAACATTCGAGTCCCGTAGACTTCAATAGGCTTCTAAAGTTCACACGAAGTTTAGGTCTGTTCTCAGGTTCTGGTGCGAACCGAACCGGTGGGGGGGGGGGGGGTGTTCATCTTATTCTTAGCCCCTGTACACACGGTTAGAGATTTCGGCAACCAAATCCGTCGGATTTTGCCCGTCGGATTTTGTCCATCAGATCTTGTCCGAAACTGTTGCATACACACGGTCGGGCCAAGTTGTCGGATTTTGCGGTTGCCAAGAACGCGGTGACGTAAGCTGCGTACGGCGGGACTAGAAAAAGGAAGTTCAGCACCACGTCCGGCACCCTTTGGGCTCCTTCTGCTGATCTCGTGTCTATCGCATGTTAGTAGAAGTTTGGTGAGAGACGATTCGCACTTTTCAGATTTGTGATTCAGATTGCTACCGCTCTTCAGTTTCTGCTTGTCGGTGTGTATCTGATAATCAGTGCATGTAGTCAGTAAGTATTTGTTGATCATTGTGGACTATATCTTGGTATAGTACGCTTTGAAAGACAATTCTTATTGTCTGCTTGCTTCTGCTATTCAGGTCGTTCTTTCAGGCCTTGCGGTTTATCGGTGCTTTCTGGTGTCCGTTCTGACCAGCCGACCATTTTCTAACCATGTTTCCTCTACGTACTCGTCGTAGAGTTTCTGCTGTGCAGGGGCTTCGTGTTGGGTTGCTACTTTGACACAAGCCCGGTCCATGAACAGGGCGAGGAGGAGTTTGTGGACCAAGAATTGGTTGCTCCAGCATGACCAGTTCTCGCACATGCCTTTGCTCCGTGAGATCCAGGAGAATAATCCTGATGATTTCAGGAATTATCTCAGGATGACGGACCCCATTTTTCACCGTCTGCTGGCTTTGCTGACCCCTTATACCAGCAGGTAGGATACCTGCATGTGGCAAGCCATCACTCCGGAGCAGAGGCTTATCGCCACGTTGCGCTACTTGGCGACAGGGAGAAGACTTCAGGACCTGAAGTTCTCCACAGGCATCTCCCCCCAGGCTCTGGGGATCATTATTCCAGAGACCTGTTCTGCCATCATTCAGGTCCTGCAGAAGGACTATATGAAGGTAAGTTTTATCCTTTAACATCACATTCTATGTATTTCATGATTGCTAATGTCTTGAATTTCTTTCCTCATTCCCTAATTACCATCATTGCAATATGCTCTAATTCATATGCTGTGCCCCTTTGTCCTCAGGCATATTTGCCTCACTAACTTCCCCGCCATGCTCTTCTGGGCCCATAAACCTATAGTCTAGTCACTTAACAATGTCTTTTGTCAGCTCCATAGTATTGCTTTCCCCTAAACACCCCCTAAAATGTCTACAAATGTGATGTGTGTGCTTCAATTCATGGAGAGTGTTTTTTTTTCTTTATGGGGGGGGGGGGGGGGTTGTGCCAAACTCATTAGGAACCCCCTCCCCCCAACTGCTAGGCCAGCTGATATCAATCCTCTATCTGATGACTTTACCAAACCCAATACACACTATACCTACCTTTTTGATGCTCACATTTATGGATGAATTTACCTAAGCATGTAGTGTAAGGGCCTGCCTCAATACTTTAACTTTTTTTTATTTTTTTGGCTTTTAACCTATTAATTATCTGGATATGTAATAGCAGAATGTACAAAAGTGCTTAGATTTTGGAAAATTTTTGTTATTCTGACACTTCTTCCCTGTCCGGTGGGCTGCCAATAGTGTAAGTAAGGAGGGGCTTCCCAAAGTATCACAAATTATTTAGCCATTCAGCTCTCAATCAAGTGGAGAGGGTTACCTGTCCTAAACATCACCCCCTCATTTTTTAGCAAGGGCCCATCAGATGCGGGTGGGGGGGGGGGGGGGGGTGACTCTCATAAGGGGACATTAGACTTTAGGCTTTAAATACTCAGTTCACAAAATGTTTAACGAATTTTGTCCCAAAATGTTTGTGGCTAATCTGCTTGGAATGTTGATTGGTCAAACTAATAATTTTTGTTCTTGTTTCACTCCACAGTGTCCTTCAAATGCCACAGGAATGGCAGACTGTGGCCTCCCACTTTGCCAGTCGTTGGGACTTTCCCAATTGTGGAGGAGCAATAGATGGGAAGCACGTCCGCATCGTCCCACCACCCAACTCAGGGTCATACTATTTTAACTATAAGGCGGCGTACACACGGGCGGACTGTCTGCCGAAACTAAGTTTGTCAAACAGTCCGCTCAAACTTTTGAATGAACGAACTTGCCCACACATGGCACTTTTTGAGCGGACAAATACGGCAAACTAAGTTCGTCGTACTAAGTCCGCGCAACTTTTGAAATGAACGGACTCGCCCACACACGAGGGAACAGTCCGCTCATTTCGAGCGCGTGTCAAGGTAGGCGGGGCTCCGCTGCCTGGAATGGACTTAAAGGGGAACCCCAATGCCGAAATGGTATATGTTACATGGGTTGGTCACATGGGTTGATGTCACATGGGGACTATGACATCGTAAGGGGGCGGGGTCACCATGTGACCAACCCATGTGACATATACCATGTGACACCGCCCCATTGTCACTATATAAGTGGCCGCGCAGCGCGGCTCTGGCATTCCGGCCGGAGAGAGCGACATGTCAACATCTCCTGGAGAAGAAGAAGAAGAAGAAGAAGAAGAAGAAGAACGGAAGGCGACGGCGACAGCGGCGACAGCGGCGACAGAAGACCGGGCCACCGCCTGCAAAAGAGCTATAAGAAGGCGCGGTGGCCCGGCAGAAGAACCGAAGAGGGGGACAAGACCCCCGAAGTCGGGAGAAGAGGCCGGCGGCGGGGAGGAAGAAAGCCGGACTCCTCCGCTAGCAAAAGAGCTACAAGAAGATAGAGGAGGAGTCCGGCGAGAAGACCCCCGAAGACGGAAGACCCCCGGAGCTGTGCAATAAAATATTTTATCTCGTGTGTTGTGTTTTTTTTTTTGGGTACTTTTATTTTACAGGTGAATGGGTAGGGGTACATTGTACCCCATACTCATTCACATAGGGTGGGGGGCCGGTATCCGGGGGCCCCCTTATTAAAGGGGGCTCCCGGATTCCGATAAGCCCCCCGCCCGCAGACCCCGACAACCAACGGCCAGGGTTGTCGGGAAGAGGCCCTTGTCCTCATCAACATGGGGACAAGGTGCTTTGGGGTGGGGGGGCCGCGCGGCCCCCCCTTCCCCAAGGCACCCCCCATGTTGAGGGCACGCGGCCTGGTACGGCTCAGGAGGCCGGGTAGCATGCCTGGCCGGCCGGGTAGCATGCTCGGACAAGGGTCTGTTGTGGACTTTGGGGGGGACCCCCACGCCGATTTTTTTCGGTGTTGGGGTTCCCCTTTAAGTCCATTCCAGGCGGAGGAGCCCGCGACGTCTCCGTCGCGGGCCCCGCCTACCTGGAGACGCGCTCGAAATGAGCAGACTTTTCTCCGGGCGGGAACAGTTCGCTCATTTCGAGTACAGCGGACTGGCCCACACACGGGCGGACTGTCCGCTCAAACCAAGTTTCAGCGGACAGTTTTTCGGAATTTCTGAAAAACTTTGTTCGTCAAACTGTCCGCTGAAACTGTCCGCTGAAGCCCCCACATGAGCGGACTGTCCGCTGAAACACTGTTCAGCGGACAAAGTTGAGCGAACAGTCCCCGCGTGTGTACGCGGCCTAAGGGGTTTCATAGTATCGTGATGTTGGCGATGGTGTCTGCAACATATGAGTTTTTATATGTGGACGTGGGCCAAAATGGACGGCTGTCGGATGGTGGAGTGTTCTCAGGGACAGAGTTCTACTGGCGTTTCCAGAGTGGCAGTCTGGGCTTGCCACCCCCAGAGGAGAATCAGGAAGGACTCCCGTTCGTCTTCGTCGCGGATGAGGCGTTTGCCCTGGCGAACCATCTGATGCGGCCTTTCCCCATGAGGACCTTCACCCCAAACCAGAGTATTTTTAATTTCCGCCTGTCCAGAGCCCGAAGAGTGGTGGAGAACACTTTTGGTATACTGGCCAGCCGGTTCCGCCTTTTTCTTACGCCTATTCACATGGCGGAATACAAACTCAATCATATAGTGCTGGCGTGCTGTGTTCTGCACAATTATTTGAAAAAAGTTTCGGTGAACTATGCGGTCTCAGTTGGCCAACAAGAAGCAGACTTGATGGACAATGCAGATAACCTCATGGGCCTTGAACCTGCTCATCCTGGCTTGCCCCCCCAAAACGCCCGTGAGGTTAGAACCCAATACATGGGCTACTTTGTGGGTAGGGGGGCCATTGATATGCCAGACAATGTCTGAGCAGCATTTTAAAATTAAAATTTTATATGAAACTCCTTCATTTACTGCTTGGCTTGGTTTTATGTGTCTCCTAGGTATAATTATGTTTGATAAAGTTGTGCCTTTTTCAGTGCAAACCCAAGTTCTGTGCGAGATGAGGGGACAGTCTCTTCTTAAGATAATGTTATTATGTTGTGGGTCTGCTACACACACACCTTCTTTTTTTGTTACCTAATGTATGTAGTGCATTAGTGACCCAAATCGTGCTCATTTTCAGAACCATGGCAGGAAAATGGCATGATTGACCAAATTTACACATCACTGTGGGTGTTTTTTTTAGTAAAGGCACATCCACTATGCACTACAAGTGCACTGCAAAAGTACACCTGAAACTGCCCTGGGAGTGCAAAGTGGAGTTGCCTTTAGTAAATCACACTCCTTCTCAGTGTAAACTTAACCACTTGCTTACTGGGCACTTAAACACCCTTCCTGCCCAGACCAATTTTCAGCTTTCGGTGCTCTCACACTTTGAATGACAATTACTCAGTCATGCAACACTGTACCCAAATGAATTTTGTGTCCTTTTTTTCCCACAAATAGAGCTTTCTTTTGGTGGTATTTGATCACCTCTGGGGTTTTTATTTTTTGCGCTATAAATGAAAAAAGACCGAAAATTTTGAAAAAAAACGCATATTTCTTTGTTTCTGTGACAGAATTATGCAAATTATTAATTTTTCTTCATAAATTTTGGCCACAATTTATACTGCTACATATCTTTGGTAAAAATAACCCAAATTAGTGGATATTATTTGGTCTTTGTGAAAGTTAGAGAGTCTACAAGCTGTGGTGCGAATCGCACAAAATTGATCACATCTGATGTACTGGTGGCCTATCTCGCTTCTTGTGACCCAAACAAGTCAGGAAAGTACAAATACCCCCCAAATGACCCCTTTTTGGAAAGTAGACATTCCAAGGTATTTAGTAAGAGGCATGGTGAGCTTTTTGATGTTGTCATTTTTTTCCCACAATTCTTTGCAAAATGAAGATTTTTCATTTTCTTTATTTTTCTCCACAAAATTGTCATTGTAATAGGTTATTTCTCTCACGTGGCATGTGTATACCACAAATGACACCCCCCAAAAAATTCTGCTACTCCTCCTGAGTATTACAATACCACATGTGTGGGACTTTTTCGCAGCCTGGCCACATAGAGAGGCCCAACATGCAGGGAGCGCCATCACGTGTTCTAGGAGCATAAATTACACATCTAACTTGTTGACTACTTATTACACTTTTGAAATACCAGGACAATGACACGTGACACTGATGACAGATGGCACTGATACGTGGCAATGATGACACTTATACGTGGCACTGATGACACGTGGCACTGATGACAGATGACACTAATATGTGGCACTGATGACACGTGGCACTAATACGTGGCACTGATGACACGTGGCACTAATACGTGGCACTGATGACACGTGGCACTAATATGTGGCACTGATGACACGTGGCACTAATACGTGGCACTGATGACATGTGGCACTAATACGTGGCACTAATACGTGCCACCGGTGACAGATGGCACTAATACGTGGCACCAATGACACGTGACACTGATGACAGATGGCACTGATAAGTGGCATTGATGACACGTGACACTGACAACAGATGGCACGTGACACTGACAGGTGGCACTGATGACAAATGGCACTGATACGTGGCACTGATGACAGATGGCACTAATACGTGGCACTGATGACAGATGGCACTATGTGGCACTAATAACACGTGGCACTGATGACAGATGCCACTTATACGTGGCACTGATGACAGATGGCACTGGGGACAAATGGCACTGACAACAGGTGGCACTGGGGACAGATAGCACTGCGGGCAGGTGGCACTGGGGTGGGGTGGATTGCACTGGGGTGGATGGCACTGGGGCGGATGGCACTGGGGCGGATGGCACTGGGGCAGGATGGCACTGGGGCGGATGGCACTGGGGCGGATGGCACTGGGGCAGGATGGCACTGGGGCAGGATGGCACTGGGGCAGGATGGCACTGGGGGGGGGCATGGCACTGGGGGGGGGTGGCACTGGGGGAGGATGGCTCTGGGGGAGGATGGCACTTTTTATTAAACTTTTTTTTTACTTTTTTTTTTTCTTTTTTACACTGACGGCTGCTGCAGCCGTTCTTCTCTCCCCTCTCACACGCTGTCTGTGTGAGGAGGGAGAGCGGCGCTGAGAGATGATCTCATATGTTTACATATGAGATCATCTCCCATTGGACACGCCGATCACGCTGTAAACGGCCGCTGTGATTGGCCGTTTACAGCGATCTGTGTTTGCCTGTCCCCGGGGGACACGGCAAACACAGAACTTCCGCGATGCGTGCCCGCGGCGGCGCGCATTGCGGAAGTAAACACCAGGCCGTCCAGGGACGGCCAGGCACGGGAAGCCGCCCGCCCTAAGGCCGGCATTCGGCTATAGGGCGGGCAGGAAGCGGTTAAATTGTACTCCAAATAAATTTTTGGTGCCATGAACAAAAAAGCCACACATTGTTGCTATTTGAACTGTTTAATCCAACCACATTCACATGTGCGTTTGGAAAAGGTTTGTACAACCAACCAAGAAATTTTGTTTTTTCAAAAAATCGTTTTTTTTTTAATTTGTTTTAATTATTGTTTTGGTGTAAACAGGCATATATCTAACTGTAAAATACAGAACACAGGAACATACAAAGTTCCACTTTGAAAAGTGAAGACAATATCAGACATGAATATGTACAAACTGGCCTGATCTTGCCTTCATCACATGGGGTGTCATCCCTGAAAAATCCAAATTTGGAAGATGTACACGGTGTATCAACATGTGCTAGCTCCCATCATGGGGGATCAATGTACATGCTTTGGGGCTGCAACCCCTTCATCTCAGACACTAAACACAAAACACGTACTTTGATCCCCCATGATGGGAGATAATGCATGTTTCCACACTCTGTGCATCTTCCAAATGTCGAATTTGGAGAACTACAACATTTTGGTCTTAAAATTCCTAAAATAAGACCCTATCTAGTTTGGGGTGTTTCACACTCTCCCCAAAACATCAATGATGTTTTTCCAATTTAAATTAACATCATTGATGTTTTGCAGGATATGTTCCCAATACCCATTGCACCCCATTATCTCCCTGATCTGGGCACTTTAACTGGTAAAACGGAAATCGTCTTCCACATCACCTAGAAAACAAAAGGAAAAAAAACATGTAATTTAAATATGGTGACATACATTGATGAGCTTACCGGAAGCTGTGTTCTCTGACACTCAATTTGCACATCCTGCACGATCTCTCCTTCCTCCTCCTCCTGCTCCTCTGTTTTTTTATAAGTTGTCCTTCTTTGTGAGGGGTGGGGTCCCTGGTGTCCTCATACTTGCCGAGTCTTCTCTCCCCTATGAGATTTGTAAAAATTAAATAATTATCACACAGAGGGCATAATTAACAATATGAAACATTGTTTGGAAGTGTTGTTCAATTGTTTATTTTGGCCGAGCTTCAAGGTCATATCATTATTGGGGACACTGTGTTCAGCTAGAATACTTATCTGCATAACGATGTATCCTACGAACGAATGAAACCATGAACTTGAAAGTGGCCATTTTAAAATGCACAACATGAACTCAAAGCACATGGAGCATGTGTGCAAGCAAGAATAATCATATGAACACACGACAACTACTTACTTTTGTCCAGAACACGCTTGATCCTTACGTACTGCTCGTGCTCCCTCAGTTTCAGGTCTGACCAGCGTTTTCTCAGTTGATCCATGGATCGGTGTACCCCAAAATTAGGCAGAAGACACTTCACAACTTTATTCATGATCTTGGCCTTTCTGATATTTGGGTTTGGGTAAGGTCCATATTTCCCATCATAGTCGGTCCTGTTCAATATGTCGACCATCTCCAACATCTCTCCAAAAGACATATTTGCGGCCTTAAATCTTCTCTTCCTGGATCGGGACGTTTCAAGCTCCATCCTTTCCTCACCCTCCTCCTCGTTTAGTGTAATTATCATTGCGCACCTTTGTACTCTGCCCACTGCGCCAGAAGCGAAGGGGCGGGGAATAGTCTGGAAAGAACGTCAGGGGCGGGCAGAGTTGCGTGCATGCGCACTGTATATAAAACGTAACACGCATGTGTCGTACGCACGATCTGTGAACAGAGGGAGAAGCTGAGGCAACGAACGCGCCAACCAAGATACAATTTTGAACTTGGCACATCACTAGGCTACACTGCTTCTAGATTGAGGCCTGCATTAGTGGAGTTTAGCCTGACATTAGTGTTTGTCTTGTGTTGTGTCTTGCAGACATGGACGGCTTTAATGACTACAGCTTCCTCCCTCTATTCATCGATAAATATCGAGACCTGCCAGTCCTGTGGCAAAACACCCATCCTTTATACAGTAGCAGAGCAAAGAGGCAGGCAGCAATAATGGAACTGGTTGAGTTTGTGAAGCCGGTGGTCCCCAGGGCAGATGAGAAATATATCAAAAAGAAAATTGGTAACCTCAGGAGTACATATCTGAAGGAGAGGAATAAGGTGCTGAAGTCCATGAAATCAGGAACTTCAGCAGCTCAGGTTTATGTTCCCACCCTGTGGTATTATTAGAGGATGCATTTTCTGTCAGACCAGGCTGAGGCCAGACAATCCCTCTCTACTCTTCCTTCCACGCGTCCTTCTATGCTCCATTCCACACCCGCTGAGTCTTCCGATGCCCAACCTGGGCCTTCCACTCTGGAAGAACTGGAGGAGCCCAGCTTGAGCCAGGTATAGTATTGTTGTACATATTTGTGGAGTCAAAATGAATGATGTTAACTTGATTTTTGATCACTAATTGGTGAGTTTTGAAAGTGTTTCACATATCAATAGACAGTAGTGGCCAAAACCTTTGGGACAAGAAAGAAAAATGCTGGGCTCAGAATGATAGTCTTTTCTATTGGTTAACATTTTTCAACAGTGTTGATGTAAAAATTGTGTGTGTTTGATGAACCAAAAACTCAAACGATGTCCCTTTTTCATACACAGGAAGAACTCAGCCAGGAACAGGAGGGTGTGCAATGCAGCAGCCAGGAGGTGACTGTGGAAAGTGGCAGCCAGGAGGTGGCTGTGGAAAGTGGCAGCCAGGAGGAGGCGGGGTAAGCGGCAGCCAGGAGGAGGTGGGGGTAAGCGGCAGCCAGGCAGTGGGCAGCCAAAGGAGCCTCACCGAATGCCAGGTCCCTCCCCTCCGCCTTCCACGCAAAAGGGCGAGAAAGGGGGGGAATGTGGAGGAGTCGGCCCTGAGGCTGATTGGTGAGGCTTCTGCAGCACTACAAGCAAAAACAACACACCAAGAAGCCTTGGCTGCCTTGATTGTGTGCAAGCTGGAGAAAATGGAGCAGGGGCAACAGATCTGGTGTGAGCAGGTTATTCTCCACACCCTCAACACGGGTCTGTTGGGCCAAATGACACGAGAATCACACTTGTGTCATTTGGCCCATGCCCCTCCTCCTCCTCCTCCTCCTTCTGCCACACCTCCAGCACCACAGCCACAGCCTGGAAGGAAGCGTGGAAGGAAGACCAGAGAGTGATAACCTGGGTTCAGTCTGGTCTGACAGAAGATTCATCCTCTTGTAGTACCACAGCCTGGGAACAGAGATGTCATCTGCTGCTGTTCCGGGTTTCATGGACTTCAGGACCAGACTTCTCTCCCTCAGACATGTACTCCTCAAGCCACCAATTTTTGCTTTGAAATATTTGATGTGTGCCCTGGGGGCCAAAGGCTTCGCTAATCTCCCCAGTTTCAACATTGCTGCCTCCCTCTTTATCTGTTACTGACAGCGAAATAAAGGTAATTTTTGTTTGGATGAAATACTTGCGTATGTGTTTTCCTTCCAAAAGGACAGCTTATTTGTGAGCAGGCGGGTACATTTCCAAAATACAAAGTGAAATGAATAACAAGGGGTAACAACGCTAAACAACCTCCTGTAGATTAAAAAAGAAAAACAAAATCTCAAAAATCAAAGAATGTTTTTGCTGTAAGTTTACACAAAATAAAAATAAAATAAAATAAGGATAAATGAGCAAAGTGTCTATTAACCACTTGCCGCCCGCCCTATAACAAAATGAGGGCGGCAAAGTGGTTGCATAATCCTGACCGGACGTCATATGACGTCCTCAGGATTATGAGCCGCTGCGCGCCCCCGAGGGCGCGCATCGTGGCGATCGTTGTTGCGGGGTGTCAGTCTGACACCCGGCAACTACGATCTCGGTAAAGAGTCTCTGACGGAGACTCTTTACCATGTGATCAGCCGTGTCCAATCACGGCTGATCACAGTGTAAATAGGAAGAGCCGGTGATCGGCTTTTCCTCACTCGCGTCTGTCAGGCACGAGTAGAGGAGAGCCAATCGACTGCTCCTCTGACAGGGGGGTCTGTGCTAATCGATTATCAGCACAGCTCCCCCGAGGATGCCCACACTGGACCACCAGGGACGCCACCAGACCACCAGGGATGCTAAGCAAAAGGTAATCCTCCCTAGACCACCAGGGATGCCAGTCAGCACAATGGATGCCAATCAGTGCCCATAATGGATGCCAATCAGTGCCCACAATGGGCATCACTGATTGGCATGCATTATTGTTTGGCACTGATTGGCATCCATTAGTACAGTATAACACCAATGCTGCCTATGAGTGCCCACCTGTGCCGCCTATCAGTGCCCACCCATGCCCATCTGTGCCGCCTATCCATGCCCATCTGTGCCACCCATCCATGCCAATCCGTGCCAGCTATCAGTGCCAATTTGTGCCACCTATCAGTGTCCATCCGTGTCGCCCATCCATGTCGCCCATCAGTGCCGCCTGTCAGTGCCGCCTGTCAGTGTCCATCAATGTCACCTCATCAGTGCCACTTCACTGGTGCCACATCATTGATGCCCATCAGTGCCGCCTTATCAGTGCCCATCAGTGTAGCCCCATCAGTGCCCATCAGTGAAGGAGAAAACGTACTTATTTACAAAGTTTTGAAACTGAAACAAAAAAAACATTTATTTTTTCAAAATTTTCGGTATTTTTTTATTTGTTTAGCAAAAAATAAAAACCGCAGAGGTGATCAAATACCACCAAAAGAAAACTCTATTTGTGGGAAAAAAATGATAAAAATTTCATTTGGGTACAGTGTAGCACGACCGCGCAATTGTCATTCAAAGTGCGACAGCGCTGAAAGCTCAAAATTGGTCTGGGCAGGAAGGTGTTTAAGTGCCTGGTATTGAAGTGGTTAAAGGAGATTTACCCCCCCCCCCCCCAAAAAAAAAACATCCCAAAAATAAAAAAAACAATTCAAACATTGTGTAGATGTGACGCAAACTAAAATTGTATTACTGAAATGGTTAAAAAACAGTAATGAAATCCGTTCGGGAGAAGTGTGTGTGACTGTGAGCATCAAAGGAAGTTGGTTCTTGCAGCATTGTAAAGAACAAGAGAATGCGCTTGATGAATGATTTTTTTAACATTGCAGCGTGACGAATGTGCTATATCGCTTACGAGCCGTAGTTTTACTTGAACGAGCGCTTCCGTGTCGGAATTTGAATGTGAGCATGCGTGGCACGTGGTCCGATGAAAATGCTCTACACATGATCGGATTAGGTCCGTCTGGCCCAGTTGGTCGGGAAATCTTTCCAACATGTCGGAAAATTGGGTCGGACGGAGATTCGGACGGAATCAGTCCGATGCAGACCACACACACAGTCGGATTATCCGACAACACGGTCCGATAAGACTCATTCCGACAGATTCTCCGACCGTGTGTACAAGAGCTTACACTTCTGTGCCTCCTTATCTGCAAAGTCCAGTTTTTTTTATTACAGGGGGGAGGTCCATCAATCACCCTGCTTTCTCCGGCTTCTCCCAGGGGCTCCTGTCTTTGTTGTTGGTTAGATTAAAGGGGTTGTAAAGGTTTGTTTTTTTATTTTCTACATAGGTTCCTCTAAGCTAGTGCATTGTTGGTTCACTTACCTTTTCCTTCGATTTCCCTTCTAAATGTTTTTTTTTCTTTGTCTGAATATCTCACTTCCTGTTTCTCCTCAGTAAACTTCTCACCATCATCCGAGCGGTGGTTAGTCAGCCAGAACAGCTTACTGAACAGCTTACTGAGGAGGAACAGGAAGCGAGAAATTCGGACAAAGAAAACAAAGAAAAAAAACATTTCTGAATTTCTCACTTCCTGTTCCTCCTCAGTAAGCTGTTCAGTAAGCTGTTGTGGCTGACTAACAGATAAGGCGGCACCGATAGGCACAGATAAGGCGGCACTGATGGGCAAAGATGGGCACAGATAAGATGGCACGGATGGGTGGCACTAAGGGGCACTGATAGGTACCACTGATAGATGGGACTGATGGGCACTGATAGGTGGCACTAATAGGTGGCTCTGATGGGCGGCACTGCTGGGCACTGATGGGCAATGGTAGATGACACTGATGGGCACAGATATGTGGCACTGGGGTGCAGCACCTTAGTTGAGGCAGATTGTGGGCACTGATGGGTGGCACTGTGGGCACTGCTGGGTGGCACTGTGGGCACTGCTGGGTGTCACTATGGGCACTGCTGGGTGGCACTGACAGGGGGGACACATTTTTTATTGATGTGGCAAAGCAGGGGGCAGGTGGGCACTGGCAGGGGGCAGGTGGGCACTGGCAGGGCTGGCCGTGATCGGGACTGATGTCCCGATCACGGCCGCCGTAATCGGCTCTTTTTTTTCTCTTCGCGCTGTCAGCGCGAGGAGGAATAATAGCCGATTACCGGCTCCGTTGTATCACATGATCAGCTGTCATTGGCTGACAGCTGATCATGTGGTAAGGGGTCGGGATCGGCCCCTTGCTCGGATCGGTGATCAGGCGAGTCTCATAGATTCGCCGATCACAGAGCGCACAGCGCGCGCCCCTTAGGGGGCGCGCAGGCCGCTCGTGCACGGGATGACGTCAATAGACGTAGTCCCGGCAAAGGGGGTCCACGCTGTAGCCGTCATTCGGCTATAGCGTGGGTCTCAAGTGGTTAAACAATAAGTTGTGACGCGTTTCATCGTTACCCTTGCCAAAATATACTAAACTAAAAAATATAAATAAAGAAAGATACTCCTCATCCTTTGGTGTAGTTGAGCAGCTTTTTTCAGTGGCTGGCGTGGATCCAGTTGTCTCGTCCATCAAGCTTCTTTTACAAGGACCCAGTCACCTGGTCGGAAAGAATGTAAACCGGTTATTGTGTCAGGGTCCAGAAGGGACTAATGAACCATGTGGTGGACCTTTTGAAGTTGATGTTACAGTGACTGCACCCACCCCATCAGCTGAGAATGTCGACAGCTGCTGAGGAAAGTACAACCCTGTTTTGGGTTGACCTCCAAACAAACCTAACTCAATGACTGTGGTCACTGCGTGGCTTACCATCTGGATTGTAATACCTGGAACCATTGAAAAAAAGGTTCTTAGCATTTGGGATGGGGGATTCCTTCACCGGACTGCTGCTTATGCCGCGTACACACGATCGAATTGTCCGGCGTACTTAGTCCGACATACAATCCGGCGGATAGTCTGGCGGACTTTTCTACCGAACGGACTTGGCCACACACGGACACACAGAAAGTCCGACGTTCGCTTTGCGCGATGACGTACAGCACGTATGACGGGACTAGAAAAAGGAAGTTCAATAACCAGTAGCCAATAGCTTCCTTTTGTCGTACTTGCTTCTGAGCATGCGTCATTCTTAGTCCGCCGGACTAGCATACTGACGAACGTATTGTCCGCTGAAACCCAAGTCCGACGGGAAGATTGGATTGCAAAAATACTTTCTTAGTAAGGAAAAGTCCGCTGAAGCCCACACACGATCGAATTGTCCGCTGAAATGCGTTTTGGAGGACTAAGTACGCCGGACAATCTGACCGTGTGTACGCGGCATAACTGATTCAAATTTCATCAAAGAAAGACAGTCGTGGAACATGTCATCCTACTAGGTCACAAACTTGGCTAGAATTAGAGCGGTTAGTATTATTGGTTTTAAAATTTTTATTGTTACCTTTTTATCCCTTTACCCCCCCCCCCCCACAATTTTCTTCCTCATTACAAACTGGAGGAAGACACGCAGGGTTTAGAAAGGTGCAGAAAAAAAAACAATGAAGCAGTGGAATAGCCTATGATACTTTTACCTTCTTAGGTGTGTGTATTTATGCACGTGTACAGCTATCTACATACATCTGCTGTCTATGTACATACACTTTCAGAAACTCCTTGGACCTGAAAAGATACTTATAAACAAAAGCTATTGCTCTATACTTCATATTTAACCTGCAAAGAATGGTAAACAATACAACATTCATGTACATTGGTAAATTGCCACTGACATTCCTCAAAACCGACAACAACGAAACCCTCTGTAACTGTTACTTTCACGTTCCTACAAAAATACAACAGCCGAAACGCGTAGGAGGACTGCCGCAGTAGGTTCAAACATATTCTTGTTACTACATACAAACAATGAGAAGACTAAAACACGAGATAAACATTTAGATACAAATGCGGGGGAGATATTTCATAGTTCCTGTCATGGTTATGCAATAGTTTGTCTGTTTACCTGTTCCCATGTGTTCATCTAGAGACCAGCCGACCCTCACCTGTCTGCTTTTGTATCCATCCTCTGGCATGGCTCCACCCTAGCTCCTATCAGAGAGCTCTATATTAACCTGTGCACTGCAGGCCAGCCTTGCTGATCAACCTTTGTGTGTTAGCTTCCTGTTTCTTGCCGTGTGCTCTTCTACTGTTTTCCGTTACCGACTTTGGCGTGTCCTTGACTATCCCTGTTTGCCTGTGATCCTGACCTTTTGGCGTGTCCCTGACTATTCCTGTCTGCTTGTGGCCCCGACCTTGGCTTTGTCCCTCACCATCCCTATCCTCCTGTTGCCTACTGTGGGTGTGAGCTGGGGGATCCTGGGGGTCGCGACCTGGAGCCAGTTGCAGCCAAAGTCCATCCTCATCACTAGAGGCGCTGGTGAACACCTGTTGGCTCTTAGACTCCGCGCCCCGGGGAATCTTACGCTCTAACCCCAGTGGGATCTGTCCCCCATCTGCAGCAGTCAGCCGTAGGGTCCACAACCTTGCGGTTGTATATGTCAAACTTTAAGGGGTCTAATAGCCTGAGTCCCATACCCAGATTTCATGTTCCATCCAGCTGTCTGACTGGGGTGCCTGGTTCCCACCCCTGCATGGACAGACCATTGCCCATAGGATTCAAATCGTTTTTGTTTTTTTTGGCAATCTCTGCATCCAGAGAACCCTGCGCTTTATTTTCAGAGCGGTTATTGTTTGCACCTTTATCACTATAACCGAGCCCCGGAATTCTGATTATTATACACGGCCTGACCGGGGCTGCTAGAGAACTACTCCTTACGTTTATGCTAATACAATCACACAACCGGAATTCTGACTGTCATACACGCCCCGACCGGTCTCTCGATATCAATATTATGGCTTCTATCTGTACCTAGATGTTACAACAATAAAGTGGATGCCTCTCGTTTAATCTCTACCCAAAACTGTATTACAGTATAAAACTTCACAAAACATCTGGAATTAAATTCCAAACATCATATAGGAGACTTCAACCATTTAAAAAACCCTTTGTCCATGAAAGGGTTGACTCAAGGAGGTCAACCAAATGCCGCGTACACACGATCAAACAAGCGGGTGGAAAAGTCCGGCAAACTGAAGTCCGCCGGACAATCCCCCCGTGTGTAGCCTCCGGCATACTTTTTTGACCCGAAAGTACGGCGGACTTAGAAAGTAGTTTTGCACTCCAATCTTCCCACCGGACTCGCATTTCGGCAGACAATCCGGCCGTGTGTGTGCCAGCCGCCGTACTTTTGAAACAAGCTGACTTTTCCCGCCCGGAGAAAAGTCCCCTCATTTCGAGCGCGTCTCCAGGTAGGCGGGGCCCGAGAAGGAGACGTCGCTGGCCCCGCCACCTGGTATGGAGTTAAAGGGGAACCCCAATGCCGGAATGCCAATGTGTGGGGGTCCCTCCAGGTCCACATAAGACCCTTGTACGAGCACGCTACCCGGCCGGACAGGAAAGGGGGGGATGAGCGAGCGCCCCCCTCCTGAGCCGTACCAGGCCGCGTGCCCTCAACATGGGGGGTGCCTTGGGGAAGGGGGGGCCGCGCGCCCCCCCACCCCAAAGCACCTTGTCCCCATGTTGATGAGGACAAGGGCCTCTTCCCGACAACCCTGGCCGTTGGTTGTCGGGGTCTGCGGGCGGGGGGGCTTATCGGAATCCGGGAGCCCCCTTTAATAAGGGGCCCCCGGATACCCGCCCCCCACCCTATGTGAATGAGTATGGGGTACAATGTACCCCTACCCATTCACCTGTAAAATAAAGTACAAAAAAAACACAACACACAAGATAAAATAGTTTATTGCACAGCTCCAGGAGTCTTCCGTCTTCGGGGGTCTTCTCGCCGGACTCCTCCGCTATCTTCTTGTAGCTCTTTTACTAGTGGAGGAGCCCGGCTTTCTTCCTCGCCGTGGCCTCTTCTTCCGACTTCGGGGGTCTTGTCCCCCTCTTCGGTTCTTCTGCCAGGCCACTGCACCTTCTTCTAGCTCTTTTACAGGTGGTGGCCTGTACAAGTGTTTCTTTTCTACTGCAGGCGATACAATACAAAACTCAGCAAAAGCGATAAAACCCAAAACAACGGGGGGTGGGGGCATGAATTGCCCTCTGGGAAACTCAAAGAAAACGTCCAAACAATTAAAAATTTCAATAAAAAAACACACACTGCTAAAAGTGCAAAAACTCAGTTAAAGTTTGTCTTACTATCTATTGAAATTCAGTGCAAAGTAGAGATTTCACTTAAAACCAAAATACAAAAAAACGCAATAGTGCACAATGTAAAAAGTACAAAAATAGCTAAACGATTGAAAAGATTGAATTCACTTACAATTTAAACCAGTGAGTTTAACATTTATGCAAAACAGTTTCTCTGTTCCTGGTGTCTCACCCCTAAAATTGGAGAAATTTCCACTCTGGGAAGATTTACAGGCTAAACAGTATAAAATCCTTCAAATGCGGTTTCTCCCATATAAAAAGACCAAAACTGCACCTCTACAAACCAAAGTCACCTTTTTTAACACAGAACAGACCGTACTACTCACACTAAACTTCGAAAACCTGGCCCAAAAGCAGAGCAATTCCACCCAAAACCCAAAACACAGCAGACACAAAATGGCAATTGTAACAAACGAAAACCGGGCCACGACAAAATGGCAGATGAAAGCCCCGGCCACATGGTGACTACAACAAAATGTCCGACAACACATGGTAAAACAAACATTTGAAATGCCTTTGCTATTCCCACCAAAAACCAGCACTAATCAAGATTTCTTTAATAGAAAACCAAACAATTGAGAATGCACACTTAACCTTAGACACACACTTTGGGCTACATCAACTAGGGAAAAAATCCAAAAGTTACATAAAAAACAAAATAACAAGGCTCAAACATACACTCTTGTTCCCAAGGGAAGGTCATATACTTAACTCTGGCATCAGCTTCAACAAGAACAAGATAACAAGAGAAATACAAACAGTGATGGCTGCATGCATGGTCTTTTCACCTCAAAACAAAAGAGCTCCCCCCCATGTTATTGCCTAGAATCCTGTAAAACATGTCCCAACAATGCATGGCCGCTCTGACCCCTCTCAGCCACATGGCCACTTGAATATGTGGCAGCCATTTTCAAACCAAAACTTTCTACAAAATCATTTCAAAATGACTTCAATACAAACCATCCGTGTCTTGAGTCAGTTAAACAATCCACAAGACTCATGTGATCTACTTGTCTCTTACATAGGTAATAATCATAATTCATACATTTCTGTTTCTCATATGCATCACAAACTTTTTACACAGCATACAGTTACACAGCCTGCTCAGTCACACACAGCATTCACTTTAGATTCGTATTAACCACTTCCCGACCAGCGCACGACGATGTACATCGACAGAATGGCACGGACAGGCATATTGGCAGACATGTACGTCCAATCTTCAATGCCGCCCTGCCATCGAGAGCACGCCACCGGCGGCGCGCTCCTGCACTAGTCGGGACCCCCATGAGTCTGGTCGCGGGACCCGCGGACTCGATCGCCACGGGCATACCCGCGATCGTCTCACGGGACGGCTGAATGGAGGAAATGCTGTGTAAACAGCATTTCTCCATTCTGCCTAGCAACTAGTGACGCTGATCTCTGCTCCATGTGATTGGAGCAGAGATCAGTGTTCACTAAATGAAAGCCCAACCCCCCCACAGTTAGTAACACACCCCTAGGAATACTTAACCCTTACACTGCCACCCACTGGTTAACCCTGAGCGGGTAAATGGAATCGCCATTTATTTATAAACAATTTTGTCATGATTATCAAAATCATGTATTCTGATTAAGCAAGTGTATTTGTTTCAAATACACAGGATGTGTTTTCATAGCTGTCTTGAGAGTGTCGAAATGCCAATCACACCCCCAGCTGTGAGAGGTATTTTCCCAGAGAATCTGGAAGTGACACCTAGGTGCGAAATGACCATCCCTGTGTGAATATAAATACAATTACAACTTGATCAGACCTTCAAAGAGACGCACAAGACTCCCCCCCCCTTTTAGAATTGTATAAATGTTTTAAGGCTCCCAGCCTCAGGTAGAGCAATGACTTCACCATGTACTGTATGTACTGTATATGCTTGCTCCCCTGCCTATGGCTAAAACCATAGGCTTGTATATTAAATACATCTTTTATAATGTGGTTCAGCAGTCAACATGTTATTGGAATCCCCTAAATTCTCTGGGCTTCCCAATCAAAATGGTCCTTCGAATGCCGGAAAAGAAACTCTACAGACATTGCAAAGAAATGGAGCAGCACAAGCTGGGAATTCACTTAAAGGTAAGCTAATTTTTTGCTTACTGCGACTTCACCTTGTGCTGTGCCTATTTCTGTAAGTCGGTGTCATGTAGAAGTACTCTTTCCAAGAACCTTGACTGTTGAATTTTGTTATGTTTCTTTTTACTTTCCATACTACCTGTACTTATTACTGTCCTTGCAAGTGTGTGTTCTGTGTGAATGACTTGCCCTATTTCAGGTGCAATGTGTGCTTAGCTAGGATTTTTGCATTTCCTGCGTCTGGGTGACCAGCCAGGTCAAGAATCGGGTCTTCGGACTCAAGGGATCATTCATAGGTTCTGGCTGATAAGGTGCTATGTGTGGTGAGGCCCTGGTTTATTGCTGAGGGTGACGGCCTGCTTAAAAAACAGCGCCGCTTGAAACCATAGTACCAGTTTTGAATGAAATTCTATTTTTCATTTCGCGTCTGCGTAGTTCTCCATAAAACTACACCATGAGCAGATGTACTATCTCTCCTATTCTGCACAGTGCCTATAAGCTGATGTAGAAGACTTTAGGAAGCAGAACTATCAGATTCTATACTCTAGAATTTTCTCATATTGACATGTTTTTGTTACTGTACTGCCCCATTTGTTGGAATATGTGATGCTGTGTGTCCTGCATGAGTGGCTTGTCTAAAGGGGTGCTTGTAACATTTGTGAACTGTTTTAATCTGTCTGTGTGACCCTATTCAGTTGTGTGCCTATCATATGTGCTGCCATGTATCTTGCATATAAGTGGACTGTTTCTTTTTTTTTTTAGAAAGGAGTGTGTTACATCTTCCTTCTTTTTTTTTTTAGCAGCCTCTGTGACTAACACCCCCCCCCCTCAGTTGTGTGCCTGTCGGTCTGTGTGACTGATTAGTACAGTGTATCTGGTACATATCCTTGGCCAGGATTGGAGGCCAGATATACAGTTCCTGCTATTATTAAGTAAAATTGTATCTGTGTGACCATTGGATTTAATAATAGATGAATTCTTGAGGAAGTCTCACCACCGTGTGAGATGGGGAATTGTACCACCGAGTACACCCCAGATTGGGGTCTGTGTGATCCCACAGCTTCTCCTGGATTGCCAAGGATTCACCTTGGGAACAGGAGTGGCCGAGTCCCTCAAGGAATGGAACAAAAGCACACAGGGGTGTTGTACCACTAAAAGGCTATAAAAAAAAAAAAAAAAAGAGGAAATGAAAGAAACTTATTGTCCTGCATAATATTTTTGTCTACAGGTTAAGTGTGAGAGTTATGTTTGTTGTATATATGTGTATGAGATCCATGGATTGTTATGTCATGTTAGTTGTATTAACATGCCCAAAGTTCTGTATCAGCAAAACAGTTGATTATCCTTAGAAGTGCTTTGATGAGCGGGTTTAACAAAAAAGTGAGTGACAGAATAAATATAAGACCAGAATGGAGGACAATGGGGTCCTTTTCTATAATGGATTTGGCTAGAAACATAGAAAAGAGAAAGCCAGACCACAGAGAGTAATGTATGTATGGTAAATTTGTACCTGAAAATAGTGGTCATAAAAAAAATCAAGAATGATCAAGCTAAACCTCAAAATGAACCTGAACTAGAACAAAGGGAGTCCTCTTACCTGGGTAGATATTGACAAGAAGGCCAACCAGTGTCTAATAAAGCTTTTGAGAAAATTATGTATGCTGATGTTTCTCTCAAAGGTAATAGCAGTCAAGATGCTTTTGTACCCCTTACTTTTTCTAATTTTCCACATGTTAATTTTGACTGGTGGATTCTGGGGCGGCCAAAAAGGTTCTAAAAGCAGAAAATATACCTTCTAGTATACTGAGAGGAAAAATAATTAATGGAATTGGACTGGGAGGAGTTCCATGCCCACTTCAAGAAACCAAACCTGTTAAACTGAAATTAGGAAACCAAACAGAGATCATTACTAGTCTCTTAGTGTCCTCATCTACTCCTGAGAATCTTCTAGGGTCAGAGGTGTTGTCACAAATACAGGCCTGCATTCAATATACACCTGATGGAATTAAAGTAACAACCCCCCTATCTGATGAGGTGTTAAATCAAGCTTCTGCTGCCATACTACTAGCTAAATGTGTAGATACAGCTGACATTCCTGGCTTGAGTCAAGTACCTGAAACTCTATGGGCAATTGACAGGTATGATGTTGGATTGTTGAATGTGTCACCTGTACATGTCAAACTAAAGGAAGGAGCTCACCTTCCACGTAAGCCCCAGTATCCCCTGAATCCATAACAGATAGAAGGGATACAATTACAACTTGACCGATATCTGGAAAAGGATGTAGTTGCCAAATGTACTTCACCTGCAAATACTCCTCTATTTCCAGTTAAAAAAAAAAAAAAAAAAAAAAAAAGGGTGAACCAGGACAACCAACTGTATACCGGTTGGTACATGATTTGTTATTGATTTGGCTAATGCATATTTTTCTGTTCCTATTACCATAGAGTGTCAGCGTTATTTTGCATTTACTATGGCCGGGTAGCAGTATACCTGGAAGAGGCACCCTCTGGGTATGATCCAAACTCAGACCCAGGAGCTCATACTCTAAACCCAGGAGATTGGGTGGTGGTAAAGAAACACGTACGAAAAGGGCTTGAACCCAGGTACGAGGGCCCATTTCAGGTGCAACTAGTGACACACACAGCAGTGAAACTCTAATCCAAAGACCCCTGGATACACACTAGCCATTGCAAAAAGGTCACAGAACCTGCAGAATGAAGGTGGTATTACTCTCATGTTGTTTTTACAACACTAATCTCTGCTTTACATGTTGATCAAAATCATTATTTATCCTTACTTAATGTAACTGCCTTTATGCTAAACAAGACCAACTGTTGGATTTGTGGGGCACAGCTAGAGCATGGTAAGCAAGGCTATCTGCTGACTACAACTCCATTTTACTGGGATAATGAGACTAGTGAGTTTAACATTAGTATTAGAGATGTATGTAAAGCCAATTTTTCTATTGAACAGTATAGATTAACACTCCAATATCCAGGTAAAGGGAAATACTGCTATAGGAGAACAGACAAGAGTACATTTGTACAGGGGAGTAATACTACCATCACAGTTAGAGGTAAACAAAAAACAATCGTAATTCCTGATAAAAATACTACTGTGTATCAACTAGGGCATAGCAAATGTCAATATAAATTGAAGAATTGTACTAACACACCATCTAACTGCCAGTGTGTGAAGATCAATCAAGAAGAAATAAATTACACTGTTAATTGGACTTGTATGAATGAGCCCATGGAGGCATGGATGGAAAATGGTAATGTCAAAGTAAATGTATATGATCGTCTTCAATGTCTGAATATAAGTGATAATCAGACTCAGAAAGATATTGTATTCCAGGCCCATTTAATGCTAAAATACTATGAGTGCACCATAATCCCCTTAAACTTATTCTTTATATGTGGAAATAATGCTTACCGATTTATCCCTAAATACTTTAAGGCACCTGTTATTTAGGATATGTGCTTCCACAAGTAAGCTATTTTAAGCACCTCCCAAAAGGAAGCTCCCAAAGGCACTATAGAAAACATAGAGAAGTACCTGTGAGCAATCATCTCCTTAAAGGGACTGATGGAGTCTGGGAAGACGGATATGTACCAGACCATTTTGATATTAGTGAAGGTGATAGATTAGCAGCTATAATACTTCCCATGTATGGCCCAGCCAAAACTATACAAATGATAAGGAGACTGGCACGAATAATGAAAAAAAAAAAAAATAGTGAATGAAACGACCGAAACTGTTATCCTGCTAAATGAAGAACAAAAACAGCTTCGGATAGTGGCCCTACAAAATAGAATGGCCCTCGATTACTTGTTAGCTGAACAAGGAGGAGTATGTGCATTAATTAATGACACTTGCAGTACGTACATACCTGACTATAGTATTAATATAACTGATCACATCAATAAGGTAAAAGAAGTTATGGCTGCCTTAAAGAAAAGGCCTAAATCCATGCTTGATGGTATTTCTGATAGTATCAAGGGCTGGTTTAACAATCTTTTTGGTAATCTCGGTAAATGGCTTTCTGATATTCTGTATTCTATTGGAACTGTCCTCCTCTATGTCATGGGTTTCTTCCTGGCAATATATGTTTCTTATTATTGTCTTAAAATATGTATTACTAAACTCCTTAGATGCGCTACTAAACCAGCTTCTAATCCAAGGTTGGTCCCTTCCTCCTCATATCAGCACCTCCAGGATCCACATATGGGTAAGCCATACATGCCTTTAATAGTTACCAAAGGTGAATGTGATGTGGAATCACCACACGGGAACAGCGTAATGGAAACCGCTACACTGTCAATGGTCAGAGGCCCAAGTGTCCAACACAATTAGTGTGAAATATAATATTGCCTAAAGGTTAAATACCTCCTAATAATGTTTATTTACATGTTTGTGTGTATTAATGGTAATCTTTGTTTCCATAGACTGTTTCTGAAGAAGTTTTCCAATATGCTCAGTATGGTGATGTATAACTGTCGACAAAGAGGAACTAAAAAAAAAAAAAAAAAAAAAAAAAAAAATCAGTTTTTTTTGAGCTGCTCATTTTTAACCATGGTGAATAATAGTTTTTTTTATATAGTAATGGTATACCATACATAAAATCCACGTGGTAACATTTAGTTTGACGTCAAACAATTTTTTTTTGGGGTATTAGAAAAAGTGCACTGGTAAAATATCTAAGAAAGAAAATGTTAAATATCTCTAATGTTTGTTTTATTTTTAGGAGGAAAATATAATGTGTTTTGTTACTAAAATGTTGATGCTTATTCCTCAGATTAGTTCTATGTCCTGAGTTGATTTATTTAAGGTCTTCAGAACAGGAGACCACAGCCTTCAAAGACAATTCAACAATGGAAGTATTGTTCTAAAGTTTTTTTTTTTTTTTTATTTTATTTTCATATGTAAACATTTATGGGTTTCACTCCCCCCACTAGCTAAATATTGGTGCAGCCATCTGAGTCTATACTGCCCAGTTTCTTGTTCCTATTTACAGTATGAAGTGTTAAAAAATTTTTGTTGTGTTATGATCTGATGTATATGACTTTTGAAATTTTAAGAGTTTCAATGCCCTAGATCACAGGTGTCAAACAAGGCCCATGGGCTGAATCCGGCCCTCCAGGCCATTTCATGTGGCCCTCGCACCTCTCCTGCAGCTGCAGGAGAGCTCCAGCCCTCCTCTGGTCCTCCTTCAGACCCTGTACTTTCTGCTTTCAAGCAATGCATGCAGCTTCTTCCCAGCAGTAGCATAAGGAAAAGGGTTGCACTGTGATGTTAGGGAGAGTTGGGGACTATGGTGGGGTGGCTCTTGACATCTAATGTAAGGGGAGGGGATGTGTTGGACATCTAATCGTACAGATACAACCGGCCCTTTTGAGGACAATCATAATGCTGATGGGGCCCACAATGAAATTGAGTTTGGCACCCCTGGCCTAGATAATTAAGCATCTCCTGTCTTAGACTATGTTTCCACTATAGTGACCCCCCAAAGTCACATAATTCAGAGACTCTGGAGTGTGACTTTGATTCATCTCCACAGTCTCTAGATCAGAGTCGCATCAAGGTAGCGCAAGAACCTTTTCAAAGTTTCTGCAACTTTAAGTCGCAATAGTGGGAACTGAGCCTTATATAGTTTTTGTATATTATTTTATGATGAAAAGTTTTTATTAAGATTGAATTGAATAATTGCTGCTCTAGTTTAAACTATGATGACAAAAAAAAAAAAAAAAAAAAAGTAATGAATGTATTATTACTACATGTATGTCAGTATTACTACATTGAGTGTTATCAGTAGGTATGCTGGCATTATATAGTAGGTGAGGTTGAGAAGTCCATTAAGTCCAACCTATGTGTGTGATGTATTACTATTAGCATTTAGTTCCAATGCTTTAACTTATAAGGTCTGCGGTTGAGATTAGACCTCCTGTTAATTGAATTAGCTACTTGCCCAGCCAGTACTGCCTTTTCAAGCTGAAGCAGATTGCCTTAGGCTTTCAATAATAATGTCCCAAGCAAGTCTGCCTTTGTGTCTCCAAGTCTATTTTAAGCTAGTTTCCTGTTCGGTGACACCATGCAACTTCACTTATAGATTCCTGTGTGACTGTTTGCATGGCTACTCATTTCTAGCCGTCTTATGTGTCTTTGTGTATCTGTCCCCAATGTCTGTGTGTGTGTCCAGGCACAAACCTGGGTGAGTAAGAGGGCCGCAACCGGGGAACTGTTTGCAGCACAACCCATCTCTACCATTAAGAGCTCTGGAGAAGACAAGGCAGTTCCTTAGACTCTGCGCCTCGGCCCTTTCAAGGGCCCTCACCATTTTTGCATGTGCGGACATGCTGTGTTCTCCCCAGATAGTACCATTAGGTATCCTTCCGGCCTTAGAACCCTTGTATATCAACTGTATCTTGTGAAACTGACTTCCTGTGAACCCTGAACCCCAGTACTGCACTATACCCCTGTCATTCTTGTAAATCCTGTATTCTGTGCTCTCTTGTCTACGTTCCTGTAGGATCACTGATCCAAGATGTATATGATAGCAGCCCCCCCCCTCTGAGAAGCCTATTGTTCATGATAAATGTTTCATTGAATTCAGGATAGTCTAGATTAAATGACAGTTGAATAATATTTTATACTGAATGATAATGGCTTACGTTTTTCTTTTTTTTTTTCTAGATCGTATTTGCCTCTAGAACATAAATTTACTTCAGCAGTAAAAAACTCAACGGCTTTATGGGCATTTTTGTTAATGATCAAATGTTGGACTAACAATCTGAGTGACGCCATCTTCATAAATTTCCTCCCTGATTTCGTGGCTTTTTGACATCAGCCACAAACAGCATTGATGGAAAAGAGTGCTTTCAAAAGCTTTGTAAATGTCTGAAGAACTTTGATACTTATCATGTCAGCTGTCTAAGAAGAAAATCAAAAACACAAAAAGATCTGCACACCTACCGGAAGTTTCTTGTCATGTGGACTGCGATAGTCCTGAAGAAAAGAAGATTATGTATGAACATTGTATGCGTTCTTAAGGTGTTGCAGTGGAGTCTTATAGACTAGCTGTCAAAGTTACAGCGGAGGAATCAACAAAAGACTTGGCGTTCTTCATACATTGTTAGATCAACGTGTAATTTTTATTTTAGTGATTTTTTTGTATTTTTACATTTTTGTTTAGCCTTCAAAAAAAGCAAAATGAGGTTTTTCTGCAGAAGTAAATTGCGTACATAAATTAGGAGAAATATGAACTAGAAAAATATATATTTCAACTAAGATTAGGCAGTTAGAGAGATGTTGGAGCGATTGATAGGAATTGTAGTTGTATCTGCTTTTATTTAAAATGCCATTTGTGTTAGGTTTTATATGTTTTAATGAGACTTAGTTTTTTCCATCTTCCCCATTATCTTGACACTTAATATTCACATCTAGTTAGGCCCTACACAGCTTTAACTGTCACCAAAAGAATCTCTATACTGAATAGTCAAGAACCCAACTGTCCAGAACCACTATGTGAATTGTTTAGTTTAGTGCTGTTATCTTATGTTTTGTTAGTTATGTGGTCAATTTTTAATTTGACCAAAAGATGGGATTGAGCGGGTAAATGGAATCGCCATTTATTTATAAACAATTTTGTCATGATTATCAAAATCATGTATTCTGATTAAGCAAGTGTATTTGTTTCAAATACACAGGATGTGTTTTCATAGCTGTCTTGAGAGTGTCGAAATGCCAATCACACCCCCAGCTGTGAGAGGTATTTTCCCAGAGAATCTGGAAGTGACACCTAGGTGCGAAATGACCATCCCTGTGTGAATATAAATACAATTACAACTTGATCAGACCTTCAAAGAGACGCACAAGACTCCCCCCCCCTTTTAGAATTGTATAAATGTTTTAAGGCTCCCAGCCTCAGGTAGAGCAATGACTTCACCATGTACTGTATGTACTGTATATGCTTGCTCCCCTGCCTATGGCTAAAACCATAGGCTTGTATATTAAATACATCTTTTATAATGTGGTTCAGCAGTCAACATGTTATTGGAATCCCCTAAATTCTCTGGGCTTCCCAATCAACCCTTTCACTGCCAGTGTCATTTACACAGGAATCACTGCAGTTATATAGCAGTGATTACTGTATAAATGACAATGGTCCCAAAAATGTGCCAAAAATGTCCGATGGGTCCCCCACAATGTCACAGTCACAATAAAAATCGCTGATCGCCGCCATTAATAGTAAAAAAAAAAAAATAATAAAAAATTATTAATAAAAATGCTATAAAACTATCCCTATTTTGTAAACGCTATAGCTTTTGCTCAAACCAATCAATAATCGCTTATTGCAATTTTTTTTACCAAAAATATGTAGAATACGTATCGGCCTAAACTGAGGGAAAAAAAAGTTTTTTTATATATTTTTGGGGGATATTTATTATAACAAAAAGTAAAAAATAATGCGTTTTTTTCAAAATTGTCGCTCTATTTTTGTTTATAGCGCAAAAAATAAAAACCACAGGGGTGATCAAATACCACCAATAGAAAGCTCTATTTGTGGGAAAAAAAGGACATCAATTTTGTTTGGAAGCTATGTCGCACGACCGCACAATTGTCAGTTAAAGCGACGCAGTGCCTGAATCGCAAAAAGTGGTCTGGTCTTTGACCGGCAAAATGGTCCGGTCTGAAAGTGGTTAAATAGGACCTATAGTGGATTTAAATATAGGTGCGCCCCCCAATTAATAGATCCACTTACAATGGCAAAAATATAACCTACAATTAAAGTCCAACCATTATACAGAAAGTGACAAAAAAAACATAAGCAGAACTTATCCCAAACAGCGAATCAAGATCCCGAACACAGAACAGCAAAAATGTTCAAAAAACGTGAAGTATGGTTGTCTTACCATAGGCTGTCCTTTGCTGGTTCTGGTTCTGGATGTCTTTTCCCACTCAAATTAGGATGATCTGCTGGCCTCCTACCTGGCTCGCCAAAACTGTACAGGAAATTGTAACCTTCTCCTTACAGTGGTGTAGTGGGGGGGCGGCACAGTGGTGTAGTGGGTAGCACTCTCACCTAGCAGTAAGAATGGTCGCTGGTTCAAATACCAACCATGACACTACCTGCCTGGAGTTTGCATGTTCTCCCTGTGCCTGCGTGGGTTTCCTCCGGGTACTCCGGTTTCCTCCCACACTCCAAAGACATGCAGGCAGGTTAATTGGCTTCTGTCCAAAATTGGCCCCTAGTATATGAGCGGGGACCTTGGATTGTGGGCTCCTTGAGGGTAGGGACCAATGTGAGTGTGCAATGTAAAGGGATAGGGACAATTGTAGACACTCACTCAGGTTGAACTGGATGGACTGGTGTCTTTATTCAACCTTACTAACTATGAAACTATTGTATAATGCCAGGAAAGCGCGCTTGTATATCACAGACACAGATGCTGGTATCACGTTGAGCTTAGCAGAATCCTCCATTGAATGCTCTACTGCCTTTATTTATACTGTCAACACAAATAAACAAAGGAAGGTGGTGGCTTCAGAATCAGCCAATCAGACACTTGTATTCTTTCAAAAGAACCAATCCCACACATTTATATATTCAAATAGAATTACAGTAGTGACGTGTACAGGTGGTCATGTGCAGAGCCATGTAGCAAGCATCCCGTGAGACACTACTTACATGGCTCTGAACATGATCATGTGCACACTCCCACTGCTACAAATGACGGGAGCCATACTCTATCATAGCTCAGTGGGCCATAATTTTGTATGGTTATGCTATGGTTCCCATGTACCCAGATCTGCAACCTCAGGAGTTTAGATACGGTCGCCATGGAGTGGCCAGTCCCTTGGTGAGGCATTAACAAACACCCTTAAAAGAGCAAACAGATCTGCTGTGTCCACGGGAAGGTCTCCGCAGCCAATGGTCTCCCACCAACGTCTGTATGGGTGAACACGCTCAGCAACACTGACACTGGGGACATCTGACAAAATACATTAGTAAAAAATTTCCACAACAAAAGGGAGTTGAGGAGGAGCTGCCTGGAGTATTTCAGAGGGCCCAGGGGCCATACTGATCGCCAACAAATGGCTTGGCAGGGGGCAGGCCCCATCAAATATTCTGGGTCATCCCAGCTGGGGGCAGTGGAGTTCAGGAGGAAGATGGAGTGTCAGGCTGTCAGTGGCCCTTGAGGACAGCCCCCTAGTCTGGGGGGGTGACCTTGGATCTAGGCTTGGGTGCGGAAGGGACCCTCTTCAGGACACACAGAGGTGTCTTGACCAGAGGCACGGGAGCAGGAGAAGGACAGCAGGAGAACACTGCTGGGCAAATCTCCAGGGAGGAAGACAGCTAGGTAGGGTTGTTGAGTATTACAGTCGTTAGGGGCCTAAGAGGCAGCTTTAGAGGACTGGGTGCAAGCAGTCTGGGATGGATGCAGAATAAGTCTGGGAGTGCCATGGAAGTTTAGCCAGGTGGGCTGGCAGTGCCTGAAGAGGTGGTGCTGGGATCAGCAGCCAAAAAAGGACAGCTGGACACTAGGACTAGGGCTACACAAACAGGGGGCCCGTGGTCACTGCCTGTAACAGGCCTTTGCTATTAAGTATGGTCCTAATGTTCGAGTCGAACGTAAGTACATCATAACTGCAGTTCATAAATACATACTACACTAGCTGCACTATATACTTTGAACAGTATTACCGTATATACTCGAGTATAGGCCGACCCGAATATAAGCCGAGGCCCCCAATTTACCCCCAAAAAAACTGGCAAACTTATTGACTCGTGTATAAGCCGAGGGTGAGACATGCCTGTCCATCCCTGTGTGTCCGTCCATCCCTGTGTGTCCGTCCATCCCTGTGTGTCCGTCCATCCATCCCTGTGTGTGTGTGTGTCCATCCATCCATCCATCCCTGTGTGTGTGTGTCTCCATCCATCCATCCATCCATCCCTGTGTGTGTGTGTCTCCATCCATCCCTGTGTGTGTGTGTGTGTGTGTGTGTGTGTGTGTGTGTGTGTGTGTGTGTGTGTGTGTGTGTGTGTGTGTGTGTGTGTCCAGCCTACCTGTGTCCCGAGCCTTTGTCCCGAGCTTCCGTCCCGTGCCTTGCCTCCTTGCCTCCGTCCCGTGCCGTGCCTTGCATCCGTCCCGTGTCGTGCCTTGCCTTGCCCCCGTCCCGTCCCGTCCCGTGCCGTGCCGTGCCTTGCCTTGCCTCCGTCCCGTGCCCTCTTCGTCGGCGGCCATTGTAAAATTCAAAAGCTGCGCCGCCGCCTTCGCCTGTGATAGGCGGAACACTGAATTTCCCAGCAGCCTGTGTTCCGCCTATCACAGACGTCGTATCATCCTCGTCCGTAGTACGAGGATGATACGATGTCCGTGATAGGCGGAACACAGGCTGCTGGGAAATTCAGTGTTCCGCCTATCACAGGCGAAGGCGGAGCCGGAGGCGCGGCTTTTGAATAGAATGGCCGCTGTCTGTCTGCTCGACACGCTGATCGAGCGGGCAGACAGCGATGACTCGAGTATAAGCCGAGGGGGGCACTTTCAGCCTCAAAAAAGAGGCTGAAAATCTCGGCTTATACTCGAGTATATACGGTATATATATATATATATATATATATATATATATATATATATAAATATATATATATATATATATATATATATATATTCTACACTAACTGCACTCTACTCTGAAAAGTATCATATATATACGCTAGTATATATAATACAGTGCAGGGTATATAGGGGAGTGCAGAGTATATAATACAGTGTTTTAAAATGGTTAAGGAGAACCCTATGACAGAATTAAGAAAAAAAACAGCGTGGGGTCCCCCCTCAAAATCCACACCAGACCTTTATTCGAGCATGTAGCCTGGAAGTCAGGATGGGGGGATGAGCATGCACCCCCCCCACTCCTGAACCATACCAAGCCACATGCCCTCAACATGGAGGGGTGCTTTAGGGCAGGATGATCCTGCGCCCCCCCCACCCCAAAGCACCTTGTCCCCATGTTGGTGGGGACAAGGGCCTCTTCCCAACAACCTTGGGCTGTGGTTGTCAGGGTCTGCAGAATTATCGGAAACTGGAAGCCCCCTTTAACAAGGGGGCTCCCAGATCCCGACCCCCCCCTCATGTGAATGGGTATAGGGTACATTGTACCCCTACCCATTCACCAAAAAAAGTGTCAAAAAATAAAAACCACAATAGACAGTTTTTGACAATTCCTTTTGGTGTGGCGTTCCCCTTGATATCCATACCAGACCTGGTATGGACTGGGGGGGGTCCATAGATTTTTCATCTATTTTGCTGGGACCCGGTAATACATTACACTCGCGAGCAAGTTTAAATGACATTCTTTCCTTTAGAAATGCCATTTTTGCTGCGGCATTTTCTACACATTGCACAGATGCGCCACTTTACAGGCAGATGAAGGGGACCCCACAGGCACGATATTTAAAGGAATATTCGATTTTTATTATTTCACTTTAAGCATTATCAAAATCACTGCTACTGAAAAACGATTGTTTTAAAAACTTTTTTTTTCCATTGATACATGTCCCCTGGGGCAGGACCCGGGTCCCCAAACTGTTTTTTTTTATGGCAATAACTTGCATATAAGCCTTTAAAATGAGCACTTTTGATTTTTCATGTTGCGGTCCCGTAGACTTTAACTTGCATTCTTCTAAATACATGAACTGTTAAACCTTCATGCACGCTGTATTTGCTGCTTCCTTGACTTTGGTACCTTAGTCCTGGCCCCCGCCCACAAGCTGATTGGGCCTCCTGTCATGTGACTGTTTCACGTGGGGTTGTGCTGAACTCAGTTTGGCCTGAACTCCCGTGAGACTGTCACATGACAGCAGGCCACCATCTCAATCAGTTGTGGTCATGGAATTCCCCACCCCCCCCAACCCCCCATGTAACAAAGGGGCAGCCATAGTGATGACATCATTGACCTAGCATGGCCATATTTGGACAATATATAACCATGTGGCCATAAAGGGGTCAATGATGTCACCAGCAACCCCTTTTGTTGCGTGCGGCTGCAGAGTGGAGGAATTCCAAGGCTGCGGCTGATTGGGCCTCCTTGTCTCCCATGGCTTTGGACCAAACTTTAGCTTATCGTTAGTCACAGAACTTCATCAAGACCAGTCATAACCTCATACTTTATGTTACATTTCGATAACGTCTGATTGGATAGGAGAACAAGATCTCCATCGTCAGTGATGTGACGGAACCACCCACCTTTTACAACCACGCGCATTTGTTCAATGTCCTGGTTTTCTCTTTCACGACCCTCGTAGGCGTCCCCGGCAATGCTCTGGTGCTTTGGGTTACCGGAGTGAAGATGAAGCGGACCATGACTACCATTTGGTTTTGGAACCTTGCCGTGGCCGATATCATGTGCTGCTTGTGTCTCCCGTTGATTATAGTGCAGTACTTCTACTCAGATTGGCTGTACGGTCCCGTGCTCTGCAAGGGTTTAACCTTCATCACTCTTTTAAACATGTTCACCAGCGTCTTCACCTTGGTGCTTATCAGTGTTGACCGGTGCATCCTGGTTGTCCTACCCATTTGGGCCCGAAATCACCGAGGAGTACGAAAGGCGTGGATGACCTGCTTGGCTATTTGGATGATGTCCTTCATAATCTGTATACCTAAGTTCCTGTACAGAACTTTCTCCGCTTCCAATGGGTCAGTTCAATGCACTTCTGAACCGCACATGACAGCGCCCACCACTTACATCTATATGGTTTTTGGTTTTCTGCTTCCATTCCTAATCATTTCTGCCTGTTACATTTCTGTGGCTTTTATATTACACAATAGAAGAGCTACAGAAGTTGGTAATAAAATCATCAAGGTGTCTTTAGGGATCACAGTCGCATTTTTCCTCACCTGGGCCCCCTACCACATCATGGGCGTAGTCCTGATATTCACTGAGAATGAAGTGGCGGGCATCCTAGATCTGTTCTCGCAGGCCCTGGCCCTGTTCAATAGTTGCGTCAACCCGATTCTCTATGTCTTCATGGGGAAAGATATGAAGGATATGGTGAGACAGTCTATTGCGAGACTCATGCAAAATACATTTAGTGAAAGCCCGTCACCTCGCAGGCCAAACCGGGTGACCGAGGACGTGACTCCACAGTAAGGATCTCGGTGTAAAATGCCAAAAGGACGATTGCCAAGACGAAGAAAGACCTCTGCTTGAATGTTTAGAAGGACCTGTAGACTTCTTTGTTGTATTAGGGATTTGTGAGCAACTGGCTGCTGGAAATCCATGCATGCTAGGGTAGCCATGTGTTGGCAGATGTCTTGTACCAGTCACGTGCCATCAGGGCTGTTTGACCAACTCAGACAATGGGTGTTAGCAGCGCGTGCACTGCATGTAGGCTACTCAACCTGCCTGCTATATCACATTGACATACCCCATGCTTATGAAAACCTTGGACTTCAGCAGGGCTGTCTTGAATATTGACGGGACCCTGGACAAACATTTTCTTGCCCCCCCCCCCAACATCCCAAAAAACAAACAAACACACTCATAGACTTGTCCCATACTACCTGCATCATTACATGGGACCTCCCCTCCTCCATCATTACACAGAGCCCCTCCCCCATACTACCCCAATCATTACAAACGATCCCTTCCCCCATGCTATCCCCATCATTACACAGAGCCCCTCCCCCATACTACCCCAATCATTACATGGGACCTCCCCTCCTCCATCTTTATACAAGACCCCTTCCGCATACTACCCCAATCACTACAAACGATCCCTTCCCCCATACTATCCCCATCATTACACAGGACCCCTCCCCCATACTACCCCAACCATTACATGGGACCTCCCCTCCTCCATCTTTATACAAGACCCCTTCCGCATACTACCCCAATCACTACAAATGATCCCTTCCCCCATACTATCCCCATCATTACACAGGACCCCTCCCCCATACTACCCCAACCATTACATGGGACCTCCCCTCCTCCATCATTATACAAGACCTCTTCTGCATACTACCCAATCATTACAAATGATCCCTTCCCCCATACTATCTCCATCATTACACAGGACTCCTCCACCATACTCCCCTCATTATTACACAGGACCCCTCCGCCATACTCCCCTCATTATTACACAGGATACCCCAATCATTACAAACAATCCCTTCCCCCATACTATCCCCATCATTACATAGGACCTCCCCTCCTCCATCTTTATACAAGACCCCTTCCACATACTACCCCAATCATTACAAACAATCCCTTCCCCATACTATCCCCATCATTACACAGAGCCCCTCCCCCATACTATCCCCATCATTACATGGGACCTCCCCTCCTCCATCATTATACAAGACCCCTTCCGCAGACTACTCAAATCATTACAAACGATCCCTTCCCCCATACTATCCCCATCATTACACAGAGCCCCTCCCCCATACTATCCCCATCATTACACAGGACCTCTCCCCCATACTCCCCTCATTATTACACAGGATCCCCTCCCCCATACTACCCCATAGTTACACAGAACTAGGGCTGCAGCTAACGACTATTTTCATAATCGATTAGTTGGCCGATTTTTGTTTTGATTGATCGATTCATCAGTTAATAACCTTAAAAAAAAGAGTATGTGTATAATTTAGTTAATATGTAAAGTTTAGAAAAAAGGCAATTTATTCTTAAATATCGCTATGCAAAGGTAAATATAAATCTCCAACTAAATGGTTAGGGAGCAAAATATTAAATCCACTCTGAGAATAACAGACAGAAAAGATATATACTGTATATACTATTAGAAGAGATATATACTGTATATACTATTAGAGGGTATATATACTGTATATACTATTAGAAGAGATATATACTGTATATACTATTAGAGGGGATATACTGAATATACTATTAGAGGAGATATATTCTGTATATATTATTAGATGAGATATACTGTATATACTATTAGAAGAGATATATACTGTATATACTATTAGAGGAGATATACTGTATATACTATTAGAGGAGATATACTGTATAGACTATTAGAGGAGATATACTGTATATACTATTAGAGGAGCCTTGCCCCTGCCAGGAGCCTTGCGCCACAGGTAGTTCAGGGTTTGAGGCCCTTCCTCTGTGAAGGACGACCATTACTATACCCCGGTGTATGTTTTGCTGTCATTTCATGGTTCACTTTTTTGTTCATAAGGTTCAACAAACACCCCACTGAGAAGCCCCAAAAAAAAAAAAATAAAAAAAAAAAGAACACATTAAAGAATACTACATTAGAAAGAAAGAATTGTTGTGACTTTATATGAGGCCATGGCTGTCCAGTACACAGGTTTCCACCCCTGATTATATAAAAAGAAGGGGGAATGAGGGCAGAAGGGGCAGAAGGGGCAATGGGACTTTATATGAAGCACAGCACTGAGGATGAAACATTCAATAAAGGTAAACATGGTATTTATTAGTGACAAAATGGAGCAATTGAGTGCAATAGATGATATTCATATTATATCAATAAGTATGGTACAGAGAAGGTAAAACATGATTAATAAATCGCATAATAGTAAAATTGGTTGCATAATAAACAATGTAACACATGATTAATAATGACATCCGCAGTGCGCCCAAATTATGTACACACATAATAAGTATTATATTAAATGAATTGAAGACTCAAACAATTGAAAGCCAACGGTATGCACATGGTTACTGTGACATGACATTGAATATGAAAGCTCAACGCGTTTCGTGGATTAATTCCACTCATCAGGAGCAGCTATGGGAATACCTATAATAAATTATAAATGAATGATTAATGGTTATATGAAGGATATGTTGTGTGTTGTTATGTGAAGGAGATGCTGTGTGTTGTTATGTGAAGGATATGTTGTGTGTTGTTATGTGAAGGATATGCTGTGTGTTGTTATGTGAAGGAGATGTTGTGTGTTGTTATGTGAAGGATATGCTGTGTGTTGTTATGTGAAGGAGATGCTGTGTGTTGTTATGTGAAAGATATGCTGTGTGTTGTTATGTGAAGGATATGCTGTGTGTTGTTATGTGAAGGATATGCTGTGTGTTGTTATGTGAAGGATATGCTGTGTGTTGTTATGTGAAGGAGATGTTGTGTGTTGTTATGTGAAGGATATGCTGTGTGTTGTTATGTGAAGGAGATGTTGTGTGTTGTTATGTGAAGGATATGCTGTGTGTTGTTATGTGAAGGATATGCTGTGTGTTGTTATGTGAAGGAGATGTTGTGTGTTGTTATGTGAAGGAGATGCTGTGTGTTGTTATGTGAAGGAGATGCTGTGTGTTGTTATGTGAAGGAGATGCTGTGTGTTGTTATGTGAAGGATATGCTGTGTGTTGTTATGTGAAGGATATGCTGTGTGTTGTTATGTGAAGGATATGCTGTGTGTTGTTATGTGAAGGATATGCTGTGTGTTGTTATGTGAAGGAGATGCTGTGTGTTGTTATGTGAAGGATATGCTGTGTGTTGTTATGTGAAGGATATGCTGTGTGTTGTTATGTGAAGGATATGTTGTGTGTTGTTATGTGAAGGATATGCTGTGTGTTGTTATGTGAAGGAGATGTTGTGTGTTGTTATGTGAAGGAGATGCTGTGTGTTGTTATGTGAAGGAGATGCTGTGTGTTGTTATGTGAAGGAGATGTTGTGTGTTGTTATGTGAAGGATATGCTGTGTGTTGTTATGTGAAGGATATGCTGTGTGTTGTTATGTGAAGGATATGCTGTGTGTTGTTATGTGAAGGATATGCTGTGTGTTGTTATGTGAAGGATATGCTGTGTGTTGTTATGTGAAGGATATGCTGTGTGTTGTTATGTGAAGGATATGTTGTGTGTTGTTATGTGAAGGATATGCTGTGTGTTGTTATGTGAAGGAGATGTTGTGTGTTGTTATGTGAAGGAGATGCTGTGTGTTGTTATGTGAAGGATATGCTGTGTGTTGTTATGTGAAGGAGATGCTGTGTGTTGTTATGTGAAGGATATGCTGTGTGTTGTTATGTGAAGGATATGCTGTGTGTTGTTATGTGAAGGAGATGCTGTGTGTTGTTATGTGAAGGATATGCTGTGTGTTGTTATGTGAAGGATATGCTGTGTGTTGTTATGTGAAGGATATGCTGTGTGTTGTTATGTGAAGGAGATGTTGTGTGTTGTTATGTGAAGGATATGCTGTGTGTTGTTATGTGAAGGATATGCTGTGTGTTGTTATGTGAAGGAGATGCTGTGTGTTGTTATGTGAAGGATATGCTGTGTGTTGTTATGTGAAGGATATGCTGTGTGTTGTTATGTGAAGGAGATGCTGTGTGTTGTTATGTGAAGGATATGCTGTGTGTTGTTATGTGAAGGATATGCTGTGTGTTGTTATGTGAAGGAGATGCTGTGTGTTGTTATGTGAAGGATATGTTGTGTGTTGTTATGTGAAGGAGATGCTGGGTGTTGTTATGTGAAGGATATGCTGTGTGTTGTTATGTGAAGGATATGCTGTGTGTTGTTATGTGAAGGATATGCTGTGTGTTGTTATGTGAAGGAGATGCTGTGTGTTGTTATGTGAAGGATATGCTGTGTGTTGTTATGTGAAGGATATGCTGTGTGTTGTTATGTGAAGGAGATGCTGTGTGTTGTTATGTGAAGGAGATGCTGTGTGTTGTTATGTGAAGGATATGCTGTGTGTTGTTATGTGAAGGAGATGCTGTGTGTTGTTATGTGAAGGATATGCTGTGTGTTGTTATGTGAAGGAGATGCTGTGTGTTGTTATGTGAAGGATATGCTGTGTGTTGTTATGTGAAGGATATGCTGTGTGTTGTTATGTGAAGGATATGCTGTGTGTTGTTATGTGAAGGAGATGTTGTGTGTTGTTATGTGAAGGAGATGCTGTGTGTTGTTATGTGAAGGAGATGCTGTGTGTTGTTATGTGAAGGATATGCTGTGTGTTGTTATGTGAAGGAGATGCTGTGTGTTGTTATGTGAAGGATATGCTGTGTGTTGTTATGTGAAGGAGATGCTGTGTGTTGTTATGTGAAGGAGATGCTGTGTGTTGTTATGTGAAGGATATGCTGTGTGTTGTTATGTGAAGGAGATGCTGTGTGTTGTTATGTGAAGGATATGCTGTGTGTTGTTATGTGAAGGAGATGCTGTGTGTTGTTATGTGAAGGATATGCTGTGTGTTGTTATGTGAAGGAGATGCTGTGTGTTGTTATGTGAAGGAGATGTTGTGTGTTGTTATGTGAAGGATATGCTGTGTGTTGTTATGTGAAGGATATGCTGTGTGTTGTTATGTGAAGGATATGCTGTGTGTTGTTATGTGAAGGAGATGCTGTGTGTTGTTATGTGAAGGATATGCTGTGTGTTGTTATGTGAAGGAGATGCTGTGTGTTGTTATGTGAAGGATATGCTGTGTGTTGTTATGTGAAGGAGATGCTGTGTGTTGTTATGTGAAGGATATGCTGTGTGTTGTTATGTGAAGGATATGCTGTGTGTTGTTATGTGAAGGATATGCTGTGTGTTGTTATGTGAAGGATATGCTGTGTGTTGTTATGTGAAGGAGATGCTGTGTGTTGTTATGTGAAGGATATGCTGTGTGTTGTTATGTGAAGGAGATGCTGTGTGTTGTTATGTGAAGGATATGCTGTGTGTTTTTATGTGAAGGAGATGCTGTGTGTTGTTATGTGAAGGAGATGCTGTGTGTTGTTATGTGAAGGATATGCTGTGGGTTGTTATGTGAAGGAGATGCTGTGTGTTGTTATGTGAAGGAGATGCTGTGTGTTGTTATGTGAAGGAGATGCTGTGTGTTGTTATGTGAAGGATATGCTGTGTGTTGTTATGTGAAGGATATGTTGTGTGTTGTTATGTGAAGGATATGCTGTGGGTTGTTATGTGAAGGAGATGCTGTGTGTTGTTATGTGAAGGATATGTTGTGTGTTGTTATGTGAAGGATATGCTGTGTGTTGTTATGTGAAGGAGATGCTGTGTGTTGTTATGTGAAGGATATGCTGTGTGTTGTTATGTGAAGGATATGCTGTGTGTTGTTATGTGAAGGATATGCTGTGTGTTGTTATGTGAAGGAGATGCTGTGTGTTGTTATGTGAAGGATATGCTGTGTGTTGTTATGTGAAGGATATGCTGTGTGTTGTTATGTGAAGGAGATGCTGTGTGTTGTTATGTGAAGGAGATGCTGTGTGTTGTTATGTGAAGGATATGCTGTGTGTTGTTATGTGAAGGAGATGCTGTGTGTTGTTATGTGAAGGATATGCTGTGTGTTGTTATGTGAAGGATATGCTGTGTGTTGTTATGTGAAGGATATGCTGTGTGTTGTTATGTGAAGGATATGCTGTGGGTTGTTATGTGAAGGATATGCTGTGTGTTGTTATGTGAAGGAGATGCTGTGTGTTGTTATGTGAAGGAGATGCTGTGTGTTGTTATGTGAAGGATATGCTGTGTGTTGTTATGTGAAGGAGATGCTGTGTGTTGTTATGTGAAGGATATGCTGTGTGTTGTTATGTGAAGGAGATGCTGTGTGTTGTTATGTGAAGGATATGCTGTGTGTTGTTATGTGAAGGAGATGCTGTGTGTTGTTATGTGAAGGAGATGTTGTGTGTTGTTATGTGAAGGATATGCTGTGTGTTGTTATGTGAAGGATATGCTGTGTGTTGTTATGTGAAGGATATGCTGTGTGTTGTTATGTGAAGGAGATGCTGTGTGTTGTTATGTGAAGGATATGCTGTGGGTTGTTATGTGAAGGAGATGCTGTGTGTTGTTATGTGAAGGAGATGCTGTGTGTTGTTATGTGAAGGAGATGCTGTGTGTTGTTATGTGAAGGATATGCTGTGTGTTGTTATGTGAAGGATATGTTGTGTGTTGTTATGTGAAGGATATGCTGTGGGTTGTTATGTGAAGGAGATGCTGTGTGTTGTTATGTGAAGGATATGTTGTGTGTTGTTATGTGAAGGAGATGCTGTGTGTTGTTATGTGAAGGAGATGCTGTGTGTTGTTATGTGAAGGATATGCTGTGTGTTGTTATGTGAAGGATATGCTGTGTGTTGTTATGTGAAGGATATGTTGTGTGTTGTTATGTGAAGGATATGCTGTGTGTTGTTATGTGAAGGATATGCTGTGTATTGTTATGTGAAGGATATGTTGTGTGTTGTTATGTGAAGGATATGCTGTGTATTGTTATGTGAAGGATATGTTGTGTGTTGTTATGTGAAGGAGATGCTGTGTGTTGTTATGTGAAGGATATGCTGTGTGTTGTTATGTGAAGGAGATGCTGTGTGTTGTTATGTGAAGGATATGCTGTGTGTTGTTATGTGAAGGATATGTTGTGTGTTGTTATGTGAAGGATATGTTGTGTGTTGTTATGTGAAGGATATGCTGTGTGTTGTTATGTGAAGGAGATGCTGTGTGTTGTTATGTGAAGGATATGCTGTGTGTTGTTATGTGAAGGAGATGCTGTGTGTTGTTATGTGAAGGATATGCTGTGTGTTGTTATGTGAAGGAGATGCTGTGTGTTGTTATGTGAAGGAGATGTTGTGTGTTGTTATGTGAAGGATATGCTGTGTGTTGTTATGTGAAGGATATGCTGTGTGTTGTTATGTGAAGGATATGCTGTGTGTTGTTATGTGAAGGAGATGCTGTGTGTTGTTATGTGAAGGAGATGCTGTGTGTTGTTATGTGAAGGATATGCTGTGGGTTGTTATGTGAAGGAGATGCTGTGTGTTGTTATGTGAAGGAGATGCTGTGTGTTGTTATGTGAAGGAGATGCTGTGTGTTGTTATGTGAAGGAGATGCTGTGTGTTGTTATGTGAAGGATATGTTGTGTGTTGTTATGTGAAGGATATGCTGTGGGTTGTTATGTGAAGGAGATGCTGTGTGTTGTTATGTGAAGGATATGTTGTGTGTTGTTATGTGAAGGAGATGTTGTGTGTTGTTATGTGAAGGAGATGCTGTGTGTTGTTATGTGAAGGATATGCTGTGTGTTGTTATGTGAAGGATATGCTGTGTGTTGTTATGTGAAGGATATGTTGTGTGTTGTTATGTGAAGGATATGCTGTGTGTTGTTATGTGAAGGATATGCTGTGTATTGTTATGTGAAGGATATGTTGTGTGTTGTTATGTGAAGGAGATGCTGTGTGTTGTTATGTGAAGGATATGTTGTGTGTTGTTATGTGAAGGATATGCTGTGTGTTGTTATGTGAAGGATATGCTGTGTGTTGTTATGTGAAGGAGATGTTGTGTGTTGTTATGTGAAGGATATGCTGTGTGTTGTTATGTGAAGGATATGCTGTGTGTTGTTATGTGAAGGATATGTTGTGTGTTGTTATGTGAAGGATATGCTGTGTGTTGTTATGTGAAGGATATGCTGTGTGTTGTTATGTGAAGGAGATGTTGTGTGTTGTTATGTGAAGGATATGTTGTGTGTTGTTATGTGAAGGAGATGTTGTGTGTTGTTATGTGAAGGATATGTTGTGTGTTGTTATGTGAAGGAGATGTTGTGTGTTGTTATGTGAAGGATATGTTGTGTGTTGTTATGTGAAGGAGATGTTGTGTGTTGTTATGTGAAGGATATGCTGTGTGTTGTTATGTATACCGGCACTTGTAATCTCTGTCTACTTCTATAATCTCTGAATAAACATCATTGAAAGAGAAAAAACAATTTGTGACAATAAAAGTGAGATTTTTTTTTTATCGTATATCGTTGTACATGTTTCTTACTTACTAGTAGCCCCCCCAGTAAAATCTCATTGTCCTCTTCTATTGGTGGTGTTATTGGTAAATTGGGGATGGGTGAAAAACTATATTAGGTGGTCATATGTTTAATTCAATATCATAAAAACCAGCAGTGATTTTATCCCAGAAATTAAAAAGTTAACCTTTTATCATCCTCTTTGCCATCTCCGGGATCTTTCAGCTACTACCTGTCTACCTGCACTGCCTCCAGGAGTGGTGTAAATTTTTGTTTATTAAAAATCTTACAAACATAATAAAAAACATATTTACATATATACAAAATAAATAAATAAATATAAAAAAAATTATATATATATATATATATATATATATATATATACTATAGTTCCGGCTACAGGGGAGGAGTACCATCCAGAGGCCTTTAATATGTAACATGCAGCACAGAGTATAGCAGTTCTGAGTATGTAATGTACAAGGTGTTACAAAGCTCCCACCACTGGACCCCGCATGCTGCGCCATACCTTACGTACTCTTTGTGACTAACTCTGTATCCTTTACTGTCCCTCCAGAAAATTTCCCCCTCAAGTATCCTCTCAAAAGTAACCACCAAATCCTCACTTCTGCTTATCTCTTTGTTTACCTCTGTGCCCCCCATCCACACCTGACCTCTGCAACCCTCATCCACAGCTCACCTCTTCTATCACCTGTCCACAGCTCACCTCTTCTATCCCCTGTCCACAGCTCACCTCTTCTTCCCCCTGTCCACAGCTCACCTCGGCACCCCTATCCACAACTCACCTTTTGGCCCCCCATCAACATCTCACCTCTGCACCTCTCTTGCTACAGAATACACCCCCAGTCCACACCTCACCTCTGCACCCCCCTCCATATTATCTCTGCTCCCCTTCTGCACCTGCATCAAAAGCTCAGCCCAAAACACAGCTCTCACCTTTGCCACCCCCCCCCCCCCCATGTTTCACCTCTGCACTCCCAGCTTCCCCTACATCTCTCACCGCTGCCCCCCACCCAACAGCTCTCATTTTGCACAACTTGCCTTCCGCAGCCTTATCTCTGTACAAAGCTCCCCCCTTCCCAGTTCTCCTCTCTAGACAAACAGTAGGGCAGAGGATGGTGTCAGTAGGGCAGTGGACAGTGTCTGTAGGGCAGAGGACGGTGTCAGTAGGGCAGAGGATGGTGTCAGTAGAGCAGTGGATGGTGTCAGTAGAGCAGTGGACGGTGTCAGTAGAGCAGTGGACGGTGTCAGTAGGGCAATTGATGGTGTCAGTAGAGCAGTGGATGTGACAATAGGGCAGTGGATGGTGCCAGTAGAGCAGTGGACATGACAATAGGGCAGTGGACGACATCAGTTGGACAGTGGACGACATCAGTTGGACAGTAGGGCAGAGGACAGTGTCAGTAGGGCAGAGGATGGTGTCAGTAGGGCAGTGGACGTTGTCAGTAGGGCAGAGGACGGTGTCAGTAGGGCAGAGGATGGTGTCAGTAGAGCAGTGGACGGTGTCAGTAGGGCAGTTGATGGTGTCAGTAGAGCAGTGGATGGTGTCAGTAGGGCAGAGGACAGTGTCAGTAGGGCAGAGGACGGTGTCAGTAGAGCAGTGGACGGTGTCAGTAGGGCAGTTGATGGTGTCAGTAGAGCAGTGGATGGTGTCAGTAGAGCAGTGGACGGTGTCAGTAGAGTAGTGGACGGTGTCAGTAGGGCAATTGATGGTGTCAGTAGAGCAGTGGATGTGACAATAGGGCAGTGGAGGGTGCCAGTAGAGCAGTGGACATGACAATAGGACAGTGGACGACATCAGTTGGACAGTGGACGACATCAGTTGGACAGTAGGGCAGAGGACAGTGTCAGTAGGGCAGAGGATGGTGTCAGTAGGGCAGTGGACGTTGTCAGTAGGGCAGAGGACGGTGTCAGTAGGGCAGAGGACGGTGTCAATAGGGCAGTGGGTGGTGTCAGTAGGGCAGTGGAGGGTGTCAGTAGGGCAGTGGATGGTGTCAGTAGGGGAGTGGAGGGTGTCATTAGGGCAGTGGAAGGTGTCAGTAGAGCAGAGGAGGGTGTCAGTAGGGCAGTAGATGGTGTCAGTAGAGCAGTGTACCTCCATCCAAAAACCCAAATCAGCTCTACCGAACCCAACCCCATCCAAACTGCTCACAAAGCCGCATTGTGCATTCTACAACACTTTCAAGCTCCTTTTAATTACCAAAAAAATCCAAAAAATCCAAAGAAATCCACAGGCACCCCACAAATAGAGAAGAAAATATCAGATAAAGGTTACTGAGTGAGCACAGGGCAATATAGTAAATATGCCAGGATGGGACTGCAGAGGGTACAAGACTGCGATCTTCAATGTCCCTGGAAAGAGCAGCATGACAAGTCCCACACCGGAAAGATTGTGGACTGTGAACTTCAGGAAAGTAAAGCAATGCCGAGGAAAGGAAGGACCCTCAGCTCTGCACCCACCCAGCGGTCGTGTCCCTTGGCTCTGTCTGTGCAAACCGCACTCCGGACAGGCCACATACTCCATAGCTCCCAACTGTCTCTGATTTGGAGGGACTGTCCCTGATTCGGAGTAATGTCCCTCTGTCCCTCTTTCCTCCTCATTTGTCCCTCATGTTGGACTGATCCATATAGTTGTATATAAAATGCACTTTTTATCTTTCAAAAACTGTTTCCCAGAGCTAAACCTTTCATTCAATTTCTAGATTTGCAGCATTTGTAAATTTTAAAAGCCAATATAAAGGAATAGTGGTGGTAAAAAGAAGCCCTTGTGAGTGTCAGTAGGGCAGAATTGGAGATTGGAGTAACCTTTTTTGGGGCCCTCACTAATGTGGGGTACTTACGCAGTAAGTGGGCTTAGCACTATATGACCGTATAGTGTGACCAAACCCCCGTATTTTATTTTTAATATGTTCAGGTGTTTGTAACTAGCCTTGCAGGATAAATGTAATTCTTGAATGAGTGCGCTATAATCTGTTTTGTACCGTTTGTTGGTCTTGTAGCAGCACCATCTTGAATCTAAACACATTTTAGGGTGTGCCCCTCCCCCAACTATGTTTTTGTATTGTGTGTTTTGGGATTAATTCTCCTTTAAAGGGGTGTGGCAGGGGGTGTGTCCTATGCCTACATACGATTGGTAGTAGGTGTCCCTCATTCCCATCTCAAAATGTTGGGAGGTATGCATACTCGGCTTGCAGAGGGGAAGAGGCCGGGGCTGTGTGTCTGCAGACTCTACACTGAGCAGACACTGGTGCGCTTCGCCACCCCCACCCCCCGCCTCACAGCACACTGTGTGCTTTACACAACACCGCACCGCAAAACTCACACAGCGCCGGGGACTCGGGCAGAGCGCCGAACAGCGCAGGCAGGGGAGGGAGACACCTGCACTGGATACACCATTCAAAACCCGCACTGTCCGGGTGAAGAGGGTTTCCATAGGTGCCGGAATGGCAGACAAAAAGCCCTGAATTGATTAATTATCAGATTATCAGACAGATGAAGTAACTCTTGATGTCTTTACAGGTAAACAAGATGTTCAATGTCAGCAGTGAAATGGAACCAACCGCGGATTACAACTATATTCATTTGATCACAGCCCTGGCTTTTTCTCTCACCACTCTTGTGGGCCTCCCCGGCAATGCTCTGGTGCTTTGGGTTACTGGAGTGAAGATGGAGCGGACCGTGACCACTGTTTGGTTTGGGAACCTTGCTCTGGCCGATATCATGTGCTGCTTGTGTCTTCCATTCCTTGTAGTGCAGTCCTTCTACCAAGACTGGCTGTACGGTCCTGCCCTCTGCAAGATTTTACCCTTCATTGTTTCCCTAAACATGTACACCAGTGTCACACTGGTGGCCATCAGCATTGACCGATGGATTCTGGTTGTCCGTCCCGTGTGGGCCCAAAATCACCGAAGAATCAAAATGGCGTGGATGATATGCTTGGCTATTTGGATGTTGTCCTTTGTGATGTGTCTGCCTACCGCCATCTACAGAAAATATGACACCTTTCATAACATCACCGTCTGCTATTCAGAAGATCACATAATAAAGCCCTTCTATCTCACGTGTGCAATGTGTGGATTTCTGATCCCTCTTATTATCATTTGTATCTGTTACATTCATCTGGCTTTTGCAGTAAAAAATATCAGATTTTCTGAAGTAGGTAGAAAAACCATCAAGATGTCAATAAGTGTTATTGTCGTGTTTTTCATCACCTGGGCCCCCTACCACATCTTCAGAGTAACCCTGCTATACACTGTTAATCATGTAGTGCTCATCTTGGCCTTTCTCTCACAGTCTCTGGCCGCATTCAATAGTTGCGTCAACCCAATACTCTACGTCTTCATGGGGAGAGATATGAAGCAGAAGCTGAGACAGTCTATTGGGGAGATCATACAAAATATATTTAGGGAGAACTTATTATCTCCACCAGGCAATGAGGACCAGCGCACCCCAGAAGAAGAAGAAGGACTCCCGATATAATGTATGGAATGGATTTGTAGATGTTTTAGCGCATTTTTAGCTTTATTAGTGATTGTAATGAACTGCCTTCTCAAAATCTTATCATTGCGTGTTAGCCCCTGTACACACGGTCGGAGATTTCGACAACCAAATCCGTCGGATTTTGCCCGTCGGATCTTGTCCGAAACTGCTGCATATACGCGGTCGGACAAAGTTGTCGGAAAATCCGATCGTTCAGAACGTGATGACGTAATTTTGTTACGATGGGACTACATTCACGCTAGTAGCCAATAGCTTTGATGTAGGAATTTGATCTGAGCATGCGTGGCACTTGGTCTGATCAAAATTCGCTACACATGATCGGACTATGTCCTATCGGAGCAGTTGGTCGGAAAATATTTCCAACATGCTGGAAAATTTGGTCCGACGGATATTCCGACGGAAACAGTCCGATGCAGACCACACACAGTCGGATTATCCGAAAACACGGTCTGATAGGACACATTCCGTCGGATTCTCCGACCGTGTGTACAAGGGCTAAGGGTGGCCATACAGTATGTCATGAATAAGTCACATGGCATCAGGGCTTGGTGCTTATTGGCCATTTGGGGTGATAGGTGTTATCAGTATATGTGCAGCCCCCCCCCCCCCCTCCAAGTTGTCCAATCTGTCCACCGATCACTAAGCCGGGAACAAGTCTGCTTATCTGTAAAGTCAGAAATCTTTATCTCTTTACTTGTTCAGGGCATGGGACACATAGTAGTGAAGAAAGAGGATAAAGATGACAGCCGGGAAACTGGCTTCTGCAGATGTAAATTAACAATGACATATACAGTGTATATATACATGTATACTACCCACCAAAATAATAATAATAATAATAATAATAATAAATAGGGCTTTTTTTAAGCAGGAACGTGGAGGAACAAAGTTCCGGCACCTCCTGCACTAAATGTATGTAATGACAACGGGCGCTGGGGTGTCCTAAAGGGCTATTAAAGCTGGCTGCTTAGGGATCTATTGTTATTGGGGGCATCAATTATTGCGGGTGGGGGGAGGGAGTCTATTTTTGCTGGGGAAGTCTATGGCTGCTGGGGGGCTTTTTTCCGTTGTTTGGGGTTTCTTGGTTGCTGGGAAGGGTTGACAATTTAGGAAGGGATCTACTGTTGCTGCCTGCTAGAAGATTTATTCATACTGGCTGATAGGAGATCTATTGTTTCCAGTGGGGGTTTATAGTTGCTGGAGTTGATCTGTTCTTGCTGGTGGGCTATATTGTTGCGGGGGAAACTATTGTTGCTGGAAGGTCTATTGTTGCAGAGGAAGTGTACTGTAGGTGTTGGTAGCTGTATTGTTGCTGTTGGGCGGGTTCTATATTTGCTGAAATGGATCTATTGTTGCTGGGAGAATTTATTTTTGTTGTTCAAATCTATTGTTGCTTGGGGATTTATTGTTGCTGAAGGTTTCTATTGTTGCTGAGAGAGGAAGTCTATTGTTGCTGGTTGCAGGGGATCCATTTTACTGGTTTTCTTGTTATTATTAGCACATTCCATATAAATTACTTAGCATCACAAATTAACCACTTACGGAGCGCCCGCCGTCGTTTTATGCCGCTACTTTGAAGAGGAATATCGTTGTTATGGCAGCTACCATAACCCCGGTATCCTCTTCTTCATCGGGCGGTCCTCTTTCAGATAAAAGTGGCAGTGGCGGAGGCGATCAGATCCTTCTTCCAGTTAGGCATGGAGACAAGTGAGGGGAAGATGCCCCCCCCACCCGCCTCCATACCACTGTGGGGCGGAAGTGACGTCAAAATGTTACTTCCGCCCATAACTCTTAACCACTTGCCGACCGCCGCACGACGATATACGTCGGCAGAATGGCACGGGCAGGCATATGGGCGTATATATAAGTCCCTGCCTGCCCGCGGGTGGGGGGCCCGATCGGGCCCCCCCCCGGTGCCTGCGGCGGTCGGCATTCCGTCGAGAGCGATCCGGGATGAGGGGGCGGCCATTCATTCATGGCCACCCCCTCGCGATCGCTCTCGACGAATGGAAATCCCCGGTGACATCACTTCCTCTCCTGTAATGTAAACACAGGAGAGGAAGTGATGTATTCTCTCCTCCGTGTCGGTATTTTTCGTTCCGACACGGAGGAGAGCGGATCGGTGAGTTGCACCAACACACCCCACATACAGTAGAACATGCCAGGCACACTCACACCCCCCCTTTACCCCCCGATCACCCCCCCCAATTACCCCTGCCCCCCAGTCACAGTGACACCAATGTCATTTTTTTTTTTTTTTTTTGCATTGGTGTCATTTGTGACTGTAATAACTGTTAGGGCAGTTAGAGTTAGCCCCCTTTAGTTCTAATGTGCCCCCCTAACCCCCCCCAATAAAGGTTTAACCCCGTGATCACCCCCCGTCGCCAGTGTCACTAAGGCTGGGTTCACATTGCAGCGGTTTATGAGAACGAATGTGATTCGCACCGCACTGCAGTGCAAATCACATCCGATCTCTGTGCGATTCGAGTTCAGCCATTCGCCGCACCCGCCACACCCGCCGCACCCGCCGCAAATTCGCACGGGACCCTTTTTTTGGCCCGCAGCAGAATCGGATCGCATGGGTGTTCACACCATGCGATCCGAGTTTGCAGATCGCACTGCGATATGCGAACTGATCTGGGGGTGTCAGTAACATTTCACTGACACTCCCAGCAGTTCGCATAGGGCAGTGTGAACTGCCGCCGGGAGGCATGCGATGCGGGAACCCGCCGCGGATTCGCGGCGTTTCCGCATCGCTCCAGTGTGAACCCAGCCTAATAAGCGATCATTTTTCTGATCGCCGTATTAGTGTCACAGGTGACGCTAGTTAGGCAGGTAGGTATTTAGGTTCGCCGCAGCTTTTTATAGCGCCAGGGACCCCCATATACTACCGCATAAAGCCCCCTGATTGCCCCCTAGTTAACCCTTTCACCTGTGATCACCATATAACTGTTACAGGTGACGCTGGTTGGTTAGTTATTTTTTTATAGTTTCAGGGCACCCGCCATTTATTACCTAATAAAGGTTTAACCCCCTGATCACCCGGCGGGTGTCATTTGTGACTAATAACTGTTAGGGCAGTTAGGGTTAGCCCCCTTTAGTTCTAAGGTACCCCCCTAACCCCCCCCAATAAAGGTTTAACCCCGTGATCACCCCCCGTCGCCAGTGTCACTAAGGCTGGGTTCACATTGCAGCGGTTTGAGAACGGATGTGATTCGCACCGCACTGCAGTGCAAATCACATCCGATCTCTGTGCGATTCGAGTTCAGCCATTCGCCGCACCCGCCGCACCCGCCGCACCCGCCGCAAATTCGCACGGGACCCTTTTTTTGGCCCGCAGCAGAATCGGATCGCATGGGTGTTCACACCATGCGATCCGAGTTTGCAGATCGCACTGCGATATGCGAACTGATCTGGGGGTGTCAGTAACATTTCACTGACACTCCCAGCAGTTCGCATAGGGCAGTGTGAACTGCCGCCGGGAGGCATGCGATGCGGGAACCCGCCGCGCATTCGTGGCGTTCCCGCATCGCTCCAGTGTGAACCCAGCCTAATAAGCGATCGTTTTTCTGATCGCTGTATTAGTGTCACAGGTGACGCTAGTTAGGCAGGTAGGTATTTAGGTTCGCCGCAGCTTTTTATAGCGCCAGGGACCCCCATATACTACCGCATAAAGCCCCCTGATTGCCCCCTAGTTAACCCTTTCACCAGTGATCACCATATAACTGTTACAGGTGACGCTGGTTGGTTAGTTATTTTTTTATAGTTTCAGGGCACCCGCCATTTATTACCTAGTCTCACTAGTGTACCCCTAAATTTAGGGGTGTCTACTTTCCAAAATGGGGTCATTTGGGGGGGGTTTGTGCCATCTTGGCATTTTATGGCCTTCAAAACTGTAACGCCCTTAGAAAGCCTGAAGGCGGTGCTTGGTTTTCGGGGCCCCGTACGCGGCTAGGCTCCCAAAAAGTCCCACATATGTGGTATCCCCGTACTCAGGAGAAGCAGCAGAATTTATTTTGGGGTGTCATTTCACATATGCCCATGGCATGCGTGAGCAATATATCATTTAGTGACAACTTTGTGAAAAAAAAAAAAAAAAAAAAAAAGTTTGTAATTTTCCCGCAACTTGTGGCAAAATATAAAATATTCCATGGACTCAACATGCCTCTCAGCAAATAGCTTGGGGTGTCTACTTTCTAAAATGGGGTCATTTGTGGGGGTTTTGTGCCATCTTGGCATTTTATGGCCTTCAAAACTGTAATAGGTAGTGAGAAGTGAACTCAAAAATTTACGCCCTTAGAAAGCCTGAAGGCGGTGCTTGGTTTTCGGGGCCCCGTACGCGGCTAGGCTCCCAAAAAGTCCCACATATGTGGTATCCCCGTACTCAGGAGAAGCAGCAGAATTTATTTTGGGGTGTCATTTCACATATGCCCATGGCATGTGTGAGCAATATATCATTTAGTGACAACTTTGTGAAAAAAAAAAAAAAAAAAAAAAAGTTTGTAATTTTCCCGCAACTTTTGGCAAAATATAAAATATTCCATGAACTCAACATGCCTCTCAGCAAATAGCTTGGGGTGTCTACTTTCTAAAATGGGGTCATTTGTGGGGGTTTTGTGCCATCTTGGCATTTTATGGCCTTCAAAACTGTGATAGGTAGTGAGAAGTGAACTCAAAAATTTACGCCCTTAGAAAGCCTGAAGGCGGTGCTTGGTTTTCGGGGCCCCGTACACGGCTAGGCTCCCAAAAAGTCCCACATATGTGGTATCCCCGTACTCAGGAGAAGCAGCAGAATTTATTTTGGGGTGTCATTTCACATATGCCCATAGCATGTGTGAGCAATATATCATTTAGTGACAACTTTGTGTAAAAAAAAAAAAAAAATTTTTTTTTGTCATTATTCAATCGCTTGAGGCAAAAAAATAAAATATTCAATGGGCTCAACATGCCTCTTATCAATTTCCTTAGGGGGTCTACTTTCCAAAATGGGGTCATTTGGGGGGGTTTTGTACTGCCCTGCCATTTTAGCACCTCAAGAAATGAGATAGGCAGTCGTAAACTAAAAGCTGCGTAAATTCCAGAAAACGTACCTTAGTTTGTAGATGTGACAACTTTTGCGCAAACCAATAAATATACAATTATTGACTTTTTTTTTACCAAAGACATGTGGCTGAATACATTTTGGCCTAAATGTATGACTAAAATTGAGTTTATTGGATTTTTCTAATAACAAAAAGTAGAAAATATCATTTTTTTTCAAAATTTGCGGTCTTTTTACGTTTATATCGCAAAAAATAAAAATCGCAGAGGCAATCAAATACCATCAAAAGAAAGCTCTATTTGTGGGAAGAAAAGGACGCAAATTTTGTTTGGGTACAACATTGCATGACCGCGCAATTACCAGTTAAAGCAGCGCAGTGCCAAAGTGTAAAAAGACCTCTGGTCATTTACCAGCAAAATGGTCCGGTCTGAAAGTGGTTAAATGGACATTTTTTTTTTCTCAAATGACATTTAATTATTTTTTTTTTTCATTTTTTTTTTATTTTAGTGTAAATATGAGAGCTGAGGTCATTTTGACCCCCCAGATCTCATATTTAAGAGGTCCTGTCATGTTTTTTCAATTTTTTTCTATTACATTCCTTGTAATAGGAATAAAAGTGACACATTTTCTTTTTTTTTTTAATAGTATAAAAATAAAAAATAAAAGGTCAAATAAATAAGTAAAAAAATTAAATAAAAATGTAAACGCGCCCCATCCCGCCAAACTCACACGCAGGAGCGAACGCATACATGAGTAGCATGCGCATATGAAAACAGTGTTTAAACCACACAGGGTGAGGTATTGCCGCGATCGTTAGAGTGAGAGCAATAATCCTAACCCTAGACCTCCTCTGTAACTCAAAACATGCAACCTTGTAGAATTTTTTAAATGTCGCTTATGGAGATTTTTAAGGGTAAAAGTTGCGGGGCGCAATTTTGAAGCGTGAAATGTTGGGTATCAATTTACTCGGCGTAACATTATCTTTCACAATATAAAAAAATCCTTTTTCTTTCTTCACATAAATAGAGCTTTCTTTTGGTGATATTTTATCACTGCTGAGGTTTTTATTTTTTGCTAAATAAATAAAAAAAAGATTGAAAATTTTGAAAAAATTATTGTGTTTTTTTTGTTTCTGTTTTAAAATTTTGCAAATAAATAATCTTTCTTCATAAATGTATTTCCTTATATAATATGTATTGTATTCTGCTACATTTCTTAGGTGAAAATAACCCAAATCAGGGTATATTATTTAATCTGTTATGTATTTATACATGGTGATCATATCCCCCTTATGTATTTATACATGGTGATCATATCCCCCTTATGTATTTTTATGTGTTGATCATATCCCCCTTAATCTCCTGTTCTCAAGAGAGAATACATTCAGTTCCTCTAATCTTTCCTCATAGCCGAGCTCCTCCATGCCTCTTATCAGTTTGGTTGCCCTTCTCTGCACTTTCTCCAGTTCCCCGATATCCTTTTTGTGAACTGGAGCCCAAAGCTGAACTGCATATTCCAGATGCAGTATAGACGTAGATTCACTCTACACAAATATTAGACAAGATAATGCCTTGAAGGCAGTGGAATGGGTCCTAAAAGGATCATCAGAACTAGAAGGTCCACAAGAGAAGTTTATTATCGAAGCCTTAGAACTGGCCATTAAGAGCAATTACTTTTGGCACGATAAATCGTACTTTCGCCAACATAAAGGCATATCATTGGGTGCAAAGTATGCACCTAGTGTGGCAAACATTTTCTTAAGTAAGTGGGAACAAGAATAGAGCTATGACAAATTTAGACCAGGCATAGCATTATATAAAAGGTATATCGATGATGTAATTATACTGTGGAGGGGATCGGAGGAAGTCTTGAAACGGTTCTTATATATATATATATTATATTATATATATATATATATATATATATATATACACACACTGTATCCAGTTTAGCTAGATCTCACTGCAGGCCATTTTAGGTGTACGTTTTCAAATACACTTTCAGGCAAGCAACAAGTGATTCAGTGATCCGCAGTGCATAAAATATATATACCGTCTCCTACATATATATCCACTACATTCTACTCTAGCCAAGCATATATCTGACTGCAGGCCATTGCTAGTGTATGTTTTCAAATACACTTTTAAGCAGGCAGGCAAGTGATTCAGTAATCTGCAGTGCATAAAATATATATACAGTCTCCAACACATATACAGTATATCCACTGCATTCCAGTCTAGCCAATCCTATATTTGACTGCAAGCCATTGCTGGTGTATGTTCTCAAATACACTTTCAGGCAGGCAGGCAAATGATTCAGTGATCTGCAGTGCATTAAATATATATACAGTCTCCAACATATATATATATATATATATATATATATATATATATATATATATATATATATATATATATATATATATATATCCACTGCATTCTAGTCTAGCCAAGCCTATATCTGACTGCAGGCCATTGCTGGTGTACGTTTTCAAATACACTTTCGGGGAAGCGATTCAGTGATCTGCAGTACATAATATATATACTGTATATGCTGTCTCCTACATATATATCCACTGCATTCTAGTCTAGCCAAGCCTATACCTGACTATAGGCCATTCCTGGTGTACGTATTCAATGACACTTTTAGGCAGGCAGGCCAGGCAGGTGATTCAGTGATCTGCAGTGCATAATGATATATATACAGTCTCCTACATATCTATCAACTGCATTCTAGTCTAGCCAAGCCTATACGTGACTGCAGGCCATTCCTGGTGACATTTTTCTAGTAAACTTCAGGCGGTGTTTTGATTATATAATTTTACAGCATGTATGCAAGGCCAACAAATAAAGGCAGATGCTCACAGGCCACTAAAAGAGGGCAAGCAGACTCTGTGTCTACAGCCAACAGTGCTGGTCGTGGACACGGTGCATCTTCAGCACGTGGCTGTGTGGCAGGATTGTCCCTTTTTTCTACAGCTGGCCGTGTTGAGCTACAACACGCAGAAGAGTTGGTAGAGTGGATCACAAAGCCGTCCTCATCCTCCTCATCCTCTGTCACCCAGGCTAAGGCAAGTTTGGTTGCCAATGCAGCTGCCAAAGTGGCCTATTCCATCTTCTCAATGGAATCTGTCTCTCTTTCCCTAGCCCCACCATCATGTCCTGAGGAGTTCCCTGAAATGTTCAAACACAGTATTAGGTACATGCTGCAGGAGGATGCACAGCGTTTTGAAGGCCCTGATGATGGTACCCAGGTTGATGATGAAGGCAGTAACGTGTGCCCAGAGAGAGGGGTGCCCAAGAAGGACAAGAAAGATGCCCTCCAGGGGCCAGCTTAAGGACAGCCAACTGACTGCATCACACCGCAGAGCTCCGCATGTGGGCCTTTTTTGAGATGTATGCATCAGATCACACCATTGCTGTTTGCAACATATGTCTGAAACATATCAAGCATGGCCAAAACAGCAGCTGCTTGGGCACCACATGCTTGACCAGACATATGTCGAGCTCCCATGCAGTCTGTTGGCAACAGTACTTAAAAGACCCACACCAAAGAACAAGGCAGACCTCTCCTTGCTCCTCATCAGCTGGGATCTCAACCCCACAACACCTTTAGTCCTCTCAGAGACCTGCACTGAGAGGAATGAAGGTGTAGAATTAGGTGTCCAAAGCACTTGCGGGAAATATGCTAGCGGTACACCAACATTCGATTGTAGCAGGCAAATTTCCCTACCCCAGTTGCTAAACCATTGAAAGAAATTCGGTCCCCGCCATCCACAAGCTCAGCGGCTGAATTCTAGTTTGGCTAAATTGCTAGCACGCCAAATGCTGCTTTTTCAGCTGGTACACTATGCCCCTTTTCGAGAATCTGTGGAATGTGCAGTACCTCAGTAGCAGGTTCCTAAACGCCATTTTTTTTCAGAAGGCCATTCCGGCTTTCTACCAGCATATGAAAGGCAATGTCTTGGCCTCGTTGGACAGGGCGGTCAGCGGCAAGGTGCGCACTGGGTAACTCTGCTGGCAGCTGGGAAAGATACAGGACAGGTTGCAGTAATGTTGGGGCTTGTTCCACCACCACTCCTCCAAAATGCTGATAGTGGTGATTCTGCCACACCTCTCTCCTCCACCCCCTCCTCTTCTTCTTCCTCTATGGCGCCTCTTGCAGATTTGACCTCGGAACCAGCGGGGCTCCGTAGGCGTTCTAGGGGCTACGCAAGCACTCAGGCAAAAAGATGCCACATGGTGCTTGAGTTGGTCTGCTATGGGGACAGGAGCCACACTGGGGCAGAGATTCTGGCAGTTCTGCAGGGGCAGGTTCAGAGGTGGTTAACACCATGCCAGTTTCAGGCAGGAATGGTGGCTTGCGACAATGGCACCAACCTCCTCTCCCCCCTCCGACAGGGACACTTGACCCATGTTCCCCCGTTTAGCTCAGGTCCTTAATTTGGTGGTGCAGTGGTTCTTGTGCAGGTACATGGCTTACAGGATCTCCAGAGGCAGGCCAGGAAAGTCTGTGGGCATTTCCGCCGGTCATATAATGGCAGTGCTCGGCTGGCTGAGCTTCAAAAGGAATGCAACCTGCCCAAGAACCGCCTCATCTGTGACATGCCTACCAGGTGAAACTCAATGTTGGCAATGCTGCAGTGGCTGCACAAGCAGCAGAGGGTCATCAATGAGTACATGTGCAAGTATGGCACAAGGACAGGGTGAGGGAAGCTTGGCTTTTTTTGCCACGCCAGTGGCTAATGATCAAGGATGCATGCACTGTCCTGTCACCATTTGAGGAGGCCATGAGGATGGTGAGCAGTGACAGTACATGCATGAGTGATACTGTCCCTCTTGTCTTCCTGTTGGAGCACATGCTGCATGGAATAATGGACAGGGCACTTGAGGCAGAACAGAGGGAGGAAGAGGAGGACTTCCATACCTCTCAAGGCCCCCTTTATCCAGACACTATTCCTGCAGGCCCGCCTATCACACAGAAAGAGGAGGAGGAGGCAGAGGAGGAGGAGGATTGTGTCAGAGTGGAGGTGGAGCCTGGCACTCATCATCAGCAGCAGTCTTCAAGAGATCGTTTTCAGTCCCCAGAAACCCATGGACTTGTACGTGGCTGGGAGGAGGTGGCTGCTGATCATGACGTCCTTAGTGACCCAGAGGACTCCGGACCAAATGCCTCAGCAAACCTATGCTGCATGGCCTCCCTGATCCTCGAAAGCCTGCAAAAGGACCCTCGGATTTGTAGTATCAAGGAGAGGGATCAGTAGTGGCTGGCAACCCTTCTTGATCCACATTAAAAGGGTAAAGTTGCGGCACTTATCCAGCCTTTGCAGAGGGAGCAGAGGATGAAACATCTTCGGGAGGCCTTGCAGAAAGGTTTGTGCAATGCATTTCCAGAGCCCGGGAGGTTGCAATTTCCTGGTCCTCCTGGAGAAGGTGTTGCTGAGGCTTCGGTCAGTCACAGAAGGAGCGGTGGAGAAGGTGGCCATCTGACTGATGCGTTCAGACAATTTTTTAGTCCGCTGCCCCAAGGTATGATCAGTTCCAGCAACCGTCGCCAGAATCTGATTTACATGGTGCAGAAATACCTTGGGGCAAGATCAGACTTGGAGACCTTTCCAACCAAAAATCCACTGGGTTACCGGGTCTTGAGGATGAATCACTGGCCAGAGCTTGTACAGTATGCACTTGAGCTACTGGCCTGCCCTGCATCCAGCGTTCTATCTGAACACACATTCAGTGCTGCTGGAGGCTTTGTAACCGATCACAGAGTGCGCCTGTCCACAGACTCGGTTGATCGGCTCACCTTCATAAAAATGAATCAGTCTTGGATCTCCAGCTACCAAGCACCTGATGCTGATGTAACCGATTCATTTTTTTATGAATGTGAGATCCTTTGAAGACTGCCTATGCTGATGCTTGAGTGACTATCATGTTATGCTGAGTGACTATCCTTTTCCTCCTCAATGTTCATGTTGATAGCTTCTAAGCTTTTTCTGTCCTTGTTTAACAGGGGCGTATAATTACAATTTTTGCTGTAATATTTCACAGCAGAGCACGTTCCTGCGCTCAACTAGAGTATCTGTGAGGGGTTGCAGTGTTCTGACACCAGCACCAGTGCCCAAAGCTCAATTTTTCTGCCCGTGTTTAACAGGGACGTGTAATTAAAATTTTTGATATACTATTTCACAGCAGGGCCCATTCCTGCGCTCAACAAGAGCATCTGTGCGGCTTTTGCAGTGTTGTTTCACCACCACCACCATCGCTGCCGCCTAAGGCCCAATTTTTCTGCCCCTGTTAAACAGGGGCGTGTAATTAAAAATTTTGATCTAATATTTCACAGCAGGGCTCGTTCCTGCACTCAACAACAGAATCTGTGAGGAGTTACAGTGTTGTGGCACCACTGCCACTGCCTAAGACCCAATTTGTCTGCCCCTGTTCAACAGGGGTGTGTAATTACAATTTTTGATATAATATTTCACAGCGGGGCCCGTTCCTGCGCCCACCAAGTGTAACTGTGAGGGCTTACAGTGTTGTTGCAACACCACCACACCACCAAAGGCCCAACTTTTCTGGCCCTGGTAAACAGGGGCATGTAATTACAATTCTTGATATAATAGTTCACAGCAGGGCGTTCCAGCACTCACCAAGAGTCACTTTGAGGGCTTACAGTGTTGTGGCAATATCTTAGGCTCAAATTTCTGCAGAGCATATAGGGCAAGCCCCTACTTTCAAACATCCAACTGACAAACGTCTCCTACATGCAAACGGAAGGAGACAACAGGAAGTGAGATAAAATCTACCCCTAGGAAGGGAAATTCTTCCTGTAAGCCCCTGTACACACGGTCGGACATTCCGACAACAAAATCCGTCAGATTTTTTCCAACGGATTTTATCCGAAACTGGTGTTGCATACACACGGTCGGACAAAGTTGTCAGAAAATCCGATCGTTCGGAACATGACGACCTACGTTCGTTGCGACGGGACTATGCTGCGACTAGTAGCCAATAGCTTTGGTCTCGTAATTTGATCTGAGCATGCGTGGCACTTTGTCCGATCAGAATTCTCTAAAAACGATCAGACAAAGTCCCATCGGATCATGTTGTCAGAAATTTTTTATATCCAGCTCTCAAACTTTGTTGGTCGGACATTCCGATGGAAAAGGTCAGATGTAGCCCAAACACGGTCGGATTTTCCGACAACTTGGTTAGATCATTTAATTTTAATTTAATCATTTCAATCACATTAGATCTATCCTTGAATAGGAACCATGTACTGTGGAAAATAAGGTGTAATCCCTCTCTTGCGGGTGGAGGATACACCAAATATATATCAGGTGATGGGAATCCTAATCCGGCCCCGAGCTCTTAGACACAAGGCAGAAGAGCCCCTGGAGGAGTCCCTATGAGGGTCAATGGTGAGGTTGTTTATTTGTGTTCCTTCAGTGAAAGAGGCCAGGGCGTCCAGACATGCATCGAGGGCTGAAAGTTGGACTATATTTGGCAGATACAGGTTTGCTAGGGTAAAGGTTTGAGAGTGAGGAGATCCTTTGACAAAAAGGTATCTACCCTCCCGCGTGGAGGTCAATCAGCTGCCAAGGTACTGTTTTGGCTAGAAGGATACACGTGCCTTTGAAGTTGGAGTTGGGTGAAGTACTGTGGTATGCTATCGGGAAGTGTTTGTTATAAAGTTTTGGAATTTGATCTGATCTGAAATGGGTCTCTTGTAAGAAGACTACGTGGGGCTTTTGTCTCCACAGTTCTGTGAGGCAGCTAGTTCTTTTTTTGGGAATGTTCAAGCACTTAACGTTCCAGGAGATAAATTTTAGAGTCATGTTGATGGGATAGGACTGGATTGCCGTACTCCGCCGAAGCCCCAATAAGGGAGAAGCGTCAAGAGAAGAAGAGGTAAGGTAGAGGGAGAAGCTTGAGGGGACGGGAGAGAGGAAAGGAGAGCTCAAAAGAGTACCCAAAGGGCCTAGAAAAGGGAAAAAGAGGAGAAAGTAGTAGTGAGGGGTTAAACTAAGTCTCCGATTGGAGAGTTTCTACCCTCTGGGCAGTAAGGGCCTATTGGGGGAAGAGGTAAGGCGCTTCAGGGGGACAGGCCTCCAGACAGCTCACTGTCTGTCTTGGTCAGAATTGGGCCCTATAGTGAATGTGTACTTCCTATGTAGTGTTTCCCCGAAAATAAGACCTAGCGTAATTGTCGGTGATGGCTGCGATATAAGCCCTACCCCCCAAATAAGCCCTACCCTGTTTCCCCGAAAATAAGCCCTACCCTGAAAATAAGACTTACAAGGACTTTAACTAGGGCTTATTTGGGGGATAGGGCTTATATTGCAGCCATCACCAACAATCATGCTAGGTTTTTTTTTCTGGGGAAACAGAGTAGTTCTTAATAAGAGAAAGGCAATGTGGCAGATTGAACAAAGAAAAAGTAAAACATTTAACTATTCTATAACACAAACAAGATGAAGCCCCATTATGTAATGGTAACAGGTAATAGCCCAACACAATTAAATTGCACTCTGAAAACCAGAATCAGCAACCGAGTCTGCCTCCAGGTCCCAAAGGAACAGTTCCCACCACCCCAGCCCACCCTTTGGTTGTCTGTGCAGCCTATCAAAGTGTTGGAGAGACCGCTCCCCACTAACCTGGGTGGTAATGTTGAGGTGTGTTCTATCGTTAGGAGATTCTGGTAGGAGTGGCCTCGGTGTCCGCCTATAACCAGTTTGGTCCATGGGGAGGGCGTGTTCCAGTTGGTCAGCTCTGTGGTGTGCCTCCCATTGTGACCAGTGGTTTAGTTCCAGTTGAGTTGTTGGCTTGCTCCTCGGAGTCTAAGCTTGTAAGCGTGCAGTGAGGGCACCGAGGTCAGACCATGTGTGTGGCCAATGGGTAGGTTCCCCCTCTCAGAGTGCAGTGGCCCAACGT